>NC_052309.1:57950758-58621081 GCF_016432855.1 Salvelinus namaycush | reverse complement strand
CCTGCTCATATTACATCTGTCACTCTCATCCTCTCTTCTCCTCTGTATCGCTCTCTCTCCATTCCCTCTTGCTCTATCCTCTAACTCTCTCTCATCCCCTCTCTAACTCTCTCTCTCTCGTCCTCTCTCCTCTGTATTGCCCCCTCTCTTTTCAATCTCTCGCTCTCTGTCATTAGCACAAAATCAGGTTACAGAGCCAATCTCCCTCGGTGTACAATTGATTTCCCATAATGCACCGTGCCCCATCCCCCCACAACGCACCACGCCACTGTCTCAGGCAGTGCCTTAAACCAATCCCTGGGTCGCATCTAAAACATTTATGTTTGAAATAGCATCTGTGCACTCGTATGTTCGCTGCTGTATTCAAAGTTCTAATCCACCACAGCAAATATAGTGTGTTATGGTCTCAATGAAAATGGAGCTCTGTTCTGAAGGTTATAACTGTGACCTCAACTCTTACCCTTATAACATTGTACAGGTAATGTAATGTGATTATTACTGTTACTTTCGTGTATAGTACACTATTCTGCAGTTCATCATGAAGTCTCTAATTCATATAATACAGTTATAAAACAGTACGAGTTACTCCAAAGGACTTTCACTATATCTTTACAGGTTGTCATTATTATTATTCATGTTGGTTGTAGCAAGCACTATTTCATCCAAATACTTATCATATTTTCTGACCGGCACACTTACTAATTCTTACACATGCTATTTTTGTGTCACTTGCTTCAAAAAGCATATAAACAAATCCTCTTTACACTTTCATGATAATCTATTTCAAATGTATGCATTTAATCATGTTCTCTTCTCTCAAATGTAGCAAACAACGAGACAGAGAAAACCACAGTGTCCCAAATGACACCATATTCCCTATATAGCCACATGGGCCCTAGTAAAAAGTAGCGCACTAGGCTGAGAATAGGGTGCTATTTGGGACCTTACAATATGACTGTACACACATCTGTGACTAAGCATCATGTGGCATTGGACCTTTATTTTGGGTAAAACCCTGCACAGCTGTCTACTTATACTGTACTAGAATGTGTCTAGGATAACACCAGCAACAGTCATCAAAATTGTTAAAAGGTTTTAAAAACAATTCTTATAAAACAGTTGGACGATGGATGAAGATACTCCAAACTTTTTGAATTTATAGCACATAAAACATTTTACTGGAATAGACAAATAACAAATGGAGTTCAGGGATTTTGGTGGGAATTCAGGTATTAAATGTATTGTCAAATGTCACTTTTTTTCTTAGAATGCACTCATTTATAAATGGTCTAATGGTATCAGGTATTTATTTCATTTTGTGTTAAAATAAATAAAATGATATGCGCCTCATTTCCATAAATTTACATACAGTGCCTTCGGAAAGTATTCAGACCCCTTGACTTTATCCACATTTTGTTTCAGCATTATTCTGAAATGTATTAAATAAATAAACAATCCTCTGCAGTCTACACACAACACGCCATAATGACAAAGCAAAAACAGGTTTTTATAAATGTTTGCAAATGTATAAAAATAAAAGAAATACCTTATTTACATAAGTATTCAGACCTTTTGCTATGAGACTTAATATTGAGCTCATGTGCATACTGTTTCAATTGATAATCCTTGAGATGTTTCTACAACTTGATTGGAGTCCACATGTCCACAGGGATTCTCTGCCTCTAACCCTATTACAGGGGCTGAGTCACTGGCTTACTGGTGCTCTTTCATGCCGTCCCTAGGAGGGGTGCGTCACTTGAGTGGGTTGAATTACTGACGTGATCTTCCTGTCTGGGTTGGCGCCCCCCCTTGGTTTGTGCTGTGGTGGAGATCTTTGTGGGCTATACTCGGCCTTGTCTCAGGATTGTAAGTTGGTGGTTGAAGATATCCCTCTAGTGGTGCGGGGGCTGTGCTTTGGCAAAGTGGGTGGGGTTATATCCTTCCTGTTTGGCCCTGTCCGGGGGTATCTTCGGATGGGGCCACAGTGTCTCCTGACCGCTCCTGTCTCAGCCTCCAGTATTTATGCTGCAGTAGTTTATGTGTCGGGGGGCTAGGGTCAGTTGGTTATACCTGGAGTACTTCTCCTGTCTTATCCAGTGTCCTGTGTGAATTTAAGTATGCTCTCTCTAATTCTCTCGTTCTCTCTTTCTTTCTCTCTCTCTGAGAACCTGAGCCCTAGGACCATACGTCAGGACTACCGGGTATGATGACTCCTTGCTGTCCCCAGTCCGCCTGGCCTTGCTGCTATTCCAGTTTCAACTGTTCTGCCTGCGGTTACGGAACCCCTACCTGTCCCAGACCTGCTGTTTTCAACTCTTAATGATCGGCTATGAAAAGCCAACTGACATTTATTCCTGATTATTATTTGACCATGCTTGTCATTTATGAACATTTTGAAAATCTTGGCTCTCTCTAATTTTCTCCTTCTCTCTTTCTTTCTCTCGGAGGACCTGAGCCCTAGGACCATACGTCAGGACTACCGGGCATGATGACTCCTTGCTGTCCCCAGTCCGCCTGGCCTTGCTGCTATTCCAGTTTCAACTGTTCTGCCTGCGGTTATGGAACCGCCACCTGTCCCAGACCTGTTGTTTTTCAACTCTTAATGATCGGCTATGAAAAGCCAACTGAAAATTATTCATGATTATTATTTGACCATGCTTGTCACTTATGAACATTTTTGAACATCTTGGCATAGTTCTGTTATAATCTCCACCCGGCACAGCCAGAAGAGGACTGGCCACCCCTCATAGCCTGGTTCCTCTCTAGGTTTCTTCCTAGGTTTTGGCCTTTCTAGGGAGTTTTTCCTAGCCACCGTGCTTCTACACCTGCATTGCTTGCTGTTTGGGGTTTTAGGCTGGGTTTCTGTACAGCACTTCGAGATATTAGCTGATGTACGAAGGGCTATATAAAATAAACTTGATTGAAACTTGATTGATGTGGTAAATTAAATTGATTAGACATGATCTATATAAGAGCCCACAGTTGAGAGTGCATGTCAGAGCAAAAACCAAGCCATGAGGTCGAAGGAATTGTCCGTAGAGCTCCGAGACAGGATTGTGTCGAGGCACAGATCTGGGGAAGGGTACCAAAAAATGTCTGCAGCATTGAAGGTCCCCAAGAACACAGTGGCCTCCATAATTCTTAAAAGGAAGAAGTTTGGAACCACCAAGTCTCTTCTTGGCCAAACTGAGCAATCGGGGTAGAAAGGTCTTGGTCAGGGAGGTGAACAAGAATCCAATGGTCACTCTGACAGAGCTCTAGAGTTCCTCTGTGGAGATGAGAGAACCTTCCAGAAGAACAACCATCTCTGCAGCACTCCACTAATCAGGCCTTTATGGTCGAATGACCAGACGTAAGCCACTCCTCAGTAAAAGGCACATGACATCCCGCTTGGAGTTTGCCAAAAGGCACCTAAAGACTCTCAGACCATGAGAAACAAGATTATCTGGTCTGATGAAACCAAGATTTAACTCTTTGAATGCCAAGCATCACGTCTGGAGGAAACCAGGCACCATTCCTACGGTGAAGCAGGGTGGTGGCAGCATCATGCTGTGGGGAGGTTTTTCAGCGGCAGAGACTGGGAGACTAGTCAGGATCGAGGCAAAGATGAATGGAGCAAAGTACAGAGAGATCCTTGATGAAAACCAGCTCCAGAGCGCTCAGGACCTCAGACTGGGGGCGAAGGTTCACCTTCCAACAGGACAACAACCCTAAGCATACAGCCAAGACAACACAGGAGTGGCTTCACGACAAGTCTCTGAATGTCATTGAGCGGCCCAGCCGGAGCCTGGACTTGAACCTGATTGAACATCTCTGGAGAGACCTGAAAATAGCTGTGCAGCAACGCTCTCCATCCAACCTGATAGAGCTCGAGAGGATCAGCAGAGAAGAATGGGAGAAAAACTCCCCAAATACAGATGTGCCGAGCTTGTAGCGTTATACCCAAGAAGACTCGAGGCTGTAATCGCTGTCAAAGGTGCTTCAACAAAGTGCTGAGTAAAGGGTTTGAATACTTATGTAAATGTGATATCAGTTTTTTTATTTGTAAAAAATTTGCAAAAATGTCTAAAAAACAGTTTTTGCTTTGTCATTATGGGGTATTGTGTGTAGATTGATGAGGGATAAAAACTATTTTATACATTTTTGAATAAGGCTGTAACCTAACAACATGTGGAAAAAGTAAAATGGTTTGAAAACTTTCCGAACGCTCTGTATATGAGTACATTAACATAAAGGGGTGGACTGCAACCACCAAAACCACCAAAACCTAGGTCTACCTGCACGTATAGCGCAAAATTGTACGTGGCGTCACGTCATGTTATATAGGTATGCACGTCAGCTTTGACATCGGTTTTGCACATCGGCATTAAACTAGACATCGGCCAATACCGATGTTGGCATTTTTAGCTAATTTCGGCCATGTTCACCAATATATTGTGCATCCCTAATACATATACATTGTTTGCAAGATCAGACATAATATCCCTATAATCCGAGTCTTAATTTTCAGAAGTTGCTATCGTTTGAGCGCATCTAATTTGTAAACATTTAAACTGTATTAAATTACTTTTACTTTTTTCAATTCCACCAAGAATTAACACCAATCAAAATCTTTCTTCTCTTTCTTGTGATGTAAGTGTTAAATCCCAGATGAAGCTTTAGCATTTTTAAAGATGTAACGGAAAGTCAATGTGTTCCATTGAGCCCATTTCAGCCGGGTTGTGTTCGACAAGTCATTACAAACATTTCCGCGGTTGTAAAGGGGAAAACGACATGCACAAGCAGGAGTAGGAGAATCGCAGGAGTAAAATGAAAGCAATCAATCCAGCGATATTTAAGTGACAAGTGGGTTTTGCACCCCTCAAACACAGGAAATAGATGGCTGAAAAAGACAGATCCTCAGGTGGGCGGGGCATGCGTGTTGCTAATAACAAATAACACTAGTAGTAACACTGTCACATGCATTATAACAGATGTCGTAAGGAGTCATAATAGCTGACATCTGTTTATGACAACTGACAGGGGCGCTGCCATGACACCAAGTATAATGCATGTGTCATAACTGTGTGAAGGTAATTGTGATTGTCATCAGCTGTCATGCTTGTTAATGTCATCTTTTAGAATTCTGCACAATTGGTAACTGCTACCTGGTACCAAATAGTGCCTAGTGGTCCTTGTTGTAGTGAATCTTATAGAAAAGTAGTACCCTAATTCATTGGTTATTACAATTTTATCAATTTCTCTGTAAATACTAACTGAACCTGGGAATGTAAAGGAAAATGAGCACGTTTATCCTAGTGTCTATAGGCTAGTGACAGTAAAGCTAGGATGGAGAATATAAAAGCTATCTCTTGGGGTGCTAGTTAAAATTAATCCCATAGAAACAAACTACTAGCTTAAATGAAAGGTTATTCATGGGTTATTACTGTAATTTGGCCTCACATTTTACTATAGAACTTTTCAGTAAATACCTGGGAATTACCGAGAACAGGTTTCGGGTGGTGTCTATAGAGAGAGAAAATAAAGCTAACATGGAGAAGTTCTGTCCTAACGGACAGATTGCAGAGCCAGAGTGAACTGAATGCTGAAGCTACAGTGCCCTCCACTAATATTGGCACCCTTGGTAAATATGAGGAAAATGTGCTGTGAAAAATGTTTCTTTGCTGTTAATCCTCTTGGTCTTTCATTCAAAATATTCACAAAAATCAAACCTTTAGATGAAATAAAATGAGTGAAAAAAAATGTATGTGAAGTAAATTAAATGTGCCATAACTATTGGCACCCCTAGAAGTTATTTTGAGTAAAATCTAAGTGAAGTATATTCCCATTCATATTTTACGTTTTTAAGTTCACCTGAGTGATTAGGAACACTTAAGTGATAAACCATGACTTCCCGTTTTACTAGGGTATAAATACGAGGTGACACACAGGCTAAGTTCCCATAGTCATCCTTCACTATGGGAAAGACCCGAGAATACAGTAATGATGTGCAACAAAAGGTTGTTGAGCTGCACAAATCAGGAAATGGCTATAAGAAAATTCCTCAAAGGTTGAAAATGCTCATTTCCACTATCAAGGCAATAATTAAGAAATGTAAAGCACCTGGAGATGTTAACTATCGGCCTGGAAGAGGATGTGTGTCTATATTGACCCCACGCACAGTGAGGAGGATGGTTCGAGTGGCCCAAAAAATCTCCAAGGATCACAGCTGGAGAATTGCAGACATTAGTTGGGTCATGGGGTCAGAAAATCTCCAGAACTACGATCAGATGCCACCTACATAACCACAAGTTGTTTGGGAGGGCTGCCATAAAAAAGCCTATGCTGTCATCAAACAGTAAACTCAAGCGCCTACAGTTTGCCAAACGTTACTGGAACTTTCAATGGGACCGGGTTCTATGGTCAGATGAGACCAAAATAGAGCTTTTTGGAAACAAACATCAGAGGTAGGTTTGGCGTAGACAGAAAGATAGCCATGCAGAAAAGTACTTCATCCCCACTGTGAAGTATGGTGGTGGATCTTTGATGTTATATGGGGCTGTTTTTCTTCCAAAGGCCCTGGACAACTTGTTAGTATCCATCAAGTACCAGCAGATATTAAATCAAAATCTGACTGCCTCTGCTAGGAAGCTTAAACTGGGCAGTGGTTGGATCTTCCAGCAGGACAATGATCTAAAGCACACCTCAAAATCAACACAAAAATGGTTCACTGACCACAGAATCAAGATTTTGCCATGGCCATCCCAGTCCCCTGACCTAAACCCCATAGAAAACCTGTGGGATGAGCTGAAGAGGAGAGTCCACAAGAGTGGACTTCAGAATCTGAAGGATCTGGAGAGATTCTGTATGGAGGAATGGTCTCAGATCCCTTGCCATGTGCTCTCCAACCTAATTACGCATTTTGGAGAAGTCTCAGAGATGTTATCTTGGCAAAGGGAGGTTGCACAAAGTATTGAATGAAGGGGTGCCAATAATTTTGGCACACATATATTTGAGAAGAAAAAAAATCTTCCAATTATTTCACTTTAATTAAAGGTTTGATTGTTGTGAATATTTTGAATGAAAGACCAAGAGGATAAACAATAAAGACGTTTTTTTCACAGCCCGGTTTGCTCATCTTTTCCAAGGGTGCCAATATTAGTGGAGGGCACTGTACATGGGAAAGCAGCATGCCACTGCAGGCCTAAGCCAACTGACACCACAGTAGGATGCTTTCTGCTTCGCTTGTTTTTAGATGGCATCTGCTTCTAGCAGGTGAAGGATTAGAGACGGATGGTTTTTGATGCTGCTGCTGGGTGCCTCATCTTCTCTGTTTCTCTAACTACTGATGGGAGGAGGAGAGGAGTAGAATAGCAACAAAGGCAGTCGAGGACCGTAGCCTTTTAGTCTCTGTTGAAGGCCGCTTATTACTAAAGGCACAAGATACCATTGCTATTCACCACTGTACAGTACTCTACACCATTTCATTTCCCCAGGGATCAAATAAAATAAAATAAAAATTGTCACATGCGCCAAATACAACAGGTGTAGCCCTTAGCGTGAAATGCTTACTTACAACCCCTTAACCAACAATGCAGTTAAGAAAATTGAGGTAAGAAAATATTTACGAAATAAACTAAAGTAAATAAATTAAATCACTTTACCCCTACCTACAGTTGAAGTCGGAAGTTTACATACACCTTAGCCAAATAAACTGAGTGTAAATGTTTTCACAATTCCTGACACTTAATCCTAAAAATTCCCTGTCTTAGGATCCTCACTTTATTTTAAGAATCTGAAATGTCAGAATAATAGTGGAGAGAATGATTTATTTCAGCTTTCATTTATTTCATCACATTCCCAGCGGGTCAGAAGTTAACATACATACAGTTTACACATTTTCTATAGGATTGAGGTCAAGGCTGTGATGGCCACTCCAACACCTTGACTTTGTTGTCCTGAAGCCATTTTGCTACAACTTTGGAAATATGCTTGGGGTCATTGTCCATTTGGAAGACCCATTTGCGACCAAGCTTTAACTCCCTGACTGATGTCTTGAGATGTTGCTTCAATATATCAACATCCTTTTCCTTCTTCATGATGCCATCAATTTTGTGAAGTGCACCAGTCCCTCCTGCAGCAAAGCACCCCCACAACATGATGCTGCCACCCCCGTGCTTCATGGTTGGGATGGTGTTCTTCGGCTTGCAAGCCTCCCCCTTTTTCCTCCAAACATAACGATGGTCATTATGGCCAAACAATTCTATTTTTTGTTTCATCAGACCAGAGGACATTTCTCCAAAAAGTGCCATCTTTGTCCCCATGTGCAGTTGCAAACCGTAGTCTGGATTTTTTATGGCGGTTTTGGAGCAGTGGCTTCTTCCTTGCTGAGCGGCCTTTTAGATTATGTCGATATAGAACTAATTTTACTGTGGATATAGATACTTTTGTACCTGTTTCCTCCAGCATCTTCACAAGGTCCTTTGCTGTTGTTCTGGGATTGATTTGCAGTTTTTGCACCAAAGTACGTTAATCTCTAGGGGACAGAACGCGTCTCCTTCCTGAGCGGTATGATGGCTGCGTGGTCCCATGGTGTTTATACTTGCGTACTATTTTTTTGTACAGATGAACATGGTACCTTTAGGCATTTGGAAATTGCTCCCAAGGATGAACAAGACTTGTGGAGGTCTACAATTGTTTTTCTGAGGTCTTGGCTGATTTCTTTTTATTTTCCCATGATGTCAAGCAAAGAGCCACTGAGTTTGAAGGTAGGCCTTGAAATACATCCACGGGTACACCTCCAATTGACTCAAATGATGTCAATTAGCCTATCAGAAGCTTCTAAAGCCATGACATCATTTTCTGGAATATTCCAAGCTGTTTAAAAGGCACAGTCAACTTAGTGTATGTAAACATCTGACCCACTGGAATTGTGATACAGTGAATTAATTATAAGTGAAATAATCTGTCTGTAAACAATTGTTGGGAAAATTACTTGTGTCATGCACAAAGTAGATGTCCTAACCGACTTGCCCAAACTATAGTTTGTTAACAAGAAATTTGTGGAGTGGTTGAAAACCGAGTTAATGACTCCAACCTAAGTGTATGTAAACTTCCAACTTCAACTGTACATGTACAAATTACCTCGACTAACCTGTTCCCCTGCACATTGACTCGGTACCGCTAACCCCTGTATATAGCCTCGTTATCATTATTTTAAATAACCGCTAACCCCTGTACATAGCCTCGTTAAAAATTAAAAATAACGATAACGAGGCTATATACAGGGGTTAGCGGTACCGAGTCATTGTGCGGGGGAACAGGTAAGTCGACGTAATTTGAACATGTACACTACCATTCAAAGTTTGGGGTAACTTACACATTTCCGTGTTCTTGAAAGAAAAGCTAATTTTTTGTCTATTAAAATAACATAAAATTGATCAGAAAAAAAGTGTAGACATTGTTAATGTTGTAAATCACTATTGTAGCTGGAAACAGCTGATTTTTAATGGAATATCTACATACGCGCAAGGAGGCCCATTATCAGCAACCAATAGAAAGAGGAGTGGGAGGCCCCGGTGCACAACTGAGCAAGAGGACAAGTAGATTAGAGTGTCTAGTCTCAACGTCAACAGTGAAGAGACGAATCCGGGATGCTGGCCTAGGCAGAGTTCCTCTGCCCAGTGTCTGTGTTCTTTTGCCCATCTTAAATTTCTTTACTTTTCATTGGCCAGTCTGAGATAAGGCTTTTACTTTGCAACTCAGCCTAGAAGGCCAACATCCCGGAGTCGCCTCTTCACTGTTGACGTTGAGACTGGTGTTTTGCGGGTACTATTAATGAAGCTGCCAGTTGAGGACTTGTGAGGCATCTGTCTCTCAAACTAGACACTAATGTACTTGTCCTCTTGCTCAGTTGTGTACCGGGGCCTCCCACTCCTCCTTCTATTCTGGTTAGGGCCAGTTTGCACTGTTCTGTGACGAGAGTAGGTCACAGCGTTGTACGAGATCTTTAGATTCTTGGCAATTTCTCGCATGGAATAGCCTTCATTCTCAGAACAAGAATAGACTGACGAGTTTCAGAAGAAAGGTCTTTGTTTCTGGCCATTTTAAGCCTGTAATCGAACACACAAATGCTGACGCTCCATATACTCCACTAGTCTAAAGAAGGTCAGTTGTATTGCTTCCTTAATCAGAACTGCAGTTTTCAGCTGTGCTAACATAATTGCAAAAGGGTTTCTAATGATCAATTAGCCTTTTAAAATGAGAAACTTGGAATTAAGCTAACACAACGTGCCATTGGAACACAGGGGTGATGGTTGCCGATAAATGGGCCTCTTTACGCATCTGCGTGAGCGTGCCTTAGGCATGCTGCAAGGAGGCATGAGGACTGCAGATGTGGCCACGGCAATAAATTGCAATGTAGGTACTGTGAGATGACTAAGACAGCGCTACAGGGAGACAGGACAGACAGCTGATTGTCCTCGCAGTGGCAGACCACGTGTAACAACACCTACACTGGATCGGTACAGCCGAACATCACACCTGCGGGACAGGTACAGGATGGCAACAACAACTACTCGAGTTACACCAGGAACGCACAATCCCTCCATCAGTGCTCAGACTGTCCGCAATAGGCTGAGAGAGGCTGGACTGAGGGCTTGTAGGCCTGTTGTAAGGCATGTCCTCACCAGACATCACCGGCAACGACGTCGCCTATGGGCACGAACCCACCGTCGCTGGACCAGACAAGACTGGCAAAAAGTGCTCTTCACTGACGAGTCGTGGTTTTGTCTCACCAGTGGTGATGGTCAGATTCACGTTTATCGTTGAAGGAATGATCGTTACACCGAGGCCTGTACTCTGGAGCGGGATCGATTTGGAGGTGGAGGGTCTGTCATGGTTTGGTGGCGGTGTGTCACAGCATCATGGGACTGAGCTTGTTGTCATTGCAGGCAATCTCAACGCGGTGCATTACAGGGAAGACATCCTCCTACCTCATGTGGTACCCTTCCTGCAGGCTCATCCTGACATGACCCTCCAGCATGACAATGCCACCAGCAATACTGCTCGTTCTGTGCGTGATTTCCTGCAAGACAGGAATGTCAGTGTTCTGCCATGGCCAGCGAAGAGCCCAGATCTCAATCCCATTGAGCACGTCTGGGAGCTGTTGGATCGGAGGGTGAGGACTAGGGCCATTCCCCCCAGAAATGTCCGGGAACTTGCAGGTGCCTTGGTGGAAGAGTGAGGTAACATCTCACAGCAAGAACTGGAAAATCTGGTGTAGTCCATGAGGAGGAGATGCACTGCAGTACTTAATAATGCAGCTGGTGGCCAAACCAGATACTGACTGTTACTTTTGATTTTGACCTCCCCTTTGTTCAGGGACACATTATTCCATTTCTGTTAGTTACATGTCTGTCAGTTTATGTCTCAGTTGTTGAATCTTGTTATGTTCATACAAATATTTACACATGTTAAGTTTGCTGAAAATAAACGCAGTTGACAGTGAGAGGACGCTTCTTTTTTTGTTGCTTTTAGATATTCCATTAAAATCTGCAGTTTCCAATTACAATAGTCATTTACAACATTAACAATGTCTACACTGTATTTCTGATCAATTTGATGTTATTTTAAATGGACAAAAAATGTGCTTTTCTTTCAAAAACAAAGACATTTCTAAGTGACCCCAAACTTTTGAACGGTATTGTAGGTAGGGGTAAGGTGACTATGCGTAGAAATTAAATGGCAAGTAGCAGCAGTGTAAAAATGCAAATAGTCCAGGTTGCCGTTTGATTAATTGCTCAGGAGTCTTAAGGCTTGGGGGTAGAAGCTGTTAAGGAGCCTTTTGGACCTAGACTTGGCACTCCGGTACCGATTTCCGTGTGGTAGCAGAGAGAACAGTCTATGACTTGGGTGACTGAAGTCTTTGACAATTTTTTGCGCCTTCCTCTGACACCGCTTATGATATAGGTCCTGGATGGCAGGCAGCTTAGCCCCAGTGATGTACTGGGCCGTACGCACTACCCTCTGTAGTGCCTTGCGGTCAGAGGCTGAGCAATTGCCGTACCAGGCAGTGATGCAACCAGTCAGGATGCTCTCGATGTTGCAACTGTATAACTTTTTGAGGATATGGGGACCCATGCCAAATCTTTTTAGTTTCCTGAGGGGGAATAGGCTTTGTCGTGCCCTCTTCACGACTGTCTTGGTGTGTTTGGACCATTCTAGTTTGTTGTTGATGTGGACACCGAGGAACTTGAAGCTCTCAACCTGCTCCACTACAGCCCCGTCGATAAGAATGGGGGCGTGCTCGGTCCTCCTTTTCCTGTAGTCCACAATCATCTCCTTAGTCTTGGTTACGTTAACTTCTTATGGCTGGGGGCGCTATTTTCACGTTCGGATGAAAAGTGTGCCCAGAGTAAACTGCCTGCTACTCAGGCCCAGAAGCTAAGATATGCATATTATTAGTAGATTTGGATAGAAAACACTCTGAAGTTTCTAAAACTGTTTGAATGATGTCTGTGAGTATAACATAACTCATATGACAGGCAAAAACCTGAGAAAAAAGGTATATGCCTATCCAAGATACAGTGTAAATTTGGTCCGATTGCACTTCCTAAGGCTTCCACTAGATGTCACCAGTCTTTAGAACCTTGTTTCAGGCTTCTACTGTAAAGGGGGAGCGAATAAGAGCTGTTTGAACCAGTCGTCTGGTTGAAAGCCTTTAGTTTAGTCATGCACGCAGCCGTGAGCACGAGCTCTGTTCCTTTTCATTTCTAAAGACAAAGGAATTGTCCGGTTGAAACATTATTGAAGATGTATGATAAAAACATCCTAAAGATTGATTCTATACATCGTTTGACATGTTTCTACGAACTGTAATAGAACTTTTTTGACTTTTCGTCTGGACTTAGTGCTCGAAAAGGAGGTATTTGGACATAAATGATGGACTTTATCGAACAAAACAAACATTTATTGTAGAACTGGGATTCCTGGGAGTGCATTCCGATGAAGATCATCAAAGGTAAGTGAATATTTATAACGCTATTTCTGACTTTTGTTGACTCCACAACATGGCGGTGGCTGAGCGCTGTACTCAGATTATCGCATGGTGTGCTTTTTAAAAATCTGACACAGCGGTTGCATTAAGGAGAAGTATATCTTTAATTCTATGCATAAAACTTGTTTCTTTTATCAACGTTTATGATGATTATTCCTGTAAATTGATGTGGCTCTCTGCAAAATCACCAGATGTTTTGGAGGCAAAACATTACTGAACATAACGCGCCAATGTAAACTGAGATTTTTGGATATAAATATGAACTTTATCGAACAAAACATACATGTATTGTGTAACATGAAGTGCTATGAGTGCCATCTGATGAAGATCATCAAAGGTTAGTGATTAATTTTATGGCTGGAAAAATGGCTGTGTTTTTCTGTGACTAGGCGCTGACCTAACATAATGATTTGTTGTGCTTTCGTCATAAAGCCTTTTTGAAATCGGACACTGTGGTGGGATTAACAACAAGTTTATCTTTAAAATGGTGTATAATACTTGTATGTTTGAGGAATTTTAATTATGAGATTTCTGTTGTTTGAATTTGGCGCCCTGCACTTTCACTGGCTGTTGTCAAATCGATCCCGTTAACGGGATTTCAGCCATAAGAAGTTAACCTGTTGAGGACAGAGGGCGCTGTTTTCACTTTGGGGGAAAATCGTGCCCAATTTAAACGGCCTCGTACTCAATTCTTGCTCGTACAATATGCATATTATTATTACTATTGGATAGAAAACACTCTCTAGTTTCTAAAACCGTTTGAATTATATCTGTGAGTAAAACAGAACTCATTTTGCAGCAAACTTCCTGACAGGAAGTGGAAAATCTGAAATCGATGCTCTGTTCTAGGGCCTGCCTATAAATGTCCTTGATATTTATTAGTATACATGCACTTCATACGTCTTCCACTAGATGTCGACAGGCAGTGAGAGAAGAAATGGAGTGTATAACTTGATCTGGGGTCGAATAAAAGCTCTCGGCATGACGTGTCACCAGTTTCCTGTTTTCTGGAGAGCGCGAGAAGGGACCTGGTATTGCCTTCTGAAAAGCTGTCGTTATAGACGACTAATATCTCCGGCTTTGATTTTATTTGATAAATGTGACAATATCATCGTAAAGTATGTTTTTTCAATATAGTTTTATTAGATTATTGAAATTTATTCGGGACGTTAGGCGTGTTGCGTTGTGTGCCTTTGTTCAGGAAGGAGAGCTTCGCGCTACTTTGCTAGATTTCTGTGCTAATTGACTGGAGAAGAGGACATTCTAAAACCAAACAACGATTGTTCTGGACAAAGGACCCCTTGTACAACATTCTGATGGAAGATCATCAAAAGTAGGACCCATTTTATGATGCTATTTCATATATCTGTCGAACATGTGAAATAGTAGTTTGCGCCCAGATTTTGGGCGCGCTCTCGCTATAACTAAGCTGGATGTCGTAATGAAGTTATTTTTAGAATTCTAACACGGCGATTGCATTAAGAACTAGTGTATCTATCATTTCCTATACAACATGTATTTTCTAGTAACGTTTATGAATAGTTATTTGGTCAGAATAGTTGAGTGTCATAAAAATATCCGCACATTCTGGGAAAAAGATGCTACGTTAGCACAATGTATAACCACTGATTTCAGCTCTAAATATGCACATTTTCGAACAAAACATAAGTGTATGTATAACCTGATGTTATAGGACTGTCATCTGATGAAGGTTTATGAAGGCTAGTGAAAATTAATATCTTTTGCTGGTTTATTCGCTATCGCTAACGTGCCTATTGCTATCGCTAACGTGCCTTGATGAATGAATGCGGTAGTGTGGTAGGCTATTGTAGTAAGCTAATATAATGCTATATTGTGTTTTTGCTGTAAAACACTTAAAAAATCGGAAATATTGGCTGGATTCACAAGATGTTTGTCTTTAATTTGCTGTACACCATCGATTTTTCAGAAATGTTTTATGATGAGTATTTAGGTATTTGACGTTGGTGTCTGTAATTACTCTGGCTGCTTCGGTGCTATTTCTGACGGTAGCTGTGATGGTAGCTGCAATGTAAAACTGATTTATACCTCAAATATGCACATTTTTCGAACAAAACATAGATTTATTGTATAACATGTTATAAGACTGTCATCTGATGAAGTTGTTTCTTGGTTAGTTTGGTTGGTTCTTGGTTAGTTAGGTTGGCTTTGTGCATGCTACCTGTGCTGTGAAAAATGTCTGTCCTTTTTTGTATTTGGTGGTGAGCTAACATAAATATATGTGGTGTTTTCGCTGTAAAACATTTTAAAAATCGGACATGTTGACTGGATTCACAAGATGTGTATCTTTCATTTGCTGTATTGGACTTGTTAATGTGTGAAAGTTAAATATTTCTCAAAAATATTTTTTGAATTTCGCGCTCTGCCTTTTCAGTGGAATGTGGGAGGAGTTCCGCTAGCGGAACCCCGGTGCCAGACAGGTTAAGGGATAGGCTGTTATTCTGGCACCACACAGCCTATAGGGAGGAGGTCAGAGACCTGGCCGTCTCGTCGTTGTCGGTGATCAGGCCTACCACTGTTGTGTCGTCTGCAAACTTAATGATGGTGTTGGAGTCGTGCCTGGCCATGCAGTCGTGGGTGAACAGGGAGTGCAGGAGGGGACTGAGCACGCACCCCTGTGGAGCATCAGCGTGGCAGATGTGATGCTACCTACCCTCACCACCTGGGGGCGGCCCGTCAGGAAGTCCAGGATCCAGTTGCAGAGGGAGGTGTTTAGTCCCAGGATCCTTAGCTTAGTGATGAGCTTTGAGGGTACTATGGTGTTGAACGCTGAGCTGTAGTCAATGAATAGCATTCTCACATAAGTGTTCCTTTTGTCCAGGTGGGAAAGGGCAGTGTGGAGTGCAATAGAGATTGCATCATCTGTGGATCTGTTTGGGCGGTATGCAAATTGAGTGGGTCTAGGGTTTCTGGGATAATGGTGTTGATGTGAGCCATTACCAACCTTTCAAAGCACTTCATGGCTACGGACGTGAGTGCTACGGGTCTGTAGTTATTTAGGCAGGTTGCCTTTGTGTTCTTGGGCACAGGGACTATCGTGGTCTGCTTGAAACATGTTGGTATTACAGACTCAATCAGGGACATGTTGAAAATGTCAGTGAAGACACCTGCCAGTTGGTCAGCACATGCCCGGAGCACATGTCCTGGTAATCCGTCTGGCCCCGCGGCCTTGTGAATGTTGACCAGCATTATCACAGTCGTCCGGAACTGCTGGTGAAATCAAGCATGCTTCAGTGTTGCTTGCCTCCAAGCCTGTATAAAAGGCATTTAGCCCGTCTGGTAGGCTCGCGCGTCACTGGGCAGCTAGCGGCTGGGTTTCCCTTTGTAGTCCGTAATAGTTTACAAGACAACTTGTAATTGTGAAAAGTCCGGTTTCATTTTAGGCATATTGTTGTCCATAAAAGTCTGTGTCAAATACAATTATTTTATTGAATAAAATGTAATGAAATATAGTACATTCACGTCAGCATCACAACACCCCAGCTTTGCAGGAATCCTTCAGCAAACACACAAGCACACTGAACTGATCACCAACCTGGCCCAGGCACAATGCATGCACTAGGCTATTCCCAGGCCCCTATCGTCATTGAACCACCACTGATGATGCTATATAGATAGGCCTTTCCACTGTCTATGATCTGCTGTGTTTATATGGATGGGCCATTAGTCCAGATATGAGTACTCACTGCATGCAATCTGTGACATAGACTGACCAGGTGAATACAGGTGAAAGCTATAATCCTTTACTGATGTGACTTGCTCAATCCACTTCAATCAGTATAGATGAAGGGGAGGAGACAGGTTAAAGAAAGATTTTTAAGCCTTAAGACAATTGAGACATGGATTGTGTATATGTACAGTCGTGGCCAAAAGTTTTGAGAATGACACAAATATTAATTTCCACAAACTTTGCTGCTTCAGTTTCTTTAGATATTTTTGTCAGATGTTACTATGGAATACTGAAGTATAATTACAAGCATTTCATATGTTTTAAAGGCTTTTATTGACAATTACATGAAGTTGATGCAGTCAATATTTTGTCTTTTTCAAGACCTCTGCAATCCGCCCTGGTATGCTGTCAATTAACTTCTGGGCCACATCCTGACTGATGGCAGCCCATTATTGCATAATCAACGCTTGGAGTTTGTCAGAATTTGTGGGTTTTTGTTTGTCCATCCGCCTCTTGAGGATTGACCACAAGTTCTCAATGGGATTAAGGTCTGGGGAGTTTCCTGGCCATGGAACCAAAATATTGATGTTTTGTTCCCCGAGCCAATTAGTTATCACTTTTGCCTTATGGCAAGGTGCTCCATCATGCTGGAAAAGGCATTGTTCGTCACCAAACTGTTCCTGGATGGTTGGGAGAAGTTGCTCTCGGATGATGTGTTGGTTCCATTATTTATTCATGGCTGTGTTCTCAGGCAAAATTGTGAGTGAGCCCACTCCCTTGGCTGAGAAGCAACCCCACACATGAATGGTCTCAGGATGCTTTACTGTTGGCATGACACAGGACTGATGGTAGCGCTCACCTTGTCTTCTCCGGACAAGCTTTTTTCCGGATGCCCCAAACAATCGGAAAGGGGACTCATCAGAGATAGTGACCTTACCCCAGTCCTCATCAGTCCAATCCCTGTACCTTTTGCAGAATATCAGTCTGTCCCTGATGTTTTTCCTGGTGAGAAGTGGCTTCTTTGCTGCCCTTCCTGACACCAGGCCATCCTCCAAAAGTCTTCACCTCACTGTGTGTGCAGATGCACTCACACCTGCCTGCTGCCATTCCTGAGCAAGCTCTGTACTGGTTGTGCCCCGATCCCGCAGCTGAATCAAATTTAGGAGACGGTCCTGGCGCTTGCTGGACTTTCTTGGGCACCCTGAAGCCTTCTTCACAACAATTGAATCGATCTCCTTGAAGTTCATGATGATCCGATAAATGGTTGATTTAGGTGCAATCTTACAATATCCTTGCCTGTGAAGCCCTTTTTGTGCAAAGCAATGATGACGGCACGTGTTTCCTTGCAGGTAACCATGGTTGACGGAGGAAGAACAATGATTCCAAGCACCACCCTCCTTTTGAAGCTTCCAGTCTGTTATTCGAACTCAATCAGCATGACAGGGTGATCTCCAGCCGTGTCCTCATCAACACTCACACCTGTGTTAACGAGAGAATCACTGACATGATGTCAGCTGGTCCTTTTGTGTCAGGGCTGAAATACAGTGGAAATGTTTTGGGGGGATTCAGTTAATTTGCATGGCAAAGAGGGACTTTGCAATTAATTGCAATTCATCTGACCACTCTTCATAACATTCTGGAGTATATGCAAATTGCCAACATACAAACTGAGGCAGCAGACTTTGTGAAAATGTATATTTGTGTCATTCTCAAAACTTTTGGCCACGACTGTATATGTGCCATTCAGAGCATGGGCAAGACAAAATATTTAAGTTCCTTTGAATGGGGTATGGTAGTAGGTGCCAGGCGCACCGGTTTGTGTCAAGAACTGCAATGCTGCTGTGGTTTTCACGCTCAACAGTTTCCCGTGTGTATCAAGAATAGTCCACCACAAAGGGCATCCAGTCAACTTGACACAACTGTGGAAAGCATTAGAGTCAACATGGGCCAGCATCCCTGTGGATTGCTTTCAACACCTTGTATAGTAGTCCATGCCTGACAAATTGAGGCTGTTCTGGAGGTAAAAGGGGGGAGGGGGGCTGTGCAACTCAATATTAGGAAGGTGTTCCTAATGTTTGGTATACTCAGTGTATATTACATTAGGGCCTATGAGCTCACGTCAAAAGTAGTGCACTATATAGGGAATAGGGTGCCATTGGAGACGTATCCCTTGTTATATAGGCCTGGCCAATTAGGCCTAGAAATAAATGGCCTACAGAAGGAATGTGAATGGGATGTGGGTATAGCTTATAATGATTAGGTTTAGGGTTTCATCTTGGTAAAATGGGCATACAGTGGCAATGAAAACTGAACCTCTATTGAAAGTGAATGTATGTACAGTGATTACTAGTCATAGATATAGCTAGTGATGAAGACACTGGTAGAGTATTTATAAACAAAACAGCCATGGATGGAGTAACCCTCACCTCCTCTGCCTGCTTGCGCAGCGCCTTCTCGCGCTCGTACTGGGTGATGAGCTGCTCGTTGTCCTCCTTCAGCAGCTCGAGCTCCACCTCGTGCTCCTGGTTTTCCGTTAAAACCGAATCCAGATTCTCCAGAACGTTCACCACCAGCGGCATTAGCTCCTTGACCACTTCCTCATCGTAGCTGCTGATGAGGCGCTCGAACTCCCGATAGATACTGTTGGCCAGGCCCGACACCCGCTCCGACATAACGGACACTGAGCCATAGTCGTCCTGATATACAACCTCGTCGATTTCCATCATCTTGGCAAAATTAGGTCTGGGTCCGATTCCAGATGTGAGATGATGTTGATTAGATAGGCCTACAGTTATAAAACACGCTTACCAAGATGAAAGGGAAAATACTACTCATTGAAATTATAATCCGTTCTGATTAATCATCAATAAATATCTCCTGTGTCATTCCATATTCCGAACGATTTCAAAGATTGTTATCATTTGGGTGGTATTTTTGGCAGTTAGGATTTATAACCTTGAACTACTAAACTGTATTGAGACATTTTTATTCACAATAATATATATATAAGCTATTTACAAGGGGATAGAGAGACCGCCCTCCCGAGCCGACCACCACTGCTGCTGCTGCACCAGAGCCTCGAGGACGGAACGACGCACCCTGCTACTGCCTTCCTCGCGACAGCAACATCCAATTCCGGTAGCAGTCGGTTCAGTCCTTACCGACCTGTGTATCCGCCGTAGTTGAATACATAATGAATGAGAAATAAGTCCTCAACAATACACCTGCCGCTCAGCAGCCGGAGGCATGGACCCCAGCCATTACTGGGAGGATTCGAAATCCGTTGGGAAATAAAAAAACAACAATATATAAATAGGTAAAATGAAGAGGATAACGGCGTTCCCTTGTGCTGCCAACACCCAAGCCGCCCCTTAAATCATACTAGATCCGTTTTTTTCTACCGATGTTGTTCTCGGTGAAGGACGATGCTGTTTCGGTGTCGGTGGCGCTGTGGACTAGTATTCTGCACTAGTATTCTGACAGCAGCACAAACTATAACGTCACTTTCGTATGATACTAGTGAGACCTTCTAAATAAAAGCCCGCATTTCAAAACATTTCAATGTGGATACCTCATTCAAATTATATTCAATTTTAATCAATGGACACTTTTATCGTGCCAACAAGAAAATGCAATAAGTAATTTATTTAAAAAATATGGTAAAAAAATAACAATTAAGACTAAAAATAACAAAAATACAATGTTGACACTGGTATGTTGAGAGATAACTTTTCTACCTGTCTCAGCTAATGTGTGTGGAAAATACTCAGTAGGGTCTACTAACCAAATATGGTTAGTTTTGGAGGGGTGCTATGTTGCATGGCCTGCTGCTGGCTTTTCAATCCGCCCCCTCTAAAGCGTCCAATGCAATCACTGTAATAGATTGTACATGGGATACATATTGGCTTGTAGAGAGAACTTTTCTACCCGTCTCAGCCATATTTGGTTAGTAGAGACCTTACTGGGTATTTCCCACCCCACTTTAGCCAAGACAGGTATCCCATGTACCGTGTATTGCATTGCAGTGAATGGAGTGGGTGGAGTAAGGAGTCACCAGTACTCTATATTAAACCAATTGCCCAGAACAAGAGACCAATTTCATTTTTGCAGACTCGATTGAGTAATTCCAATAACATGTATCTGTGTTTAATGAAAAGTGTATTTCTTTAAATATAGACTACACAATAGCTTTCAACATACCAGTATGTGTAAACTTAAAAAAATAAATTCTGGTTAAA
Source organism: Salvelinus namaycush (assembly GCF_016432855.1). NCBI lineage: Eukaryota > Metazoa > Chordata > Actinopteri > Salmoniformes > Salmonidae > Salvelinus > Salvelinus namaycush. The sequence continues at coordinate 58,600,098 of NC_052309.1, read as the reverse complement.
TATGTAAAATGGTCCATGTATTTTTTCAAAGGTGGTTGCAAAGCTGTGAAAAACAGTTGCACTGCACAGCGTTAAAAAAAAAATCGATATTCCCAAAGTTCAGTATGTCTTTGCAGGGAGACTCTTATAAAACATTGAAAAAAATCCGGATCATCTGCCAGCATAATATCCTGCTGCAGGGTGAACGGTAATCGGCTCGGGACTCCCTGGCTGTAGATGGATGGAGGTGCCAGCTGACCAATTCTGGCTGACGTCATGCTGTTTACTCTGCAGTTATATTTTTTACAACTTTTACTTTTGCTCCCATACATTTTCCCAAACACCAATGAGTACTCGTTACATTTTGAATGCTGAGGCAGGACAGAAATTGTCCAATTCACGCACCTATCAATATAACGAATTGTCCACCCTACTGCCTCTGATCTGGTGGACTCACTAAACATACTGATCTGGTGGACTCACTAAACATACTGCGTTTGTAAATGATGTCTGAGTGTTGAGTTTGCCCTTGTCTGTCTGTAAATAAAACAACAAAAAAGAAAATAGTGTCATCTAGTTTGCTTAATATAAGGAATTTGATGGAGAGCATTTACTTTTACTTTGTACTTTTACTCAAGTATATCTACAGCAGCTTTGATTGGACTGATCATGTCAACATCATAATTTCAAAATCTTAGCTAGCAAGCTAGCAGTAATCTTCATGATTCGAGTTGACAATCTCCTTGTCATATGAAGATAAATAATGAAGAGAAATTATAGATAAAGCGTATCGGTGTTCATGGACCATTGGACATAAATATTACACAAGTTGGAAATCGCAAATTCAACAATTAATGGTTTGGAAGGAATCAGTGGCTGACTGCAAGAATTGCAAAGCAATCACTAGCCTGCTATTCAATAGAGTGGGTGTGTGGTCCCAAGTCTGGGTTTAAGAGTCTCTTTCCAAGCTTAAAAGGATAAACATTTAACATTGGCCATGGTGTCAATCCAGCATGACTTCTGCCACACTCAAAACAACTGGAAACTCAGAACTGGGAAATCTGATTTCAGTGAGTTCAAGACAACTGAGAACTCGGAAAAAAACAAGCTCCGACTGGGAAAATACGTTTTCAACTGCCATCCAACTCAGAATTACGCCAGAGTAAGCCTACACGAAACACAGCCCTTATTTGAAGTGTTACTAAAATCCCCTATGGGAAAAATCTACGGTTGAAAAACGATTGGAACCATTTCCCTGTTTGACCACGAGGTTTAATCGGTATTATAATTCATACTCACAAACTTTTACAGATGCACAATTGAAAGCATCCTGTCGGACTGTATCACCGCCTGGTACAGCAACTGCACCGCCCACAACCGCAAGGCTCTCCAGAGGGTGGTGCGGTCTGCCCAACGCATTACCGGTGGCAAACTCACGCCCTCCAGGACACCTACAGCACCCGATGTCACAGGAAGGCCAAAAAGATCATCAAGGACATCAACCACCCGAGCCACTGCCTGTTCACCCCACTATCATCCAGAAGGCGAGGTCAGTACAGGTGCATCAAAACTGGGACCGAGAGACTGAAAACCGGCTTCCATCTCAAGGCCATCAGACTGTTAAACTGCCATCACTAGCACATTAGAGACTGCTGCCTAGAGGCATAGACTAGAAATCACTGGCCACTTTAAGGAATGGAACACTAGTCACTTCAATAATGTTTACATATCTGGCATTACTCATCTCATATGTATATACTGTATTCTATACTATTCTACGGTATCTTAGTCACTTAATAATTTTTACAGATCTTGCAGTATTCATCTCATATATATATACTGTATTCTACACTATTCTACGGTATATTAGTCACTTAATAATGTTTACATATCTTGCATTACTAATCTCATATGTATATACTGTATTCTATACTATTCTACTGTATCTTAGTCCGTTCCGCTCTGACATCGCCCATCCATATATGTATGTAGTCTTAATTCATTCCTACTTAGATTTGTGTGTATTGGGTATGTGTTGTGTAATTTGTTAGATATTACTTGCTAGATATTACTGCACTGTCGGAGCTAGATGAACAAGCATTTTGCTACACCCGCAATAACATCTGCTAATCACGTGTATGTGACCAATAAAATTTGATTTGATTTACCGTGGTACTCTATTGCAAACAGAATGCATATTTGTATTCTGTAAAGGCTTCCTTTTCACTCTGTCATTTAGGTTAGTATTGTGGAGTAACTACAATGTTGTTGATCCATTCTCAGTTTTCTCCTTTCACAGCCATTAAACTCCAACTGATTTAAAGTCACCATTGGCCTCATGGTGAAATCCCTGAGCGATTTCCTTCCTTTCCGGCAACTGAGTTAGGAAAGACGCCTGTATCTTTGTAGTGACTGGTTGTATTGATATACCATCCAAAGTGTACTTAATAAATTCACCATGCTCAAAAGGATATTTAATGTCTGCCTTTTGTGAATTTCTTTCATTGCTCAACTGAGGGACCTTACACATAATTGTATGTGTGGGGTACAGAGATGAGGTATTCATAAAACAAAATCATGTTAAACACTTAGTGCACAAAGAGTATAAGTCCATGCAACTTATGTGTCTTGTTAAGCACATTTTACTCCTGAACGTATTTAGGCTTGCCATAACAAAGGGGTTGAATACTTAGTCTCAAGACATCACAGCTTTTCATTTTTATTACATTTGTAAAAATGTTTAAAAAAATGTTTAGGCCAGTGACACATCTCAATTTAATTCATTTTAAATTCAGGCTGGGTGAGTGGTGGAAAAAGTACTCAATTGTCATACTTGAGTAAAAGTAAACATATGGGTGTTTCTATAAATTAAGGGGCCAATGTGTGACATCAGGGTCAAAATTTAAAAATGGTTTGATATACATTTAAATATGATTTTCTTGCAGCTTCACATGTGTAGTTACAGGAATAAATTTCTAGGTTGGCACAATGAGACCACAACTCCACCTAGCAACAACAAAACATCTACATGTAATTCAAAATGGCACAAGAAACATGGACACCGCATCTTTCTTTGTCATACCTAGTTGCCAGGTCTTTTTGTGCTTTAGTCAACTTCTCTATCATTTATAGCCATGCTAAATATTCCTGAAGAATGAAAAAGATAATCAGCATTTCCCTATGTTTTAATATATTATATAATATAATACAATGGGTTCTGTCAACAAAATCATTGACAATAATAACCAATAATGAAATCATTATAATCAGTAAACTCTTCTAGCATTGTGTGTTTGTGAGTCTATCTGAAAACTAGCCGTCAAATGTTTCCTTCCTCTGCCCTTGTTTCCTACACTCCTTGCCTCTCCTTGAAAGTGCATTGTAGCCTGAGGAGAGGAACCTTCACTGCTCTCCCCAATTTGCTTTGAGAAGGAGGTGAGAAATGGGGGAAACAAGGGGAGAATCTCAATCTTAACGAGTCTAACACCATCATTAAGTTTGCCGATGACAAAACAGTGGTAGGCCTGATCACCGACAACGATGAGACAGCCTATAGGGAGAAGGTCAGAGACCTCCCTGTGTGGTGCAAGGACAACAACCTCTCCCTCAATGTGATCAAGACAAAGGAGATGATTGTGGACTACAGGAAAAGGAGGACCGAGCATGCCCCCGTTCTCATCGACGGGGCTGTAGTGGAGCAGGTTGAGGGCTTCAAGTTCCTTGGCGTCCAGATTACCAACAAACTAACATGGTCCAAGACCGTCGCACACCAAGACCGTCGTGAAGAGGGCACGACAATACCTATTCCCCTTCAGGAGACTGAAAAGATTTAGCATGAATCCTCAGATCCCCAAAAGGTTTTACAGCTGCACCATCGAGAGCATCCTGACGGTTTGCATCACTGCCCTTTTATGGCAACTGCTCGGACTCCAACCGCAAGGCACTACAGAAGGTAGTGTACAGTACATCATCAAGCTTCCTGCCATCCAGGACCTCTATACCAGGTGGTGTCAGAGGAAGGCCCTAAAAATGGTCAAAGACGCCAACCACCCTAGTCATAGATTGTTCTCTCTGCTACCGCACGGCAAGCGGTACCGGAGCACTAAGTCTAGGTCCAAGAGGCTTCTAAACAGCTTCTACCCCCAAGCAATAAGACTCCTGAACATCTAATCAAATGGCTACCCAGACTATTTGCAATGCCCCCCCCCCCACACACACTTCTATGCTGCTGCTACTCTCTGTTATTATCTATGCATGTCACTTTAATAACTCTACCTATACTCAGCAAAAAAAGAAACGTCCTTTCACTGTCAACTGCATTTATTTTCAGCAAACTTAACATGTGTAAATATTTGTATGAACATAACAAGATTCAACAACTGAGACATAAACTGAACAAGTTCCACAGGCATGTGACTAACAGAAATTGAATAATGTGTACGTGAACAAAGGGGGGGGGGGGGGGGGGGTTCAAAATCAAAAGTAACAGTCAGTATCTGGTGTGGCCACCAGCTGCATTACGTACTGCAGTGCATCTCCTCCTCATGGACTGCATCAGATTTTCCAGTTCTTGCTGTGAGATGTTACCCCACTCTTCCACCAAGGCACCTGCAAGTTCCTGGAAATGTCTGGGGGCAATGGCCCTAGCCCACACCCTCCGATCCAACAGGTCCCAGACGTGCACAATGTAATAGAGATCTGGGCTCTTCGCTGGCCATGGCAGAACACTGACATTCCTGTCTTGCAGAAAATCACGCACAGAACGAGCAGTATGGCTGGTGGCATTGCAATGCTGGAGGGTCATGTCAGGATGAGCCTGCAGAAAGGGTACCACATGAGGGAGGAGGATGCCTTCCCTGTAACGCACAGCGTTGAGGTTGCCTGCAATGACAAGCTCAGTCCCATGATGCTGTGACACACCGCCCAGGACCATGACGGCCTCTTTAGTGTCCTAAGTTTTCATAACTGTGACCTTAATTGCGTACCGTCTGTAAGCTGTTAGTGTCTTAACGACCGTTCCACAGGTGCATGTTCATGAATTGTTTATGGTTCATTGAACAAGCATGGGAAACAGTGTTTAAACCCTTTACAATGAAGATATGTGAAGTTATTTGGATTTTTACGAATGATCTTTGAAAGACAGGGTCCTGACGTTTCTTTTTTTGCTGAGTTTACATGTACATATTGCCTCGACAACGGTGCCCCCGCACATTGACTCTGTACTGGTACCCCCTGTATATAGCCCCACTATTGTTATTTTATCTCTTGCTTTTTTTAGGTATTTTCTATACACTGCTTTGTTGGTTAAGGGCTTGTAAGTAAGCATTTCACTGTAAGGTCTACACCTGTTGTATTCGGCGCATGTGACAAATACATTTGTTTGATTTGAATTGCATATCCTTGATTCCTCACGTCCTCTCTACTCGCATCCGTCTCAAAACCCATTGGATAAGAAGGTGAGAAGGGAAGGACCTCTGACCTTCTCATCCAATGAGCTTTGAGAAGGAAACGAGGAGAGAGGATGCGACAAATCAAGGAATTGCAATTGAGATTCTCCCAAGGACAAAGGAAGCAAGTATTTGACAGATATTACAATCTTTATGATTTTATTTTTAAATCATCACTGTATGTCTAATAAATCACCGTGTGTGTTTATTTAATGAAAATAATTCAAAAATATATTTTGTATCATTTATTTCCCTGAGCCTCATTTGGCCCTTGAAATGCTCAGTCTGATTATATGGGCATTATCAAACAAATGTTTAGATATTTACATACACAGCCCTGATTGGCTGAGCCCCACCCCTTCCCAGATTAACAGTAATTGGTCTATTATAATCAGATCACATTGTGACATCATGATGTGGGCCAAAAGTTCCATCCCACCTGAACATGCTGAAATTCCAGGCATTTTTTTCGAACGGCTCTTACACACACATTGCTTAAACCTGAAGGGGTTGCTTCTGGACAGAACCTCACTACCCTCTGGATGTGTGGTGGACCTACAGCGTGACTTGAGGCAGTGGTTGGAGGTTTCATTCCATTGCTATACACACACATGGATTTGCACAGGTGTAAGCTGGACACACCCACAACACCCTAGCCGGCTGATCAGACAGTTCTAGGTAGCTAAATACCTGCTGTGAACAGTGAAAGGATATACAGGGAATTCGGAAAGTATTCAGACCCCTTGACTTATTCCACATGTTGTTACATTACAGCCTTATTCTAAAATTGATTAAATAGTTTTTCCCCCTCAATCTACACACAATACCCCATGATGACAAAGCAAAAACTGTTTTTAGACATTTTTGCAAAAGTATATATAAAAAGAAATACGGAAATATCACATTTAGATAAGTATTCAGACCCTTTACTCAGTACTTTGTTGAAACACCTTTGGCAGCAATTACAGCCTTGAGTCTTCTTGGGTATGACGCAACAAGCTTGACACACCTGTATTTGGGGAGTTTCTCCCATTCTTCTCTGCAGATCCTCTCAAGCTCTGTCAGGTTGGATGGGGAGCATTGCTGCACAGCTATTTTCAGGTCTCTCCTGCGATGTTCAATCGGGTTTAAGTCCTGGCTCTGAATGTCCTTGAGTGGCCTAGCCAGAGACTTGTCCCGAAGCCACTCCTGCGTTGTCTTGGCTGTGTGCTTAGGGTCGTTGTCCTGTTGGAAGCTGAACCTTCGCCCCAGTCAGAGGATCTGAGCGCACTGGAGCAGGTTTTCATCAAGGATCTCTCTGTACTTTGCTCCGTTCATCTTTCCCTCGATCCTGACTAGTCTCCCAGTCCCTGCTGCTGAAAAACATCCCCACAGCATGGTGCTGCCACCACCATGCTTCACCGTAGGGATGGTACCAGGTTTCCTCCAGTCATGACGCTTGGCATTCAGGCCAAAGAGTTCAATTTTGGTTTCATCAGATGAGAGAATCTTGTTTCTCATGACCAGAGTCCTTTAGGGGCTATCATGTGCCTTTTACTGAGCAGTGGCTTCCGTCTGGTCACTATACCATAAAGGGCTGATTGGTAGAGTGCTGCAGAGATGGTTGTCCTTCTGGAAGGTTCTCCCATCTCCACAGAGGAACTCTGGAGCTCTATCAGAGTGACCATCGGGTTCTTGGTCACCTCCCTGGCCAAGGCCCTTCTTCCCCGATTGCTGGGCGGCCAGCTCTAGGAAGAGTCTTGGTGGTTCCAAACTTCTTCCATTTAAGAATGTATTTTTAAAATTTTATTTAACCTTTAACTAGGCAAGTCAGTTAAGAACACATTTATTTTATCTTATTTACAATGACAGCCTACCAAAAGGCAAAATACCTCCTGCTGGGACAGGGGCTGGGATTAAAAATACAAAATTAAATTAAAAATAACATAAATATAGGACAAAACACACATCAAGACAAAGGAGACAACACTATATAAAGAGAGACCTAACACAACAACATAGCAAGGCAACAACACATGACAACACAGCATGGTTGCAACACAACATGACAACAACATGGTAGCAACACAGCATGGTAGCAGAACAAAATATGGTACAAACATTATTGGGCACAGACAACAGCACAAAGGGCAAGAAGGTAGAGACAATAATACATCACGCAAAGCAGTCACAACTGTCAGTAAGAGTGTCTATGATTGAGTCTTTGAATGAAGAGATTGAGATAAAACTGTCCAGTTTGAGTGTTTGTTGCAGCTCGATCCAGTCGCTAGATGCAGCGAACTGATAAGACCCAGGGATTGGTGTGCTTTGGGGACCTTTAACAGAATGTGACTGGCAGAACGGGTGTTGTATATGGAGGATGACGGCTGCAGTAGATATCTCAGATAGGGGGGAGTGAGGCCTAAGAGGGTTTTATAAATAAGCATCAACCAGTGGGTCTTGCGACGGGTATACAGAGATGACCAGCTTACAGAAGTGTATATTAAACCTTGCGACGGGTATACAGAGATGACCAGCTTACAGAGGAGTATAGAGTGCAGTGATGTGTCCATAATTTTTCAGGCTAGGGTCCTTTTTTCTCAATTTCCGCCTGACTGACATGCCCAAAGTAAACTGCCTGTTACTCAGGCCCAGAAGCCAGGATATGCATATAATTTGTACCATTGGATAGAAAACACTTTGAAGTTTGTAGAAATGTTAAAATAATGTATGAGACTATAACTAGAAAATCCAAAGAACAACCAACCAGAATTTGTTTTTGAGAGCCCATGCACTTACAATGGAAAGCATAGGGGCATATGTAATTCCAGCTCCCATATTGCAATTCCTATGGCTTCCACTAGATGTCAACAGTCTTTGTTCAAGGTTTCAGGCTTGTAACTTGAATAATGAAGAATAAATATGAGTTTTAGTAAGACGACACCAGTTTGGAAATCCGTGTTTGAGTGCTCGACAAAGTGGACGCGCACCTGCTAATTTTGCTTTCCTATTGAACATACTTCTTTCCGTATGAAATATTATAGTTTAATTACATTTTAGGGTATCTGAGGAATACATAGAAATGTATTTTGACTTGTTGAAACAAAGTTTAGGTGCAGTTTTTCGGATTCCTTTCTCTGCAACGAGTGGATTACTCAAATCGATGGCGCCAACTAAATTGACTTTTTGGGATATAAAGAAGGATTTTATCTAACAAAACAACACTACATGTTATAGCTGGGACCCTTTGGATGACAAATCAGAGGAAGATTTTCAAAAAGTGAATATTTAATCGCTATTTGTGATTTTATGAAGCCTGTACCGGTGGAAAGATATGTTGATGTGGGGCGCCGTCCTCAAACAATCGCATGGCATGCTTTCGCTGTAAAGCCTATTGGAAATCGGACAGTGCAGTTAGATTAACAAGAATTTAAGCTTTTAACCGATATAAGACACTTGTATGTACCTAAATGTTTAATATCCATAATTTTTATGATTATTTATTTGAATTGCGTGGCACTGGCGGGACGCCTAGCCCTAAGAAGTCCTATAAGGAGCATTGGTGGCAAATCTGATGGCCGAATGGTTAAGAACATCTAGCCGCTCGAGAGCACCCTAAACCGCTGATCTATAAATTATGTCTCCGTAATCTAGCATGGGTAGGATGGTCATCTGAATCAGGGTTAGTTTGGCAGCTGGGGGTGAAAGAGGAGCGATTACGATAGAGGAAACCAAGTTTAGATTTAACTTTAGCCTGCAGCTTTGATATGTATTGAGATAAGTACTGTCTAGCCATACTCCCAAGTACTTGTATGAGGTGACTACCTAGAGCTCTAAATGCTCAGAGGTAGTAATCACACCTGTGGGGAGAGGGGCATTCTTCTTACCAAACCACATGACCTTTGTTTTGGAGGTGTTCAGAACAAGGTTAAGGGTAGAGAAAGTTTGTTGTACACTAAGAAAGCTTGGTTGTAGAGCATTTAACACAACATCTGGGAGGGGCCAGCTTAGTATAAGACTGTATCATCTGCATATAAATGGATGAGAGAGCTTCCTACTGCCTGAGCTATGTTGTTGATGTAAATTGAGAAGAGTGTGGGGCCTAGGATTGAGCCTTGGGGTACTCCCTTGGTGCCAGGCAGTGGCTGAGACAGCAGATTTTCTGACTTTATACACTGCACTCTTTGAGAGAGGTTTTTAGCAAACCAGGCCAAAGACCCCTCAGAGACATCAATATTCCTTAGCCGGCCCACAAGAATGGAATGGTCTACTGTATCAAAAGCTTTGGCCAAGTCAATAAAAATAGCAGCACAACATTGCTTAGAATCAAGGGCAATGGTGACATCATTGAGGACCTTTAAGGTTGCAGTGACACATCCATAATCTGAGCGGAAACCAGATTGCATACCAGAGAGAATACTATAGACATCAAGAAAGCCAGTCAGTTGATTATAGACAAGTTTTTCCAACACTTTGATAAATAGGGCAAAACAGTTAGGACCAGCTTGATCTCCCCTGTTAAATAAAGGACGAACCGTGGCTGCCTTCTAAGCAATGGGAAACTCCCCAGAAAGGAGAGACAGTTTAAAAAGGTCGGAGATAGGATTGGCGATGATAGTGGCAGCAACCTTAAAGAATAAAGGGTCTAAACCATCTGACCCAGATGTTTTTTGGGGTCAAGTTTCAGGAGCTCCTCTAGCACCTCGGACTCAGTGACTGCCTGCAGGGGAAAACTTTGTAGCGGGGCAGGGGAAGAAGAGGAAGAAGCATCAGGGATAGTCGCATTAGAAGGGATGGGAGATGAGGAAATGTTGGACAGGCAAGGAGGCATGGCTGAGTCAAATAGGAATCCTGACTTAATGAAGTGGTGATTAAGGAGCTTAGCCATGCCCTTCTTGTCAGTAACAACCACGTCATCAACATTAAGGGACATGGGCAGCTGTAAGGAGGAGGGTTTATTCTCCAGGTCTTTGACCGTTTTCCAGAACTTTTTGGGGTTAGACCCACAGAGAGAGAACCGCTCCTTAAAGTATCTAACTTTGGCCTTCCGGATAGCCTGAGTGCACTTATTTCTCATTTACCTGAGCGAGAGCCAGTCAGCCTGAGAATTTGTGTGCCGAGCATTTGGACAAATGCTATTTTTGAGGTGGAGCAACTCTGCGAGATCGCGGTCGAACCAGGGGCTGAACCTTTTTTTAATTCTCATTTTCTTTATGGGGGCATGTTTGTTAACAATACCACTGAAAATATAAAAAAAGAAGGTTCAAGCATCTTCGACAGAGGGGATCAAGCTGATTCTATACCATTTTACAGAAATCCACCAAGAATGATGGAGGCCCCGGTGTTCTTTGGGACCTTCAATGGGGCAGACATTTTTGGTACCCTTCCCCAGATCTGTGCCTCGACACAATCCTGTCTCGGAGCTCTACGGACAGTTCCTTCAACCTCATGGCTTGGTTTTTGCTCTGACATGCACTGTTAACTGTGGGACCTTATATAGACAGGTGTGTGTCTTTTCAAGTCATGTCCAATCAATTGAATTTACCACAAGTGGACTCCAGTCAAGTTGTAGAAACATCTCAAAGACGATCAATGGAAACAGGATGCCGCTGAGCTCAATTTCGAGTCTCATAGCAAAGGGTCTGTTAAAAAAAAAAAAATACTGTATATTAGCAAAAACTTCTAAAAACCTGTCTTCGCTTTGACATTATGTGGTATTGTTTGTAGAGTGAGGAAAAAAAGTGAACTTAATCCATTTTAGAATAAGGCTGTAATGTAACAAATTTGGAAAAAGTCAAGGGGTCTGAATACTTTCTGAATGCACTGTATTTACATGTCTACCATTCACACCCTTGCTTTATTCCAGCTAGATAGGATGTGCAACTGCTGACTAATTGTAGCTAGTGGAATATCTCTAGTCTAGCAATAGATAGTTGTTTTGTCTGTATGGCATCAATGAATAAGATTACCAATGGCTAGTTAAGTAGCTAGGATATATCAGTCAGCTAACCATTTACAGTAACAGCAGTTCATTAACAAGTTAGAAGGGTGAACTCCTACTTTGAAAGCACAGGAAGTGTTGGCTGTGCACTTAACCAATGACCGGCATTCCACATTTAATCCCACCCATAAGTGAAAATTGAAATATCAAGTTGTTTTTTGGTTTTATATGCAAAAACTAAAACAAGACATTCAGTTTTTTCTATTTATATTCAAAAACAAATAAACAAGCTGTTTCCACGTTCCCGATTGCTCCATTTTAACTTGGGGAAAATAAAGGATCAAAACTTAAAAACGGACCGTAATGTTACCTCAGGAATCTTGACAATGTTGTCCATGACATAGGCTAATTATCTTGACTACAGTAACAGACACAAATGTTTTGTCCAGATGAACATTAATTCCCGCACTTTGGCCGTTGTTCAATTGCGTGCAGTATCACACCAACTCTATCACTTGACTATCATTCAGAAAATCCTTTCCTGAATCAGCTGATGTTGCTCAATACATTTCCCCATGCAACTAAACAGCTAGGCATCAAATGCGCATCAAACAACTATTATGCATAATTACTGAAGAACCCCTTTAATGACAGAATCGATTTTTGTGATTAATCGTGTCAAAGTTACTCTTTCTGTTAGAAACATGCGATTTTGCAATCCATACATTATTTTGGACATGTGTGCCCATGAAAACTGTTCACACCATAACATAGGAAGATACGAAATGTTATGTTACAGTGCACTTCCGAGATCTCCATACAAAAGTCAGACAGCAATATCCAGGAATATTACAGGATCAAGTTCAATGAGTAATTCAATTGTAAAATTCTAACGACAAACAGCAGTATCATAAATGTAAGGAAAGAAATGTCATGATTTTTGCCAATTTTGTATAGACTCCAAGCAAGAGAAAGGGTTTAAAACATAGGTTTTGATTCAACTAATGCATTATATTGAATGTATTTATGTTCCCCCTTTATATCCTAATGTATTCACATGAAGGAAAAAATGCTATTAAATGACTTTAACAGCTCCAAACAGATGTCCACTGCAAGAAATGCGCACTGGTACCCTAGTTTATAGAAAGACCGATCAGCACTATGCAGAAATCACTCTGCCATTTCCTGGTTGCAAAAATTCGAATAGTTCGCCTAATTTCAGTTTATGTTAAAGCACATATAGTGTACAGAATCATTGTACCATCTAAACTGCAGTGAAATATATTTTCCATAACCCAAAATATAAAAGAACCAAAAGTAAATGAAGCAAACACTAAACTTAACGGGAAGCATAGAAATAGCACACAGAACAGATCTACCGCTTTGGAGACTTGATTTGAATGAGAAAGTGTGCTTTGATACAAAATTCCTCACTTAAAAGTCACCCAGTAAAAATACTAGTTGAGTAAAAGTCAGTGATCGATTAATCTTATGCTACATAAAACAAATAACATACATTTTTCTAAATTAATCCAATCATTATATTTTATGCACCTGTAACTGAAATTGTTGTTCCAGTGTAAATGGCTTAGGTAGTCTCCTCACACTGTTCCTAACTCTGGCGTCATTATGAATGCACGTTGCAGGTGAAAAAAAGTTGAGTAATGGCATTACAATTGGGGTTTACGGTGTAGGTTCCTCCCCTTTTCCCGCCCACTGCGCTTCCCATTGCTCTTTGGGGTCTACGCAGGGTTACTGTAAAAGCACTGTTTGCTGATGTAAAAAGGGCTTTATAAATACATTTAAGTGATTGATGATTATTATAATTTATGAAATAGTGAGGGTGCAGCCCAGTGGGGAAGGGGGGGGGGGGTAGGCTTAGGCTACTACATAATACTAACATTTTCCCTGTACCCTTCATGAGATTGCTCCAACCTAGCCTATGAATGAAAGTTTATAACGTAGGTGCACAGGTCGAGAGAATTGTGAGTAATCAAGGTGACAGACAGTGACACATTCAATACCGCCTTGCACACTCTTGCCTGCATCTAGCTGAGCCAGGGTGTAATCATTAGTTCAATAGTTGCAAAGGAGAGTTTCTATTTGACAAATTCAGGTATGTTTATCCCCGTTTCGTTCTGTTTGCTTCCATTCAAGAAACATTTGTTAGGTTCTAAATAAACGGAGTAAAAACTCAGACGAATAGTAAAGCTCAAACCAAGTTTATTCACCAACTGGGTCACAGAGCTGCATAAGACAAAGACATATTCCCACCAGCACAAGTACTTATACCCCCTTTTAGGTAGAGTACTCCTTTTCTCTAAACATTACATCTTTGTTGATAGGCAGGAAGTTAAGTGATGTGGGTAATAAACTGCTCCTTCTCCCTTCATGTGACCTGACCTCGGCCCCCATTGCGCACCAATCCACAGCTTTCCACCCTTATCAGTGACCTCAACCATGCGACTGTCTGTGACCAGGCGAAAAAACCTTTCCAAGCTAAACTTTAACTTCTTTGGGGTAGGGGGCAGTATTTTCACGTCCGGATGAAAAGCATGCCCAGAGTAAACGGCCTGCTACAAAGCCATAAAAGCTAGAATATGCATATTAGTAGATTTGGATAGAAAACACTCTGAAGTTTCTAAAACTGTTTGAATGATGTCTGTGAGTATAACAGAACTCTTAAGGCAGGCAAAAACCTGAGAAAAAAATCCAACCAGGAAGTGGGAAATCTGAGGTTGGTCGACTTTCAACTCAGCTCCTATTGAAGATACAGTGGGATATTGGTAATGTTGCACTTCCTAAGGCTTCCACTAGATGTCAACAGTCTTTAGAACCTTGTCTGATGCTTCTACTGTGAAGTGGGGCCGAAGGAGAGGGGAATGAGTAAGGTCTATCATGACCTGAACATGCGCTGACCATGCGCGTTCACGTGAGAGCGAGCTCTGTTCCATCGCACTTCTGAAGACAATGGAATACTCCGGTTGGAACATTATTGAAGAATTATGTTAAAAACATCCTAAAGATTGATTCAATACTTCGTTTGTCATGTTTCTACGGACTGTAATATAACTAACTTTTCATCCGTACTTTCCGCTGGACTTGCCCGCGCGTCGTGAGTTTGGAAAGTGTACTGAACGCTAGAACAACAAGGAGGAATTTGGACATAAATGGGCATTATCGAACAAAACAAACATTTATTGTGGAACTGGGATTCCTGGGAGTGCATTCTGATAAAGATCATCAAAGGTAAGTGAATGTTTATAATGTTATTTCTGGTTTCTGTTGACTGCATAATTTGGCAGATATATTTGTGTCTTGATTGGTCTCTGAGCGCCGACTCAGATTATTGCATGGTTTGCTTTTTCCGTAAAGCTTTTTTGAAATCTGACACAGCGGTTGCATTAAGGAGAAGTGCATCTAAAATTCCATGCATAACAGTTGTATCTTTTAGCAATGTTTATTATGAGTATTCCTGTAAATTGATGTGGCTCTCTGCAAAATCAAAGGATGTTTTGGAACTTCAACGTAAGGCGCCAATGTAAACTCAGATTTTTGGATATGAAATATGAACTTTACCGAACAAAACATACATGTATTGTGTTACATGAGGTCCTATGAGTGTCATCTGATGAAGATCAAAGGTTAGTGATTAATTCTCTCTATTTCTGCTTTTTGTGAATCCTCTCATTGGCTGGAAAAATGGCTGTATTATTCTGTGAATAGGCACTCACCTAACAATCGTTTGGTTTGCTTTCGCCGTAAAGCCTTTTTGAAATCAGACACTGTGGCTGGATTTACAACAAGTGTATCTTTAAAATGGTGTAAAATACATGTATGTTTGAGGAATTTTAAATTATGGGATTTCTGTTGTTTTGAATTTGGCGCCCTGCAGTTTCCCTGGCTGTTGAAGAGGTGGGACACTACCGTCTCACGTACCCTTGAGAGGTTAATATCATGACTGCTACACACAACCAACATCATTGTCCCCTCATAGTCAACATAGCTACTAGAACTAACGTGTTAGTAAAGCCGCTACAAATCATCAAGCTGTTTAGCAATTACACCTGCGGACCCCGGTGGTAATAAACTAATAGAACCAAAAGCTTACCTTGACTTGGAGTTCCAGTATTGATTGCCATAGCCAGGTGTTTGAGTATGCTAAACTAGCTAGCTAAGTGAAAGTATTTATATATATATATATATATATATATATATATATATATATATATAGCTAGCTCTCCCTGTCCCACTTCTCCTTAATTTTGGAAGAAATTACACCGTTCAACTCTCGTCTTTCTCTGAGTCAACAACTCACATGTTATGCACTGCAGTGCTAGCTAGCTGTAGATTATGCTTTCAGTATTAGATTCATTCTAATATATTAAGATTGGGTCCACAACATGTCATTTCATACTGCAAGAGCTCTGATCGGTTGGAGGACGTCCTCCAACCTTCTTTGGAAGAGGGTGAGAACCAAGAGCGTCCTAGGTTTTGTACTGAAGTCAACGTACCCAGCAGACAGAAGATAGCTGTCCTCCAGCTACACCATGGAGCTACCCTGCAGAGTACTATTGTAGACCATTGCAAAAGTGTGTTTTAATCATTGGGTGCCATGTGAATATATTTATTATAGTTTTATTTAAAAAAAAGGCTAACTGTAACTGTGTAATTTCACTATTTTTATTAAATTCACTGAGGACGGTCCTCACCTTCCTCTTCCACTTGTGCAGCCACATTCGTTAAGTACTGGTTTTATTAAAGCAGTGTAGTTAAGGAAAGCAGCACCCTCTGGTGGCCCAAGTTGGAAATAACCTCCTTGTGGCTAGCCTGGATACCTGTCTGTTTGTGCCATCATGCAACACCTTGTCATGCCATAATGCCAAACATGTACAATGGTACTGACAGTAAACGGAAATAAGATGTAAACTCTCTCAATTGATCTAAAAGCAGCCCAAATTCCTAAGGCCAGGCAGATGTATTAGATTACCTCTATTCACGAGGGTGGCTGGCGTAGCTCCATGAGACATTTGTGTCATGTGAGAGGAACCATCTTACTCCAACAGGAGTCAATGGCCATGAGCAGAACCACACAAAAGGCATCACTAAGTGTGGTGCAAAAATACATGTGATTATATTAGTGATAAAGGCCTAGTTTGTTTAGAATATTAAAGCATGCCCTGACACTACACACAAGGGTAAATTAGACTTTAGCAACCACCAAAGGGGGAAATTAGCATACAGCAGCCATAAACACAGCAATAAAAATGATCACATGTAAATTGATAAAGCACTTTAATTTTATAGTTGTTAAAGGTTGATTGAACATAACTGTAAAGAATAAGTGAATGGAATTTCAAATCATGACATTTCTTGCATTCAGAGTATTGACAACGCCTACAATATAAGGGGTGCGGCCAATATCCTATTTCAAAAAGCTAACAGATGAACCATCCCAACGTATTCGTCTGGGTTGTATTCACTAAACACCAGTAAGAAACATGGGGAGGGACTATCTGAACTTATCCAATAACTAGTTTTTCGCTGCAAAACCTTTGCTAGTGTGCACTAACACTATGCTGAAATTGCAAATTGTGATGATTCACGATTCCATGATTTAATCAATATATTGACACAGCCAATACCTAAGCCCTGAAAACAGCAAAATAGACAAGACATCAGTCAGAAAATAAGTTTTATTGCAATACACAGGTTCTTTTTGCTTTTCCTCTGCTGTGAACTTTGCCTGCCAGGCACTCCAACACTCAGGGGTTAAGGTGGCACCAGGAGACCTTTTGCGTTCCAGACTGCCTGCAAACCGGCCCCACTACACAAACCAATGATCGATTTAATACCGCGCCATCTACAGTCGGTTGATGCAGTTATTAACCAGGTTTCCATCCAACCTTTATGCGAGTAAAGTAGGTCCCATTTAACTTATTTTTTATTCAGTACATGGGAATTTAATAGCAAAATAAATGTTTATGTGCAGTATGACATCACACAATCTTTTATCCACAAGTCAATTTGATAGAAACATCGTGGGAAAAACCAAATATTGTTTTTATGCAGATTTGGAATTATTCGCATGAAAATCAGTTGAATCTGTTATCCGGGCTATGCCAGAAGCAAACACCCTCTTAATATATGCTGAACCAAAGTCCTAATTAAAAGGTGTATACGTTGACGAGAAACTAGTCATACTGGTTACTGACATTAAATCGCTTATCCATGTGTTGTAAGATTTGGTGCGCAACTGCTACGTAGGCAGCCTGGAACGTGGTACGGTGTGTGGGTGGCTAGGGGTGACTTAGGGTTTTCAAGTCCCCACCCGTATTTTGCCCGGTCATGTACTATTCCAAAGTTCACATGTGTACAGCAGCCGTTTTAATTTAAAACATACAGGCCTCCGAGTGGACACCATCCTCTGATAACAGCAAGCAATGGTAACAGAGCAGGAAACAACCACAACATACAATACATTCGGCCATTTGCATGGGCGATATATAAAATCATAATGGAATTTATTCCGAAGAACAAGAACTTTTGGGGGTGGGCAATACATAATGGGTACTGCCTGTAGCGCTTTGCACTGACTAGTTAGTCGATTTTTTGCTTTTTTCTCCCTGAACAAGTTTGCTTCTGGCTCCAGACAGAGACTCAAGATAGGTTTGATTATTAGAGGAGCGAGAGAAAAGGAGTGGGATGAAATGGAGGACAGAATGAACATGATAAAGGGGATACGTGTTATTGTCAACAAAGTGACAGTAAAGAGTGATTGTGATCACTTAAGGGCTTACTATGACAACCGTGTGCATGGGCAACAAACAGAGGTCTCAATGCCAACACAAATACACTGCTGAGTCATACACTGAATTCTAAATGGAATTTAGAATTTCCATCTGGAACCTTGATGCCAGTGATTGTTTTTGGTATAACTGACTAAATGAACTCACCCTGCCTTTGTAATCAACACAACATTCAAAACCATGTAATAAAAAAAACACTTACAGCAAGAAATAGAACCCTTGCAATGAAACGGAAATGTAACCATTTTGAATGATTGGACAGGAATTTAGCCTGTAAAAATGATTGTTGAGAATTTTCTTCCAGCTTGATAGCCACAGAAAATAAAATTAACAGTGAGGGAAGGACAGAGTGAATAGGGAAAATTAACAGAACAGAGAATAATAGTGGGCATAGGTTGTGCCCCAAATGGCACCCTGTTCCTATACAGTCCACAAATTTTGACCAGGGCCCATAAACTAGCGTCCTGTCCAGGGGATGTACTTGTACATTAAGCAGCCTCACGCTACGGAAACAAGAGATCCGTTCTGGCTCGGACAAGGGTTACTTATTTATATAGGGAATAGAGTGCCTTTTGGGATGCATACATGAATAGAGATGGGATGGAGGAGCTGGTTCAGTAGAAGACCACACTAGACTTCCCTCCTGGGGGGTTAAGGACCTTGTTGTGGGAGCGGGGGCGGGGGCCGAGGTGGGGCTCGTGGTCCTTCAGTGAGAGCTCACTAAGGGAGGCCTCTGGCTCTGGCTTCTTGGCCGAGGGAGCAGATGCAGGCTCCACTGCTACTTTGGTGGGTGTGGGGGGAGGGGAGGCAACGTTCTCTTCCTTCACCTCCTTGGCCAGGCTCTCCTTTGGCAGAGGAGCTGAGAGCAAAAGGGAAAGAGGAATAAGAGAGAGAAAAAGATGAGAAACCGAGCGAGATTTACCTGGTACATTAGACTTGGTGTCAATGCATCTTAAAGAAACCGATGTGTAATTAATTACTATGCAATTATTAGGTCATTACTATTAGCTCGGTCAACAAGTAATTTCTAGCAACTGCCTGGTTGACAGCGGGCTGTAAAGTGTTAGCAATAACCCATTATCAGTGTCAAACTCACCTGGGGGCTCGGGTATGGGCATGGGACTTTCACCCACAGAAATGTTGTCCTGGGAATAATAGGGATAACATGTCAATATAGCCTACACATCATGTAAATTAGCAATCCATAACCATTAGTAATTTGGAATGGGAGAGACAAGGGGTGGACAAAGGGTGGTCTGGATTACCTTTGGCTTGTTGGAATGGGCTTTGACCGAGGGAGGGGCGCGCTCTAACCCCCCGAATATGTTGCTGGTGTTGCCGCCTGAGGGTACGGGTCGCCGTTGCTCAGCTGGGGCATCTGGAGAACCAAATATCCCACTGCTTTTACCTCCTGCATTAAGGACAGCGAGTCAAATATTATTTTTTACATTCATCAGGAATTTGACCTGGTGAAATGGCTCGGTCTACGCCCTTACATTAAAAAGTGAACATTATTGAAGGCATTGAGGAAAAGACAGACAAGTCAAATCTCTTCACATTTTCAATACTCAAACCTCTTATCTGAACCATTACTTGCAACATGACGACTATACCCCCTCCAACCAAATTGAACCAGGCCACAAACCTCCACATTCACACACAAAGCTCAGTCCTACCCTCACTATGCTACAGCTATGGTTATTGTGAAGAGCTTGTTGCACAGCCTGGACTGACATGAGGCAATACATTTCACAGTAACATTTGAAAATATGGGTGTGTGCAGTCAATTATTTCTAGACCATTCTACCACAGAGGCAGAAGGGCTGAAAGCCAACCAGCTCGATGTGCAGAGAAACAATAGAAACTCATGATAACATTTTACTTTAACCATCTCTGAACCTTGGCCTCAATATAGACATATTGATCCAGTCATGTGATGTCATTAGATTACATGTGGCCCAAACTTCGTTTAACTAATGAAAATCTCGGTCACGGTTTCCGCCAGGAACATTTTTGCAGGAGATATTTTAATTTACCGGACATCCATATGCATCCAGTGTGTACCGCATTAGGGCGTCCACCAACTGTACTCAAAATCACATTTAGATTATTGTAATTCATCTTAACAGAATAGAAATTAGCCTGTAACGATGTTTCGCTTCCAAGTGCTACTGAATAAGCTAAATTTAAATGCACAAACTGTGCATGATACACATCATTACTCTAGTTTATCAATCCATTCCAAATCTTTATACTATACGACAGCATATGTAGATCTTGCCTAGAGCGGCAGCAGAACTGCTAAGACCGGGCCTGAAAAAAAAAAATCTATCTAATTTACTTGCATTTGCAGCGGACCTTGGCCTGCTCAAAGTTAGCCGCTGCTGTTGGGAAGTCAAAACTGTCCAACTCCTTGGAGCAGCTTGCGATGAGCATCAGCCTCGTTACTTTGTCCTCAAGAAGGTGTGATCTTGAGGCCATCTATACTCTGTTTTGGAGAAAGAATCCCCTCGGTGTGAACACTAGAAACGAGGATAATCAATATTTTTTTGCAATGGATAAAAAATATAAAAAATCTGACAATTTGGCCGGCAACCATTTAATTTATTGGCTTTTCACTTATTTATTTTTAGGCAAAAGACAGCATTTACCGGCTAACGTAAACACTGGCCAGGGTGTAATCCTACACTGGACTCAACACCGAATAGGCTGGGCTGTTATTTCACTGCATGGAATGACAATGGGCCTAACACTGATCGATACTAGGCTAGAGTAGTTCCTCGGCATACACATCACTGACAATCTGAAATGGTCCACCCACACAGACAGTGTGGTGAAAAAGACGCAACAGCGCCTCTTCAACCCCAGGAGGCTGAAGAAATTTGGCTTGGCACCTAAAACACTCAAATTTTTCCAGATGCACAATTGAGAGCATTATGTGGGGCTGTATCACAGCCTGGTATGGCAACTGCACCGCCCACAACCACAGGGCTCTCCAGAGGGTGGAGCGGTCTGCCCAACACATCACCGGGGGCAAACTACCTGCCCTCCAGGACACCTACACCACCCGATGTCACAGGAAGGCCAAAAAGAACATCAAGGACAACAACCACCAAAGCCACTGCCTGTTCACCCCGCTATCATCCAGAAGGCGAGGTCAGTACAGGTGCATCAAAGCTGGGACCGAGAGACTGAAAAACAGCTTCCATTTCAAGGCCATCAGACTTAAATAACCATCACTAGGCGGCTTCCACCCGGTTACGTATCCCTGCAAATTAGAGGCTGCTGCCCCATATACATAGACTTGAAATCACTGGCCACTTTAATGATGGAAAACTAGTCACTTTAATGATATTTACATATTTCTGCTTTATTCATCTCATATGTATATACTGTATTCTATTCTTCTGTATTTTGGTCTATGCCACTACTCATCCTAATATTTATATATTCCTTAATTCTATTCTTTTACTTTTAGTTTGTGTGCATCGTTGTGAATGGATAGATATTACTGCAGTGTTGGAGCTAGAAACACAAGCATTTCGCTACTCCCGCAATAACATCTGGCACACGTGTATGTGACAAATAAAATTTGATTTGGCTGGTTGAGTCTTGTGACACTGAAGGGACCAGATAAGAATTGACCTGTTGCCCTTTTCAATACACACGTCAATGCAATCCTAACAGGTTTTGGGGAAGAGATTGTGAGTAAGTTCACACTCATCAATGTCTCCTTTTCTGAACCTAAAAAAGGCTAACATAGCACCTTAGTGGCAGTTTTCACACCACATAGACCTGAAAAGGCTCTGACAGCTCCAGGACCAGGGAGCCCAGTCAGGGGCCCTCTCAACTTGTAGGAATAATCTTCCCTTTCCACTCTATTGTGCTGACATGAACTGTACTTTCCTGGCTCTGATATTTTCCTTTCACATAGTCCTTTCTATCATGGTTCCAGCATCTATGGTGGCTGCGTAAACTTTATTTTGTATTAAGGACTAAAAGAACAGACTGCCACCCATTGTTTGGAAGCATAACCAGGCCCGTGAAAAGCAGCTTGGATCAATTGAGCCCAGTAGTGTGAAAAGGGTATTTGTATACACAGTAAGGGGCCTTCTATTTCTCACCTGGGGGGTTGGTTCGTCTGATGACACCCTGGGGCTCTGGCGGGGCGAAAAGGTTGGAGGCCATCTTGTGGGGCCGTCTCGACGCAGCTGCTTCTTCCTCATAGCCACCGAACAGGTCGCTGGAGCCACCTCCCGGGGGACGCAGGACTCTGAAAAGAAAACATCAGAATCATGTTGGTTCACGTAGAATAGTGTTCCCAACCTGTTTTGGTTACTGTACCACCAAATGGATTTTGCTCTGCCCGCTGTACCCACTCATGTGCTTTATCAGTAGGCCTATGGTCTCATGAGTCTTCGCAAGAAACCCCTGTGGATAGGACAAATACACCAGTGCTTCCTTGTACCCCTGGTTGGGAACCACTGATGTAAACTATATAGCCTGTAGGCCAAACTCCACAGTCAGCATTCATCATACACAAAGGAAGTCAGTGCCTGGGGTTAATGAAATTAATAGAGACGTTTCAGATCCAGACACGTCACCATACATCAGAGCGCACAACAGGACATTGTACTGTTTACATTTTTAAAAAATCATTAAAATGGTTTATTCCGAACTAAAGTTTTGTTGCTAAGGATTCCACGATACGGTTAGCCTTTACGGCTGGGACTGCAAGTTTGTGTTCATTTACCTATAAAATGGGCTGATGGTGAAGTAGACATACTCAGTATTCATATCACAAAATATATAAATAAGCTCTCCACAATGTATTTCAGTAGAAAACTTGTAAAAATAGACAAGATCCTGCAACCATGAAGGAGGTAAATACCTGTCTACTTATGGAAAAATTGCCCTGATTATCTCTCCTTAGTCATATCTCAGTTTACTCACTTATGGCGCTGCCTACTACTGATGATTCGTTTTTCAAATCAAAAAATATGAGCAAAAAATATTTTGCTTTATCTGGGACACTAAACCAGACAAAATAAAACGTGCCTATCTATATAATGAATATGAATTGGGTGGGTTGAGATTATTACATATAAAAGCACTAAACCGCTCTCTAAAAGCTTCACTCATTCAAAAGTTTTATTTGAACCCTAAATGGTTATCAAGTAGATTACTAAGAAAAGCTCATCCATTGTTTAAAAAAAAAGGCCTTTTTGCCTTTGTGCAGATTGCCATGTCTCATTTTCAATTAATTGAAAATAATACTTTTTCAAAGTATCTCTCTTTTTCAAACAAGCATTGCAGAGCTGGCTACAGTTTCAATTTCACCCCCCTGAAAAGATAGAACAAATATTACAAATATTATGGCTGA
The DNA here is from genome assembly GCF_016432855.1 of Salvelinus namaycush. NCBI lineage: Eukaryota > Metazoa > Chordata > Actinopteri > Salmoniformes > Salmonidae > Salvelinus > Salvelinus namaycush. Next base: position 58,576,560 of record NC_052309.1, on the reverse strand, counting down.
ACTCAAATGTGCTGGTTGATAAAATACCTGTATTTATGGGAAAGGTGTTTGAAAAGGGTATTTTGTTCTTAAATGATATTGTAAATTGGAATGGTAGAGTTGTCCTTCATGGAGTTAACAGAATTGTATGGAAAGGTCTGCTCAATCCAAGAGTACAATCAATTGATTACAGCATTGCCCCAAAAATGGAGGAGGCGGGTGGCAGCGGGAGGAGGTAGGGAACTGGTCTGTCTGCCCAATATAAAGGATCAAAACTGGCAGAGGAATAAAAATAGCATAAATAGGAAAGTATTCCAGTTTCATTTGAGGACCAGGATGTTGACAACTGTGCCATACAGATCGCAAAATAGTTGGGAAGAGATTGTTGATGTACTGATTCCATGGTACAGGGTGTATGAGTTGATATATAAAACAACGCAAGATTCAAGACTTCGTGCTTTTCAGCTAAAATTATTATATAGAATTCTTGCCACCAACAAAATGTTGAATATTGGGGCATAAAATCAACAAAGCTCTGCAGATTTTGTTGTGAGGATACAGAATCAATAAAACATTTATTTTGGTATTGCCCTCGGGTAGCCTGTTTCTTGTCTCAGGTTCAGGAATGGCTGAAAACGCATAGCATTGATCTAAAATTTACCCTAGAAATAGTACTGTTAGGAGATCTGGAGAGACCGGGTCAGTCAATTACTAATACTCTTAGTAAAAGTATTTATCTTAAACTCGCAATCTGTGGATTCTATTCGATTAGATAGATTGTACGTTAAACATCACAGCATAGTTCAAAGATATGTGTTGCGTAGAAACCCAAAGTGGGTGGCCAGCAGAGATAGATGGGATGGGCTGAGGGAAGCTGAGGGTTGGTATGTGGAATTGGAGACAAGAGGGAGTGGAGTTGCTGTGTGAGAGATAGAATGGTCAAAGATAAAAGTACAAAAAAAAAACAATATAAAGTACATTTGAATGACACTAAGCGGCAGTGTTTTTAGAACTAATGCCGGTTTGCCTGAGGCTGATGCCGTGCAGGTGTTTGTACACATGCATATACACACACACACTCATTCAAATAAAACACATACAAGAACACACATACATGTAATAGCGCCAGACATGCACACAAACATATAAAGTTGGCATTGCTGTTATGATTTTAGTTGTCCTTAATGTCCTGTTTTCTTCTGTCTTTTCCTTTTTTTCTCTTTAGTTCATTCTCTTGGTTGTTGGTGCGTTGGGGGGGGTTCTTGGGGGGTGGGGAATGGAATTAATTGTATTTTATTTATTATTTTCTTTCTGGGGGTGGACCGTGGGAGGGGTCTCAAATGGTTGAGGGACAGCTATTGGGGAACTGTGGGGGGGATCTTGGAGAGTTCGGGTTCACGTTCTTTGGCCTGGTGGTAGATCGGTCAACATGCCCTTGAGCAGGGCATTGACCCTGGATGCGTCTGTGTGTCGCTCTGAATGGGAATCTGTTGGATGACTGGTATGATGTAGTTATTGAGCGGCTTCACTGCAAGTACATTGTATGTTTCGAATATTCAATAAATAATATTTTTTTTTAAATAATAGAGAAGGTACCATAACGAAAAGGTGCATATAGCAAAATATAGGAATCGAATATGCTGCATGCACAACTTCTTATTTAACCTTCCTGTTGTGTTAGTTTCATGTTAAATAATTCGGTGTCCCCGGTCCAAAATGACCGCCCCATTATAGCTGATCATAAAGCCATAAAAATACACACATTATCACCTAATGTTGTGTTAAATCTTTATCAACTTAAGTTATTGTGAACATTACAAGTTTTGAACTTCTATTTGCTATGTATGGCCTTTAGGCCTCATTGACCTGAGCTCATATGACTTGTTTTTGAGTTAAAAGAAGCATAATGTATGGAGAATTTTGACTATAACAAATACTCAGATGAAACATATTGTGCTATTTATCACAGACTACTTTGTGTCAAAGTTTAACAACCACTCTCTCCTCCTCAACAGTGTCATGATCAAAGATATGATCAAGAGCCTCAAATACAGTATATTGTTTGGTCATTGTGCTGCCACAGATTGAATTGTGAGCAAGGCCTCAAAAAAGCTTTATATATCAGAGCTGCGAGAAAAGTTATAATATTGAAACATTGTTCCGATTGTTTGTGAGAAAACCAACAGGTGTGGTTCCCGTGGGGGAAAGATTCTATTGGGTAAAGGTTCCCGTGGGGGTTGCCATGAAAGCCAAGAAGGGGAGTGAGGTGTGTGTGTGTGCTCAAACACGCATGAATGTGGGAGTCTGGGAGAGGAAGTGTGTCCATCTGATGAATGGGCATGTGCCTCTACTCAATTTTATACACGAATTGTAGTCTCACCCATTCATTTTTGACCAGGAACACCACAGGTGTACAAAAGTTAAATTAAAACACCCAAAATGTAATGATAATCATCAAAATGTATTTCGTGTGTTCAGATGCGCTGTGTGGACAAAGTCATGGAACTTTGTCACTCAGATTAAATTAACTACATTTTTCAGAGAGAAAACTTGTAAATCGGTCCAATTCGACCGGATCACAACAGGAGGGTTAAGACAGGCCACTAACGGTGTCTGTGGCCACATTAGCTGTGGCTAAATACCAAATAATCTAGTTATTACTAATTGTACCACAGTATGACTGCAGGCTACATAGGACTACTGACTTAAGTAACGTTACTGTTTAAAAGTCACATTTAGCTGTGTAGCTGATCATACCACTCAACACAGTCACAGAACACATATTTAGCCAGTTAGCTGGCTGTTCTTGAAAAGTTCGCAGTGGGGCTAGACAACCATAGTTGAAAGAGCAAAAAAAAAAGTGAAATATACCCAATTACCCTTACTGTTGAGAAATAGGTTGTTGTAAACGGGTTGTGGGTGACTGTGCCCATTTTGAAAATGCAAGCAACAGAGAACAATGAGCGTCATATAAATTAGCTGGCTACGCTGCAACAAAAAAAAAAGATTCCACGAGCTTCCATTTCCGCAGCCCCCAAAAAACCCCGCCCTGCTGCGTCGGGACCAAAGCCCATAGAAGCTAAGTACCTGTACCAAACTAAAAGTTAAGTACTGACAAAACGGAATATTGTATCACTAACTTGTCTTATAACTAGTTAACGTTACTATCATCAGTGTCATCTAGCAAGCTACATTGCTTGCGGGCTCGCGGCCAATGAACATACGGTACTTTTCAAAAACATAATAGCTAACATTAGCTAGTTGCTTGAATTTTGCCTGCTGCAAATAAAACCTGTGGGTGCAATTCCATGTTACCTTGAACTTGGCTTTGCGCCATTATCGAGTCCTGAAAACATGTTCGTCGAAGTCATTGTGATAGCTGTCTTCGTGTGGGGGAGATTGATGTCGTAGCTAGCTCGATTTAAAAAAAAGTTTTGTTGAGTGCGTGTTGCCTTTCAGAAACCGGGCAAAGCCCCCTCCCACTCGATAGGACGAGCCAGCAATGGGAAGAGCCTCAATGGTCAAAAATATTATCAGTCGAAAGGTATGACTAATTTGATTGGTTAAATTACTAAGGATATAACGCCCTCTTTCCATTGTGATTTGGCTTTTCGCCTGTCTGTCAAATTGGGTGCACGCGGTTTTACTCGCCTGGAATGGCCCGGACTTTGAGCGGCATTTCCATAACTGGAAAACGAACCAACATTAAAAGTTGAAACGGTTCCAGGTATGTAGTGTTCATTTAACGTTTGTTTATTTTATGTCTTTCACTTGCTTTGGCAATGTAAACATATGTTTCCCATGCCAATAAAGCCCCTTGACTTGATAGTAAATTGGTGGCGCATGTCAAATCAAATCATGTTATGTTGGTTCTAGGCGGGGAACATACATCTATCTATCTATCTAGACTAGATTATATGTATACGGCCCATTTCTATACATAAACTTGCAGATGAAGGGGTTCGATTAATCTGACCCGGGTGCCCGTGTAGGCGTGTTATGCACTGACTGGTAAAACGTTGATTGCATTCGATTTGGAACCAGGCTGCCTCCCGGGCTTGGGCTGGCAGGTTCCGGGCTCTGTCCGGCGACAGCGAAGTCGGCTCAATTAAGCACGTGTAGTAATTTGTATAGCGCTTTGAATTACAGCAATAATCTCAAAGTAGCTCTTAAAACAACAAAACAAAACATTTCAGTGAGCCCATTGACACTTTTGTCTGGAAGATCTTCCACGGCCATCCACAGAGCAGAGGCAGGTGGAAGTCCAACAGGTCACATACTGTGTCCAATCCATTCTCCATGCGCACCATCCTCACCCACTGGGTCCACATCTCTTCTGACTGAGGCCCAAATGAACCGTTGAGCAGGGGGGGAAACAAGTCAGAAGCCAGGACAGTTGGTAAAATAACTGACTTGACAGTCTTGCACTGTTGTGGATCAATCAACCAAAACATAGCTAGCAAAATAAAAGTTGATTTAAAAAGATTCCGTCAAAAAACACCTACAACGATTAAAATATGTACAATATTTAGAGCTTTCTGCCTTGGCGACCTCACGGCTCCATGGCAACCATGGATTTGGGGTGTTCCAATGCGAAAGTGATTGCTTTTGATAAAAACGTTTAATCTGCCTTCCCAATGAAAACTAGCGAGAAAATTCAAACGTTTATTTTAGGATTTCTTGACGATGCACCTTGTCAAAATGACCGAGTGGCGCAGATTACTGTTCGATTTGAGAAGGGCACTCCCTGCTTTCGCCCGATGACGTCACATGTTTTGGCCTGGTTTAACCCGGGCGAATGTAAAATAACTCCCTGCTCACTCAACAACGTATGTAGATTGTGATATCCAATTGGTTCATTTGCATCATCCTTCTCATCAACAATTTGAGCTCTTGGATGTCAATCATATGTCTTTCTCCCTCAACTGACCAATCAGGAGGTTTGTTTTTGAGTTGAGTGGGCGTGCTTGTGCAAGAGAGGGACTGTCAATCGGAGTTAGTTTAGCTTGCAACGTTTTCTCATGAAGACGTGAACACTAAAGTCAAGAAAAGGTAATTTATGAATTGCTTAAATTCTATATCTCACTACAACTGAATTCAATAATGTGCATAATGTCGTGTGAATTTGTGCTTGAGACTATTTGTTTGCTAGCAAGTAACGTTAGTTGACTGGGTTTTGGCCGCACATCGCTAGCAAACGTGGCCAAAAGACTTTGCTATCTTACGTTAGCTAGTAGCTAGCACCCGTGCAGCTGCTTTTTGGAGTGTGTAACCCGCTCCTCCTAAAATGTACCTATGGAAATGACACGGGTTACAAGAGGAAAGATAAACCAGTAGACAGAATCAGCTTTTATCATCTGAGGAGGTGAGGATAGCAACCACAGAATAAAGCAATCAAACATCAATTAGCTACTGCTATACTTTTAGTTTGATAAGAGTTTGCTCACATTAGGTTGGACAATCATGATTAGAGAACACATCTGACACAGTAATACGACATTGTTTGTCTTGTTTCCCTTAATGTGAATGTATTTCAAATAATTAAGGGTGATTATTATTGTATGTGTGAGACGTGCCAGTTTTAAAGTTGTAGGCACAGTAGTAATGTTTCTGCCCTCAAAATATTTGGAGATGGGTGAATCATAAAAAGGATGAAACACCTGTATCCGTGCATGTCATTATCTTAGAAGTAATATGTTACTTGCAAATTATTGAGACGTTAAATACAGTGTTTGATCTATATGTGTATGGTATGACATTCTTGTAGTTGAACACTCGTAATATTCTATTGATTCGAATGCTTGTGGTTAGTTTCTCCATCAAGTGTACTTTTATTTAATATGATGTATAAGGTATCCGTTGTTGCTTTCTGAAACTGAGTTAATATCATAAACAACTTTTTGATGCAGTTAACAATGTCGTCGAACATCTTAATGATGAAAACAATTCTGGTGATGATGACGTAGTGATAAGCAAAGTTGAGACTGCGAGCGTTCTCTGCTCTTTTGTGGCTGTAGTAAAAACTAAAACCAGCTAGCTTATTATTCAGATTGCTTTGATCGTTTAAAGTATGTTATATAGTTACATTTTTGGTCAAATATTTCAGCCTATACCGATAATATTCACTTTGTTTAAGGCAATAAATTATTGAGTAATATTGTGGTACTCAGATAGTGAACAGTTGAGCTGCGCAGAGAGTTCAATTCAGTCGAAGCTTGAGCGAGGTGAAGACAGTCGCGGCGAGACCCTGTTCGTGCTTTGAATATGCCCAATTTTATATACTGTTGCATACCAAAACCGTCGGGTCGATGGTGAAAAGAAAGAAGACATCATCTGCTGTCGAAGAGCATGAAAATGGGTAACCTTGTCTGATAAAGAAGCACTTTAAATAGAGGTCGAATGTATCGAAAGGTTTTACGTTGTCGTTTCAGCGGGCGCTAAACTCAGGGGCGCTCGTATTTGAATTTCGGATAAAAATAAAACCATGTAAACTGTTAGAAGTTTAAGATAACTAACAAAAACACACGAGCAATGTATATTCATATTTTGGCTTTCAAAATGTTAATGAAAAGACAGACCCAATTTTCGTGTTTCGATGGGACGGTGAGAGGGGATTTGAAACAAACAGCGGCGGCCATGTTGAGAGAAAGAGAACGTCGTCTTTTTTAAGTTGATTTACGTTGTGATGTCTTTTACATTTCAAACATGTGTGTTGATTGTGTTTTGCCAGGATGACAGTTGGGCTGAGAGACGGCATCGGTGTCGATGGCCCGAATAATTCGGGCAGAAAGCTTGAAGGTTGTGACGAGGAGGAGAGCGGAGATCAGGGGAGCGAGGAGCGTAGTACAAAGAGAGACGAAGTGGAAATTCTTAATCCTTCAACTACGGGCTGCTCCAGTTCAGCACCGGTTATTACCACCTCCGTATCGAACCCATCTGGACCTTGCTTGAGCCAACAGCCCCCGTCCTCGACAACACCCACCCCACCGAGTCACGACCAGCATCATTTTTTGAGATCCAGCGTTCGACCCCCGAGCAAACGAATCCGGAAGGATTCCATCGCCCCAACTATCAATGGTCATAGCGGGGCAAAATCGAAAGGTATGCTGTGAAAGTGTTTGTGCTTGGGGGGGGGGGGGGGGGTCACCTGTTTGTCTGTGTTACAGGAGTACCCCATCCCTCTACTCCCCGTTGGTAGTGGACTTAGCTACTTTTGCTAATCCATTGATGATGGTTGAATATGGTCAGTTTTGAATGCAGGATAGTGCAAGCATAAACGCAATATCTATACAAAACGGAGACTTTAATTGTTTCTAGGCAGGAGCCTGGAAACCACCATTAACTGCATTCAAGTTGCAAGGCCGTCCCATATTATTGGGAGGGAGCTGATATAGGATAACTCTTTATGAGTTGTCAGCATTTTAATTAATATTTTATTAAATCCTCATTTTGCGGGATTGGAATGAATAGTACTCAACTCAGTACTAATTATGACTCAACATATTATTTTTAGAAGCAGTGCTCACTCTGTTGAGGATTGGGTTGTGTCTGTGTCCCTCCTGACCTGCACATTGTGAGGTGAAGGCTAGTGTTGCTCCAAGCCAGCCTTGAGTGTTGTTTTTGTGGAACTTCGCTCCACTCCTCGTTGCAGGCCTGGCAAATGGAACAGACTTATTTTCCTGCTGCTTCACTTTGCCAGCACTTCAGCCACAGGAGGGGAGGGTCTCTGTAGTGTGTTTTTGTAGGACGATGATGTATGTGACACACTGGCCTCACTCTGACTGTTTGTGCTAAAACGGGCATTCTAACTTTTTTTTTTTTTAAGCTATTGGTCTCTATCAAATTTTATTTGTCACATGCGCCGAATACAACAGGTGTAGACCTTAGAGTGAAATGCTTACCTACTAGCCCTTAACCAACAATGCTGTAAGAGTTTTTAAGATGTATTATTACAATTTTTTAAATAAGTGTTAATTAAAAGAATAAAGTCACAAATAATTAAACAGCAGCAATAAAATAACAAGTGAGGCTATATACACGGGGTACCGGTACAGAGTCAATGTGCTGGGGAACCAGGTAATTGAGGTAACATGTACATGTTGGTAGTGTTAGTAACTATGCATAGATAATAAACAGAGGAGTAGCAGCGTAAAAGAGGGGTCTGGGTAGCCCTTTGATTAGCTGTTCAGTAGTCTTGTGGTTTGGGGGTAGAAGCTGTTAAGAAGCCTTTAGGACTTATACTTGGCACTCTGGTACTGCTTGCCGTGCGGTAGTAGAGCGAACAATCTATGACTAGGGTGGCTGGAGTCTTTGGCAATTTTTAGGGCCTTCCTCTGACACGGTGCACTGCCTGGTATAGAGGTCCTAGATTGCAGGATGCTTGGCCCCAGTGATGTACTGGGCCGTACGCACTACCCTCTGTAGTGCCTTGCGGTCGGAGGCCGAGCAGTTGCCATACCAGGCGGTGATGCAACCAGTCAGGATGCTCTCGATGGTGCAGCTGTAGAACCTTTTGAGGATCTGAGGACCCATGCCAAATCTTTTCAGTCTCCTGAGGGTAGTAGGCTTTGTCGTGCCCTCTTCATGACTGTCTTGTGTGTTTTGGACCATGATAGTTTGTTGATGTGGACACCAAGGAACTTGAAGCGCTCAACCTGTTTCACTACAGCCCTGTCGATGAGAATGGGGGTGTGCTCGGTCCTCTTCCTGTAGTCCACAATCATCTCCATTGTCTTGATCACGTTGAGGGAGAGGTTGTTGTCCTTGCACCACACGGCCAGGTCTCTGACCTCCCTATAGGCTGTCTCATCGTTGTCGGTGATCAGGCCTACCACTGTTGTGTCATCGGCAAACTTGATGAGGGTGTTGGAGTCCTGCCTGGCCATGCAGTCATGAGTGACCAGAGAGTACAGGAGGCGACTGAGCATGCATAAACTGTCACAAACCATCTCAGGGAAGCTTGTCTTGCATGCTCGTTGTTCTCACCAGGGTCTAGACATGACCTAAGTTCGGCGTCGTAACTGACTTCAGTGGGCAAATGCTCCCATTCGATGGCCACTGGCACGCTGGAGAAGTGTGCTCTTCATGGATAATTCCCTGTTTCAACTACCTGGCAGATGGCAGACAGTGTGGATGGCATCATGTGGGTGAGCGGTTTGCTGATGTCAACGCTGTGAACAGAGTGCCCCATGGTGGGGTTGTGATATGGGCAGGCGTAAGCTACAGACAACGAACACAATTGCATTTTATTGATGGCAATTTCAATACAGAGATACCGTGATGAGATCTTGAGGCCTGTTGTGCCTTTCATACGCTGACATCACCTAATGTTTCAGCTTGATAATGCAAGACCCCATGACGCAAGGATCTGTACACAATTCCTGGAAGCTGAAAATGGACTACATACTCACCAGACATGTCACCCACCAGACATGGGACAACATTCCACAGGCCACAATCAACAGCCTGATCAACTCTATGCGAAGGAGATGTCACACTGCATGAGGAAATAGTGGTCACACCAGATACTGACTGGTTTTCTTATCCATCCCCCTACCTTTTTTAAAGGTATTTGTGACTAACAGACACACATCTGTATTCCCAGTCATGTGAAATCCATCGATTTAGGGCCTAAGGAATTTATTTAAATTGACTGATTTCCATATAGGAACTGCATGTTCTTATTTTTTTTACTATATTTACTAAATATTTTCTTAGCTCTTATTTTTCTTAACTGCATTGTTTGTTAAGGGCTTGTAAGTCAGCATTTCACGGTAAGGTCTACATCTGTTGTATTCGGCGCATGTGATTGGTTGCATTTGTATTTTTGTTAATTGTACTTTTCCTCACCTTCTTTCCCTTTTTCACACAGGGTCAGAGAATGGTCCCTCTCATCAAGTGTCGGCTGGTCAGTCCGGCTCCACGTCAGGCTCTATGGGGCCCTCGGGTAAGGCGGCCCCTAGAGGCCAAGGGCCCGGGGTCAAGGAGGAGCCTGTGGGCAGCCAAAAGAGACCCCGGAGACAGTGGGAGTCCTGGAGTGCAGAGGACAAGAACAGCTTCTTCGAAGGACTTTACGACGTAAGTCAACTTTGAGTAGTACAAAATATAAATAACCTCGGCAAAAAAAGAAATGTCCCCTTTTCAGGACCCTGTTTTACATAGATAATTCGTAAAAATCCAAGTAACTTCACAGATCTTCATTGTAAAGGGTTTAAACACCATTTCCCTAGCTTGTTCATTGAACCATAAACAATTACTGAACATGCATCTGTAGAACGGTCGTTAAGACACTAACAGCTTAGACGGTAGGCATTTAAGGTCACAGTTATTAAAACTTAGGACACTAAAGAGGCCTTTCTACAGACTCTGGAAAAACACCAAAAGAAAGATGCCAAGGGTCCCTGCGTGAACGTGCCTCGGGCATGCTGCAAGGAGCCATGAGGACTGCAGATGTGGCCAGGGCTATAAATTGCAATGTCCGTACTGTGAGACGCTTAAGAGAGCGCTACAGGGAGACAGGATGGACAGCTGATCGTCCTTGCAGTAGCAGACCACGTGTAACAACACCTGCACAGGATCTGAACATCACACCTGCGGGACAGGTACAGGATGGCAACAACAACTGCCCGCGTTACACCAGGAACGCACAATCCCTCCATCAGTGCTCAGACTGTCCGCAATAGGCTGAGAGAGGCTGGACTGAGGGCTTGTAGGCCTGTTGTAAGGCAGGTCCTCACCAGACATCACCGGCAACAACGTCGCCTATGGGCACAAACCCATTGTGGGCACAAACCCAAAGACCAGACAGGACTGGCAAAAACTGCTCTTCACTGACGAGTTGCGATTTTGTCTCACCAATGGTGATGGTCGAATTCGTGTTTATCGTCGAAGGAATGAGCGTTACACCGAGGCCTGTACTCTGGAGCGGGATCGAGTTGGAGGGTCTGTCATGGCCTGGGGCAGTGTGTCACAGCGTCATGGGACTGAGCTTGTTGTCATTGCAGGCAATCTCAACGCTGTGCGTTACAGGGAAGACATCCTCCTCCCTCATGTGGTACCCTTCCTGCAGGCTCATCCTGACATGACCCTCCAGCATGACAATGCCATACTGCTCGTTCTGTGCGTGATTTCCTGCAAGACAGGAATGTCAGTGTTCTGCCATAACCAGCTAAGAGCCCGGATCTCAATCCCATTGAGCACGTTTGGGACCTGTTGGATCGGAGGGTGAGGGCTAGGGCCACCACCCCCAGAAATGTCTGGGAACTTGCAGCCGCCTTGGTGGAAGAGTGGGGTAACATCTCACAGCAGGAACTGGCAAATCTGGCACAGTCCATGAGGAGGGGATGCATTGCAGTACTTAACCTCTAATTCCTCCCAATCCCGGATCCGGGAGCACCCCCATCAGTAAAAAAGCTGACTAGCATAGCCTAGCATAGCGTCACAAGTAAATACTAGCATCTAAATATCATTAAATCACAAGTCCAAGACACCAGATGAAAGATACACATCTTGTGAATCCAGCCATCATTTCTGATTTTTTTTAATGTTTTACAGGGAAGACACAATATGTAAATCTATTAGCTAACCACGTTAGCAAAAGACACCACTTTTTTTACTCCACCATTTTTTTACTGCATCAGTAGCTATCACATTCGACCAAATAAAGATATAAATAGCCACTAACCAAGAAACAACTTCATCAGATGACAGTCTGATAACATATTTATTGTATAGCATATGTTTTGTTAGAAAAATGTGCATATTTCAGGTATAAATCATAGTTTACCATTGCAGCCACCATCACAACTCTCACCAAAGCGACTAGAATAACTACAGAGAGCAACGTGAATTACCTAAATACTCATCATAAAACATTTCTGAAAAATACACAGCGTACAGCAATGAAAGACAAACATCTTGTGAATCCAGCCAATATTTCAGATTTTCTAAGTGTTTTACAGCGAAAACACAATATAGCATTATATTAGCTTACCACAATAGCCAGAAACACAACACCATTTACCAGCAGCAAAGGTTAGCGATCGTAACAAGCAAGCAAAAGATATATAATTTGACTAACCTTCATAAACTTCCTCAGATGACAGTCCTGTAACATCATATTACACAATGCATATAGGGTTTGTTCGTAAATGTGCATATGTAGCGGCACAAATCGTGGTTATACAATGTGATTAGTGGCCAAAACTTCAAGCAATCTGTCCGGCACCATCTTGGAGAGGCACCTAATCTAATCGATAGCTATTCATAAACTTGACTAAAAAATACAGGTTGGACAGCAAATGAAAGATACATTAGTTCTTAATGCAACCGCTGTGTTAGATTTTTAAAATTAACGTTACTGCGCATACAGCGTGCGCTAAAGCGAGACCGCACCGAAATTCATGGCGGAATTATTGTTTAACATTTGTCAACATAAATACGAATTAACAGCATAAAGACTTCTTACTATTTGACGAGCTTCCATCAGAATCTTGGGCAAGGTGTCCTTTCTCCAGAACAATCGTCTTTTGGTTGAAAGATGTCCTCTTCTCCTGTAGAAATAGCAGCTAACGCTAGCCATGTGCCGGAGAGGTGTCCAACTAGCGATAGCGTGTGACAAAGAAATTCCAGAAAATCGCAATAAACTGATATAAACTGCTATAAGTCGGTGTAAATTAACTACCGTATGAAGTTTTTAAGACAAAAATCAAATTAAATCATAGCCGGAGATATAGAACTGCTAAAACGAAAGCTTTTCAGGACGCCATTGTGATGTCCCTCCTGCGCCAGGCGCCCCGTTGAAAAGAACGGACCTTCCGTTCCAAAAGCTTTTATAGTGCCCCAGATGGTGCAATCCACTCCATTCAAATTCTCACCGCTTACTGACATCTAGAGGAAGGCGTATGCAGTGCATGTAGCCCCATAGCTTACATGGGAATTTATAAACTGATCCTAGAACAGAGACCTCGATTTCAGAAATCTCACTCCTTGACAGGAAGTGTGCTGCAGAATGAGTACTGTTTCACTCAGAGAAATAATTCAAACGGTTTTAGAAACTAGAGTGTTTTCTATCCAATAGTAATAATAATATGCATATTGTACGAGCAAGAATTGAGTACGAGGCAGTTTAATTTGGGAACGAATTTTTACAAAGTCGAAATGGCGCCCCCCTATTGACAAGAAGTTAACTTCTTACGGCTGAGATCCCGTTAACGGGATCGATGACAACAGCCAGTGCAGGGTGCCAAATTCAAACAGAAATCTCATAATTACAATTCCTCAAACATACACATATTTTACACAATTTTAAAGATAAACTTGTTGTTAATCCCACCACAGTGTCCGATTTCAAAAAGGCTTTACGACGAAAGCATACCATGCGATTTATGTTAGGTCAGCACCTAGTCACAGAAAAACACAGCCATTTTTCCAGCCTAAGAGAGGAGTCCCAAAAAGCAGAAATGGAGAAAATTAATCACTAACCTTTGATCTTCATCAGATGACACTCATAGGACTTCTTGTTACACAATACATGTATGTTTTGTTCGATAAAGTTCATATTTATATCCAAAAATCTCAGTTTACATTGGCGTGTTATGGTCAGTAATGTTTTGCTTCCAAAACACCCGGTGATTTTGCAGAGAGCCACATTAATTTACAGAAATACTCATAATAAACCTTGCTAAAAGATACAAGTGTTATGCATGGAACTTTAAATCCACTTCTCCTTAACTTCCTGCCGCACGGATCCCTTTAGCGGGCTCATTTTTGTAAACAACCGCTGAATTGCAGAGCGCAAAATAAAAATAAAATATTTATAATCATGAAATCACAAGTGAAATATACCAAAACACAGCGTAACTTGTTGTTAATCCACCTATCGTGTCAGATTTGGAAAATATGCTTTACAGCGAAAGCAATCCAAGCGTTTGTGAGTTTATCAATCACTAGACAAAACAGTAAGAACAGCTAGCCTCAAATTAGCTTGGTCACGAAAGTCAGAAAAGCAATAAAATTAATCGCTTACCTTTGATAATCTTCGGATGTTTGCACTCACTAGACTCCCAGTTACACAATAAATGTTATTTTTGTTCTATAAAGATTTGTTTTATAACCAAAAACCGCCATTTGGTTTGCGCGTCATGTTCAGAAAACCACAGGCTCGTTCCGGTCCTGAAAGGCAGACAAATTCCAAAAAGTATCCGAAATGTTCGTAGAAACATGTCAAACGTTTTTTATAATCAATCCTCAGGTTGTTTTTAACATACATAATCGATAATATTTCAACCGGACGGTAACCTATTCAATACTACAGAGAAAGAAAATGTCGAGCTACATCTCTCGCGCCCAGGAACTAATCAAAGGACACCTGACTCGTTTTGAAAAATCTCGCTCATTTTTTCAAAATAAAAGCTTGAAACTATGTCTAAAGCCTGGTCACAGCCTGAGGAAGCCGTTGGAAAAGGAATCTGGTTGATACCCCTTTAAATGGAGGGGCAGGCAACGGAACAGGGATTTTTCCAAATAAAAGGCACTTCTGGGTTGGATTTCCTCAGGTTTTCGCCTGCAAAATCAGTTCTGTTATACTCAGAGTGTTTTCTATCCTACTCTGTCAATTATATGCATATTCTAGCATCTGGACCTGAGAAATAGGCAGCTTACAATGGGAACGTTATTTTTCCAAACATAAAAATTCTGCCCCCTAGCTGAAAGAGGCTATTAATGCAACCGCTGTGTCAGATTTCTGCTATCTGAGTGGCTACTCCTAGCTTATGTCTCTGTCCCGAAGCGAGTGCCAGTTAGCCTCGAGCTAGGCCCATCTCCCAGCTAACTGAAGAAATCCATCAGATAATCCCTGGGCTTCAATTACCTCTTTTGCCAATTGGCCTGGACTCTTTGCTGCCAACACGGACCCCCGCCGATCCATCACGACTGGACTGCCGACGTTACCGTCCGAGGGGGTTTCAACAGGCTCCCCCGTTGCAACGTCCCCCGGAGGCCCATCTGCTAGCCCCGGCCTGCTAGCGGTCTGAATCACCCTATGATTACTCGGCTACACATGCCTCTCCCTAATGTCAATATGCCTTGTCTATTGCTGTTTTGGTTAGTAATCTTTGTCTTATTTCACTGTAGAGCCTCAAGCCCTGCTCAATATGCCTTAGCTAGCCCTGTTGTTCCACCCCCCACACATGCGGTGACCGCACCTAGCTTAAATGGTGCTTCTAGAGACAACTAGAACTAACCTCCACTGTACTCACATCCTACCATACCCTTGTCTGTACATTATGCCTTGAATCTATCCTTCCGTGCCCAGATACCTGCCGCCTTTTACTCTCTGTTCCGAAACCACTAGACGACCAGTTCTTTTAGCCTTTAGCCGTACTCTTATCCTACTCCTCCTCTGTTCCTCTGGTGATGTAGAGGTTAACCCAGGCCCTGTGTGTCCACAGGCGCTCTCATTTGTTGACTTCTGTAACCGTAAAAGCATTGGTTTCATGCATGTTTTTTAATTATTATTATTTTTTTTTTCACCTTTATTTAACCAGGTAGGCTAGTTGAGAACAAGTTCTCATTTACAACTGCGACCTGGCCAAGATAAAGCATAGCAGTGTGAACAGACAACAACACAGAGTTACACATGGAGTAAACAATAAACAAGTCAATAACACAGTAGGGGAAAAAATGTTAACATTAGAAGCCTCCTCCCTAAGTTTGTTTTATTCACTGTTTTAGCACACTCCGCCAACCCGGATGTCATAGCCGTGTCTGAATCCTGGCTTAGGAAGGCCACCAAAAATCCTGACATTTCTAACTAGAACATTTTCCGACAAGATAGAACTTCCAAAGGGGGCGGAGTTGCAATCAATTGTAGAGAGAGCCTGCAGAGTTCTGTCATACTATCCACGTCTGTGCCCAAACAATTCGAGCTTCTACTTTTTTTAAATCCACCTTTCCAGAAACAAGTATCTTAGCGTTGCTGCTTGTTATAGACCTCCTTCAGCCCCCAGCTGTGCCCTGGACACCATATGTGAATTGATCGCCCCCCCCCCCCCCCCCATCTATTTTCAGAGTTCGTACTGTTAGGTGACCTAAACTGGGACATGCTTAACACCTCAGCCGTACTATAATCTAAGATAGATGCCCTCAATCTCACACAAATTCTCAAGGAACCTACCAGGTACAACCCTAAATCCGTAACCATGGGCACCCCCATAGATATCATCCCGATCCCCTTGCGCTCTAAATTCACCTCTGCTTTCTTCAACCAGGTTTTCTGCGATCACTGTCTCATTGCCTGGGTGCGTAATGGGTCCGCTGTTAAACGACCATCCCTCATCGCTGTCAAACGCTCCCTAAAACACTTCAGCGAGCAGGCCTTTCTAACCGACCTGGCGCGGGTATCCTGGAAGTTTATTGACCTCATCCCATCAATAGAGGATGTCTGGTTGCTCTTCAAAAGTGCTTTCCTCTCCATCTTAAATAAGCATGCCCCAATATATATATATATATATTTTTTTTAAACTAAGAACAGATATGGCCCTTGGTTCACCCCAGACTTGACTGCCCTTGACCAGCACAAAAACATCCTGTGGCCTTCTCCTTTAGCATCAAATAGCCCCCGCGATATGCAACTCTTCAGGGAAGTCAGGAACCAATATACTCAGTCAGTTAGGAAAGCAAAGGCTAGCTTTTTCAAACAGAATTTTGCTTCCTGTAGCACAAATTCCAAAAAGTTTTGGGTCACTGTAAAGTCCATGGAGAATAACAGCACCTCCTCCCAGCTGCCCGCTGCACTGAGGATAGGAAACACTGTCACTACCGATTTTAAATCTACGATAATCCCCCCGCTTCTCCTTCATCCAAATCCAATCAGCTGATGTTCTGAAAGAGCTGCAAAATCTGGATCCCTACAAATCAGCTGGGCTAGACAATCTGGACCCTATCTTTCTAAAATTATTAGCCGCAGAATTTTTATGTTTGGAAAAATAACGTTCCCATTGTAAGCTGCCTATTTCTCAGGTCCAGATGCTAGAATATGCATATAATTGACAGAGTAGGATAGAAAACACTCTAAAGTTTCCAAAACTGTCAAAATATTGTCTGTGAGTATAACAGAACTGATTTTGCAGGCGAAAACCGGAGGAAATCCAACCCGGAAGTGACTTCTATTTTGAAAAATCACTCTTCCATTGCCTGCCTTTCGTCCATTTTTAAAGGGATATCAACCAGATTCCTTTTCCTGTGGCTTCCTCGGGGTGTGAACAGTCTTTAGACATAGTTTCAAGCTTTTATTTTGAAAAAATGAGCGAGATTTATCAAAACGTGTCAGTGGATAGGCGGATGTCCCTCCATTAGTTGTTGCGCCAGACACTCGTTCCTCGACATTTTCTTTCTCTCCAGTATTGAATAGTTTACAGTCCGGTTGAAATATTATTGATGTTAAAAACAACCTGAGGATTGATTATTAAAAACGTTTGACATGTTTTTACGACCTTTACGTATACTATATGGAATTTTCGTCAAGCCTTGATGACTTGCTGTGGAATACTGAACATAACGCGCCAAACAAATGGAGGTTATTTTGATATAAAAAAACAAATCTTTATCGAACAAAAGGAACATTTATTGTGTAACTGGGAGTCTCGTGAGTGCAATCATCCGAAGATCATCAAAGATAAGCGATTCATTTTATTGCTTTTTTGGCTTTCGTGACCATTCTACATGGCTGCTAGGTGTTCTTACTGTTTTGTCTAGTGATCACAAACGCTTGGATTGCTTTCGCTGTAACGCATATTTTCAAAATCTGACACGATAGGTGGATTAACAACAAGCTAAGCTGTGTTTTGGTATATTTCACTTGTGATTTCATGAAAATAAATATTATTATTATTTTTTATTATTATTTGGCGCTCTGCAATTCAGCGGTTGTTTTACGAAAATGATCCCGCTAAAGGGATCCGTGCGTCAAGAAGTTAACTTGGGTCAAATGTTTTGGGTAGCCTTCCACAAGCCTCCCACAATAAGTTGGGTGAATTCTGGCCCTTCCTCCTGACAGAGCTGGTGTAACTGAGTCAGGTTTGTAGGCCTCCTTGCTCACATAAGTTTTTCAGTTCTGCCCACACATTTTCTATAGGATTGAGGTCAGGGCTTTGTGATGAACACTTCAATAGCTTGACCTTGTTGTCCTTAAGCCATTTTGCCACAACTTTGGAAGTATGCTTGGGGTCGTTGTCCATTTGGAAGACCCATTTGCGACCAAGCTTTAACTTCCTGACTGATGTCTTGAGATGTTGCTTCAATATATCCACATACTTTTCCTCCCATATGATGCCATCTATTTTGTGAAGTGCACCAGTCTCTCCTGCAGCAAAGCACCCCCACAACATGATGCTGCCACCCCTGTGCTTCACAGTTGGGATGGTGTGATTTGGCTTGCAAGCCTCCCCCTTTTTCCTCCAAACATAATGATGGTCATTATGGCCAAACAGTTCTATTTTTGCTTGATCAGACCAGAGGACATTCCTCCAAAAAGTACGATCTTTGTCCCCATGTGCAGTTGCAAACCGTAGTCAGGCATTTTTTATGGCTGTTTTGGAGCAGTCGCTTCTTCCTTGCTGAGCAGCCTTTCAGGTTATGTCGATATAGGACTCGTTTTACTGTGGATATAGATACTTTTGTACCTGTTTCCTCCAGCATCTTCACAAGGTCCTTTGCTGTTGTTCTGGGATTGATTTGCACTTTTCGCACCAAGTACGTTCATCTCTAGGAGACAGAACGCATCTCCTTCCTGAGCGGTATGACGGCTGCGTGGTCCCATGGTGTTTATACATGCATACTATTGTTTGTACAGATGAACGTGGTACCTTCAGGCGTTTGGAAATTGCTCCCAAGGATGAACCAGACTTGTGGAGGTCTACAACTTTTTTTCTGAAGTCTTGGCTGATTTCTTTTTTATTTTCCCATTAGGTCAAGCAAAGAGGCACTGTGTTTGAAGTAGGGCTTGAGATACAGGTACACCTCCAATAGGCTAATTGACATCATTTGAGTCAATCAGAAGTTTCTAAAGCCATGACATTTTCTGGAATATTCCAAGCTGTTTAAAGGCACAGTCAACTTAGTGTATGTAAACTTCTGACCCACTGGAATTGTGATGCAATTTCACAAATAAGTGAAATAATCTGTCTGTTAACAATTGTTGGTAAAATGACTTGTGTGATGCACAAAGTAGATGTCCTAACCGACTCGTCAAAACTTTAATTTGTTAACAAAAAATTTGTGTTGTGGTTGAAAAATTTATTTGAATGCCTCCAACCTAAGTGTATGTAATCTTCAGACTTCAACTGTATATCCATCCTGTCCTGCCTTTCTAAAATCTTCGAAAGCCAAGTTAACAAACAGATCACCGACCATTTCGAATCCCACCGTTCCTTCTCCACTGCCATCTGGATTTCGAGCTGGTCATGGGTGAACCTCGGCCACGCTCAAGGTCCTAAACAATATCATAACCTCTATCGATAAACGAAAGTACAGTGCAGCCGTCTTCATCAACCTGGCCAAGGCTTACGACTCTGTCAATCACTGCATTCTCATCGGCAGAATCAATAGCCTTGGCTTCTCAAATGACTACCTGCTTCTCAGATCGATTTGACTAACTGAACTCTGAGGGCCTGTTGTCCGGACCTCTGGCGGTCTGTATGGGGGTGCCACAGGGTGTAAATCTCGGGCTGACTCTTTTCTCTGTATATATCAATGATGTCGTTCTTGCTGCTGGTGATTCTCTGATCCACCTCTATGCAGACGATAACATTCTGTATACTTCTGGCCCTTCTTTGGACACTGTGCAAACAAACCTCCAAGTGTGCTTCAACGTCATACAACACTCCTTCCGTGGCCTCCAACTGCTTTTAAATGCTAGTGAAATGAAGTGCATGCTCTTCAACCGATTGCTGCCCGCTCTCTCCCGCCCGACTAGCATCTCTCACTACCCTGGACGGTTCTGACTTAGAATATGTGGACAACTACAAATAGGTGTCTGGTTAGACTGTAAACTCTCCTTCCAGACTCACATTAAGCATCTCCAATCCAAAATTAAATCTAGAATCGGCTTCCTATTTCGCAACAAAGCCTCCTTCACTCACGCTGCTAAACATACCTTCGTAAAACTGACTATCCTACTGATCCTTGACTTTGGCGATGTCATTTACAAAATAGCCTCCAACACTCTATTCAGGAAATTGGATGCAGTCTATCACAGTGCCATCCGTTTTGTCACCAAAGCTCCATATACTACCCACCTCTGCTACCTTTATGCTGTCGTTGGCTGGTCCTCACTTCATATTTGTCGCCAAATCCACTGGCTCCAGGTCATCTATAAGGCGGTGCTTTACCTAGCAAAGACTTCTCAGCTCACTGGTCACCATAGCAACACCCACCCGTAGCACGCGCTCCAGCAGGTATATTGCACTGGTCATACCCACAGCAAACACTCCCTTTGGCCGCCTCTCCTTACAGTTCTCTGCTGCCAATGACTGGAACGAATTGCAAGAATCACTAAAGCTGGAGATGCATATCTCCCTCACTAACTTTAAGCATCAGCTGTCAGAGCAGCTTACCGATCACTGTACCTGTACACAGCCAATCTGTAAATGGCACACCCGACTACCTCATCCCCATATTATTTCTTGCTCTTTTTGCACACCTGTATCTCTACTTGCACATCATCTGCACATATATCACTCCAGTATTAATGCTAAATTGTAATTATTTTTGCCTCTATGGGCTATTTATTGCCTAACTCCCTACTCTTCTACATTTGCACACACTGTACGTAGGCTTTTCTATTTTTCTTTTGTGTTATTGACTGTACATTTGTTTAACTGTTTTTGTCGCACTGCTATGCTTTGTCTTGGCCAGGTTGCAGTTGTAAAAGAGAACTTGTTATATACTGGCCATAACTGGTGAAATAAAATACGAAACATTAAAGCCTTTGGTTTGTTTAGGCATTCTTATTCTGAAGCAGAAATGACCCTTGTAAACATTATTTGATTAATATCGTGATAATTATCGTTATCAAATGAAAAATTATCACTGTATATGTGTATTTTATTTGCCATATCGCCCCAGCCTTATTGTGGAGGCCAGGTCATCTGATGCAGCACTCCATATTTCCACCAAGCTAATGTCCATTGCTTGTGTTTCTTGACCCAAGTCACTTCATATTGGTGTTATTAAATAGTGGTTTCTTTACAGCAGTACGACCATGAAGGCCTGATTCACGCAGTCTCCTCTGAACAATTGATGTTGATGTCTGTTACTTGAACTCTGTGAAATATTTATTTGTGCTGCAATCTGAGGTCCAGTTAACTCTATTGAACTTATCTGCAGCAGAGGTAACTCTGGGTCTTCCTTTCCTGTGGTTTCATCATGGCACTTGATGGTTTTTGTGACTGCACTTGAAGGAACTTTCAAAGCAATGATGGACTGTTGTTTCTCTTTGCTTATTTGAGCTGTTCTTGCCATAATATGGACTTGGTCTTTTACCAAATAGGGATATCTTCTGTATACCACCCCTACCTTGTCACAACACAACTGATTGGCTCAAACACATTAAGAATTTACTTTTTAACAAGGCACACCTGTTGATTGAAATGCATTCCAGGTGACTACCTCATGAAGCTGGTTGAGAGAATGCAAAGCTGTCATCATGGGAGAGGGTGGCTACTTAGAATCTTATATAAAATATATTTAGATTAAAAAAAAAATGTTTTGGTTACTACATGATTCCATGTGTTCATAGTTTTGATTTCTTCACTATTATTCTACATTGTAGAAAATGGTACGACTAAAAACCCTTGAATGAGTAGGAGTGTCCAACCTTTTGACTGGTACTGTACTTCCATTCCAATTTTTTCCCCAACTTGTACCGGTGGATCTTCATTCGTTTCTTGAGGCCTTTGGGCTTCCTAGAGCAAAACAACCGACATTTACGTGTTTGAGAGTCTCGTCTTTCCATAGAGGGGTCATAAACGTTTGGACCCTGCAGACTATTTTGTGAGAAGACCGGTATTTGAGATGTCTCATGGTCTGACGAACACCGCTCTTACCTTTCACCGCAGATGCGTAAGTGCGACATCAACGGATGCGGAGGATTTGAGACATCCAATGCAAACAACCTGATGTCTCTACCTTAAACCTACAGATTTATATGGGGATTTTTCTATGCTAATCTGCAGGTGCTGGTCCCTGAAGGCATTCAAAATGCAGTTTGTGCATTTACTTTGATGTGGCTACAGTGGCGGGAAGAGGAGCCAAGAGTGTCGTACCAGTGCGTGTGGACAGAGTTGTAACTCGTTTGAAGGCCAATTGTGAGGGTGTGCATCCGGAGTGGACGCAGGTCAAAGAGTGGGAGATGTATAGAAACATCCTTTCAGTGTTCGTTGCGCCTTTTGCAGGATGGGTCTGTACTTTCAGAAGTTCCATGACATGCAGGCTAAATGCAAACACTAAAGTCAAACTGCACGCAGAGACATACAAATGGTATCCACAAGTTCATCTGACTCTGGAGAAGTAGATAAAGGGCCTCATTGCCAAAATCCCGAGGTTTCCCTTTAAACAGCTGTTAAGTTTGATCGGTAGCAGATAATTATTTTTTGATTTTAAGATTAGAATAGCAGAGGAGAGGATGCTTTTTGTCTTAGTTGTTGGGAAAGTGGTCAAAGTAGCTGATTTGTGTCGAGTTACATTTGTTTACAGTTAATAGAATGCAATTTTTGGAGTGACTATCACAATGGAACCTTCAGAATGCTGAGTAATTCCCGTACGTGGATGGAGGACAAAAAATGGCAGTTTTAATATTTTAAAAGAGCTCAAACTATTCCAGACTAGTCTACACGTTTTAAAGTTTGAACACCGTTTCTAGCTTAAACAGTGTCAGAGGAGTAGCTTTGTATAAAAAAATATAACTATAAGTCCAAAATAATTCTTACAATATCTAGTAAGTCGACGTTTGTTGGAGATTTAAAGTGGGGGCTGTTTCTTCACAAGCCCCACTAATAATAATTGATTGCATTTATAAAGCAGCTTTCCACCTACAGTAGGTGCTCAGTGCTTATCATTATAAGGGGGGAAACACCTGTTCCACCACATGTAACACTGCAACGATTTTGTGACGGGAACACTCACCACAAATCAGTTATTGTGGTGGAAAGGTTAGGAGTGTTGTATGCCAATTGGAAATCAAGTGCATGATTAGGTGGCCATGATTTGAAAGGGGCCAGGTTGGGAATTTAGCCAGGACACAAGGGTTAACACCCCTGCTCTTACAGTAAGTGCCATGGGGTTTTTAATGACCACCGAGACTATGTCCTGGGTTTTCCCATAGACCAGAGGGAAGAGTGCCCCCTGCTGCAACATAACTTCCATATCTCTAATAGTGTCTGTCTCGCTCTCTCTCGCTGGGCTCTGTAGCATGGGAAGGACTTTGAGGCGATCCAGACGAACATAGCTTTGAAGCATAAGAAGAAGGGGAAGCCAGCCAGCATGGTGAAGAACAAAGAACAAGTCCGACACTTCTACTACCGCACCTGGCACAAGATTTCCAAGCACATCGACTTCGCCAACGGTAAGCTAGCTTGTCTCTCTCGGTCTCTCTGTTTCGCTCTCTTCTCTCCGTATTTCTCAAATAGAAATCTCCACTCACCTCTTGCTTGTTTACACAGTCTTATTTTCTTTTTTTATGCCTGTGTTTCGGTTTGTTGACTAAAACATTGACCTTCAAAATCAGTGTGAAACTTTACCTGCGACCTGTATGCAAAGTTTAACTTGAGAATGCCAACTGGTCTTCATATAAAGCAGGTTGTTTGCAATCTGCCTTCATTTCTTCTTTTGAATCCTATTATGTTTGATACACACACACACCTGCAACCAACTCATTAAATGTGCAAGAGCGAAACTGTCTTTTGATCTTACCATCAGTGTGAGACCCGTCTTTAAATTGGTTGTGGAGCACCCAAGATCACTGGTGTGCTGCAGTTGTTTTCTTTTCACTTTTATCCCATAACATGCTCAGTTCCTCCTGTCCCATAGTGTACTCCCGTGTGCTGAAGAAGTCTTCTCAGGAGCTGTATGGTCTCATCTGCTACGCTGAACTCCGGAAGAAGGTTGGAGGATGTAAGTCAAGCAGGGTGTGTGTGTGGTGGGGGGGCTGTCTGTGTCTGGGATGGTGTGTTTGACACTGGCCTCAGTCTGGCTCTGTTTCTGGGGCTGATTGGCCACAATGGAGCTGATTTAAGTGTTGCGCTGGACAGGGCCGGGTTCATGAGGGACAGTTAAGTGTGGCGAAGGTCATGAAGGATGTTATGTTATTAATGTTACTATGTCTGTGTTAATCTTGTGTCCAAAGATAGATAGCTTTTCTACCTCCTGTTGGAAGACATTTTTAGATATGTTAATGTTTGTGTTGCCTTCACAAAGCAAGAGCAAGGAGGTACGCACTCTAGCTTTTCTAACTCTGTTGTTGTTCATAGTGATGGACGATAAGAACGTGGCCAAGCTTAACGAGCTCATCCAACAGGGGTAAGACTGAGACCAAAAATGATAACAATGTAACCACAGCTTTATGAAATATACCACCTGTTTTCTCCAAGACTTTAGGGTTATAAGTAGTTGATTTGTTTATAAATCGTTTATACATTTGAAATATACCATTATATACACCCGTTTATTCTGTACACCCATCTAGTACCTGGTCGGTACCTCCTTTGCCTCTAGAACAGCTTGAATTCTTCGGGGCATGGGTTCTACAAGTCGGAAAAGTTCCACAGGGATGTTGGTCCATTTTGATGCTATGGCATCGCGCAGTTGCTACAAATTGCACGGCGGTACATTGCCGCCACCAATCTGTATTGTTGACACCAGGAAGAATGGGTCCATGGATTCCCAATCCTTACTGTGCCATCAGCATGATGCAACAATAATCGTGAATCGGGACTGGCACTGTCAATGTTTTTTGTCCCACCATTCTCGGGAAACTCTGGAAACTGTCGTGCATGACAAGCCCATGAGGGCTGCCTTTTCTGAGATACTGGATCCGGCGTGCCTGGCACAGACGATCATACCACGCTCAGTCGCTTATGTCACTCGCTTTTCCCATTTTAATGTTCAAACAGTAACTTGATGCCTGTCTGCCTGCTTTATATAGCAAACCACGGCCACATGACTCACTGTCTGTAGCATCGAGCCATTTTCGTGAACATGATTAGCTAATAAACTGTACGGTGTGGCTATATACTGAAAAAATATATAAACACAACATGTAAAGCGTTGGTTTCATGGGCTGAAATAAAAGATCCCAGAAATGTTCCATATACAAAAAACCCCCCCGTATTTCTCTAAATTTTTGTGCGGAAAGTTGAGCTTTTCTCCTTTGCCAAGATAATCCATCCACCTGACAGGTGTGGCATATCAAGTAGCTGATTAAACGTCATGATTATTACACAGGTGCACCTTGTGCTGGGGTCAAGAAAAGGCCACTAAGTTGTGCAGATTTGTCACACAACACAATGC
The DNA here is from genome assembly GCF_016432855.1 of Salvelinus namaycush. Lineage (NCBI taxonomy): Eukaryota > Metazoa > Chordata > Actinopteri > Salmoniformes > Salmonidae > Salvelinus > Salvelinus namaycush. The sequence continues at coordinate 58,551,018 of NC_052309.1, read as the reverse complement.
CACAGATGTCTGAAGTTGAGGGAGCTTGCAATTGGCATGCTGACTGCAGGAATGTCCACCAGAGCTGTTGGCAGAGAATTGAATGTTCATTTCTCTACCATAAGCTGCCTCCAACTTCGTTTTATTGAATTTGGCAGTATGTCCAACCGGCCTCAAAACTGCAGACTACATGTAATCAGGACAGCCCAGAACCTCCACATCCTGCTTCTTCACTTGCGTTGGCTGGGCCTGTCTCCCAAGTGGGTGGGCCTATGCAGGCCCACCAATGGCTGCACCCATGCCCAGGCATGTGAAATCTATAGATTAGGGCCTAATTTATTTATTTAAATTAACTGATTTCCTTACTGTCAAATTCTCTAAAATGACGGAGGCAGCTTATGGTAAAGAAATGAACATTAACGTTTCTGGCAACCGCTCTGGTGGACATTCCTGAAGTCAGCATGCCAACTGCACACTCCCTCAAAACTTGAGACATCTGTGGCATTTTGTTGTGACTGAACTGGACATTTTAGTGGACTTTTATTGTCCCCCAGCACAAGGTGCACCTGTGTAATGATCATGCTGTTTAATCAGCTTCTTGATATTTCACACATGTCAGGTGGATGAATTATCAACACTTTACATGTTGAGTTTTTGTTCAGTGTAGATAGTTGATATTGTGTAATTGTCATTTTGGTGTAGTTTTTTGTTGTTGCGATTATCTCATGTTTCTGCTCTATTCTCCCAGGGCCACCACGGTGCGTTCTAAAGGCAGGAACCTGCGCATTAAAGCTCCCATGTGCCGTGCGCTCAAGAGGCTATGTGACCCAGATGGTGAGTGTACACGCACAAACACACATTGACAGACACTCACACAGCAGGAAGAGGGAGGAAGTGTATGAATGGGGACGTTGAGTCATGCATGTGGGCAGGAGGGGATGGATTTTCATGGCATTACTCGGGAAGGGGGCGGTATGAGTAGGGGAGAGTAAGTGATGGTGGTGGTGGTCATGATGCTGATCATCTTAGGACCGGAGAGAACACATTTTATTCGTCTTTCCTTTACACCTCCCTCTCACTCACTCTCTCTAGGAGTGAGTGATGAAGAAGACCAGAAGCCTGTGCGTCTACCTCTGAAGGTTGCCGTGGAGCTGCAGCCGCGTAGCAACCACTCCTGGGCCCGTGTCCAGAGTCTTGCCCATAATCCCCGCCTCAGGTCAGTGTCAACTGACTATAAAGGCATTTCTGAATATTTTTTTGTGACATCTTCCTGTATACGAAAGGTGTACCGCAAGGTCAGTATTGGACCAGTTCTCTTTGAATATTTATATAAATAAAACTGTGTTGAAACGTGTGATATTAATCTGTATGCAGACGATACTGTTATGCATGCTGTTGCCCCAACTGTAGATGTTGTGTTGAGCTGCAATCTGACTTTGTTGCCTTACAACAAGCACTGGTTGGTTTAAAACTTGTACATAATGCGGGCTAGACTAAATGCATGTTCTCTAAGTCTTTCAGATGGACTACATATTTTTTCATTGAGTGTTTCTCGCGTAGATCGGATTCCCGCCTATACATGTCTGGGCATTTGGATTGATCAACACTTAACGTCGAAGAAACATACTGATGAAATCCATGGCGTTGTTTTGTTTTATAGTATGAAGAGTACAGCTTAACGTAGCTAAATAAAATCAAAAGGATATTTTCTCCAAACGATAGGAGGGTGTGTACATGCAGCTATTGTGTTGAGCTGTTAACAAAGAAACAAGTCCTGCTATATGTTTTGATTTTTAATACATTCTAATGATGATGCGACTAATGATTTGAAAAACAATTGCATAAAAGGCATGAGCTCTGCTTAGTTTTTTTGCGCCGGCTGAATACGCTTGATCAGTCTCTCATTCACAATTTGACAAGCACTTGATAGTGCCTCAAATTTCCCGGCGGCATCCCCTTTTTGTGGCCGTAATGCCCCCTAAAAAAAGACATACCTTTTTTGGCCAGTGGTCGTTGTGCCCTTGGCCTGAAAATAATAATTATAATTCCCTTCTCCCGGCTTCGTGCTCCGAAGCACCTCTCATATCTAAATTCTTATTCGTCAATGCCAGTCACGTGATCGGGTCCTTCTCACAGGCTACAAGTGAAGAACGACTCGTCGGGGACGCAACTGCGCGCGTCCTTATCGAATTCCGAGGCGCATATTGAAGATGTTGGAAGAACTGTCCACATTTACTTTTCGTCAGCCAACAAGATGAGTTGGTCCTAACGAACAGCAAAAGCACCAGCCTATGTCAATCTACTATCCCCTATAGTACAAAAGTTTACCTATTCTGTGCGATAAATAAGTATTTCAAACATAATCTGGGAAAGTTGTGGGATGCGATAGATCCCAAATTAATACAACCACTAGCTTCAAAAAAGCAATGAGGCTGACGCAACAGATCAGAACATTTAGCTTAAAATGTTGATAAACTATTAGGCTATTTCTTCACATTATATGTGCACATTGCAGTAGGCTGTAAGCGTGAATGTTCCAAAATGCAATCAATTAGCGGGAAAACGACATTCTCAAAAATCACCACAAATGCAATTATAATAAAAGCATTACATGCATAAAGGTGCATTTCTATTTTGAAAATTATCTTCCCCAAACTTGATACTCACGTGCTGCGTGTATGTATGCCAGTTAGGCTAAACACCCATTGTGAAGCGGGTAACTATTCTTAATTTTAAGTTATTTGTCCACTTAAATTGTGACACAAACATATATGCCTAATGGGCTAGGCTACATGATGTGTGCGACTATGAGTTGAAATGATTTCTTTTTTTTCTTTTTTAAGGCGTGCTGTTTCTTGCTTTACTGCACACACATCGCATCATTCACAAGTGATAATATTGCCACCCATCAGACTATTCTTAATTTAATCTTGTCTTTACATATACTAAATTATATGTGTGAAATTTGTTTTGATTTAGAATGGGCTATTATCATGCACCTGTCTTGGGGCAGGGGGAAAAAATTTATGTCATCTATGCAGTTAAATAGTGAATGCTGTGAATAGTGATGCTTTTCCTGTGGTTCATTTTCATGCCACGAGGTAGGCTATACTCCTGTTGTAAAGAGAAGCAATGTGCTTACTATTAGAACAATTAATAAATAAATAAATATAGTAGGCCTAGCCTATAGAAAGTAATGGTATCCTCTTTTTAATAGAGGTTATCAAAACTCTGTTTTCTCACGCAATTGCATAGCCTATAGAAATATTGCTCAACATGAGCATAGACTCTCATTAAGTGATTTGATTTTGCATTGATGTCAGAGTGATTAGAGGGACAACTGTGCTGAATACCAAGCAGTTAGCAAGTTTGGTAGGTTACTAATGCGGCATCAGAGCTTTGAGAAGCCTAATTACCGTGACTAAACGGTCATGTGGAATTTGACTGTGGTCATGACCTGTGACCGCTGGTGTGGCGGTAATACGTGACGGCGCTAAATGTATCTTTTTCCCAAATTTGGTTGTGCTATATTTTAATTTTACATTTGTATTGATTGCTTTTTCCTTTCACATTGCATTTGATTGTTGTATTACCGTGATCAGGGCACCCTTGAGAATGAGAGCCTGGTCTCAATGGGTTTTCCTTGAATAAATAATAGATTTTTTTTTTTATCAAGATGGGCATAACAATCTTTATGCTTCTGGGACACCCAACCCTGATTGTTTGGATCCCTAAACATAACGTCCATTATATGAAGCATATTGTCATTATCATGTTGGGTTTTGCTAGGTTGTGTCCTGCTGAACATGCCCCTGTCAGTGTTTGAGGTGTGTGTTGTCTACAGGAGCTGTCTTTGCTGAGAAATTAAGTATTTTCTAACATTGTTTGTTCTTCTGTGTGGTGATGTAGGATGGTGGTGGAGCTGCATAGGAAGGTGTCCAGCCTGATTGAGTTCCTGAAACAGAAGTGGGCCGTCCAGGACCAGCGGATCGTATCCTTCCACATCACAACATTTATGTCATGTCCATCTTATAGCACTTAGACCACAACCTAACTGATTATTTTTTTTGTCTGGTTGAGTATAGAATCACATGAAATTAGCACCAGACACAACCAGCTGGTAAAAAGTCTCAAATGAGCTGATCCATAGTATTTCAAGAGATCAACAGATAATATTTAGCCAAGTTGATGCTCAATTCTTGTTTTTGTTTGACATCTCTGCTGACCCTCCTTGACCGTACTGTGTTCAGCTGAAGAGCCTGCAGGAGCGCGAGGCGTTAGGGGGAACCCAGCAGCACAGTGGTAACGGCAGCCCTGCTCTCCCCTGTAGAGCAGACAAGGAGGACCTGTTCCTATACCCAGCTGAGACCAGCACCTTGACCCCCCTGCCCAGCGTAGCCCGTGTGGTCCACTCCAAGGCCTCCTGCACTGTCCACTGGCAGGAGAGTGGCAAGCCCCGGCCTGGCCCCAAGGAGCTGATCCCCACCGCCCAGATTCTGGGCATCCAGGGAGCCCCGCTCCTCCTCCTCCCCCGTGGGGGCGTGGCCAAACCTGGACGTGGTGTTGGGGATGCTCGACGTGTAGGGGGAGAGACCCCCATATCCACACCTGAAGGAGGAACGTTGGGAGGGGGAGCAGGGCCAGAGCACAAGAATCTGAACCAGATAACATCTCCTGTACCTCCACTTCCTCCTTCTTCGTCTTCGCTGCTGTTGTCTATGACTCAGAAACAGGAGGGTGGTGTAGCCGTGGGGCAGGTGGAACGGGAGAAGGGGCTGGGGGGAGGACTAGGGGTAGGGGAGGCCTTGGGGGCCAAGGGAGGAGATGGGGACTCCAATTCTCAGGACCAGGGGGGCAGTTCTTGCTCTGCAACTGTTCCGTACAGGTTTGAAGAGCGGACCACAGGGGTTAACGGCAGTGACAGTGCCTCTCCAGAGAGGAACTCCCTCCCCCTGTTGGACCCCCTGGTTCCCACCACACCTCCACCGGCACCGCGACAGGTGGAGGACGTCCCTCCAGACCAGGGGCAGGGTAGCGCAGCAGCCCCAGGAAAGGAAGAGTCTGGTGGGGTTGGTGGAGGAGGAGGCAGCACACCAACCCCGGTGTCCTGTGGTCGGTCGGCCCAGCGGATCTGTGATGAGGGCTGGAGCTCGCGGGGGTCAGACAGCAACGTGACTCTGGCAGAGCTGTACCTGATGCTGGGGAAACCTGGGAAACTGCAGCTGGAGTACGAGTGGCAGCCGGCTGCTGTTGCAGTCCCGGAGCTGGGGGACGAGGGGCTACAGGGACCAGGGCAGACATGCCCACAGCTACAGTCACCACACCCCCTGCCCCCGCCCTCCACCCACCGCGTCCTGCGCTGTCTGCTCCGGCTGGTGTCATCAGAGGTCAACCCCAAACCTGTGAGTCAACACCGCCTATTGAGGCAAATTCTTCATAGCCACTGGCCACATTCGAATTCTCTACACTTTGTCCGAAGTGTGCACTCCTGCACTCTCCCTCATGGATTTAAAAGCAATCGACTGGAAAGGGAAAGGGGGATACCTAGTCAGTTGTACAACTGAATGCATTCAACTGAAATGTGTCTTTCGCATTTAACCCAACCCTTCTGAATCAGAGAGGTGTGGGGGGCTGCCATAATCGACATCTAAGTCTTTGGTGTGAGGATTATGGTGGAAACGCCCTCTAGCCATGCTTAGACCAAACATTTAAATGCATGAGGGGGAGGGAACGAGTGCACACTTCTGGAGAAGGGTAGAGAATTGGAATGCAGACACTTTGTAGGAGACTTTGTAAACAGATTATGCAATTTAATAGCCTTAAGTCATTTTGTTTTCTTCTAATGCTCTCTCCCCTCTCCTTCAGGCCCCAGAGCTGTGCTCCACAGCCACGTCTCCGGTAAAGCCATCCCAGGAGGAACAGTCCCCCACCCCCCCAGGCAAGGCCACGGCTGTGGGGGTACGGAGCCCCAACTGTGGACGACCGCAGCCCCTGGGGGTCCGAGCGACAAAGCTGATGTTACCAAACACTGGATCCTCCGGTAGCTTACCAAACTCCTCTCACAAGCAAATGCGTACACACACACACACACACACAACATACACTTATCGAATGTTCTTCAGTAACTCCAAAGTTTTAGGTCAGAGGACCAATTCTTGAAGTAGTGTTTGTCTTTTACCTGTATCTTTGTATGACATCTCATATACACCAATACTAATTAACTGTAACCTTGGTTTTGAACCCCTCAGGTCGTAACCTCCCGCGGTCTCTGCTGGTGTCTGGGGGGGACTCAGATGGTGGGGTGTTTGCCGTTCCCACCACCCTGCCCCCCAACAGCTCCCGACACTCCCGCATGTTCTCTCCCAACAAGGAGGCCGAGCTCGCCTTCCGACAACAGCTCGACTCCATCAGCGTAAGGACATTTTGCATACTCTCTCCATATTTTGTCTGTCTCAGAAAAATAAACAAGCTGGACTCTCCATATCTCTTCATCCCTTCCAATCATTTTATTTTCCCTCTTCAGGGATGCAAACTCGTCACTTTTGGAGATTTTTCGATATAGTGCATTCGGAAAGTATTCAGACCGCTTGACTTTTACCAAATTATGTTACAGCCTTATTCTAAAATGGAATACATTTACATTATTTTTTTTTATCATCAATCTACACACAATACCCCATAAGGACAAAGCAAAAACAGGCTTTTGGAAATTCTTGCAAATGTATTAAAAAATTTAAAACAGAAATTCCTTATTCGAACAGTTTGCTATTTTTGCTCAGGTGCGTCCTGTTTCCATTGATTGTCCTTGATGTTTCTACCACTTGATTGGAGTCAACCTGTGGTAAATTCAATTGATTGGACATGATTTGGAAAGGCACACACCTGTCTATATAAGCTCCCACAGTTGACAGTGCATGTCAGAGCAAAAACCTAGTCATGAGGTCGAAGGAATTGTCCATAGAGCTCCGAGACAGGATTGTGGGGAAGGGTACTAAACAATGTCTGCAGCATTGAATGTCCCCAATACTGGGGCGAAAGTTCACTTTCCAACAGGACAATGACCCTAAGCACACAGCCAAGACAACGTAGGAGTGGCTTCAGGACAAGTTTCTGAATGTCCTTCAGTGGCCCAGCCAGTGCCCGGACTTGAGCCCGATCGAACATCTCTGGAGAGACCTAAAAATACCTATGCAGCGAAGCTCCCCATCCAACCTGACAGAGCTTCGTGGTCATGCAACAACAAATGCGCTCCTTAAGTGACGGGGCAGGGCTAGGTCTGTGTGGAACGCGGCATGTGGAGAGGGATGACGCAAGAAGCGGTGTAAACTATAAAATGGATGTTACACACAGCATATCACATTTAACAAACTAAACATTCAAATACCGTTATAGAAGGTAAAGTAAAAACCCAAACCGATCCGTGCATCAATACCGGAATATAGTAAAATACCGTATACTGCCCAGCCCTAGGAGAGACATCTGGCTATCTCATCCAATGGGTTTTGAGAAGGGGAGGATGCGAGGAGTGTGCAACTGAGATTCTCCCACTGTTCATCCAATATCACGTGTGACAGCTGTGAGCAGCCAGCCACATCCCCTAACCAGCCATTAGCTTACTCAGCTGCTTCTCTCTATCCGTTCTTTCGGCGCATCTCCATCAGTTTTCAAATGTTATTTACTGTGATGGCGAACTGGGTCTTGCAAACAGTGATGGGATTTATGTTACATTTGTTTAATCATTGGAGCAGCTCGCTACATAAGTGAAGTGCATACGTACAGTCAGGTCCATAAGTATTTGGACAGTGACACAATTTCCATAATTTTGGCTCTGTACGCCCCCAAAATGGATTTCAAAGGAAACAATCAAGATGTGATTTAAGTGTTGACTTTCATCTTTAATTTAAGGGTTTTGTGTAAAAAAAAAAAATCAAGTGTCGGAATTACAACCATTTTTTTACGTAACCCACCAATTATAGTGGCTCAGAAGTAATTGGGCAATTAACATGATCATACATCCTTTGCAGTCAATGACTGCCTGAGGTCTGGAACCCATAGATATCACCAGATGCTGGGGTTCTTCCCTGGTGATGCTTTGCCAGGCCTTTACTGCAGCTGTCTTCAGTTCCTGCTTGTTCTTGAGGTGTTTTACCTTCAGCAAGTGAAATGCATGCTCAATTGGATTCAGGTCAGGTGATTGACTTAGCCATTGCAGAACATTCCACTTCTTTGCCTTAAAAAGGTGTTGGGTTGCTTTCGCGGTATGCTTCAGGTCATTGTTTATCTGCACTGTGAAGCGCCGTCCAATGAGTTTTGAAGCATTTGGCTGAATCTGAACAGATAATATAACCCTAAACACTTCAGAATTCATCCTGCTGCTTTTGCCAGCAGTCACATCATCAATATAAATACAAGGTAGCCAGTTCCATTGGCAGCCATACATGCCCACGCCATAACACTACCTCCACCATGTTTCATAGATACGTTTTTTTTTTTTTATCTTGGCAAACTCTAAACTGGTCTTCGTGTTTTTGAGGCGTAGCAATGGTTTACATCTTGTGGTAAACCCTCTGTATTTACTCTGGTGAAGTCTTGGCTGTTGACTTTGACACAGATACGCCTACCTCCTAGAGGGTGTTCTTGATCTGGCCACCTGTTGTGAAGTGGTTTTTCTTCACCAGGGAAATAATTATTCTGTCATCCACTACAGTTGTTTTCCGTGGCCTTCCTGTCCTTTTGGTGTTCCTGAGCTCACCAGTGTGTTTTCTTTTTTAGAATGTACCAAATAGTTTTGGTCACACCTAATGATTTTGCGGTCTTTACTGGCAGTGCATGCTCTTTGGACTTCATATCTCAATATTAACAGCAACAGATTCTAAAGGCAAATGCCACACTTGAAATCAACTCTAGACCTGTTATCTGCTTACTTGTAAATTAACTAATGAGGGAATAACACACACCTGGCCATGGAACAGCTGAGCAGCCAATTATCCAATTACTTTTGGTCCCTTAAAAAGGGGATGACCACATATAAAAAGTGCTGTAATTCCTACACCATTCACCTGATTTGGATGTAAATACAGTCAAATTAAAGCTGTAATTCTGCACTTTCAGCTCATATTCATAATTTAATTTCAATTCAAATATGCTGTGGTAGACAGCTACAATAATAACTTGGTCAATGTCCAAATATTTATGGATCTGACTCTTTATTTTGCCTGTAAGAATAAGCAGGCCAGTCAGACTTCAATGTCATGCAGCCTCTGAGTGCCACTGCCATAGAGGAAAAACTGAGTACAGTGACCGTCACGCTTGTGTCTTCAACAGTTAATACCACAAGTTTCTAGCCCAAACCCTTTTCTACCGTGAATTGGTGCACATGTTACATCATTTTATAAACCATGTTGTGGGCCCTTTTTAAACTACTTGTGGGCCGCAAGTGTTTGGTTTGATAACAAATTACCTTGTTTAGTAATGTTAGATATCAACATGGTACCTTGGCTATGCACACATTTGGATGGTACAAGAAAAATGGAAAAGGGATAGATAGCCTACTCAAAGAGATGCTTCAAAGGTAGGGTGCATAGGCCTAATCAATGTAATTCTAAGCTAAATCTGAATCAAATCTATCTTTTTTTCTGGTGTTAAGTTCTTTTTGGTGCCTAACTGTTGGGAGGTATGATTGTGAGAGAGTGTAGGCTATGTGTGTAAAGTTGTAAACTAAAGATGGTTTCATATAGGCCTAACCTGAGTGTAACCCTTACTGCCACAATGAAAATGCAGATCATTATGCATTTTATATTCCTTACTACATTCCTCCTGCCCAATCACAGGTAGGCCTTTGGATATGCGCAAATCAGCTATTTTCTACAGTCACGATTATACTCGGTATCGTGATACTTGGCCTGGTATCATATCGTTAGGAAATGTTGGTGTTGCGACAACCTCATTCTGAAAAAGGCCCATTTTTCTTTGCAGTTCAGATTTATTTTTATTTTTGGGGGGGGGCCTCACCAATTTGCATCTCTGCCTCTTACAGATGCAGTCAGACATTTTCTTGCCGAAACAAAGGAAAAACAGAAGCCGGCCACTTCGAAAGCCCCTAGTGGTCCAGGTAAGTCTTTGATCTTAGTCCATTGTTTGGTGCACCTATTGAATTGACAGTTATTCTTAGGACATCTTGAAATCTGAACAGAATGTTTTAATGTGAAATTGTTGTTGTTGTTCCTCCTCAGAGAACACTGCTCCCCCGCACCACTGGAGACACTCCTCAACACGTCTGCTCCTTCTCCATCCTCTCCAACTCATCTGCCACAGGTATGCCACCTGTCAACATAACCCATACACCTAGTTAAAAATATATAAATTAATTAGAAAACATGCTTTTACTTATCTAATCACAGGAAGGAAGTAGGAATGTTTGAAGTATCGGAAAAACATATTTTTTTAGTAATTATGCTGCAGGAATAAAAGGCACTGGGGAGCAGTAATATTCTGTGTTTGGGCCAAAAAATGTTTTATCTAACTATCTGAACAGGGCTAGAAATACTCAACCACACTCACCTCCATAGTTTGGACTTGACTGACTTTTTCTTCTTACTGTCCCCCCCTCAGGAACAGGCTCCTTCCGGCCAATCCAGCCCCGTCTCTCTCCCTCTACCCGTCCCCTCCTCCCCAGAACTCCGCCCATTACCTCTGGCCCTGGGATGTCCAGTCAGCTCTCCAGTACGTACCGCTTCTCTCTACCTGTTCAGGGCCTGAAACTAACTTTTTGGTCCATCAGACACCGTGGCAGGTAGATTTAAAAAATCTACCAGCTACTCAGATTTCTTTCCAAAATTATAAAATAAAACCGATGAGCATGCTTTGATGTTTCTAAAACAAATGTATTACTATTAAATAGCCAAGAAACACGAGGGCAAAGTCTCACTTGAGTAGACTTTAGACCTACCTTTATGCCTGTGCGCAGCAGTGCTGCTGCGCTATACAGGATTCGTAGTTTTTTGACTTTGTGCGATTCATTTACCAGCTAAGAAACAAAACGTCAGAAATACTTTGAAACCAGCTACTGCAGCGTTTATTCACACTTATATATATATATATATATATATATATATATATGCATGCATGCGACATACACCTTAGCCAAATACATTTAAACTCCGTTTTTCACAATTCCCTGTCTTAGGTCAGTTAGGATCACCACTTTATTTTAAGAATGTGAAATGTCCGCATAATAGTAGAGAGAATTATTTATTTCAGCTTTTATTTCTTTCATCACATTCCCAGTGGGTCAGAAGTTTACAGACACTCAATTAGTATTTGGTAGCATTGCCTTTAAATAAAACTTTTCGGGTAGCCTTCCACAAGCTTCCCACAATAAGTTGGGTGAATTTTGGCACATTCCTCCTCGACAGTGCTGGTGTAACTGAGTCAGGTTTTTAGGCCTCCTTGCTCGCTCACGCTTTTTCAGTTCTGCCCACAGATTTTCTATGGGATTGAGGTCAGGGCTTTGTGATGTCCACTCCAATTACTTGACTTAGTTGTCCTTAAGCCATTTTGCCACAACTGTGGAAGTTTGCTTGGGTCAATATCCATTTGGAAGACCCATTTTCAACCACGCTTTAACTTCCTGACTGATGTCTTGAGATGTTGCTTCAATATATCCACATCATTTTCCTACCTCATGATGCCATCTATATTGTGAAGTGCACCAGTCCCTCCTGCAGCAAAGCACTCCCACAACATGATGCTGCCACCCCCGTGCTTCATGGTTGGGATGATGTTCTTCTGCTTGCAAGCCCCCCCCTTTTTCCTCCAAACATAACGATGGTCATTATGGCCAAACAGTTATATTTTTGTTTCATTAGATCAGAGGACATTTCTCCAAAAAGTACGATCTTTGTCCCGATGTGCAGTTGCAAACCGTAGTCTGGCTTTTTATGGTGGTTTTGGAGCAGTGGCTTCTTCCTTGCTGAGCGGCCTTTCAGGTTATGTCGATATAGGACTCGTTTTACTGTGGATGTAGATACTTTTGTACCTGTTTCCTCCAGCATCTTCACAAGGTCCTTTGCTGCTGTTCTGGGATTGATTTACAGAAGTGCTGAAGCGCGTAGTGCGTAAAAATTGTCTATCCTCGTTTGAAACACTCCGAGTTCCAAACTGCCTCTGGAAGCAACATCCTCACAATAACTGTTTGTCTGCAGCTTCATGAAATGGGTTTCCAAGGCCAATCAGCCGTACACAAACCTAAGATTACCATGTGCAATGCCATGCGTCGGCTGGAGTGGTGTATAGCTTGCCGCCATTGAACTCTGGCGCAGTGGAAATGCGTTCTTTGCGGTGGTGAATCAGCAATGATGCCAGGAGAACACTACCTGCCCGAATGCATAGTGCCAACTGTAGTTTGGTGGAGGAGGAATAAGGGTCTGGGGCTGTTTTTCATGGTTTTAGCTAGGCACCTTAGTTCCAGTGAAGGGAAATATTAACGCTACAGCATACAATGACATTCTGGATGATTCTGTGCTTCCAACTTTGTGGCAACAATTTGGAGAAGGCCGTTTCCTGTTTCACCATGACAATGCTCCCGCGCAGAAAGCGAGGTCATTACAGAAATGGTTTGTCGAGATCGGTGTGGAAGAACTTGACTGGCCTGCACAGAGCCCTAACCTCAACCCCACCGAACACCTTTGGGATGAATTGGAACGCCGACTGCGAGCCAGGCCTTATTGCCCAACATCAGTTCCCAACCTTGTGGTGAAATCCTGCATGGAGCCTTCACCGTGTGCTGTCACTTTAAGAGCGCATCAGCAGTAAGGAAGGAGGAAATAAAGACAGCTCTGCTGGCTCTCTGGGTGGTAGCTCTTGGTTGGCACTGCAGTTTGATTGTGTGTGCAATGCTGCAGAAGTCTTGTTTATTTTCAGCGTGTTTAGTTTGTAAAGTGTTTAGCTCAATCATCGGTGTGACCGCTCTAGGTCGTGGTTGTTATCATTTGGGACCGCACCGGTTATGGATCGCATGGATTAGTAGCAACATTGTTGCTAAGCTTTGACATACAAACCATCAGACGGACAGACAGTACAACTGCAAGCCTGAAGTCAACAGCTAAGATCTCTCTTGCTTTCTCTCTTTCTCTTCCCTCTATTGTTCCAGTGCTTTACACTGCAGCAGACTTTCTATTTTTCCTATGCGCTTCCAGTTGATGTTCATTGTCGCTGGACTATTATTGCCATGCCAGAAGTATTTGGGTTGACATTTTAGTTAAAAGGGAGGTTGCTTGCAAGTCTGTGTATTGTTATTTGAACTGTATTGAAGTGGTTTACTAATGAAATGTGGACAAGAAGATTTTGGACATTTTAAGGCCTTTGTTTTGTCTATGAACACACCCACATTCATACCCTCTGCACTCTTCCACTGGGAGGTAATACAGATTATTGCAAATTCTCAAATGTTGATGACTGGGTTCTTTCTTGTAAATTGTTTCTATGAAGTTGCCGTTCAATTGCTCTGCCATTATTATTATTGTATGAGGTATTATTGGTGGGGTTACCCCTGTGCTGTGACATGGGTTTTCTATGGTGTGTTTTAGCCAGTGAAGAGTAAAGATATCTGGCGAACAGGCTACACTCTAGGCAGTCTCTTCTGCTGATGTGTGTGGGTCTGGTAGTGGTATTCTCTCGATCCTACTCTTTTCCTTTCAGGAGAATTAATACCTGCCTGGCGCCCGAACAAAATCATTATCTGTCTCTAACAATACCGCTACAACCTCACAAATGCTTTTGTGGCTGAGTGGAAGAAAGTCCCCTCAGCAATGTTCCAACATCTAGTGGAAAGCTTTCCCAGAAGAGTGGAGGTTGTTATAGTCGCAAAGGGGGAACCAACTCCATATTAATGTCCATGAATTGGGAATGATATGTTTGACGAGCAGGTGTTCACATACTTTGGTCATGTAGAGTATATTGCAATAAATGTGATCATACTTGGTTATTTCATTAACAAATGTGAGAGAGATTCTCGCACTGTAGAGCCCTGTCCACCCACCAACATGGCTGGTGAAATAGACCTCTTACCCGCCAATGCCCAAATCTACTCTAATTTGGCAGGTGGTGGGTGTTCGGTTTAGGCCCTGGTCATGTTTTATTTTTCTCTTTCACCTTTTTAGACCATCTATTTTAAGGCCCATCTAGGCCAGGCCCACTGATGATGGAAATTAGCGCACTCGGAATCTTGACAATTTAACAGGTGATGATTCTATGTTTTTCCATCCAGGTGCCATTGACCTGGCAGCCAAATCAGCAGGCATCATCCCAGGCAGCCCCTGTCGAGAGCTGGAGGCCCCCAGTCCAGACGGAAGGCCCCTCCGGACCTCTCACCCTGGAGTGGTGTATGCTGGTCCTGGTCCTCCCCAGCCACAGCTCCTCCAGCAGGCCTCCTCTGAGGTGAGTGGAACGCTGAAAGAAGGGAAAGAGAAACGGTGATATGTAGAGATCTAAAAGACAATGGACCCTATTTCTACCTGGGTTGTGTTCAAAAGGCTGGACACTGTTTTGAACAAGGGAGGTGCTACAGGAACTTGTCCAATAAGAGCACACATTTTCATATATTTTTACACATTAATTCTCTAACCCTGTATCATTCTTTCCCTAACCCTCCACCAGGTTTTGCTGCAGAACGGCCTCCCCCCTCCGTCTCCAGGAGTAGCAGGTGACTCGCTCCTCTCCCCGCCCAGCGTGGCTTCTCTGCTGGACATCTCTCTCCCAGGACCCCCAGAGGAAGCCATGGCTCCTGGAGGGCCACAAACACACATCAGTGACTCAATCATTGAGCTGGCCATCAACTCAGCACACTACGGTAAGTGAAGGGGGCGTTGTTAGAGGTGCGTGTGCTTCTAAAAATAGGATTTTGTACTGTTTTTGTAGTGTAGCCTGAATCTGTTTACATCTCTCACGTGCTGTCGCTTTCTTTCGCTCTCAGGTGATGAGGCATCCCTCTCTCCTGCCAAGCTGAATGGTAGTGAGTGCTCTAAGCTCCTACCCTGTACCTCAGTCAGCCCCTCCAGAGGCTGGATCCCTTCCCCCAGCCACGACCCTCAGTGGTACCCCAACGACTCCACTGACTCTTCATTTGGCTGCCTGCTATGTAAGACGGACACACATACTTTTATATGTATGTACAGTTGAATTCGGAAGTTTACATGCGCTTAGGTTGGAGTCATTAAAACTTGTTTTTCAACCACTCCACAAATTTCTTTTTAACAAACTAGTTTTGGCAAGTCAGTTAGGGCATCTGCTTTGTGCATGACACAAGTAATTTTTCCAATAATTGTTTACAGATTATTTCACTTATAATTCACTGTATCACAATTCCAGTGGGTTAGAAGTTTACATACACTAAGTTGACTGTGCCTTTAAACAGCTTGGAACATTCCAGAAAATGATGTCATGGCTTTAGAAGCTTCTGATAGGCTAATTGACATAATTTGAGTCAATTGGAGGTGTACCTGTGGATGTATTTCAAGGCCTACCTTCATGCCTCTTTGCTTGACATCATGGGAAAATCAAAAGAAATCAGCCAAGACCTCAGAAACATTGTAGACCTCCAGAAGTCTGGTTCATCCTTGGGAGAAATTTCCAAACGCCTGAAGGTACCTTGTTCATCTGTACAAACAACAGTACGCAAGTATAACCACCATGGGTCCACGCAGCCGTCATACCGCTCAGGAAGGAGACACGTTCTGTCTCCTAGAGATGAATATACTTTGGTGTGAAAGTGCAAATCAATCCCAGAACAACAGCAAGGGACCTTGTGAAGATGCTGGAGGAAACGCTGTTGCGCCTTCTTCACCACACTGTCTGTGGGTGGACCATTTCAGTTTGTACGTGATGTGTACGCCGAGGAACTTAACTTTCCACCTTCTCCACTACTGTCCCATCAATGTGGATAGGGGGGTGCTCCCTCTGCTGTTTCCTGAAGTCCACGATAATCTCCTTTGTTTTGTTGATGTTGAGTGCGAGGTTGTTTTCCTGACGCCACACTCCGAGGGCCCTCACCTCCTCCCTGTAGGCCGTCTCGTCGTTGTTGGTAATCAAGCCTACCACTGTAGTATCGTCAAACTTGATGATTGAGTTGGAGGTGTGCATGGCCACGCGGTCGTGGGTGAACAGGGAGTACAGGAGAGGGCTGAGAACGCACCCTTGTGGGGCCCCAGTGTTGAGGATCAGCTGGGTGGAGATGTTGTTTCCTACCCTCACCACCTGGGGGTGGCCCGTCAAAGTCCAGGACACAGTTGCACAAGGCGGGGTCGAGACCCAGGGTCCAAAGCATAATGACACGTTTGTAGGGCACTAAATGCTGAGCTGTAGTCGATGAACAGCATTCTTACGTAGATATTCCTCTTGTCCAGATGGGTTAGGGCAGTGTGATTGCGATTGCGTCGTCTGGACCTATTGGGGCGGTAAGTAAATTGTAGTGGGTCTAGGGTGTCAGGTAGGGTGGAGGTGATATGATCCTTGACTAGTTTCTCAAAGCACTTCATGATGACAGAAGTGAGTGCTACGGGGCGATAGTTGTTTAGCTCAGTTACCTTAGCTTTCTTGGGAACAGGAACAATGGTGGCCCTCTTGAAGCATGTGGGAACAGCAGACTGGGATAGGGATTGATTGAATATGTCCGCAAACACACCAGCCAGCTGGTCTGCGCATGCTCTGTGGACACAGCTAGGGATGCCATCTGGGCTGGCAGCCCTGCGAGGGTTAACACGTTAAAATGTTTTACTCATGTTGGCTGTGGTGAAGGAGAGTCTGCAGGTTTTGGGAGTGGGCTGTGTCGGTGGCACTGTATTGTCCTCAAAGCGAGCGAAGAAGTTGTTTAGTTTGTCTGGGAGCAAGACGTCGGGGTCCGCGACGGGGCTGGTTTTCTTTTTGTAGTCCGTGATTGACTGTAGACCCTGCCACATTCCTCTCGTGTCTGAGCCGTTGAATTGCGACTCTACTTTGTCTCTATACTGACGCTTAGCTTGTTTGATTGCCGGTCATCTTGCCCTGATTAAAAGCAGTGGATCGCGCTTTCAGTTTTGCGCAAATGCTGCCATCAATCCATTGTTTTCTGGTTGGGGAAGGTTTTAATAGTCGCTGTTGTACCAACATCACCGATGCACTTGCTAGTAAACTCACTCACCGAATCAGCGTGTACGCACATCAATGTTGTTCAACGCTATCCTGGAACATATCCCAGTCCACGTGATCGAAGCAATCTTGAATTGTGGAATCAG
Source organism: Salvelinus namaycush (assembly GCF_016432855.1). Classification (NCBI taxonomy): domain Eukaryota; kingdom Metazoa; phylum Chordata; class Actinopteri; order Salmoniformes; family Salmonidae; genus Salvelinus; species Salvelinus namaycush. Next base: position 58,533,772 of record NC_052309.1, on the reverse strand, counting down.
ATTGGTCGGACCAGCGTTGACCAGACCTGAGCATGGGCGTTTCCGCTTTGTATGCGTCGCAGAAGTTAGTAACAATGATCCAGAATTTTCCCAACCCGGGTCGCGCATTCGGTATGCTGATAAAATTTAGGGAACCTTGTTTTCAGATTATCCTTGTTAAAATCCCCAGCTACAATAAATGCAGCCTCAGGATATATGGTTTCCAGTTTACATAGAGTCCAATGAAGTTCTTTCAGGGCCGTCGAGGTGTCTGCTTGGGGGGGAGATGTACATGACTGTGATTATAATCGAAGATAATTTTCTTGGTAGATAATGCGGTCGGCATTTGATTGTAAGGAAATACTAATTGAGTGTATGTAAACTTCTGACCCACTGGGAATGTGATGATAGAAATAAAAGCTGAAATAAATCATTCTCTCTACTATTATGCTGACATTTCACATTCTTAAAATTAAGTGGTGATCCTAACTGACCTAAAACAGACAATTTTTACTAAGATTAAATTTCAGGAATTGTGAAAAACTGAGATAAAATGTATTTGGCTAAGGTGTATGTATAAACTTCCGACTTCAACTGCATGTATGCAAACACACACGTACAGTATATACGCACACGCAGCCACTATCACCAGTCTCTGGCAATGATGACTTTCTATTGAACTGAACCTGATGATGAAGCCAATTGAAGCAGGATTACTCTGAGCCCAGAAGCATTAGCTCAACTGAGATTTGTTTTGAATTGTGTTGTCTCAATTTCAAACAATTTTAACTCACCCCCCCCCCAACAGCGAGCCTGGTGTCCCCTGATAAGGGAAGACGAAGTTCCCTGACCCCCTCCGGCCCCTCCAGTGGGACAGCCCTCCTCGGACCCAGGTTTCTGGACTGCAACTCCCATGATTCCTTTCAGTCCCGCGGCCTGCCAGACGTAGCGGAGGTAAGACCACCCCAGTAGGAAGCATATTACTACATCCCTCCCTTGCACGATTTTCACCTTTTTGTTTCTCTACAGTTTAAATCAAATGTATTTGTCACATGCGCCAAATACAACAGGTGTAGCCTTACCGTGAAATGCTTACTTACAAGCCCTTAACCAACACTAGTTTTAAGAAAAATATTTACTAAATAAACTAAAGTAAAAAAATAAAAGAGCAACAATAAAATAACAAGAAAGAGGCTTTATACAGGGGGTACCGAGTCAATGTGAGGGGGTACAGGTTAGTCGAGGTAGTATGTGTACAGTACCAGTCAAAAGTTTGACACGTACTCATTCCAAGGTTTTTCTTTATTTTTACTTTTTTCTACATTGTAGAATAATAGTGAAGACATCAAAACTATGATATAACACATATTGAATCATGTAGAAACCAAAAAAGTATTAAACAAATCAAAATATTTTTCAGGTTGTTCAAATAGCCACCCTTTGCCTTGATGACAGCTTTGAACTCTCTTGGCATTCTCTCAACCAGCTTCACCTGGAATGCTTTTCCAACAGTCTTGAAGGAGTTCCCACATGCTGAGCACTTGTAGGCTGCTTTTCCTTCACTCTGCGGTCCAACTCATCCCAAACCATCTCAGTTGCGTTGAGGTCGGGTTATTGTGGTGGCCAGGTCATCTGATGCAGCACTCCATCACTCTCCTTGGTCAAATAGCCCTTACACAGCCTGGAGGCGTGTTGTGTCAGTGGCCTGTTGAAAAACAAATGATAGTCCCACTAAGCGCAAACCAGTTGGTATGGCGTATCGCTGCAGAATGCTGTGGTTGCCTTGCTGGTTAAGTGTGCCTTGAATTCTAAATAAATGACCAACAGTGTCACCAGCAAAGCACCATCACACCACCTCCTCCATGCTTCACAATAGGAACCGCACATGCGGAGATCATCTGTTCACCTACTCTGCGTCTCACAAAGACACGGTGGTTGGAACCAAAAATCTCAAATTTGGACTCCTCAGACCAAAGGACAGATTTCCACTGGTCTAATGTCCATCGTGTTTCTTGGCCCAAGCAAGTCTTCTTCTTATTGGTGTCCTTCAGTAGTGGATTCTTTGCAGGAATTTGACCATGAAGGCCTGATTCACGCGTTCTCCTCTGAACAGTTGATGTCTGTTAGTTGAACTCTGAATCATTTATTTGGACTGTAATTTCTGAGGCTGGTAAATCTCTAATGAACTTGTCCTTTGCAGCAGAGGTAACTCTGGCTGTTCCTTTCCTGTGGTCATCCTCATGAGAGCCAGTTTCCTCATAGCGCATGATGGTTTTTGCTTCTGCACTTGAAGAAACTTTCAAAGTTCCTGAAGTTTTCCACATTGACTGACCATTGTCTTAAAGTAATGACGGACTGTCATTTCGCTTTGCTTATTTGAGCTGTTCTTGCCATATGGACTTGGTCTTTTACCAAATAGCCCTATCTTCTGTATACCACCCCTACCTTGTCACAACACAACTGATTGGCTCAAACAAAAGAAATTCAAAGAAATTCCACAAATTAACTTTTAACAAGGCACACCTGTTAATTGAAATGCATTCCTCATGAAGCTGGTTGAGAGAATGCCAAGAGTGTGCAAAGCTGTCATCACACAAAGGGCGGCTGTTTTTGAAGAATCTCAAATATAAAATGTGTTTTGATTTGTTAACACTTTGGGTTATTACATGATTCCATATGTGTCATAGTTTTGATGTCTTCACTATTATTCTACAATGTAGAAAAGAGTCAAAATAAAGAAGAACCCCGGAATGAGTAGGTGTGTCCAAACTTTTGACTGGTGCTGTACATGTAGGGATGGGTAAAGTGACTAGTTAATAGATCATAAATATAGAGTAGTGGCAACGTAAAAAAGTGGGGTCAATGCAAATAGTCCAGGAAACCATTTGAGTTGCTGTTCAGTAGACTTATGGCTTGGGGGTAGAAGCTGTTAAGGAGCTTTTTGGACCCAGACTTGGTGCTCCGGTACCGCTTGCCGTGCAGGAGCAGAGAGAACAGTCTGACTAGGGTGGCTGGAGTCTTTGGCAATTTTTATGGCCGTCCTCTGACACCGCCTGGTATAGAGGTCCTAGGTGGCAGGAAGCTTTGCCCCAGAGATGTATTGGGCCGTATGCACTACCCTTCGTAGCGCCTTGCGGTCAGAGGTCTAGCAGTTACCATACCAGGCGGGGATGCAACCGGTCAGGATGCTCTCAATGGTGCAGCTGAATAACTTTTTGAGGATCTCAAGGACCCATTTCAAATCTTTGAAGTCTCCTGAGGGGGAATAGGCGTTGTCGTGCCCTCTTCACAACCGTCTTGTTGTGTTTGGACTAGGGCTGGGCGATATTGCCAAAATATAATATCATATATGGTATTTTTCAAATTTGACGGTATGTTTTTGATTTAATAAAAGTGTGGCCACACACACACTTATTTATTTATTTCAGTCTGGCTTTCTACATTCTGATTGTTTTATACTGCTCAATTCAACTTCAACCTAACATTTCCTGCATTTCCATAAATTTCTGCATTTCCTGCACTCATTTGAGATCATTGCCACGATATGGGCAAAAAATCTAGGCCTTAATTTTACCAAATGTTGCGATTTTAGATCAAAACAGTTGGGTGAACTTTTGGAATCATGGAAATAGAATATTTATTCTAATTCTATAGTTAGAATATAAATAATAGGGGGCACTTTGAATGCAGTGTTTGACATGACAACGAATGAAGATGCCATGGACGAGTTAATGTGACAGGGTAGGATCCAAAGTGATGTTCCGTGGACCCTATAATCTTTGGCTACATTAAATCTTTATTCATGTAGCCAACATATTCATGCTTCACCTATTCCTCATTGATTTAGAAAATACTGTTACACAAACAACATGCTGATTTAGGCCTCCGCCAACATTGGTATCAGGCTGTATTAGCTAGCTACGTTTGCCCCTTCTCAGTACTTTTGTTAGCTTAGCTCGTTAGCTAGCCAGCTAACTAGCGATTAGCATTAGTGGCTAACACGAACTAATATTGTAATTATAGAACACTTGTGGATTTATATTAAGATCAAATTGGAAACAACATTGTTGCATGTGCTGCATTGACCATGCAAACTGAACGAAAGTGTCTCGTGGTCAAGCGACAACAAATGCGCTCTTTGAGTGACGGGTTGGGACTAGGTCTGTGTGGAAAGCGGCATGGGAAGAGAGCGGAGAGGGATGAGTCAAGTAGCGGCGTAAACTATACAAATGGACGTTACACACGCCGTATCACATTTAACAAACCAAACATTCAAATGCCGTTATAGACGGTAAAGTAAAAATCCAAACCGGTCCGTGCATCAATAACGGTATATAGAAAAATACGGTATACCGCCCAGCCCTAGTTTGGACCATGATAGTTTTGTTGGTGATGTGGACAGAAGCTCTCAACCTGCTCCACTACAGCCCCATTGATGAGAATGGGGGTGTGCTCGACCTCCTTTTCCTGTAGTCCACGATCATCTCCTTTTGTCTTGATCACGTTGAGGGAAAGGTTTTTGCCACACTTCCAGGTCTCTGACCACCTCCCTATAGGCTGTTTCCGGTGCAGGCAAGCTTAATGATGGTGTTGGAGGTGTGCTTGGCCACGCAGTCATGGGTGAACAGGGAGCGCAGGAGGGGACTAAGCACCACCCCTGAGGGGCCCACGTGTTAAGGATCGGCATGGCAGATGTTGTTGCCTACCCTTACCACGACCCTTCAGGAAGTCCAGGATCCAGTTCCAGAGGGAGGTGTTTAGTCCCAGAGTCCTTAGCTTAGTGATGAGCTTTGAGGGCACTATTGTGTTGAACGCTGAGCTGTAGTCAATGAACAGCGTTCTCAAGTAGGTGTTCCTTTTGTCCGGGTGTGAAAGGGCAGTGTTAAGTGCAATAGAGATTGTGCCATCTGTGGATCTGTTGGGGCGGATTGCAAATTGGAGTGGGTCTAGGGTTTCTGGTATGATGGTGTTGTGAGCCATGACCAGCCTTTCATGGCACTTCATGGCTACCGGCATGAGTGCTACGGGTCAGTAGTCATTTAGGCAGGTTACCTTGGTCTGCTTGAAACATATAGGTATTACAGACTCAGCCAGGGACAGGTTGCAAATGTCAGTGAAGACACTTGCCAGTTGGTCAGCGCATGCTCGGAGTACACGTCCAGGCAATCCGTCTGGCCTTGTGAATGTTGACCTGTTTAAAGGTCTTACTCACATCGGCTACGGTGAGTGTGATCAGTCGTCCGGAACAGTTGGTGCTCTCATACATGCTTCAGTGTTGCTTGCCTCGAAGAGCGCAAGTCACTTAGAACGTCTGGTAGGCTTGTGTCACTGGGCAGCTTGTTTTGAGTTTGAATCCGTTATATTGTATTTTTTTAGAGCAACAACAAATTCATTATTTTTGGGCATATTTATCAAAAACAAGATTCAAATGTTGGTCACTCCCTTGTCAATACTCTGGAAGCATGTTCTTCAGTTATTCCGTGACTATCTAATATGTGGTTATCTTCATCCCTGCAGGTAGACACCCAGCTGGCCTGCATGATGAGTGAGAGCAGCGTGGATTACATCGCCCGCTTCAACGATTTGGCACAGGAGCTGGCTGTCACAGAGCCGCACCTCACACCCTCATAAATTTGAAATAATCTGGGGCAGGGTTTAGGATCTGTCTGTCAGTTGCCCCTCCCACTCCTTCAGAAGTGCAAGGATGTAGGGGGTGGAGAGACACTCCTTCACCTATATAGTTTGTGAAAGAAAGTGCAATAACCAAGGCCATTGGCCTGAACAGAAGAAGCGCTCAGATCTACCTTGGCACAGTCCAACTGGAACAGGTTTAAACTCTTTCTGATGGTTTCTAATGGGTTCTGAAATGGTTTCCTCTGGTTCTGAAGGCCTGTGGACCAGTTTTAACTGGTTCTGATTGGTTTGGAATCGATTTCAACTGATTCTGATGGGTTCGGAAACAGTTTCAGATAGTTCTGACTGATTTCAACTGGTTCTTATGGGTTCCAGCTGGCTTGTTTGTTTGGACCATTCTGTCTGTTCTGCCTAGCGAGCCACCCGTTTACAAAACACAACCTCATGTAAAGAAAAAAACAATGCCATATATGAACAAAAGACTGGGTCTGTCCTTGTCCTCTTGTCTCCCTCTTCCCTCTGAGAAATATCAAACCGAAGACATTTGAATGCAAAATGTAAATGTCAGACAAACTTAAAAATAACTACTGATGAACTTCTGAACTGCGTGTCCTTCTCCGTCTTGTCAGTTTAATACGTCCACATGAACTAACACCACTTAATAATTTAATCTGTTGAAACTGAACAAGCCATATGAGTGGAACTGATATGAATTTGTATCCCAGGCCAAGCATACGTGTGTCTCTCCCTCCATATCAATGCAAAAAAGTTTGACACTCCACTTGAACATCTACTCCAACTCACCCAGCAACATATCTGTGTTAGTCTCTGTTTTTTCTTCTCAACCAATGCTTTGAAACTACCTAAAACCTCATTTCAGTTTTCTGTAGCAAAATGTTTTGTAACGTTGCGCCCTACTGAATGCAACCCGTGTGTGCTTTTGTTTAACACCACAGCACTCTATCCTATGATGCCTGGTTGGTTGTCAGTCGAGGGGTGTGTTTTAGAGGTCCCCAGCTGACTAAAGGATCAATCATATTATGAGGGTTTTTAGACACAGAAATATGGTCACGCTCCAGGATGACTAAATTGGAGATGTTGCATCAACCAATGTTTGTATCATCGACTATGCAGTCCGGCATCAGATTACTACGCTCGAGTTCCTGCCTGACTACATTGCAGCAAATGTCAGAACTGATGAAGCTTGTTTCCAGGACTAACTGTCCAAAATGGCACCCTATTTCCTATATAGTGCACTGCTTTTGACCAGAACCTATAGGGCCAAGGTCAAAAGGAGTATGCTATGTAGGGAATAGGTTGCCAATTCGGACACACCCAATGCCTAGATGTCAGCTAAGGATTTTGATATGAGTAATCACATTGACACAATGTTCAAATACTAAATGTCCGATTTTTATTTAATTTAACACACTAAAAGAAATGTTCAAGCTACAAATGTGGATTATGTCTAAAGACTTCTATAGCGGGTGTCTTTTAAATTGGGGCATGGAGTCCTTTCTCTTTGTGTGTAAATGTAATCTTTAACAGTTCCAGTATTCACTGCGCTTTTGTAACATTATACTGTAAATTATTCTTATTTGGACTATTTATTGTAAACCGGTTGAGAAATTTGTTTTAAAATGAGCTATATGTAATATTTTTGCATTGTAATTTCAGACAAATACCATAATATATCAGCAGTAATATTGGAGTGTTTAACCATGTTTAATAAAAAAAAAACGATTTAAAAATTGGGCCCATACAAAATTCGTCGTCATTAGTTACTTTAGCCACAATGTCAGAGTTAGTGTGATATTGTATGTATTCCGGTTTATGGTTCGTGGGCAATGACCAATCAGATGAGGTGGTGTGTGTGTGTATGCCAACCGGCTTGCGGGGGAGACGAGAGCCATGCATTTCTTTTATCTAGTGTTCCATCAATGATTCGTTTTTTTTTTTTTTGCTATAATAAAACCAACTAAATGCAAAAGGGTAATCAGATGTCTTATTCAAAGTCCGCTTGCAAGCTTATCATTTTTTCCCTTACTCATAGTTACTTTTCTTAAGCCAAAATAGGTTTACTTCAATATCTGTATTTTTAAAATGGCATGTAGACAAACAAATTGATATCTTGATTTTAGATTTGTTTTAGCCACTTAACATAGCCTTGCAGTCCACCTTTTTGGTATTTTGTACCAGTTTCCATTTGTACAAAGGCATAGAATATGCCAAAACACTTTCATAATTATAATTCGACTTACATGGCACATTTCTAGACACCCAAAGCTCTTTACAGTGTAAGGGGTACGGCGGAGCTCAGGTCCTCACTAGTATATACAATCTTATGTTATACGAGGGAAATTGTATTTATGTAGCTAGGGCTGATGGTGAGGACTTGTGAAGAGCAGAATCAACAACCTCTGCATAATCATAACATTTGCTTCGTGAGAAGGTGTTAAGTTCACAGTTAGCTATTATGTGAATCTAAAAAGTACAAGTGGCCTGGCTTTGGCCCTAAGTGAGAGCAGGTCCGCCGGAGCCATGGCCCAGTGAGACAGATGCCGGTCTGCATAGTTGAAAACAGAAAAATCTGAGCCTTTTGGGGGAAATGCTGTATGGAAATGTGCAATTACATACTCAATTACAAAAATAATAGTAATTATTAGCCCATCCAGGTTCTTCAGAGGACAAAAGTTAATTAGTTTTACATGTGGTTTTTAGATATCAAATCTTATTGGTCACATACACATGGTTAGCAGATGTTATTGCGAGTGTAGCAAAATGCTTATGCTTCTAATTCCGACAGTGCAATAATATATAACAATCTAACAAATTCACAATGACTACCTTATACACCCAAATGTAAAGGGATGAATAAGAATATGTACATATAAATATATGGATGAGTGATGGCTGTGCGGCATATGCAAGATGCAGTAGATGGTATAGAATACAGTATATAAATATGAGATGAGTAATGTAGGATATGTTAACATTTATTAAAGTGGCGTTATTTAAAGTGACTAGTGATCCATTTATTAAAGTGGCAAGAGATTTGAGTCTATGTTGGCAACAGCCTTTCTGTTAGTGATGGCTGTTTAACAGTCTGATGGCCTTGAGATAGAAGCTGTTTTTCAGTCTCTCGGTCCCAACTTTGATGCACCTGTACTGACCTCGCCTTCTGGATGATAGCGGGGAGAACAGGCAGTGGCTCGGGTGGTTGTTGTTCTTGATTATCTTTTTGGCCTTCCTGTGACATCGGGTGCTCTAGATGTGCCTTGGAATAGCAGGTAGTTTTCCCCCGGTGATGCGTTGTGCAGACCTCACTACCCTCTGGAGAGTCTTGCGGTGGTGCAGTTGCCAAACCAGGCAGTGATACAGCCCGACAGGATGCTCTCGATTGTGCACCTGTAAAAGTTTGAGTGTTTTAGGTGACAAGCCGAATTTCTTCAGCTTCCTGAGGTTGTTCGAGGTGCTGTTGCTCCTTCTTCACCATGCTGTTTGATATTGTTTTATACATTGTTCATACAGTATTACATACAGTATGAAATGAATGCTCTCGCACTGGATAAGAGCGTCCGCTAAATGACAAATGTACATGGTACTTTTTTTTATACACAGTATTACATGATAAGAATACAGTTTGATATCATGACATACTCTTGCAATAAGTGCCATAGGATCTTTAGTGACCAGAGTTGGGGCACTCGTTTTTAAAGTCAGTCAATAAAATTGAAGATGGGACTGAGGAACATTCCATTGTTTGTTAGTTAGTACTTCAATATTATTAAAAGTACATGGTATAAATGACAAAGATCTGTCTTTGAACTGACTGCCTTCTTGCTAATTTCAGCAAAATATTTCTCTTTGGCTTTTGTTTGACTTTCCCCTGGTGGCATTCATATGTCTTTGTTCCCACAACTTGAAACGGAACACATTTGAATGGGAGACTTTTACTCTCTCAACCAAGTTTTTTTTCCGTTCCAAAGGCTGTGCATCTGAAGGGCAACAGATGAGGCCTCCCGCTCTTTTCTATTCCATCAGCGTCACTCAGAGGCGTGGTTATTTCACAAGCAGAATCATCAATGGCAGAAATTGCCCTGACATTACCTAGTTGCTAAAATGCTGTAAGTTGTTTATATTCAGCCTAAGTATTGCAATTCACCTAGCTTCCACATGGGTGAGACATTCTACACGTACAGTGCATTCGGAAAGTATTCAGACACCTTTTTCCAAATTTTGTTACATTACAGCCTTATTCTAAAATGTATTAAATTGTTTTTTGCTCATCAATCTACACAATACCCCATAATGACAAAGCAAAAACAGGTTTTTAGACATTTTTGCAAATTTATAACAAATTACATAAGTATTCACACCCTTTGCTATGAGACTCAATTTAGCTCAGGTGCATCCTGTTTCAATTGATCATCCTTAAGATGTTTCTACAACTTGATTGGAGTCCAGCTGTGGTAAATATCAATTGATTGGAAATTATTTGGAAAGGCATACACCTGTCTATACAAGGTCACACAGTTGACAATGCATGTCAGAGCAAAAACCAAGCCATGAGGTCAAAGGAATTGTCCGTAGAGCTCTGAGACAGGATTGTGTCGAGGCACAGAGAGGTGACCAAGAACCCAAGGGTCACTCTGACAGAGCTCCAGAGTTCCTCTGTGGAGATGGTTGTCCTTTTGGAAGTTTCTCCCATCTCTGCTGCACTCCACCAATAATGCCTTTATGGTAGAGTGGGCAGACAAAAGCCACTCCTCAGTAAAAGGCACATGACAGCCCGCTTGGAGTTTGCCAAAGGGCACCTAAAGGACTCTCAGTCCATGAGAAACAAAATTATTTGTTATTATTTGATTGAACTCTGGCCTGAATGCCAAGCGTCACGTTCTGGAGGAAACCTTGCACCATCCCTACGGTGAATCATGGTGGTGGCAGCATCATGCTGTGGGGATGTTTTTCAGCAGCAGGGACTAGGAGACTAGTCAGAATGAGGAATAGATGAACGGAGCAAAGAACAGAGATCCTTGATGAGAACTTGCTCCAGAGCACGCAGGACCTCAGACTGGGGTGAAGGTTCACCTTCCAACAGGTCAAGTCTCTGAATGTCCTTGAGTGTCCCGGACTTGAACTCAATCGACCATCTCTGGAGAGACCTGAAAATAGCTGTGCAGTGATGCTCCCCATCCAACTTGACAAAGCTTGAGAGGCTCTGCAGAGAAGAATGGGAGAAACTCCCCAAATACAGGTGTGCCATGCTTGTAGCGTCATACCCAAGAAGACTCAAGGCTGTAATCGCTGCCAAAGGTGATTCAAAAAAGTACTGCGTAAATGGTCTGAATACTTAAGTAAATGTGATATTTCAGTTTATTTGTAATAAATGTGCAAATATTTCTAAACTGTTTTTTTCCTTGTCGTTAGGGGGTGTTGTGTGTAGATTGAGAGAGAGAAAAACAATTCAATCCATTTTAGAGAATGGCGATGCTGGAGAGACCGATGAGTAATAGGAAAGTCTAGTGCGGGGTGAGATGGGCTAGCACCCCACCACAGTCCTCTGCAAGGGGGCAACCCCAAGCAAACCAAAAGGAACCATACCCCCAGGGCCTTCCGAGAGGGGTTTACGTGGACGGATAACACTAACGACAAGGCTTGTGGAACAAGATGCCACTGCATAAAACTGTAGGAACAAAAGGACTACAAATCTACTAAACAAAGGCGAAGTTCCGACCTGAGCCAACAAAGCAGCAGTGCACAGACTTGGTATCTGGTGAGACGCAGGAGGTTTCCAGCCAGGAAACGCACCACAGTGCTGAAGACTTCTACGCAGCTGAAAAACTTGGAGGCTGTTACGCCTTCAGAGGAGGAGAAAGTCAGAGACCCCAGAGAATGTGGAACCCAGAGCAAGGAATGTCAAGTGGCCACAGATTAACAACAAAGCAGCCACAGATTAACAACAAAGCAGCCTGGCAACAGCTGGATGATGACATGGACAACATCTTAGAAACAACACTGGTGGGAAATGTGGAAAAGACACTCACTTCCTTGTTCAAGCTTGTGCAAGCTTGTGCCCGCGGTGAGCAGTGAAATATTTGACAACGAAGAAGCCAAGAGAGCAACGGGCAACAATCAACCCAACAGACAGAAAGTGGAGGTTTTAAGGCTTTGCAAAGAACTGCAGTCACTCGTGAAGCGCTTCAGGGAGGCAGATGCCACACAACGCAAAGCGCTACAGGAGCTGCAGGACACAGAGTAACCGTGAAGTCACTCCTGAATGCGGAAATGGCAAGAACAAGGAGACGGGAGACAGCAAAGGAGAGGGCCAAGTTTATCTCCAACCCCTTCCACTTAATTTAATTTACACTGGAAGGGGAGAGATCTGGCAATCTTCAGGCAACTAAGGTGGCGATAGAAGGGTACCTACCTCAAAGAAACATACTCCGACCAGGGAAGGAACTAACCTTTTGGGCCGTGCCTGAGAATTTCACCAATCGACCAACCTGAGTTCCAACATGGAGGGAAGTCGTGGTGAAAAAGGCCAGAGCAAGATCGGCACCTGGTCCAAATGGATTTCCATACAAGGTCTACAAAATGTGCCCTAAACTCCTATGCAGGCTATGGAAGCTGATCAGAATGTTTGGAGGAAGGGAGAGATACCAACATGCTGGCTGAGACCCTCTGCCAAAGACCTGATGATACAAGGTGCCATGTTTGAGGTCAGAACAGGAAGGAAAATGGTCTGCCACCAATGCCGTCAACCAGTCCGAGAGCAGGCTGCAGCACAGTGACATAGTGGGGAACATCTGCCAAGGAAGACAGGGCTTTGGAACAGCACAAACCACATGCTGGGCCAAAGCCAACATCACCAAAAGGAGGCAGCAGGAAGTCAGGAAAGTGGGGGAGGAACAGAAAAGGGCTAAAGCAGTATGGTTGGGAGCACAGTGAGCCTGGACAAGGTAGGATGAAGCCTGCCAGAATCCACTTCCTGTTAAGATCCGTCAATGACGTGCTCCCATCCTCCACTAACATACATAGGGTTTTTAGTGAGGCTCCTCTGTAACAAACCTGTCACCCTCTCCCAAGGCCGCTACAGGGCTCCCAAGTGGCGCAGTGGTCTAAGGCACTGCATCTCAGCTAGAGGCGTCACTACAGACAACCTGGTTCGAATCCAGACTGTATCACCACCAGGACGTGATTGGGAGTCCCATAGGACGGCGCACAATTGGCCCAGCGTCGTCTGATTTTGGCCGGTGTAGGCCGTCATTGTAAATAAGAATTTGTTCTTAACTGACTTGCCTAGTTAAATAAAGGTTAAAAAACAGATGGAGGCATGACCAAGTTGAGGTAACTGGCCGATATCCTCGATGGAGAGGAGGAAAAAGATGACCCACCAACAAAGGCCACCACATCAACTTCGTCAGGCTTGGAGAACTGGGAGCAGGCAGAGCCAAGAAAGATGGCATCCTAGAACAAGCCAGGACGTGGGAGATGCATGCTGACCTGGACAGACGGCTAAGCTTCCCCCTGACATTGTTGTCACTACTCTCCGTCCACACATCATGATATCGGCAGAGATGGCGAAAAAGCTGCGAGTAGAGGTGCGAAGAGGTATACCAGCGCAAGATGGCAAAATATGCAATCCTGGCAAATGAGGTGCGAGGAAAGGGATGGAGTGTCTGCGTTTACCCGGTTGAAGTCGGCTGCCGCTGTGTCCGAATACCCGTACTTGCGTTCTAAATCGTAGGCATTTTGGGTATGTAAAAAAAGTTGTATATTAGCAATCAACAAATGAAATGTATTTATAAAGCCCTTTTTACGTCAGTAGTTGTCAAAGTGCTTATACAGAAAACCAACCTAAAACCCTAAGAGCAAGCAATGCAGTAGTAGAAGCACAGCTTCTCTACTTCCGGCGCCGACCAAGATGGCCGCCTCGCTTCGCGTTCCTTGGAAAATATGCAGTATTTTGTTTTTTTATGTGTTATTCCTTACATTGGTACCCCAGGTAATCTTAGGTTTCATTACATACAGTCGGGAGGAACTACTGAATATAAGAGCAACGTCAACTCACCATCGTTCCAACCAGGAATATGACTTTCCCGAAACGGATCCAGTGTTTTGCCTTCCACCCAATACAATGGATCTGATCCCAGCCGGCGACCCTATGCGACGCCGAAAAAGGGGCAAACGTAGCGGTCTCCTGGTCAGGCTTCGGAGACGGGCACATCGCGCTCCACTCCCTAGCATACTACTCGCCAATGTCCAGTCTCTTGACAATAAGGTTGATGAAATCCGAGCACAGGTAACATTCCAGAGGGACATCAGAGATTGTAACGTTCTCTGCTTCACGGAAACATGGCTAACTCAAGAGACGCTAACGGAGTCGGTGCAGCCAGCTGGTTTCTTCACGCATCGCGCCGACAGAAACATACATCTTTCTGGTAAGAAGAGGGGTGGGGGGGTATGCCTTATGATTAACGAGACGTGGTGTGATCATAACAACATACAGGAACTCAAGTCATTCTGTTCACCTGATCTAGAACTCCTCACAATCAAATGTCGACCGCATTATCTACCAAGGGAATTCTCTTCGATTATAATCACAGCCGTATATATTCCCCCCCAAGCAGACACAACGATGGCCCTGAAAGAACTTTATCTGACTCTTTGTAAACTGGAAACCACACACCCTGAGGCTGCATTCATCGTAGCTGGGGATTTTAACAAGGCCAATCTGAAAACAAAACTCCCTAAATTCTATCAGCATATCGATTGTGCTACCAGGGCTGGTAAAACCTTGGATCACTGCTACACTAACTTCCGCGACGCATATAAGGCCCTCCCTCGCCCTCCTTTCGGAAAAGCTGACCACGACTCCATTTTGTTGCTTCCAGCCTACAAACAGAAACTAAAACAACAAGCTCCCTCGCTCAGGTCTGTTCAACGCTGGTCCGACCAATCTGATTCCACGTTTCAAGACTGCTTCGATCACGCGGATTGGAATATGTTCCGCATTGCGTCCAACAACAACATTGACGAATATGCTGATTCGGTGAGCGAGTTCATTAGAAAGTGCATTGACGATGTCGTACCCACAGCAACGATTAAAACATTCCCAAACCAGAAACCGTGGATTGACGGCAGCATTCGCGTGAAACTGAAAGCGCGAACCACTGCTTTTAACCAGAGCAAGGTGACCGGAAACATGACCGAATACAAACAGTGTAGCTATTCTCTCCGCAAGGCAATCAAACTAGCTAAGTCCCAGTACAGAGACAAAATTGAGTCGCAATTCAACAGCTCAGACACAAGAGGTATGTGGCAGGGTCTACAGTCAATCACGGATTACAAAAAGAAAACCAGCCCCGTCGCGGACCAGGATGTCTTGCTCCCAGACAGGCTTAATAACTTTTTTGCTCGCTTTGAGGACAATACAGTGCCACTGACACGGCCCGCTACCAAAACCTGCGGGCTCTCCTTCACTGCAGCCGAGGTGAGTAAAACATTTAAACGTGTTAACCCTCGCAAGGCTGCAGGCCCAGACGGCATTCCCAGCCGCGTCCTCAGAGCATGCGCAGACCAGCTGGCTGGTGTGTTTACGGACATATTCAATCAATCCTTATCCCAGTCTGCTGTTCCCACATGCTTCAAGAGGGCAACCATTGTTCCTGTTCCCAAGAAAGCTAAGGTAACTGAGCTAAACGACTACCGCCCCGTAGCACTCACTTCCGTCATCATGAAGTGCTTTGAGAGACTAGTCAAGGACCATATCACCTCCACCCTACCGGACACCCTAGACCCACTCCAATTTGCTTACCGACCCAATAGGTCCACAGACGACGCAATCGCAACCACACTGCACACTGCCCTAACCCATCTGGACAAGAGGAATACCTATGTGAGAATGCTGTTCATCGACTACAGCTCTGCATTTAACACCATAGTACCCTCCAAACTCGTCATCAAGCTCGAGACCCTGGGTCTCGACCCCACCCTGTGCAACTGGGTCCTGGACTTCCTGACGGGCCGCCCCCAGGTGGTGAGGGTAGGTAACAACATCTCCACCCCGCTGATCCTCAACACTGGGGCCCCACAAGGGTGCGTTCTGAGCCCTCTCCTGTACTCCCTGTTCACCCACGACTGCGTGGCCATGCACGCCTCCAACTCAATCATCAAGTTTGCGGATGACACTACAGTGGTAGGCTTGATTACCAACAACGACGAGACGGCCTACAGGGAGGAGGTGAGGGCCCTCGGAGTGTGGTGTCAGGAAAATAACCTCACACTCAACGTCAACAAAACAAAGGAGATGATTGTGGACTTCAGGAAACAGCAGAGGGAGCACCCCCCTATCCACATCGACGGGTCAGTAGTGGAGAAGGTGGAAAGTTTTAAGTTCCTCGGTGTACACATCACGGACAAACTGAATTGGTCCACCCACACAGACAGCGTTGTGAAGAAGGCGCAGCAGCGCCTCTTCAACCTCAGGAGGCTGAAGAAATTCGGCTTGTCACCAAAAGCACTCACAAACTTCTACAGATGCACAATCGAGAGCATCCTGTCGGGCTGTATCACCGCCTGGTACGGCAACTGCTCCGCCCACAACCGTAAGGCTCTCCAGAGGGTAGTGAGGTCTGCACAACGCATCACCGGGGGCAAACTACCTGCCCTCCAGGACACCTACACCACCCGATGTCACAGGAAGGCCATAAAGATCATCATGGACAACAACCACCCAAGCCATTGCCTGTTCACCCCGCTATCATCCAGAAGGCGAGGTCAGTACAGGTGCATCAAAGCAGGGACCGAGAGACTGAAAAACAGCTTCTACCTCAAGGCCATCAGACTGTTAAACAGCCACCACTAACATTTAGCGGCCGCTGCCAACATACTGACTCAACTCCAGCCACTTTAATAATGGGAATTGATGGAAATTATGTAAAAATGTACCACTAGCCACTTTAAACAATGCCACTTAATATAATGTTTACATACCCTACATTACTCATCTCATATGTATATGTATATACTGTACTCTATATCATCTACTGCATCTTGCCATCTCTATGTAATACATGTATCACTAGCCACTTTAAACTATGCCACTTTATGTTTACATACCCTACATTACTCATCTCATATGTATATACTGTACTCTATACCATCTACTGCATCTTGCCTATGCCGTTCTGTACCATCACTCATTCATATATCTTTATGTACATATTCTTTATCCCTTTACACTTGTGTGTATAAGGTAGTAGTTGTGGAATTGTTAGGTTAGATTACTTGTTGGTTATTACTGCATTGTCGGAACTAGAAGCACAAGCATTTCGCTACACTCGCATTAACATCTGCTAACCATGTGTATGTGACAAATAAAATTTGATTTGATTTGATTGATTTGACAGTGCCTAGGAAAACCTCCCTAGAAAGGATGAAACCTAGAGAGAAACCTGGTTCTGAAGGGTGGCCAGTCCTCTTCTGGCTGTGCTGGTTGGAGATTATAAGAGTACATGAACGTTAAGCACAGATTTTTCTTCAAGATGTTCAGATGTTCATAAATGACCACCAGCGTTAGTGGTTATAGAGAGTGCAACAGGTCTACTGGAGACTGAGAGGAGGGGGGACACTGTGGCCCAGTCTGAAGTTACCTCCGGACAGGGCAAACCAGGCAGGATATAACCCCACCCACTTTGCCAAAGCACAGCCCCCACACCATCAAAGGGATATCAACAGACCACTAACTTACTACCCTGAGACATGGCCAAGTATAGCCCATGAAGATCTCCCCCCACCGCACAAGCCCCAAAACCGGACAAGAAGTTCACGCCAGTGACTCAACCCATTCAAGTCGAGTATAGTGAAAAAAGCCTGGCACGATGTGATGCACCCCTTCTAGAGACGGCATGGGAGAGCACGAGCGAGCCATTGACTCAGCCTTCGTAATAGGATCAGAGGCAGAGAATCCCAATGGAGAGAGGGGAGCGGGCCAGGCAGAGACAGCAAGGGTGGTCGTCACTGCAGTGCCTTGCTGTTCACCTTCGTACCCCTGGGCCAGACTACACTCAATCATAGGACCTACTGAAGAGATGAGTCTTCAGTAAAGACTTAAAAGGTTGAGACAGTCTGTGTCTCTGACATATATCGGCAGACCATTCCATAAAAATTGAGCTCCATGGTAGAAAGCCCTGCTTCCAGCTGTTTGCTTAGAAATTCTAAGAACAATAGAGGACTGCTTCGTGACCGTAGGTGTAAGTATGTACGGCAGAACCAAATCGGAGATATACTGTAGGTAGGAGCCATGTAATGCTTTGTCCATGTAATGCTTTGTAGGTTAGCAGTAAAACCTTGAAATGAGCCCTACCCTTAACAGGAAGCCAGTGTAGAGAGGCCAGCAATATGTTCAAATTTGTAGGTTTCAGTCAAGATTCTAGCAGCCCTATTTAGCACTAGTTGAAGTTTTATTTAGTGCCTTATCTGGGTAACCCGAAGAGTAGAGCATTGCAGTAGTCTAATCTTGAAGTGACAAAAGCTTTTCTGCATAATTTTTTGACAAACAGTTTCTGATTTTTGCAATGTTACAAAGATGGGGGAAAAATGCTCTTTAAATATTTTTGATGTGTTCGTCAAAAGAGAGTTCAGGGTCCAGAGTAACGCCGAGGTCCTACAGTTTTATTTGAGACAAGTGTATTACCATCGAGATTAATTGTCAGATCTGACAACAGATCTTTGTTTTTTGGGACCTAGAGCTAGCATCTCTGTTTTGTCCGAGTAGTAGCTAGCATCTCTGTTTTGCGCTTAGTAGTTTTGTCCGAGTTTTGTCCGAGTTTAAAAGAAAAACCTTTGCCGCCTTCCACTTCATTGTCTGAAACATAGGCTTCCAGCATAGGCAATTTTGGGGCTTCACCATGTTTCATAGAAATGTACAGCTGTGTGTCGTCTGGATAGCAGTAAAAGTTGACATTGTGTTTCCGAATGACATAACCAAGAGGTAGCATATAGTGTATATTGAAAACAATAGTGGTCCTAGAACGAAACTGTGAGAAACACAGAAACTTACCAATGATTTGTCAGAGGATAAACCATCCACAGAGATGAACTGATATCTTTCCGACAGATCTAAACCAGGCAAGAACTAGACCAATTTAGGGTTTGCCATCTCTCCAAAAGAATGTGCCACTTGAATGTGTCAAGTGGCATTAAGGTCTAGGAGCAGGAGGACAGATGCAGAGCCTTGGTCTGACATCATTAAAAGGTAATTTACCACCTTCACGAGTGCGGTCTCAGTACTATGATGGCGTACATAACCAGACTGGATCGTTTCGTATACATTATTTGTCTTCAGGAAGGTAGTGAATTGCTGAGCAACAGCTTTTACAATTTTTACACATCCGGAGGATAGGGAAACGTTTATTATTGGCCAAGCACAGGAAGTAGCTCTTTCAGTAGTTTAGTTGGAATAGTGTCCAGTAGACAGCTGGAAGGTTTAGAGGCCAGGACTATTTTCGTGAATGTGTCGAGAGATACAGGATAAAAAATTGGTCTGAGTTCTGTGCAAACTCAGGACAACTAAAGTATGTGAAATTTCTAAAACATATGTTTTAAATGCTAGGATGTCATACTAATTTCGGCTTTTCATCTAGTAGAATTGCTGCACACTAATGAGGAAGAGAATTGTCTTGAGACCCATGTGTGTTTGACAACAGCTGATAATCAGCCGAGGGGACGCGCTATACCAAAAAGATGAGCCTAGTATGCTAATTTTTGTTGTTTACTGCATTCGTTTTTACTAAACATAATGTTCTAAATAGTATATAGTACGACTAGTATGCAGTTTGAGTAATAGGCAAAGATTTCGGACACAGCCATTGACTTGACACACTGACTTAGGTCTTATTTATACTGAGCAAAAATATAAATGCAACATGTAAAGTGTGGTCCCATGTTTCTCGAGCTGAAATAAAAGATCACAGAAATGTTCCATATGCACAAAAAGCTTATTTCTCTCAAATTTTGTGAGCATTGTCCCCTGTTAATGAGAATTTCTAATTTGCCAAGATAATCCATCCACCTGACAGGTGTGGCATATCAAGAAGCTGATTAAACAGCATGATCATTACACAGGTGCACCTTGTGCTGGGGACAATAAAAGGCCACTCTAAAATGTGCAGTTTTGTCACACAACACAATGCCACAGATGTCAGGTTTTGAGGGAACTGGCCGACATCGTCGAAGGATCGGAGCAAAAAGAGAACTTCCACCAACAAAGGCCACCACATCAACTTCGTCAGACCTGGAGAAGTGGGAGCACCCAAAACGTGCAATTGTCATGCTGACTGCAGGAATGCCCACCAGAGCTGTTGCCAGAGAATTTAATGTAAATGTTTATCATAAGCCGCCTCCAACCTCGTTTAAGAGAATTTGGCAGTACGTCCAACCGTCCTCACAACCACAGACCATGTGTAACCACGCCAGCCCAGGACCTCCACATCCAGGTTCTTCACCTGTGGGATAGTCTGTGACCAGGCACTCGGACAGCTGATGAAACTGTAGGTTTGCACAACCCAAGAATTTCTGCATAAACTGTCAGAAACCGCCTCAGGGAAGCTAATCTGTGTGCTCGTCATCCTCACCAGGGTCTTGACCTGACTGCAGTTCGGCGTCGTAACCGACTTCAGTGGGTAAATGTTCACCTTCGATGGCCTTTGGCACGCTGCTCTTCATGGATAAATCCCGGTTTCAACTGTACCGGGCAGATAGTGTGGGCGAGGGGTTTGCTGAAGCCAACGTTGTGAACAGAGTGCCCCATGGTGGCAGTGGGGTTATGGCATGGGCAGGCATAAGCTACGGACAACGAACACAATTGCATTTTATCGATGGCAATTTGCATGCACAGAGATACTGTGACTGGATCCTGAGGCCCATTGTCGTGCCATTCATCCACTGCCATCACCTCATGTTTCAGCATGATAATGCACGGCCCATGTCAAAAGGATCTGTACACAATTCTTGGAAGCTGAAAATGTCCCAGTTCTTCCATGGCCTGTATACTTAACAGACATGTCACCCGTTGAGCATGTTTGGGATGCTCTGAATCGACGTGTACGACAGCGTGTTCCAGTTCCCGCAAATATCCAGCAGTGGGAAAACATTCCACAGGCCACAATCAACGATCTGGTCAATTCTATGCGAAGGAGATGTGTCGCGCTGCATGAGGCAAATGGTGGTCACACCAGATACTAACAGTTTAAGATATCTGTGACCAACAGATGCATATCTGTATTCCCAGTCATGCGAAATCCATAGATTAGGGCCTAATGAATTTATTTAAATTGACTGATTTCTTTATATTAACAGTAACTCAGTATTATCTTTATAATTGTTACATGTTGCGTTTATATATTTGTTCAGTGTAGAATGACAGGTTGAGCTGGTTTGACCAAACGACAGCACTATTGACATTATAAACAAAATAATGAAAATGTATACAAAATAATGATTAACATTAAACACAATGTTGACAGGAAAATAAATAAATACCTACACAACATTATACGAATGTAAGTACAGATTATTAATTGCTGTAGTTTCAAAATATAAAAACAAGGACATGCTAACATTAACATAGTAACACCAGCAGTGCATCTTCACAGAACGCTTGGAATGAACATAGTGGTCAGAAAAGATCTTAAACATCTTCATTCAAAAGGTCGGGAGTTTCCTGAAACATACGAAAAGTAGTCTATACTAGCATCGGCGCGTCATTCCAGCGGTGATCATCTAGGGATGCAAATAAACAAACAATTTGTTTATATAAGAGTAGGTTGTGGGACTACCGAAATTAACGTACCTTTATAGTTCATCTCCATACAGTTTTTAGATCTAGGTTGCTCTGTGAAGCAACCATTAGTGCTTATGAACACCTTTTTTGTGCTATATAATATAAATATAAAGCCTACAGTTGCTGTAGTCGTAAGTAGACCTGTCAGTCCAGCACCAAGTAACGTCCTGTACAGGACAGATCACCAAGACTCAAATGTTCACCTAAACAAGTTTATTTAACTCATTCACATGGCAGAATACCATTGAACTGAATGCCGTGATGAATAAAATACATTTACATTTTAGTCATTTAGCAGACGCTCTTATCCAGAGCGACTTAGTGCATTCATCTTAAAATAGCTAGGAGGGACAGCCACATATCACAGTCATGGTAAGTACATCTTTCCATTAAGTAGCTATCAGCAAAGTCAGAGTTAGTAAGGGGGGAAAAAGTCAAGTGTGAGTGTTCATGAAGGACATTCTTTTTGTGGGGGTGTCGGGGTGAGAAGGGGGGCTCCTGTAGGATTATTTAAGATACTCTTTGAAGAGGTAGGGTTTCAGATGTTTGCGGAAGATGGGCTTGGACTGGGCTGAGTGGGAGCTCTCCTCCCATAGGGGTGGGAGGACCAAGAGACCAGAGGTGGCAGAACGGAGTGCTCAGGGTTGGCGTGTAGGGTTTGAGTATAGCCAGAACTAAACAAAGAAACTAGGGAGGCTATTGTGAGCCTTTGAGCATATTTACATGCAAAAATTAAATATTAGACTAAACATGGTCATGAAAGAAGGTGAAATTGCAGATGAAAGAACATTTTATATCTTTGCTTGCTACTTACAGCACCAGAGGGGGGTCAACTCCCTAGCTCTGCTACTGCAAGCATTAGGGCTCAGAACTGACATGGGCACACATTTTTTGCATACACATTTCAACAACATTCTGGTTGGGGTTCCAGCCGTGGCCCCAAAAAAATCTCTGGGGTGAACCATTCATTCAAAAGATTAGAAATTGCATTAAAAAAAACATATAGGGGGAAAAAAATCTATGGTACAAGACTAGGTACATACCTGAGTTAGGAGGCAAACAAACTACTCATCCCATACAGCATTGAGGCCTGTGTCGTCCAGTCACAGAGCAGATGCAAGTGACTTGATCTACACCTGCACGTGCTTCTACACCTGCATTGCTTGCCGTTTGGGGTTTTAGGCTGGGTTTCTGTACAGCACTTTGATATATCAGCTGATGTAAGACGGGCTATATAAATACATTTGATTTGATCTGTTGGCGAACATGCTTGTGTTCGCTTGCGGATCACGTGACTTGTATCTGCTCTGTGATTGGACCATAAATCCGCAAGGCTCGTGGTTAGTGTCGTTTTTGGTGCTCTTTGCACTAGAAACTGATGGTAAAACACGCTGTCTCAGCAGAGGTTGAAATGTTTATAACCGATGGGAACTACATCAACATACGAATTGTCTTGCAATCGCGGTAGAAAATAGAACGTCTACGTTGCACTGTAATACCGCTTTTGCTAATATTTATTATCACAATGGTGGATTGCATTGAGAATTCACTTCCTAGAACCGCTCGTCGGTACCCCATCCACCTCAGTCTTTTTGTAGGCACTAACTCCGCCATGGTTCTTTGTACAACGCCTATGCGGAAATTAATGGTGTTTTTGTATAAACGTCGAAAATAAGGTCCGTGGTAAACACAGGCTTATGAGATCATATGTTTTATTCTATGAGAATCTTCACCAGCTAACATCACTTTTAGTGAATTTTGAAGCATTTATGTAATTTGAAAAAAAGGACAAAGGCTTCATAATTCATAAAGGTCATGATATAACTGACTGATATTATCCCATAAAACAAAACGTATATGATCTCCTGAGCGCGTGTTATCAGACCTTATTTTTGGCATTCTGAAAACCCAATCATTTCCCAAATGTATTTTTGCCATAGGAATGGCTGAAAGATTTCCCGGGTTTTAGGACTACAAGCTGGCGAACCTACTATATTTTCGAACCCTTTTAAAACACGGAAGCCAAATGCGGAAATTATGGATACAACTTCCTCTGTGCTTGCGCATTATCATAATTCATATGTGCACCACCAGAAATCCCTGAATTAACATGTTTCTGTTAGCCTGTAATGGAGACCCTGGGAGTCGAGAAGCAGGTGGTAAGTTTAATAATACAATGAACATGGAACAATACAAAACAAGAGCAGCGTCTGGACATGAAACACAGGTTCATTCCCCAGGCAGTATTGATTATAAGGGAGTGACAGATATAGGGGAGGTAATCAGTGAAGTGATGGCGTCCAAGTGAGTCTCAATGAGGCGCAGGTGCGCGTAACGATGGTGCCAGGTGTGCGTAATGATGGTTTAAACCAGCAACGTTGAGTACCGGAGAGGGAGCGGGAGTAGACGTGACAGAATCCCTGACGCGCGGCTCTAGCCGCAGGATGACGCTGGAGAGGAGCGGGCCGGTCCGGACGGTGAAGGTGGAAATCGCGGATGATGTTGGAATCCAGAATGTCCTCCACCGGAACCCAACACCGCTCCTTTGGACTTTACCCCTCCCAGTCCACCAGGTACTGGAGCCAACCCCCACAACATTGGGAGTCCATTAGGGATCTGACGGCATAGGCAGGACCTTCCTCGACATCCAGGTGTGGCGGAGGGGTGTCATGGGGGACAGCCTCAGCCAGGGGACCAGGAACCACTGGCCTGAGAAGGGAGACATGAAAAGAAGATACGGTAGTCACTGGGGAGCTGTAATCTATAGTTGACCCTCTAGAGAACCTTGAACGGCCCCACAAACTGGGGGCTCAGCTTCTT
The DNA here is from genome assembly GCF_016432855.1 of Salvelinus namaycush. Classification (NCBI taxonomy): domain Eukaryota; kingdom Metazoa; phylum Chordata; class Actinopteri; order Salmoniformes; family Salmonidae; genus Salvelinus; species Salvelinus namaycush. The sequence goes on along the minus strand of NC_052309.1, from coordinate 58,509,492 downwards.
GCAGGGCAGGCAGAGTGGGAGGTTCCTGGTAGAGAGCCAGACACGATCACCAGGATGGAACACGGGAGTCTCACTGCGGTGGCGGTCCGCCTGCTCCTTCTGACGGTGGACGGCACACTGGAGTCTCACGTGGGTATCGCTCTACACTTCTGCGTGCCTGAACTACTCATCCACCGCAGGAGCTTCAGGCTGGCCCGGGGTCCACGGAGCCAGGGCCGGCTGATAACCCAGAACATACTGGATGGGAGTCAGCCCGGTGGAGGAGTAACGTAACAAATTCTGGGAATACTACGCCCATGGAAGGAATCGGGCCCACTCCCCCTGCCTGTCCTGGCAGTGCCTCCTCAGGAACCTCCCCAGCTCCTGGTTCATCCTCTCCACCTGCCCGTTAGACTGAGACCTATACCCGGAAGTGAGGCTGACCGTGAACCCAAGCTTCTCCATGAAGGCTCTCCATACCCGTGATGAATTCGGGGACACGGTCGGAGACTGTCCTCCGGAAGGCCATAATGCCAAAGACCTGCTGGAACAGTGCCTCGGCGACCTGGAGAGCAGTAGGGAGACCAGAGAGAGGGATAAAACGACAGGAATTGGAGAATCTATCCACAACCACCAAAATCCTTGAGAGGAAGGAATTATAGGTGTATTAAGGACAGGAACCTCTCCCGAATCGTAGAGATGGGACAGGGCATCGGCTTTGGTGTTCTTTCAACCTGGGCGATAGGTCAGCGTGAAGTTAAATCTAGTAAAGAAAAAAGGGCCAAACTTGCTTGCCACGGGTTCAGCTACCTCGCTGTCCTGTCCATATGTTCACCAGATTCCGATGGTCGGTGAAGATGATGAATGGGTCCTTGGCACCCTCCAGCCAGTGTCTCCACTCCTCTAATGCCAACTTCACCGCCAGGAGCTCTCGATCGCCGACGTCATAATTCCTCTGCAGGAGACAGTTTCTTAGAGTAATACGCACAAGGATAAATCTTTTGTGAATTACCTTGTCGTTGAGACAGGACAGCCCCACGCCCACCTCTGAAGCATCCACCTCCACCAGAAAGGGTAGTGTAAGATCTGGATGTTTGAGCATTGGGGCGAAGGTGAAACGTCCCTTCAGTAGGCGGAAGGCCTTGTCAGCTGCTGGACTCCAGCCCAACCTACGGGGACCACCCTTGATGAGAGAGGAGAGGCAAATACCAAAAACTGTTGTAAGCCCTTTATGGTAGTTGGGACTGGCCATGACCTGACCGCATCTACCTTAATGTCCATCACCACTCCTTGCGGGCTGATCTGGTAGCCTAGAAAGGAGACAGCTTTCTGATGAAATTGTCACTTCTCTGCCTTGACAATGTGGTGGTTAATTTCTTTATTATCAAATGAGGAGAGACAACTAATCACACAAGTCAGAGTTATACTTAAACTGAATATTTATTAGTGAGAGCTTTGCAATAGCGATGGCCGGTCGACGAATCACCCTCAGATGATTCGTTGAGAGCGACAACACAAAGGCTACTGAGATCTTTTATAGCAAAGATCCACCCCCTAGTCTACATAACAAACCACAGATGTTTGGAACGGGTCACAAGGTGAGACTTTTTAAATGAGAAAGGAGTATCCCGTAGTCAGATAGCATTCGCTATAAATTATCGTTCAGTTTGGCCCCTAAGACAAGGTTCCGATCTCGTTCCTGGTACTTCATAGCACAAAAATACTAACTCATCCAATGGCATTAATCAATTGTCAACTCCAGATACTCCCATCTCAAGTAAAACCCCTTCTTGACCACACACCTGGACAAGCTCACTGAGGGGAGTGAGCCTCTAGGTCATACACTATCCCGGGATATGAGCAACATCAGTGATGACATACAATGGTTCCAGACACTACCACACACATCTGTTGTCTCAAACCTTATCTCCCCCAACGCCAAAGGAGGGAGTGACTGGCACACAGACATTGTGGAGACAAGTAATTGGTTCCCCATTAATCACATCATCCCTTCACATTTTAAGAATAGACGAAGACAATGTTCCCACCTGTCCTCTTCCCTTTCTGATATTCTGCATAGCACCAGGGACATGTGTAAGACAAGCCTGACCTCCCCCCTCTGGGCCCCAGGTGACTGAGCCCCAGCTGAGGGAAGAAGTGCAACTGCCAACACCAGAGTCCGAAGGGATACATTCTAATAACAAGTCTGCAGATAAGACATCTTAATTATCTATGTTATCCAACTAATTCCGATTCTTCTGCCACAACATAAAGTAGAGTGGCAAGAAAAAGTATGTGAACCCTTTGGAATTACCTGGATTTCTGCATAAATTTGTCAGCAAATTTGATCTGATCTACATCTAAGTAGTCACAACAATAGACGGTGTGCTTGAACTAATAACACAAATTATTGAATTTGTCTTGTCTATATTGAATACATAATTTAAACATTCACAGTGTAGGTTGGGAAAAGTATGTGAACTTCCCCAAAAGCTAATTGGAGTCAGCAAATCTGGAGTCCAATCAATGATACGAAATTGGAGATGTTGGTTAGAGCTGCCTTGCCCTATAAAAAACTCACAACATGCGAGTTTGCTATTCACAAGAGGCATTGCCTGATGTGAACCATGCCTCGAACGAAAGAGATCTCAGAGGACCTAAGATTAAGAATAGTTGACTTGCATAAAACTGGAAAGGGTTACAAAAGTATCAGTCCATGGTAAGACAAATTGTCTATAAATGGAGAAAGTTCAGCACTGTTGCTACTCTCACTAGGAGTGGCCGTCCTGCAAAGATGACTGCAGAGCATAGAGCAGAATGCTCAATGAGGTTAAGAAGAATCCTAGTGTCAGCTAAAGACTTACAGAAATCTCTGGAACATGCTAACATCTCTGACGAGTCTATGATACGTAAAACACTAAACAAGAACGGTGTTCATGGGAGGACACCACGGAAGAAGCCACTGCTGTCCAAAAAACCCCATTGCTGAACGTCTGAGGTTTGCAAAAGTGCAGCTGGATGTTCCACAGGGCTACTGGCAAAATATTCTGTGGACAGATGAAACTACAGTTGAGTTATTTGGAAGGAACACACAACACTATGTGTGGAGAAAAAAGGCACAGAACACCAACATCAAGACCTCATCCCAACTGTAAAGTATGGTGGAGGGAGCATCACGGTTTGGGGCTGCTTTGCTGCCTCAGGGCCTGGACAGCTTGCTATCATCGACGGAAAAATGAATTCCCATGTTTATCAAGACATTTTGCAGCAGAATGTAAGGCTATCTGTCCGCCAAATGAAGCTCAGCAGAAGTTGGGTGATGCAACAGGACAACAACCCAAAACACAGAAGTAAATCAACAACAGAATGGCTTCAACAGAAGAAAATACGCCTTTGGAGTGGCCCAGTCAGAGTCCTGACCTCAACCCGATTGAGATGCTGTGGCATGACCTCGAGAGCAGTTCACACCAGACATCCCAAGAATATTTCTGAACTGAAACAGTTTTGTGAAGAGGAAAGGTAGAACATTTCTCCTGACCGTTGTGCAGGTCTGATCCGCAACTACAGAAAACATTTGGTTGAGGTTATTGCTGCCAAAGGAGGGTCAACCAGTTATTAAATTCAAGGGTTCACATACTTTTCCCACCCTACACTGTGAATGTTTACACGGTGTGTTCAATAAATACATGAACACATAATCGTTTGTGTTATTCGTTTAAGCAGACTGTGTTTGTCTATTGTTGTGACCTAGATGAAGATCAGAAAGTGATGACCAATTTATGCAGAAATCCAGGTATTTCCAAAGGGTTCACATACTTTTTCTTGCCACTGTATAGTTGGTTGGCCAGAAGGCGTTCCAGGACTACTCGGACATGAGCGATGCGATCCTTCAAGGTAGCCGAGTAGACCAGGATGTCGTCGATATACACGACCACCTGGCATCCGAGCATGTCCCGGAACACCTCGTTGGCGAATGCCTGGAACACTGACGGAGCATTGGCTAAGCCGAAAGGCATCACTAAGTACTCGTAGTGACCAGACATTGTGCTGAAAGCTGTCTAACAGTCACCCCCCTCCCGGATGCGGATGAGATTGTATGTACTCCGCAGGTCCAATTTGGTAAAGAATCGGGCCCCGCAGAGCTGTTCGATGGCTGCTGGCACCAACGTGAGAAGGTATCGGTACTTGGTGGTCATCTCATTCAGTCCTCTGTAATCAATACACAAGGTGTAATCCTCCATCCTTCGCCACGAAGAAGAAGCCTGCAGACGCAGGAGAGGTGGAAGTGCGGATGAAACCTTGTTGGAGCGCCTCATGGATGTACTCCCCCATGGCATTGGTTTCAGCCACCAACAGAGGGTAGATGCATCTGCATGGAGCGCAGAGCCTTCAAGCAGGTCGATGGCACAGTCCCAGGGGCGACGAGGAGGGAGACAGGTGGTGCGGGTTTTGGAAAATAGCTCCCGCAGGTCCAGGTATACCTCCGGTATGTTGGGCTGAGAGGCAACCACAGGACTCTCAACTGACGTGGAACCACAGGGGACGGGAAAGCAGGTCCTCCGGCATTCGGTTGCCCAGTCTGATTTTCATCTTCGACCATGAGATGGTGGGGTTATGGAGTTGGAGCCATGGGAGGCCGAGGATGATCATGTGAGCTGGTGCACTAATGATGAAGGGAATGTTTTCCTGATGGATGGACTCCACGGTGAGGGTGAGTGGTGTGGTGATGTGTGTGATGGTCCTGGATCCTAGTGGCCGATTATCAAGGGCTTGAACCGGAAACAGAGAGGAGAGCGGGTATGAGGTGATGTTAAGAGAGGAGGCAAGGGTCTGGTCAATAAAGTTCCTCGCGACACCAGAATTCACTAGCACTGTAGAAACAGTACACGAAGGACAGTCTGCTAGTGTGATCGACACTAAAAAGGGTTGGGCAGAAAGTGATGTAGATGGGATACACACCTGCCCCAGGAGGTTTAAGGTCACATGACCGTCCCTCTGCTCTTGTGGATCCTGAGTTGGCACGTATCAGACACTGCTGATGCTGGTGCCCTCCTTGACCACAATAGAGACCCAGCTGTTTCCATCTGCGTCGCTCCGCCGCGGGGAGGCGTGTGTCCCCTACCTCCATGGGTTCAGGCTCTTATACAGTATTCACTGAGGGAGGGAGAGAAGCGATGAGGGTACCGATGCTCCTGAAGTAGGTTATCCAGACGGATGGCCATCTCAATGTGTGCGTCCATAGAGAGGTTGTCGCCTCGACATGCCAGTTCCGTCTGGACCTCCTCGCGCAGTCTTCTGAATAATGTACGGCTCATTCCATCCTCTGGATGCTGCTACTGTCTGGAAGGTGAGCGCGTACTCGGCAGTGGTCTGGTCATCCTGCTGTAGTTGGAGTAGGCGCTCACCCCCCTCTCTGCCCTCCAGTGGATGATCGAAGATACCTCTGAACAGAGCCATGACCCCCTCATACAAAGCCAGCTCCTCCTCTCCCAGACTTCCGTTGCCAACTCCAACGCCCGCCCAGTCAGCAGAGAAATAACCGTGGCAACTCTGTACCTCTCGGTGATGGGGACTCCCATCTGGTGTGCAAAATAGAGGGAGCACTGGAGTAGGAAGCCATGGCATTTAGATGGGGTTCCGTCATATTTATCCGGGAGGGACAAAACAGGCATCGCTGACCTGGGCGGACTGCTGAATGGACTGGTGTGCTGGCTCGCTGGATCGACTGGTGGCAGAGTATCCTCCGCTAGTTGAAGGCAACACCTCTTGGGTATGTTTGAGATGTTGAAGACTGAAGAACCTCTTCCATAGCCATCCCCAGTTGCTCCAGCTGGTTGTGGTGTTGGCGAAGTAGGTATCCCTGTTCGTCGACCGTCTGGGAGATGAATTTCCTGCTGATTTCCTGCTGTTTAATAATACAATGAACAGGGACCGATACAAAACAAGAGTAGCGTCTGGACATGAAACATAATCAATACTGCCTGGGGAATGAACCTAAGGGAGTGACAGATATACAGGAGTTAATCAGTGAAGTGATGAAGTCCAGGTGAGTCTCATAATGATGCGCAGGTGCGCGTAACGATGGTGCCAGGTGTGCGTAATGATGGTTGTCAGAGCCAGTGATTAGTAAACGTCGAGCGCCAGAGAGGGGGAGCGGGAGTAGACGTGACATAGCCGATACATCCTGAAAAAATACACCATATTACTGGCCTGCTAATCTGCCTGGACCTTGTATGCTAAATTGCAGAGAAAAAAACCATAACTGTAAATGGTTGCCCAATCAGGCAGGCTAGATGCAGTTATTTCAAAATGAATATACATTCAAAAACGGCAGGCTTTTGAGCAGTTATTCAAACGACATAGGTTATTCACTGCAGTTTACAGCCTAGACTAGAGTTTTGTACTCACTTGAAAACAATAACATTCATTACATTGTGTTGTTGTAGCCTAGGTGTAGGCTCCATTTTTTGTCCCTAAAAAACTGAAACAATAAGGTAGCTTTTCGATCTGGTACCCAGGGCTTGGTAGGGAGCGCACTCAGGGCAGCCTCAGGAGTGCACAGTGTAGGCTACCTATGAATTCGTTATCTGATCAACTTTTTTTATTTCGCTGTGTAAATTGACTGGAAATATTCGCTGCAGTATTAAGCCTAATATTGACCTTATGAATTATGGGCTAATATGCATATGCTTCTAACTTAGGCTGTAGGCTACATCTCGAGCCTGTCTGTCTTTGTTCCGTTGCGCAATTACGCACCTTGAGCCTCATTTATTAACCATGCTTAGGCACAAATCTGTGCATTAACTAAGTGTGAGATTTATCAATATGAACGTTGGCTTGAGAGTGTGCATAAATTGACGCACAGCCATGACCATGCGTATGTACACTGCCAAGTGGTGGAATAAGGGAACTGCTTGTGATGTGTAGAATGGGGAAAATACACAGAATAAAAAACATCAAGAACACCTGCTCTTTGCATGACAGACTGACTAGGTTAATCCAGGTGAAAGCTATGATCCTTTATTGATGTCAGTTAAATCCACTTCGATCAGTGTAGATAAAGGGTAGGAGACAGGTTTTTTAAGCCTTGAGACAATTGAGACATGGATTGTGTATGTGTGCCATTCAGAGGGTGAATGGGCAAGACAAAATAATTAAGTGCCTTAGAACAGGGTATGGTAGTTGGTGCCAGGCGCACCGGTTTGTGTCAGGAACTGCAACACTGCTGGAATTTTCATGCTCAACAGTTTGTCTCATCTATCGCCACCCAAAGGACATTCAGCCAATTTGACACAACTGTGGGAAGCATTAGAGTGAACATAGGCTAGCATTCCCGTGGAACACTTTCCACACCTTGTAGAGTCCATGCCCCGAGGAATATTGGGAATACTCAGTATATGTTGAAAATGTGTGAAATTGTTTGAGTAATCATTTTTACATTTTATTGTATCTCCATTGTGAATTCATGCAACATATATGCTATATAATTTGACCACATCAGTGCATTTGTTACGATAACAATCCATATAAAGTATAGGTAATTTGTTAAATTTGAGGTAGGCCTAAGTGTGAAGGTGAAACCATTGTTGAAATGCTATAAAAGCCTGAGATAATGGGAATTTTAATGAGAGATGGCTGATGTTGCTCTGTCGGAAGATTTGGCATGCGCTGCATTATACAGAGAGTGAGATTTTAGAGAAAGGTGGGACTTTGTCTGCAGAAAGTACAGATTGGCTCATCAGATCACGTTTCCCAAAACCAATCATATACTATTTTTGCGAGGATTGAAGACCTAGTTTAAAAAGGCAAATGCATGCCATTACAGTGCACGTCTTAGTGCTATCCTCTCTCAGGTTTCTGTCAATGGACACTTTTCAGCAGGAGCTTGCCTATCTGCATCTCACAGCACTTGATGATCCAATATTTTGGATGCAGTCATCAGCAAAATGAACAGTAACACAATTTCCATACACCATCACGCAACAGGTTGAACTTGAGGGGTTTTTCCTTTGCCATGATGCCATCAATTTGTTCCCAAATACGAACGGAGCAATAGACAGCACCAACCACATTGCCATAAAATAACCATCCCAAAACGATTTCAACTATGTGAACAGAAAAGGCTTCCACTCCTTATGTGCAGGTGATACTGTAGTTTGTGATGCGTAAAATACGCTGCTGAATGTGGTTTCAAGGTGGCCTGGTGGAATGCACAACTTGTTCACTCTGCAGAACAGCAATGTTGGCCTATACAGGCCGGAGCTGTTGAGGATGAATGGCTTATTGGTCAGTGTTGCCTACTCATCTGTAGTATATTTTCCATTGCTAAAGCAATTTGAATTGTCCTAATGGTCCTCTTTGTAGCTATGTTTATTAATTTTTTTTACTGGGCAAGCCAAAACAGAGCGAGCCAAATAAAATGTTTTGGTTCTACTCAATCTCTGACACTAGCACCTATTTCAGTCTCGGGAAAGTATTTTTTTCTTAGCTTTTTTTGGTTGATCCGTTGTATTTTATGGTACGGCGTTATATATTCCCCACAGGTTAAAGGGATAATATATACCATATATGGTTAATTAGGGGTGTTTTGAAATGCAAACAGAAAAGGTTGTGCACGAGCTCTGAGGCTGAGCACAATTGGTTGGATATTTATCAGTGGTTGTCTCCCAACGGGCACACAACGTCATTTTGACGTCTTATTAAGCAATAAGGCCAGAGGAGGTGCGCAGAGTGCCTGGACACAGCCCTTAGCTGTGGTATATTGGCCATATATCACAAACCCCTGAGGAGCCTTATTGCTATTATAAACTGGTTACCAACAGGCCGGAGACTGCATGTATTGTAGCTGGGGATTTTAACAAAGCTAACCTGAGAACAAGACTTTCTAAATTCTATCAGCATATCTAATGCGCGACATGAGCTGGTAGTATTCTGGATCATTGCTACTCTAAATTCCGCGATGCATACAAAGCCCTCCCCCGCCCTGCCTTTGGCAAATATGACCATGACTTCATTTTGTTGCTTATAGACAGAAACTAAAACAGGAAACGCTCGTGCTCAGGTCTATCCAACGCTGGTCTGACCAATCGGATTCCACGCTTCAAGATTGCTTCGATCACGTGGACTGGGATATGTTCGGTGAGCGAGTTCATTAGCAAGTGCATCGGAGCTGTCATACCTGTAACTATTAAAACCTTTCCTAACCAAAAACCGTGGATTGATGGCAGCATTCGCGCAAAACTGAAAGTGCGAACCACCGCTTTTAATCATGGCAAGGCGACTGGAAACATTACAGATTACAAACCGTGCAGCTATTCCCTCCACAAGGCAATCAAACAAGCAAAGCGTAAAAAGTAAAAGCCTGTTTTCGCTTTGTCATTATGGGGTATTGTGTGTAGATTGCTGAGGATTATTGTTATGTAATCCATTTTAAAATAAGACTAAAGTAACAAAATGTGACCCAATTCAGGAAAAATCTAGGCATATGTTGCAAGTCATGACTTCACAGGAGAGCCATTTGAACGTTAACGCATTTAGATTTTTTTTTTTTAGTTTTCTTTTTGGCAGAAATGCCTTCTCGAACATGTGAACTTTCATGTGCCTTTTAATATCAAACTTGTATGTCATCTGTAAATACGAATAAAATTGTTAAATTATGAGCCTAGTTGGTTTAGCCAGAGAAAAGGACAGCAACCTTATCGCTAGCCATGATTGGCTAAGACAATGAGTGGGCTGGACATGCCTAGAAAAGAGTTTGGATTGGTGTGCCATATAGCGCGCATCTGTCTTTTGGAGCTGGTCAGTATGTCGAATGCAGCTTTTTTTAATGTATCGTGTAGTCAAACTGCCATAAACCTAATGTCAAGTTAAAGTGTACTGTTAGCTAGCTAACGTTATATGTATGCTCTCCACTTTCTGGAGAACCGAGTTTTGAAGTCAGTGGAATTCGAGTATGATAGCTAAGGAGATGGAGAAAACACCTGTCTGGATTACATCTTCAAACTAAGGGCAACCATGCATGGCTTCAGACAGGAGACGTGTCCAAAGATGTATATGGGTAAGAGTCTAGCTAGCTACATTTTCAGATATTACACGTTTCTAATTTTGACAGAAAGTGGTTTCATTTCAAGTGTACTGTTAGCTAGCTAACGTTAGCTGGCTGGGTTGATAGCTAACGTAATGTGTATGATCTTAATCTTCATATCTCATAAACATTTGTTTGACTAGTTATAGCCATTGAATCTGGTTGGCTAGCTACCTGCAGATTCATGCAGGGTAGTAACGTCATGAGTTGGGATTATGGTCCATTGTTTAGCTAGCTAGCTAGCTACATGTCTTAACAAAAGAGTCCACTATGCAAGTGTAACCGATATGAAATGGCTAGCTAGTTAGCAGGGTGTGCGCTAATAGCATTTCAATCGGTGACGTCACTCGCTCTGAGACCTTGAAGTAGTTGTTCCCCTTGCAAAGGGCCGCGATGGGTAACGATGCTTCGTGGGTGTCAGTTGTTGATGTGTGCAGAGGGTCCCTGGTTCAAGCCCAGGTAGGGGCGAGGAGAGGGACGGAAGCTATACTGTTACATTTCAATAGAATGTCACTGCAACTGTTGAGACGTACTAGCTGGTAAATTCGCTCTGGCTATCTAACGTTACTCCAATTTCAGACCACGGGTAAGATAGTGTAGCTAGCTACATATTCAGATATTACGCGTTTCTAATTTTGACAATATTTTAATTTCAAGTTAGTGTACTGTTAGCTAACTAACGTTACATCATGCGTTGGAATTAATTGTTTACCTAGCTAGCTATTTAGCTACATTTCTTAACAAGACTCATCTTAGTGTGCCAGATCGCAGAATAACTGTTGCATTTTTAAATGCTCAACACCTGTTGAATATGTCCGGTGTCAGTAAATGTCAGTTACAAAGCGTAATTAAATTGTTGCCAGCAGCACAGTTAGTTACCAACATGAACACAGCCTGAACCAGCTCTGCTAGGGTGAGTAAAATGGTCAGAGTGGGGTGTTCCCTCATTTGTCTGGAAGTAGCTAGCCAATGTTAGCCAGTTAACTTGGGTGCTTGACTGTCGTTGTGAGGTCAGAGCTTTCGGATCAACTCTTCTTATTGGCCAGAGCGTTCAGGGTGCGGACAATCAGACAGCACAGTTGCAGTCACCAACGCTCTGTATAACATAACAGCCTAACCAGCTCTGCTAGGGCGAGTAATGTTCAGTGAGCTGTTCTGTCTCTCAGATGTCTGGAAGTAGCTGGCAAGTTAGTACAGAACGCTCGGATCAACCCTTAAAGAGATGGGTGGGGCTAAGGCTTAAGAGGGTGTGAACAATGTTGAATGGGTGTGGACTGTGAGAGCAAAATTGCAAGATTGTTATAATACTTTTATTGCGTCAAATGGTTGTTTTATGCAACAAAAAAACAAACTCATTGATATATATGCTGCAATAACTCTTCTGTGTGGTTGCCAGTACAAGCAATATTACTCTCAGTACATGTCGCAAGTGTACCTCAGTTTATTTTTTGTTTTTATTGCTACTATGGTGTGTTTCGTGTGTATGCTTTGAAAGTAAATGTGTATATCTACATGTTACCTCTTGGTGGGTTGGGGAGAAAAGATAAGCCATTCTAGTTAAATTTGTCTTTTGTTTCTGTTAGTCTTTAGTGACACGGATAGAAGTACAGTCTGCTGTCATTCTGATCTAAGAATATTACTCCTGCTTATTATGAAGAAAAAATACATCTGTTTAACTTTGTAAACTAGAGGTGTGTTTAGAATAATTTTTGTTGTATTAATGCTATTTAATCTCTCCTCAGACTAATATTATTCTGTTTGTCCTGTGGGTACCTTTGCCACTGTTCCACCCCTTGTGTATTGCGCTGTCATGGTGTATTTGTTTGTTCTTATAACTCTATTGTGTCTGTGTGAACTGAAAGTGGGCCTCTGTGAGAACACTGACAGGAGATTTACAATGTCTTTGGGGATATCGCATTCCAGAGCATGAGTTAATGTTTCTGTTCTATATGGTACCAGGGAGAGATGACTCCAGGGTCAGACTCTGGTCTTTACACAATGAGATACTGTCTGCTGTGAATTATAAGTATATTTCATACAAATCTTAACCTTGTGACCCATTCCATACATCTGTTGGTTGTCATGAACATCCAGGAGGATGGACTTTGCTATAAAGGGCTGTGGCTCAAATCCGCTCGTTGAGTTCTCAGTGATCACCTCCAGGGGTGATTACCGACCAGCTCCATTACTGCAGTAATTAAATAATAAAGTTTGATTGTTTTGAAGAAATCTAAAAAGTCTCTCCTTTTTGATTACAATAATTCCACCACAAGACAAAGGGCTCTCCAATAGTTGTACCAACAACTATTGTTCAACTTTCAAAGCATAATTACTTTCCCATTGTTCCCTCAAATGCAGTGTATGATATACCATTTTGTAGCTCTGAGTCTCTATTTTTATCCAATGTAAAAAAAAAAAAAAAAAATTCAAATTTTGCTACATAAGACCAAATCCAGGTTGGGAGTCACAAATGTGGAAAAAGTAAAGGGGTCTGGCTTTCTGTAAATAAAAAAAATACAAGAAAATGGTTCCATCTGGTTTTCTTAATATAAGAAATGTGAAATTATTTATGCTTTTACTTTTGATATATTTTAAACCAAATACTTTTAGACTTTTTCTCAAGTAGAATTTTACTGGGTGTCTTTTACTTGAGTAATTTTCTATTAAGGTATCTTTACTTTTACTCAAGTATGACAGTTGGGTACTTTTTCCACCACTGACACTGTGGCATCCAAACCCGGACCAGTCTAGGCCTTCAGGACAATTTGGTGAACACGTTGCGGAGCGCCAATGTTTTTCACCAATGCGTCATATTGAATGTGGTGTGGCATTTCTGTACCTGGTTTGAGAGCCATTTGTGCAAACGGTTTTACGGTTTTCAGTCAGTGCTCGATGCAGGCCGAGTGGCATCCACATTGATAGTGTATTTAGCCACCATCTTGGAATGCCATGACCAAGGCCAAGAGGGACCCAAGGGTGGCCATTCATTGCTCTCCAAATTTATGGAGTTCGACGTCTGTGTCCAGCGATGGCCTGCTCGGTGCCGAACTGAAACGGTAACGTGGTGCTGTCAGCGCTTGCTAAGCCGCCCTCGAGCCCCTAGAGTCAATGACGTTAAAGTACCTATCCATGAAGGGGGCATTCCTGTTGGCTGTTACCTACACTAAGAGGGTGAGTGTAGGTAACATGCTTTTTCAGTGAGCACCTTATGTTTTTCCGAATTGGTCCAGACAAGAGGAGTGTCACCCTCGTCTTAACTAGAGGTCGACCGATTATGATTTTTCAACGCCGATACCGATTATTGGAGGGCAAAAAAGCCGATACCGATTAATCGTCCGATTTATTAAAAAAAAAATGTTTTTATATATATATATATATATCATACACACACACACATTTTTGTAATAATGACAATTGCAACAATACTGAATGAACAATGAACACTTTTATTTTAACTTAATATAATACATAAATACACACACACACAGCTCTGAAGTGACAATGATACTGAAGAGTCTGCTTAGGAGACAAATACTCTCAACTGTTTGAATAAAAATAGAGTTTAAGTTACCTGTGATGAATGTTGAAAACAAAAACTGTCATTTCTGTATGCAGGAAATCCTATTTTAATAATGGGCATGGTAAGAATTGACGACCAAAGTGCGAGTCATAATTGCCATGACACCTTCTAGCAAAATCTGAAAAGCGGGTTCCTTCATTTATTCCATAGGATATTTTTAGATTCACTTAAAATAAGGTCTGTGTTTCGTGTAGGCTTACACCACCTTGCCAATTTTATAACTGTGTAGATATCCATAGGACAAGGTAACTCTGATCAATATTGGCTAAATATAAGCGAAGATCATTTTTTTTGTAGAGTGGATTTATGAAAATATGTTGACAAACGTTACCTTATCCTAGTGAGATTTACACGGGTATCAAAACGCCGAGGCGGTTTAAGCCTGCACGAAACACAGACCTTATTTGAAGTAGATCAAGACATTCTCTATGGAAGACATGCACGGTAAAATAACGAAGAAACCCCTTTCAAGTTCAGCCGCAAGTTTTTACAGGAATTATAACGCGTCGACTATTTCTCTCTAAACCATATACCTTTGACTAATCCGGAAACTATCACCTCGAAAACAAAACGTTTATTCCGTTCCGTATTTTATCTAACGGGTGGCATCCATGAGTCTAAATATTCCTGTTACATTGCACAACCTTCAATGTTATGTATAATTACGTAAAATTCTGACAAATTAGTTCGCAAAGAGCCAGGCGGCCCAAACTGTTGCATATACCCTGACTCTGCGTGCAATGGATGCAAGAGAAATGACACAATTTCACCTGGTTAATATTGCCTGCTAACCTGAATTTCTTTTAGCTAAATATGCAGGTTTAAAAATATATACTTGTGTATTGATTTTAAGAAAGGCATTGATGTTTATGGTTAAGTACACATTGGAGCAATGACAGTCATTGATTGATTGTTTTTTATAAGACAAGTTTAACGCTAGCTAGCAATTTACCTTAGCTTACTGCATTCGCGGCACAGGCAGGCTCCTCGTGGAGTGCAATGTAATCAGTGTTAGAGCATTGGACTAGTTAACTGTAAGGTTGCAAGATTGGATCCCCCGAGCTGACAAGGTTAAAAATCTGTCGTTCTGCCCCTGAAGGCAGAACGTTCCTAGGCCGTCATTGAAAATAAGAATGTGTTCTTAACTGACTTGCCTAGTTAAATAAAGATTAAATAAAGGTGTAAAAAAAAAAAATGAAATCGGCCATTCCGATTAATTGGTCGACCTCTAGTCTTAACCCCTCATTCTTGCCGAAGGTCCTTTTTGACAGACATGTGAACCGGCCCTTACATTTGTCTGTATATGCTCCTCCCATGGCTGCGGGTGAGCTGGGTGTTTTTTCCCCAAGTGTGCTCTGCCCGGGTCAGGGCCTTGGACACTTACATTACTCAGACACAGGCAATACGACAGTCTGATCGGCTATTTGTTTGCTATGGTGAGATACTTCTGGGCCAGAGCCTATTGATAAAAAAGAATCTCACATTGGATTGTGGACACTATTACTATAGCATATCGGCTGGACAGCCGGCCTCTGCCGTCTGATGTAGTGACGCATTCTACTAGAGGAGTAGCCTCAGCCAGTTGGGCATCGTCTATCACCTTTTTCTATGTACTATCGAGTTATTGTTGCCCGAACTAATGAGGTCAGAATTGCTGTGCTGGGTGTTGCCTCCGTCTCCCTGAGTGGGGACGGAGGGACATAGCAACTATGACTGCCCTGAGCTCAGCCCTACTGCATTATGCTTTCCTTCGGAAAGTATTTAGACCCCACTTTTCCCAAATTTTGTTACGTTACAACCTTTATACTAAAATTGATTAAAATAAATACGTTCCTCAGCAATCTACACACAATATCCCATAATGACGAAGCGGAAACAAGTTTTTAGAACAGAAATATCGTATTTACAGAAGTATTCAGACCCTTTGCTATGAGACTCAAAATTGAGGTCAGTCTAAAAGACTGACCCTATAGAGGGGATTTAAAATTTTAATCAAACACTTACCGAGAGGAACAAGGGTTGTCTCCTCAAAGTTTTCTACGACAGGAACATTGTGCTCGAGGGTTGTATCTTCAAAGTTGCAGAGCCTGTCCTGGTAACTGCTGTGGAACAGGTTGCTTCTCTGGGTAAGTGTGTTATGTTTTGTAATGAAATGTGTTCATATTTTATCTACACATCTAGCAATTACCCATGCAGGTAAAGGGAACAAAATATTATATGAAAGTAATAGTTAAATACCTGCACACTGTTGTAATATTGTCACGCCTACTCCCACTCCCATCCTACTAACCACTGTCCTGGCAAACCACACTAAGCACACCTGGCAACCATCATTGCGCACACCTGTCCCCATTGTTACGCACACCTGGACTTCATCAACACCCTGATTACTCTCTCTTTATTTAGCCCTCAGTAGCCTCAGTCTTCAGTCAGTATTGGTTTTGTTTACGTTCAGTACGCTACTCCTGTTTTGATTATCTTCATGTTTCTTATTATTAAACTCACCTTCTGCACCTGCTTCCTGGCTCCATATACGTTACAGAATACTGCCTCACAAGATATGGAAGCAGCAGAAGGATTTCTCCCAGATGGTCGACGAACAGGAACACCTACTCCGTCAACACCACGACCAGCTGCCTCAACTGGGTACGGTAATGGATAAGGTCCACCGCGTTCTCCACCACCTCTCCAACTAGTGGAGGATCCTCTACCACGAGCCGTCCCAGCGAGCCAGTCCCCCATGCCCTATTGTCCTGCCTGGACAAATATGACGGGACTCCATCGAAATTCCGTGGCTTCCTACTCCAGTGCACTCTCTATTTCGCCCATCAGATAGGAGTCCCCACCACGAGAGAGGTCCAAGGTTGCCACGGTCATTTCCCGACTGACCGGACGGGATTTGGAGTGGGCTACGGCTATCTGGGAGAGGAGGAGCTGGGTTCCTATGAGAGGTTCATGGCGATCTTCTTTGAGAGCGCCGGCACCCCCTCTTTCGCCTTCCTCCTTTGGCTGTCCTGAAACAGAGCCTGAACCCATGGAGGTAGGGGCCACACACCTCCCTGCGGCAGAGCGTCGTCGTCGGAGACAGCTGGGGCTCTGTTCCTATTGTGGTCAGGAGGGGCACATGCTTCAGCGAAGTCCGGTGCTTTCCAACCCGGAGTCCACGAGGGCAGAGGGGCGGCCCCGTGATCATCCGTCTCCCGGGTTATGCATGAGTATTCCATCATCACTTTCCGCCAAACCCTTTTTGGTTTCCATTTCACTGGCTGGCTGTCCCTCGTGTTGTCTCTACAGCTCTAGTGGACTCTGGTGCCACAGGAATTTAATCGACAAGGCCCTCAACTCCTTCCATCGCCTCTCCTCAAGGGTGGTCCCCGTAAGTTTGTGTGGGGTCCTGCAGGTGACGAGGCCTTCCGTAAACTAAAGGGGCGTTTCACCTCCGCCCCGTTGCTGAAACACCCAGATTCTACACTGCCCTTCGTGGTGGAGGTGGACGCTTCAGAAGTGGGTGTGGGGGCTGTCCCAACGTCAAGGTAACCCACAGAAATTTTATCCATGTGCATACTACTGTCGTGTAAAGTCATACACAGGGACACTCAAAGTCAATCTTGTATGAATCATTGTTTGTCATCACGCTGGAGAGGTTCCAACCAACTTAATGCACCATATGTACACATGTCGATCAGGAACTCTAACGGGGCAGTCCCGTTAGTTCCCTTATATACTAACAAGTTATATTTGCATGATTTAGCTTATTCATCATTCATAATTAAAGTTGGCTTCACTCATGTGACGACCAATCCTGGGTCATATATGTGACAGACCAGAACCTCACAAGGTTTCTTCTCTCTAAACTGTGTCATGGAATTACAACATTATGTTAATCACATTACTTTTATATTAGAATGTATCCCTATATTAGTACATTCACACTGTCTGTTATATCTAATAGGCAACAGAATAGTGTTCATAGAACTCTGTGTCTGTGTGAATTGAAAGGAGCCGCTGAGATTTTAACACTGACAGTAGATTTACGATGGCTTGGTGATAAGACAACATTCCATTCCATGATTGGTGTCTGTGTGCCTGTCTGTCGGTGCCAGGGAGACCTAATCTCCTTTTCCTCTCCCATATGGCAGATGAACACTGAACTTAATCATTTGAGGGAATGACCTAGTGTCTGTTATATTAGTATTTCTGTGTAAATGACCAAGAGACAGAAACCTGTTGCGATGTAATGTTGATGTCTGTTGCATGAGAGCACAATGTACCTTTGTATAAATTCTCTCATCTGTGATTTGTCATGAACATCCAGGAGGATGGACTTTGCAATAAAATGCCGCTAATCAAGAGAATTTATGTGTGCACCCAAAACTCTGGCAATAGAAACTTAATTTGTGTACAGCCTCCTAAAACCAAAATAAAAAGACCCCACACAATGAATGAGTATTAACCAATAACAAATATTATTTAACAGGTGGGTTGTGTGTGGCTGCTGGCGTGTATATAGTGAAAATTGTAGAATAAAAACAAACAAAATGACCAGGCCTTACTTAATTTTGGAGCTCCCTTAACAGCTGGATCCGGGTACCTTTAGCTGCTCTCCCAAGGCACTTGGCTTAAAAATCCTTTCAAAGGGAGAGATACATAATCATTGATAAACATGAAAAAAAAAACTTGGTAGCGGACATTCCATCAGTCGTATATAGAAATATACTTCAGACACATCAGATGATAGTGTCCCGTCAAGCTGAATAGGCACCTTCTAAAGTAAACAATCCCAGAGACCCTCTCTTGTAATCATTGTCATTTTGACCTGTTGCATTGACATACAATTCTGTACAAACTGTCCGAGGGACATAAACTTAGTCAAAATATAAAACCTGTTGAGCAAATCTACTAGGACCTTCAAAGTCAGTGCTGACTTATCAGCTCAATATTCGGTATTAAAAACATTTACTTGGATCTACTTAAATTCTGGACACAGTTCCATATAATGGAAACAGATTATTGTTTTCGATGACATTACCTCCTTACTTAAATCCCTGGTGCTATCCAAACTATGGAATTGAGTAATACATTTAAAAAAAGTCTTATTGAATTATTCATACCTCTGTCCCAAATTTCCCCACTGATTGAGTTCAGTGTGTACTGGTGGTTATCTATTGTTCCACAGGAAGCTTTTCTAACCCAAACAACAGATGACAAACACGAGAGCAGTGGACCAAGCTTTGAAGAGTGAGCGGCCTCTAATTTAATATCAATCTTCTTCCAATTACTAAGATATTGCATTATTCGAATGCTATGTGAAAACCAATTACTATTCACTTTGTTAATTTCACTAGTCTCCATATCTGTTTCCTTCAACCAGGACTCCCTTCTTTCCAATAGCAAGACCTTCTCAATCTACTACTACTAATACACATGGATCACTCTCAAACAACATTCTGCTTTTCCCCCATTGCAAGGTTGAAAACAAAACAAACATGATAACTTTCTCCATATTGGAAGGCATTGTTTTCATTTTAGTATACCTTCAAAAAGTTACTCTATATTATTAACAATCTCTGTTGGATTCTCACTTTCTACTTCAATACTCATTAAATGTCTATTATCCTGCTTTGGAGGGATCAATATGTATTCACTGTAGATGTCATGGTGCTCTGTACATAGTAAGTCTACCTAGCAAGTTAAACGGTTGAGTAGATGAATAAAGAAAATCATTGGTTCTATTTAGCAGGGTATGGGGGTTATTTAAAAATGTATTAACAGGGTGGAAGAAATCTCATAAGTGTTTATAGTTTTATTGGTTAGGGGTAAGTCAAGTCCAATACAATGCTTTAACCTTATCTTTCTCAAATGATCCATAAAGGTGACAACTCTGACCATTCCTCAGAATACTTTTTACACCATTTACATACATCTACGTGTGGGTGTGCAAGTTGTATATTGTAATTTTTTTAATTGTTACTTCATCAGATCATCATAATAACCCATTATACTCAATATTATGTTATTTTATCTCTAGTAACCCATTACACATTTGTGTTACATCACACATTTTTCCTTTAGACTAGTGTTCTTTTCATACAGGGGTTTAGATATTTACACTAGTTCTTTTTAACAGCATATTCAGGAATAATACTTCTTTCATGTCTTCATACAGAATCCCTGTATAACGTTATAAATCTTTCGGTTTTCACATCTACACCGCAGCAACAATCACAACGTAGCTGCACGAGAGGTACACATATCATGTTCTCAAGGAAATATCAGTGTCCGGGGGCATCAATGAACTTCATTGTTCAGCCCTTTCCCATCTCAGCTGTTACCCTCAATGGCTTCTCCTGTCAGTGCTCACTACCTGTAGATCGATGGGCGGTGGTGGACAGAAACCCTAGATAACGTTATAGATCTAAAAACTAAGCTCATAGAACTGGCTGGGGTATCCATTCTTTCACCCACTCAGTAATCCTCTTTCACACCGGAGCTAGTCTCCTGACAGCTCTCATTCACTCAGTAATTTATAGCTACATTTCAATCTTATTATCAGATTTTCAATAAGCCATATTTCAATGTTATCCAAATTTCAATCAGTTTAATATCCAAATTTCAATCTTAATAGTACTAATTTCAAAAAATGTATTGTCCAAATTTCAATCAGCTTAATATGTCATATCACACAACTTTCACATCCACATTCACTTAGTACTATTCCCAAACACACTTGGTAATCTAACTTATTACCCATATGCATCTTCAACGATTCTCTTGTTACTTGCTATGCTCCATATGTATCTCCTGTACATATTTAATAACACCACATATTCAAAAACACTGTTATTTGTAGTGGCTGCAGACCACGTAGACATTTCTTATGAATGCCTACAGACAGTGGTCAGCGGGGCTTTCCATGGTACCGTTACGCCCTCGCTCTAGTCTTCTCATAAAATTAGTGAATAGCCTTCTCTCTATAAGATTATGGGTACATTTTTAGGTGTTACTCGCCTTGATTTTATTTTTTATCATTTTTGATTTTTATACAGATTCAAACAAAATTGACTTACTGAAATCAGTTGCCGTCTCTCAATTGTTCGCAGATTATGTGTCTCCTTCTGGGCAGCTCACAGTAAGGGTCTGGTCTGGGTGGGTCTCGTCGTCTTTTGGTAAGACAGAAATTTCCCTCACGCTTCATAAAATGCGCCACCAGTTTTTCTCGCAGACCTCCACTGGAAAGCTCCGCAGGCAGAATCAATCATCCTGTTCGTTGACACCAAATTGTTGTGGAAATTCTTCCACAGGGACACTCAAAGTCAATCTTGTATGAATCATTGTTTATTGTCAGTGCACTGGAGAGGTTCCAACCAACTCAATGCACCATATGTACACATGTTGATCAGAAGCTCTAACGGGGCAGTCCCGTTAGTCCCCTTATATACTAACAAGTTATATTTGCATGATTCATATTATTCTTAATTCATAATTAATGTTTGCTTCATGCATGTGACAGACCAATATCTCACAAGGATTCTCTCTAAGCTGAGACCTTGAAACTGAGATATCTCTTTCTCTAAACAAGGTTTTGGGCGTACTGCCAAATTGCAGATACTGATAATGAGGATTCGTTAAATCAGTCACTTGCATAAACAGAGAAATGGGTTTTTAGAAAAGCACAAACATAGAACACAGAAATGTATTAATAGAAAAGCACCAACATAACATTTTCCATCACACTACTCAAACTGTCTCCTGCAGAGAGGAACTATGACGTCTGCAACTGGGAGCTCTTGGCTGTGAAGTTGGCATTAGAGGAGTGGAGACACTGACTGGAGGGTGCTAAGGACTCATTTCTCATCCTCACCAACCATCGGAACCTGGAGTACATACGGACAGCGAGGCGGCTGAACCCGCTTCAAGCAAGGTGGGCCCTTTTCTTCATTAGATTTGAGTTCACCTTGTAATATCACCCAGGTTCAAAGAACATCAAAGCTGATACCCTGTCACGTCTCTATGATTCAGGAGAGGTTCCTGTTCTGAGTGCACCCATCATTCCGCCCTCCCGAGTTGTTGCCACCATGCTTTGGGACATATATGTGGACATACGCCAGGCTCTGGAGAGAGAACCCACACCTGCTACCTGTCCTCTAGAGCGCACCTACGTTCCCACAGGGACAAGGGATCAGCTGTTGACCTGGGCGCACACATCTCTCGACGCTGGACACCCAGGTATCACCTGCACTATTCAATCTGGTACTGGTGGCCCGACTTGGCACAGGACATCACTCGCTATGTCAACTCCTGCTCCGTATGGGCCCAAACTAAATCTCCCTGGCACGCTCCAGCAGGGAAACTCCTTCCCCTCCCCGTGCCTCAGCGTCCTTGGCCTGTCCATTCATTTCGTCACTGATCTCCCCTCTTCTGATGCTTTCACTACTATTATGGTTGTTGTGGACAGATTCTCTAAATACTGCTGTTTTTATCCTTCTCTCTGGTCTTCCTATCGCTCTCCGGGTCACTGAGGCACTGTTCCAGCAGGTCTTCCGGAGGAAGGTCATAGTGTCCCCCAATTCACGTCACGGGTATGAAAAGCCTTCAAGGAGAAGCTGGGGGTCACGGTCAGCCTCACTTCCGTGTACCGGCGTCAGTCCAACGGGCAGGTGGATAGGATGAACCAGGAGCCGGGGAGGTTCCTTAGGTCCTGGCAGTGACTCTTGCAGGGGGAGTGGGCCCGGTTCCTTCCCTGGGCGGAGTACGAACAGAATTCACTGCGTCACTCCTCCACCGGGCTGACCCTCTTCCAGCCTGCCCTGGCTCTGTGGACCCAGAGCCAGACCGACGCTTCTGCTGTGGACGAGTGATTCAGGCGTGCAGAGGAGGTTTGGAACTATGCCCATGTGAGGCTCCAGCGCGCCGTCAGAAGGAAGCTGAGCCCCCGGTTTGTGGGGCCCTTCAAGGTCCTTCGGAGAGTCAGCGAGGTAACCTATAGATTACAACTCCCCACTAAGTACCGAATCTTACCCTCTTTTCATGTTTCCCTTCTCAGGCCGGTGGTTCCTGGTCCCCTGGCTGGGGCCGTCCCCTGAACACCCCTCCACCTGCTCTGGACATTGATGGGAGCCCCGCCTATGCTGTCAGGTCCCTTCTGGACTCCCAACGTCGTGGGGGTCGGCTCCAGTACCTGGTGGACTGGGAGGGGTACGGTCCAGAGGAGCACTGTTGGGTCCCGGTGGACGAGATCCTGGATCCCATCATCATCCAGGACGTCTTCCGGACCGGCCCGCTCCGAGCCGCACGTCAGGAGGGGGGTACTGTCATGCCTACTCCTGCTCTGGCGCTCAGCGGTCTACTAACCACCGGTCCTGGCAACCCACATTGCGCGCACACCTGCTCCACATTGTTATGCATACCTGGACTTCATCATCACCCTGATTACTCTCCCTTTTTTTCCTCCCCTATTGGTAGTTACAGTCAGGACTCGTGAGAGGTGAAGGTCAAGAGCCATGCTTCATCCGAAACACGACGCTGCCAAGCCGCACTGCTTCTTGACACGCTGCTCGCTTTACCCGGAAGCCAGCCGCACCAATGTTTCGGAGGAAACACCGTACAACTAGCGACCGTGTCAGCGTGCATGCGCCCAGGTCTGTAGTGGCACCACTAGCACTGTGATGCAGTGCCTTAGACCGCTGCGCCACTCAGGAGGCCCCAGTCTTCAGGCAGTATTGGTTTTGTTAACGTTCAGTACGCTACTCTTGTTTTGATTATCTTCATGTTTCTTATTATTAAACTCACCTTCTGCACCTGCTTCCTGACTCCCTGCGTATACGTTACAAATATCCTCTTCGATATCTCTCTTGTAGTGGAGATAAATGACGATAAAAACTTTGAGCAAGCCCTTCCTCTTGGTGAGTATTTAATTTATAACCCTTAAAGCAGGGCTTCCCAAATGTTTTTACTCATGGCCCCACTTCCAGCATTGGGGAACATCCCGCACAGACAAGATTTGCTTAGAATTCTGTGGCACTATTTTATAGTATGAAGAATACAATTGAACATAGCTGAATAAAATAAAGTATATTTTCTCCAAAATAATTCCGAAGGAGTGCGCACATGCGGCTATGAGAAACAGTTATTTATGCAACTTTAGTTGTGATACAAACATTGAGCTATATATTGATACATTCTAAGGCTACATGATGTACCTCTAATGATGATTTTTTAAAAATATGCATGAAAGGCATGAGCTCTGCATTGTTTCTTGTGCAGGCTGCACACACTTCATCAGTCTCTCATTCACAATTTGACAAGCACTTGATAATATTCTCAACAGGCCTTGAATTCCCTGGCGGCTTCCCCCTTGTGTGGCCATAATGCCCCCTAAAAAACCCATGGCTTTTGCAGCCAAAGTGGCTGTTGTGCCCATGGGCTGAATATAATAATTAGAATTCCCTTCTCACAGCAGCCTTGCTCCGAAGCACCTCTCACTCACATGGCTCTCTCAGATGTCTCAATTCTTATTAGCCAATGCCCTTCATGTGATCAGGTCCTTCTCACAGGCATCTCATCTCGACTGCAGTAGGCTACAAGTGAATACAGACACATTGGGGATGCAACAGCGTGCGTCCTTCATCGAATTCCGAGGAGCATTTTGAAGATGTTAGGCCTACTCATCTTATGTGGACAGTTCTAACAAACAGCAAAAGCACTAGCCTATGTCAATCTAATATCCCCCATAGTACAAAAGTTGACCTATTCTATTGATCAACTTGTCCTTCTGTGCAAGAACATATTCTGGGACAGTTGCGGGATGTGATAGATTCCAAATTAATACCACTCGCATCAAACCTAAAAGCAATTAGGCTGATGCAACAGATCAGAACGTTTAGCTTAAAATGTTGATAAACTATTAGGCTATTTCTTCACATAAGCGCAGCAATGCGCACACGGCAGTAGGCTATAAGAGCGAATGTTCCAAAATGCAATCAATTAGCTGTTCTCAAAAGTGACCGCAAATGTGACTATAATAAAGCATTACATGCATAAAGGTGCATTATTTTTTTCAGCCCCAAACTTGAAACTCATGTGCCGCCTATGTATGCCAGTTAAGCTCTACATCGATTGTAAAGCGGCTTAATTTAAGTTATTTGGACACTTTTTAGTTGTGATCCAAACCTTATCAGAACATATAGGCCTATGGGCTAGACGACATGAGGTGTGCAACTATGATTTCAAAAAGTCGCAAAAAAGGCTTGTGCTGTTTCTTGCGTTACTGCACATGCTGGGCATCATTCACAAGTGATAGGCTAATATTCTCACCCATCATTTAATCTTGTCTTTACATATAATAAATAATATATGAGTGAAATTAGTTTTGATTTAGAATGGCCCATTATCATGCACCTGTCTCGGGGCAGTGAAAAAAATACATGTCATCTATGCACTTAATTAGCTAATGGAGGACGCTTTTCAGGTCGCCCAAAAAGTTAGATATTGCAGCTTTAATGTAAAATAGAACTTCTAGAAATGTTACATGGTTACATTGCAAGAACATTCTGAGAAAATTGCTGGACTGACACTTATCATATGATGAGTCCCATCATATGCTCCAGAAAATGTTTACATTTCTTGTTGGATTTTTTGATCACAATGTTCACTCAAATTCTGTATTAATGTACATTGAAATTCTCAGTCAGCATGTGTTACATTGTATTAGGCTTCTGTACACGTTTTCACCCTGTCCTGTTTATAATTGTAATGTGCTTGTATACCCGAGGTCACAAATAAATATCCTTTGAGAGAAATAAGGTTATTAGAAACAATCCCTGAATGCAATACCTTTTTGTTAACCTAAAAGTCTATACTATATCTGCACCATTGACAGATTTGTTCAAAAACAATAACCATCACCTAATACAGTATTCCATAATGAAGAACTCACAGATGACAGAGCAACTGAGGTTTCTAACAGGTCTATGAGCTAAGCCAGTAATGGTGGTATAGCTCAGGGGCACACAGCGGCATCAAATTGATCTGTATTTTTGTTTAATTCACAAATGATCATGAAAACAAACTCCAAAGCTAATCATTTCAACAAATGAAATGTACTCAATGTTCAGGTTGCTATGAAATTTTATTACACATCAATATCATAATTGTTAATGTGATCTACCCTGAACACTTCGCAAGATGTTAACCTTGAAGTTGAAACAGCAGTTTGTAAGATTTCCAGTTATTTCATCTAATGAAACACTACACATCACACATTGTGGCTTTAAAACAAAACAACTTTTCCATTTGCAAGTTAGTGTGCATTAATCAATTTATCCATTCCCATAGTTTTGCCACATTCCCTCTCCCTCCAACTTCTCACTCATCTTTGGATTTCTGCTCCTTGCGGGCCCGAGAGGCCATGACTTTGAAGAAGAGGGCGGGCCACAGGGTGCGAATGTAGATGGCCAGAGTGGGCAGGGGCCCAGCCAAAAGGACCTCTTTACTCCTGTGATGGACAGCCTTCAGGACCACTTGGGCCACATCTTTCGGTTCCCGCCCCAAAGCTGTCGTCTTATCCAGGACTTCACCAGAGTAGAAAGGAGAGAAATAAATAGATGACTAATGTAATTACAGAGGGGAGGGGAAAGGCAGAGAATGAGAGAGAAAGAGAGTGGCCAGTTAATTCCTCTCCATTACCTCCATATTTGGAGCCATCCCCCGTGACAGCGTTAAGAGACAGGTTGGTTCTGATGTAGCCAGGGCTGACCACTGTCACCTGGATATTGTAGCGCTCCATCTCAGCCCTCAGACAGTCAAAGTAAGCCTGGGTGGCGTGTTTGGATGCCGCATCTGCTCAAAACACATTGTTTTGATTCCTTTACTAGTACAGATATCACTGATACCCGTTTCACCTTCCTTTGGAAATGTGCTGTATTATAGTTTGTAGATTTGTTGTGTTATACATTTTCCAAAAGATCAAAATATGTTATTTCATGGATAATTATTTAACCTGTTATAGGGTTGGCATCACTATCACTACATTACTCACAAGCTGATCTGTAGGGGATAGCAATCTTCCCCTGGACACTGCTAATGACCACTACGTGTCCACTGTGCCGGCGAACCATGGAGGGCAGGAGGGCTACAGTTGGAGAGAGAGAGGGATGGAGAGAAAGGGAGAAAACAAAAAAAGTTGAGAGAAAAATCAAGAGACTACATGAGCTCAAGACATGAATGTCATTTGACCACAGAGAGAGTACATTTGGAAATCGGGTGATCATAACCTTTACCTTGAGTTAGAGCTATGGGCCCAAAGTAGTTGGTGTCCATGACGTCCCTCTGTACGGAGATGTGTGTCTCCAGGATGTTGCCGCGGTGACTGATGCCGGCGTTGTTGATGAGGACGTCCACGTGGCCGTAGCAACTCAGGATCTCCTTTGCAGCCATGGCAACCATCTCCGCTGTGTCGGACAGGTCAAAGATCACCATACAGGGGGTGTACGTCTGCCGGTGATGACATCACAGACATGTCATAAGAATTCAAGGGGTGCATCTCAATAGTCAAATGTGACTCTCTCCCCCGTCTCCTTTCCTTCATCTGACATGATGTAAAAAAGCTGAACTGGTGAAGGCAAATTTCTAGTATCCAACTAATCGCTCTCCCTTATCTTATGTTTTCAGATCAGCCCAGTGGAGGAAGAGGAGATGAGAAGTGAGTAAGTGTGTGTCTCTATACCTGCTGCTGACTGTCTGCTGCGGTGGCTATGAGCTCCTGAACTACGTCCTGTAGCCTGGCTCCGTCCCGGCCACACAGAACCAGCCTTGCTTTGGCAGCATGGAACACCCGAGCACACTCTGCAACACAACACACACACTATTTTAAAGGTATAGTTCACTTTGAACTAGTACCTAGAACCTTTGAGTATGTTTTTTATTTTATTTTTGTGATTCTGTCTATGTAGCCTACATTGTGTATGCTGCGAAATTGCCTCATTGAGAACATAAAGTTTTCTAATCCAAAATAACACTCACCTCTCCCCAGGCCAGAGCTGGCTCCAGTGATGACCACTACAGTGTCCTGGATGGTAGCCCCCTGTTGGAGCCTCTGGAGCAGCCGGTAGAGCAGCACCAGCCCCAGCCCCAGCCCACCCAGGACCAGCGGCACCACTCCGCCCATTACACGCTCCATGGCTGGGATGATAGTGTCGGGTGGTCCGGTCCAAATCAGTTTACCCTGCCTGGACAACACACAACCACTTCTCTTCAGGATTTCCAAGCTGGTTCCCAAATAGCACCATATTTTCTATATAGTGCACTACTTTTGATAGGAATCTGGTCAAAAGTAGTGAACTGTGTAGAAAATAGCATCATTTCAGAGGCAAGTTAGAGGCTGCCAACTTGTGAGGATCAGCAGAAATCATTGCCCACCAAATGAAAATACCGTAAAACTTTTCTTTAATAGCGCAGGCGTTTATTTGCTTAAATCACTGAACACAACAGGCGCTAAGTAGAGACCGACTTCTATTTGAGCCAGGCGTCTATTTCCTTAATGAACACATCTTTTACATTGTTTAACTCCAGCATTCACTTTCAGCATTTTAATCAATTTCTAAATGTCCTGCACTAATGTGTTATGTACACACTGTGTCGTTTCTTTTGTCTTAGTACACTTTAGTAAAAAATACAAAAAAACCAAACTTTTCCTTGACAGAATAAGGCCAATAATAGTACATTATGAAACGCTGTGATAAGGCCGTGACCTCAGATTTCCCTTCAAAATAAAAGTCCCACAATGAAGGTGGTAAAGAATTATACAAATGGTCGAAATTCGTAACATTTTATGAGGAAATGTAAGCGGACTTAGGATTTTGTTTAACAATATGAAAAAAGAAATGAAGTTAATCGCCTTTATAGCGCAAATAATAATATAGCATTGACATTGTTAACAGCATTAAAAGTAATGATTACTAGATAGTTATGGTAACAGTAATAAATGTTATTTTTTATAATACTTCTATTAATAATAATAGTAATAACAATATTAATAATAATATTATAATAATCAAATTTAGAAAACACTTGTTAATTAGCCCATTGGTATTGCACGATGTTCAGCACATTTTTCATATTGGACATACATATTGTGTCACAGTAAAGGGGGGGGGTCCATTGTACTCAGGAGCACCTCTATTTACTAAGAGAGTTTATCAGTATTTTTCATAGTGTATTTACCATCACAAACCAATGCTGGCACTAAGACCACACTCAACGAGCTGTATAGGGCCATAAGCAAACAAGATAATGCTCATCCAGGGGTGGTGCTCCTAGTGGCCGGTGATTTTAATTCAGGAAAATTGAAATCCGTTTGACCTCATTTCTACCAGCATGTCACCTGTGCAACTAGAGGGATACAAACTCTAGATCATCTTTACTACACACACAGAGACTCATACAAAGCCCTCCATTTGGAAAATCAGACCATAACTCTATCCTCCTGATTCCTGCTTACAAGCAAAAACTCAAAACAAGAAATATCAGTAACGCGCTCAATATGGAAGTGGTCCGATGAAGCGTTTTGCGAATGAAGTGGTCCGATGAAGCGTTTTGCGAATGAAGCGAATGAATCCCGGAACATATTCCAGTCTGTGCTCACAAAGTGTTTTGTGAGCACAGACTGGAATATGTTCCGGGATTCATTCGATTGCATTAAGGAGTTTATCACATCAGTCACCGGCTTCATTGATAAATGCATCGACAACGTTGTCCCCACAGTGACCATACGTACATATCCCAACCAAAATCCACGGATTACAGACAACATCCATACTGAGCTAAAGGCTAGAATTGCTGCTTTCAAGGGGCAGGACACTAATCCGGACGATACCGATACGCCCTCGGACGAACCACCAAACAGGCATAGCATCAATATAGGACTAAGATGTGGCAGGGAGTGCAAACTATCATAGATTACAAAGGGAAACCCAGCCGAGAGCTAAATGCCTTCTATGTTCGCTTCGAGGCAAGCAACACTGAACCACACGTGAGAGCACCAGCTGTTCCAGACGACTGTATTATCACGCTCTCCGTAGCCGATGTGAGTAAGACCTTAACATTCACAAGGCCAGATGTATTACCAGGACGCGCATTCAGAGCATGGGCTGATCAGCTGGCAAGTGTCTTCACTTACATTTTTAACCTCTCTCTGACCCAGTCTGTAATACATACATTACAATACATACAATACATACATTACCAGTTCAAAACAATGCAATGGTGGAATTGCTGCAAATAAACCACTACTGAAGGACACCAATAATAATAAGAGACTAGCTTGAGCCAAGAAACACGAGCAATAGACATTAGACTGGTGGAAAACTGTCCTTTGAGATTTTTGGTTCAAACCACTGTGTCTTTGTGAGACACAGAGTAGGTGAACAGATGATCTCTGCATGTGTGGTTCCCACCGTGAAGCATGGAGGAGGTGGTGTAGGGGTGCTTTGCTGGTGACGCTGTCATTGATTTATTTAAAATTCTAGGCACACTTAACCGGCATAGCTACCACAGCATTCTGCAGCGATACGCCATCCCATCTGGTTTGCGCTTAGTGGGACTATCATTTGTTTTTCAACAGGATAATGACCCAACACACCTCCAGGCTGTGTAAGGGCTATTTGACGAAGGAGAGTGATGGATGGCTGTATTAGATGACCTGGCCTCCACAATCCCTCAACCTCAACCCAACTGAGATGGTTTGGGATGAGTTGGACCGCAGAGTGAATAAAAAACAGCCAACAAGTGCTCAGCATAGGTGGGAACTCCTTCAAGAATGTTGGAAAAGTATTCCAGGTGAAGCTGGTTGAGAGAATGCCAATAGTGTGCAAAGCTGTCATCAAGGCAAAGGGTGGATACTTTGAAGAATTAAAATAACACTTTTTTGTTACATTATTCCATGTGTCATTTCATAGTTTTGATGTCTTCACTATTATTCTACAATGTAGAAAATAGTAAAAATAAAGAAAAACCCTTGAATGAGTAGTTGTGTCCAAACTTTTGACTGGTACTGTACATGTGTAAAGCAAACCACCATAGTCCCTAAGAATGCCGTATTCATCGACCTGGCTAAGGCTTTCAACTCTGTCAATCACAACATTCTTATAGGCAGACTCAACAGCCTTGGTTTCTCAAATGATTGCCTCGCTTGGTTCACCAACTACTTCTCCGATAGAGTTCAGTATGTCAAATCGGAGGGCCTGTTGTCCAGACCTCTGGCAGTCTCTATGGGGGTGCCACAGGGTTCAATTCTCGGGCCGACTCTCTTCTCTGTATACATCAATGATGTCGCTCTCGCTGCTGGTGATTCTTTGATCCACCTCTATGCAGACGACACCATTCTGTATACCTCTGGCCCTTTGTTGGACACTGTGTAAACTAACCTCCAGATGAGCTTCAATGCCATAAAACTCTCCTTCAGTGGCCTCCAACTGCTCTTAAATGCAAGTAAAACTAAATGCATGCTCTTCAACCGATCGCTGCCCGCACCTGCCTGCCCGTCCAGCATCACTACTCTGGGGGGTTCTGACTTAGAATATGTGGACAACTACAAATACCTAGGTGTCTGGTTAGACTGTAAACTCTCCTTCCAGACTCACATTAAACATCTTGTTAGGAATTTTGTTAATAAATAGTTAAAACAAATTCTAGCCTTAGATAAAACTATAACTAATTGAACTCTGCATGCCTGGTGAAAAGAGATTTGTGTTGTGGGTCATAAAATAAGCAGAAAGGGTCGTTAAACTATGGTTGAACTGACCCAACTTAGCCCTGAGGTGTTTAGATAAGGCTGTGGGTAACTTTTTAGGTCTTCCATTATCTTGAGTTGTCTGCTAAAGTGGTAATAAATTATAGTGAGCCTTCAGGATAAATGATTATATTATGTGTCATGTGAGTGCCCTGTGAAGTTGGAATGAACTTTTGAACCTGTTTTCTATTTGTCAGGACAATGAGACTTAATTCTGTAACCTATGACGTCATATCTTGTATATAAACCTGTGTTTATGATCAAATGGCAGCGTGCTCCGAGAATAAACACTATTATCTAATTTTGATAAGACTGTATCCTGTCTATTTTATGTTAATAAGTATCTTACAAATTCTTATAAATAGACAGATTGAATTTAATTAATGAGTACATTAGAGGAATTATTTAATTCCACTAACAATCTCCAATCCAAAATTAAATCTAGAATCAGCTTCCTATTTCGCAACAAAGCATCCTTCACTCATGCTGCACAACATACCCTCGTAAAACTGACCATCCTACCGATCCTCGACTTCGGCGATGTCATTTACAAAATAGCCTCCAACACTCTACTCAACAAATTGGATGCAGTCTATCACAGTGCCATCCGTTTTGTCACCAAAGCCCCATATACTACCCACCACTGCGACCTGTATGATCTCGTTGGCTGAACCTCGCTTCATTCTCGTCGCCAAACCCACTGGCTCCAGGTCTTCTATAAGTCTCTGCTAGGTAAAGCCTTGCAGTTCGTTCCAATGACTGGAACGAACTGCAAAAATCTCTGAAGCTGGAGACTCTTACCTCCCTTACTAGCTTTAAGCACTAGCTGTCAGAGCAGCTCACAGATCACTGCACCTGTACATAGCTCATCTGTAAATAGCCCATCCAATCTACCTCATCCCCATACTGTATTTATTTATTTAATCTTGCTCCTTTGCACCCCAGTATCTCAACTTGCACATTATTTTTCTGCACATCCTACCATTCCAGTGTTTAATTGCTATATTGTAATTACTTTGCCACCATGTCCTATTTATTGCCTTACCTCTCTTATCCTACCTCATTTGCACATGCTGCATATAGATTTTTCTACTGTATTATTGATTGTATGTTTGTTTATTCCATGTGTAGCTCTGTGTTGTTGTATGTGTCAAACTGCTTTGCTTTATCTTGGCCAGGTCGCAGTTGCAAATGAGAACTTGTTCTCAACTAGCCTACCTGGTTAAATAAAGGTGAAATAAAAATAAAATGCCAAGGTAACCTGTTTAAATTACTTCCACCCTATAGCACTCACATCTGTAGCCATGAAACACTTTGAAAGGCTGGTCATGGCTCACATTAAAACCATCACCCCAAAAACCCTGGACCCACTCTAATTCACATACTGCCCCAACAGATCCACAGATGACGCAATCTCCATTGCACTCCACACTACCCTTTTCCACCTAGACAAAAGGAACACCTACGTGAGAATGCTGTTCATTGACTACCGCTCAGCGTTCAACACCATAGTGCCCTCCAAGCTTATCACTAAGCTAAAGACCCAGGGACTGAACACCTCCCAATGTAATTGAATCCTAGACTTCCCAAATGGGGCACCCCCAGGTGGTGAGGGTAGGCAACAACACATCTGCCACGCTGACCCTCAAACGGTTTTATTTTTTATTGAACCTTTATTTAACTAGGCAAGCCAGTTAAGAACAAATTCTTATTTACAATGACGGCCTACCCCGGCCAAACCCTAACCCGGGCAATGCTGAGCCAATTGTCCGCCACTCTATGGGACTCTGAATCACGGCCGGTTGTGATACAGCCTGGAATCGAACCAGGGTCTGTAATGATGCCTCTAGCACTGAGATGCAGTGGCTTAGACCGCTGCGCCACTTGGGTGCATGCTCAGTCCCCTCCTGCACTCCCTGTTAACCCATGAGTTTGTGACGCGACGGTGGTAGGTCTGATCACCGAAGACTATGAAACAGCCTATAGGGGGAGGTCAGAGACTTGCCATTGTGGTGCCAGGACAACAACCTCAACGTGGGCAAGACAAAGGAGATTGAGGACTACAGGAAATGGAGGGCCGAACACACCCCCATTCACATTGACGGGGCTGTAGTAGAGCGGGTCGAGAGCGTCAAGTTCCTTGATGTCCACATCACTCAGGAACAATCATGGTCCACACACACCAACACAGTCATGAAGAGAGCACAACAATGCCTCTTCCCCTCAGCAGGCTGAAAAGATTTGGCATTGACCCTCATAATTAAAATGTTATTCAGCTGCACCATTGAGAGCATCTTGACAGGCTCCATCACCGCCTGGTATGGCAACTGCTCGGCGTCCATATGCAAGGTGCTACAGAGGGTAGTGCGTACGGCCCAGTACATCACTGGGGCCGAACTTCCTGCCATCCAGGACCTCTATACCAGGCGGTGTCAGAGGAAGGCCCTGAAAATTGTCAGACTCCAGCCACCAGACTTTTTTCTCTGCTACTGCACGGCAAGCGGTACCGGAGCACCAAGTCTGTGACCAAAAGGCACCTGAACAGCTTCTACCCCCAAGCCATAAGACTGCTGAACAGTTAATCAAATGGCTACCCGGACAATTTACACTGACCCCCTTTATTATTTATTTATCTTAATTGTTTTGGATTGACTCCCTTGCACTGGCTCTATTCACACACACACAGACACATTTTACATACGCTGCTGCTACCCTCTTTATTATACTGATTGCCTTGTCACTTTTACCCCTACTCACATGTACATACCTCAACTACCCCGTGCTCCTGCACATTGACTCGGTACTGGTACTCCTTGCATATAGCCTTGTTATGGTTTTTATTGTGTTACTAATTCCTTTTTATTTAGAAAATATTTGTCCTACTTTTTAACTCTGCACTGTTGGGAATGAGCTTGTAAATAAGCATTTCACTGTAAAGTCTACATCTTTTGTATTTGGCACGTGACCAATACAATTTGATTGATTTCCAAATACACAGAGTTTACACCCCAAGGAGTGTCATTGCTCATCTGCAGCCCTTAAAGAGGGGCCAATCAGCTTAAATCCAATAGTTTTTTAAATATTGGGGACACACCATTTTCTGTAAATTGTGTCACGGTAAAAAGGGGGTCCATTCTATTCAGATGGGCTAATGGGACAATTTGGAGCAGTGGCAGTCGGTGCAGTTTAAGATGAGTTTGAGTTTATTTTTACAGAGACAGTGCACATTAATCAACGTTTCGGTAAAAGTGCCGGTTTTAGCCAGCCGGCAAATTTTCAACCGCAGTCCCTGGGTAGGTTATTAAAAACAATAACAATACAGACAATTAATGAGCAGTGAGCACATGCAGAGCAACATAGGACAAGCAAGACGTTGCATGCAGACAGAGCAACGTAGCACAAAAAGCAACAAGACAAAATCCATAAAAGCAACAAAGTGTCTTCATGTTTTTTTGTGAAAGTGTGATAGGTGGTGCAGTTGTGTGTCTGATGGCAGGGTATTCCAAACATGGGAAGCTCTCACAGAGAAAGCAGATTGACTAAAGGTGCTTTTCCTTAATAAGGGAACTACAGTCACCTCTCATGGCAGACCTTGTGGATCTGCTGCCATATGTTTGGGTTTCCTGTTTAACAAAAGTACTGAAGTGGAGGGGGAGCCAGGCCATTTAGGATCTTGAATACAAGACATGCGTCGGTGTATTGCACAAGATTTTTCCAACTCAGGAGCTCATGCTTTCTGAGGATGTAACAGTGATGATGGCTATTGGGCTTCCTATCAAGCCTTTGAGAGCCTGTTTGCAGACAGACTGAATGTGTTTTAATGTTGTACAGCAAGCTTGGGCCCAACTAGTCAAGCAGTATGTTAAGTATCATAGATTTGAAGTACATTTTTGCTACTTCTGTAGTCAAACAATTTCGTATAAATCGGAAATTAGCTAGGTTGAATTTGGTTAGTTGAGGGAGGACACTTTTTTAACGAGCATGGCCTTATTTCTATTACAGCATATTGGATGACTGTCATTCATTTTCCATCCCCTCAGCTCAATGTAACATCGATAGGTTTAGGCTACTACATGATTGTAAAATTTTCCCTATACCCTTCATGAGGTTGCTACAACCTAGCCTATGAATGAAAGTTTATAACATAGCATGGCCTTGTTATAGGTCGAGAGAATTTTAAGTAATCAAGGTGACAGACAGTGACACATTCAATACCGCCTTGCACACTCTTGCCTGCATCTAGCTGATCTAGGGTGTAATCATTAGTCCCAACATTTGCAAACAAAAGTTTATTGGACAAATTCAGGTATGTTTATCCCCGTTTAAGAAACATTTCAACAACAGAATCGTTGGAATGAAAACCCCCGATCACATGCTAACACAGTTCACTTTCATAGCAGCCACATGCAAACAGCATGATCACATCTACGCGCTCTCATAACACCTTTCCCTTCGCCTGTGGACTTCAGTGCACAATACATCAGCTGTCTGTGACCATGCAAAAAAAAAAACTTTCCAAGCCAAACGTTCATAAGCACTACACAGCCTACATCATTGTCACCATATTAGCGAACGTCATAGTCAACATAGCTACTAGAACTAACGTGTTAGTAAACCCGCTACAATCATACAGTACAGTGTACAGTCAGCAAGCAGTTACACCAGTGGGCCTCCTGTGGCAATAAATTAATAAAACCAAAAGATTACCTTGACATTGAAGAGTTCCAGTGTTGGATAGCCATAGCCAGCTAGCTAACATAGCATCCCTCTCTGTTTGAGTTAGCTAAACTAGGTAGCTGCACAAGTGAAAGTGCAAAAAACACAACAAATAGCTAGTTCTCTCTTCATTTTTAAGAATTTAATTTGTTCAAAACTGTTCAACTATTGTCTTTCGCTCTCTTTGAGTCAACTACTCACCACATTGTATGCACTGTAGTGCTAGCTAGCTGTAGCTTATGCATTCAGTACTAGATTAATTATCTCAACCTTTGATTGGGTGGACAACATGCCAGTTATGCTGCAAGAGCTCTGATAGTTTGGAGGACGTCCTCCAGAGGTTGTCTTAATTCCTGTGTATGTCCATGGAAGGGGGTGAGAACCATTAGCCTCCTAGGTTTTGCATTTAAGTCAATGTACCCAGAGGAGGACAGAAACGAGCTGTCATCCGGCTACACCATGGTGCTACACTAACTAGAGTGCTGTTGAGGCTACTGTAGAACTTCATTGCAAACAGTGGGTTTTAATCAATTATTTGGTTAAATATATTTATTATAGTTTTATCTGAAGAGGATAACTTTATTGTTTCACTATTTTTATGACATTCACTGAGGAAATCCATTGATTCGGAGTACAATGCATTTCTCATCCCAGGGTTGAGGTTCTTTTTCCGCCGGCTCCGCAATGTCTTAGGGCGTTTTCACATATTACATTTTTTACCCTGGTTCGGTTTCCTGGAGTATTTGTTTGAATTCTACACAAAACGTTTTGCTTTCACAACACCTAAAAAGTTTCTGGGTGTGATTAGTAAAACACACACACTATATCATGTTAGGGAGCTAGCTTGTTTACACGGGCAAAAAAGTTCCACGCGACTCACGCTGCCGTGTCACAATACCTGGTAATCTGAATCTTTTTTTCTCCATTTTACCAGGTAAATTGACTGAGAATACATTCTCATTTACAGCAACGACCTGTGGAATAGTTACCGGGAATGAATGAGCCAATTGTACATTGGGGATCTTGCACCCGCTACTCACGCAGATCCAAGATTCGTTCCAGCCTGTGTTCGTATGCGTTACACACATACTTTATAGCGCGGATCGACACTAATGCAGCTAGCTGTAAGTAAGCGGATCTGCTGGCTAAATAAAAAGAGACACACAACAGTAACAGCTGCTGTTATGTTCCGACCGTATACAATGACACACAGTTTGGTCTTCTAGTTAGTTTACTTTGCTACAAGGCAGAACCCTCACATTAAATACAGAAGAATCAGTCACTAGCTACACCAGGTGCTAAATCATAAAAAATATTCCACAACCAAGTCTTCTTACTAAAATATGAGCCTAGCTAGTACTGCAGCTACTGACAGATGGCTAATAAACTCAACATGACTAACCAAAGTGCCGCAAATATCTTATGTAGCTATGCCGAATGACTTTACACACCTGACACCTGTCCGTTTGAATCGTCGTCAACATAAAGGTTTGATCATAATATTTGATAGTAATCTTTGTTTAAATCTGAACACTGACAATAGAAAGTAACCCGGAAGCAGCTAGGAAAGTTTAATTCCAGCCAATCAGTTGTATGTGACGTTGGAAGGATTTCTGCCAATCACGTGTAGGCTGTCAATCAGTGCGCATTATTGCTAACCCGGGGTATTCCGTTTTTTAACCAGTGGAAACAGGTTGTATTCCTTTAGTTTACAATAGTTTCAACTCAACACATTATATTTATATCTGTCACAGCCACGCCAACGCGTCACCAAAGATTATGGATATACTGACAAGATACATGTCTCTCCGCCTTAACAATGGTAGTCGTTGTCCACGATGCAGAACAGCTAAACACAGCGGGCTGTCTAGCAACCTTCTATCCTTTCTTTGGATTGGTGGACACATCTCATTATTGTAATCCTGTTTTGAATATCCGATTAGGGTTGTTGACGTCAACTGCCTGTATGCTATAGCCTCATGTCATGAATATGCGTAGTCATCTCAGACAACTCTTGAGAAAAAACACTTTATATCGGAGTTGCCGGGAAGTCACGTTTCCTACTTATATCAGTACACTCGTAACAACTTAAGCATTACGAAACTTCTATTTCATCAAATAAACGTCACGTAGGAAATAAGCCATTAATGTTTTGTTGACCAAATTCGACACTCATTGACCTCCATAGAAAAACTCATTGCTTGGTGTGCAAAACGACGAAAATACGCCACCTGGTGGAGGCAGACCACCGACTTGGGACTTTTCTCTGGTATCAACATTCTCAACTGATGTCGACTCTCAAATGCATATCAAGATGATCCAAAGATAGAGCTGGAGGTAATAAGCTAGCACAATTACTAGGAAAAAACATTGTACATTTTCTAAGTATTTTAACTGCAGTCCCAACAAAGACTTTCCAGGTTGTTCATGGATGGGCATTGTTTAGTTTGTATAATATATTGCAAAGCAGCAATGTGAAAGAAAACACAGGCAAACAGGGTAAGTTGCCCTGTATTGATGATTGCGAAACAAGTATTTGGCTATCAGGCTGCAAAGCCTTACAATTTCAAATAATATTCCAAATAAAACTAAATACAGTTGAAAGCCATAATGATTAGAAACACTAAAATTAATATTGCTCTCCTTAGTGAGATTTTTTGATATATATAAACAAAAATGTAACTATGAATGATCATTTTCTTGTAACCTGACTAAGTCGTGTGTACACGAGGTTGTCATGTTCTATTTTACATAGCAAACAACCTGATTTAAAATTTAAAAAACACCACAAGAAGACTACTGGCAACATTTGGGACTTAGGAACATTAGGAACACCTTCCTAATACATGCTGACTCCAATGCTTCCCGCAGTTGGCTGGATGTCCTTTAGGTGGTGGATCATTCTTGATACAGTTGGGAAACCCCACCAGCATTGCAGTTCTTGACACAAACAGGTGTGCCAGGATCCTACTACCATAACCCGTTCAAAGGCACTTAAATATTCTGTCTTGCCCATTCAGCAATCAATGGCTCACAATCCATGTCTCAATTGTCACAAGGCTTAAACAACATCCTTTAACCTGTCTCCTCCCCTTCATCTACACTGATTGAAGTGGATTTAACATATGACAACAATAAGGGATTATAGCTTTCACCTGGTTAGTCTGTCATGGAACAAGCAAGAGTTCTTAATATTTGGTACACTCAGTGTATTTTTCCCTTACATACACAACCCACTCCTACACTCAGAAAGTCCCCATTAAGTGTCTAACAATCCCACAAAGAGCTCCACCTGGACAGTCTTTTTGCCCATAACTGCATGTGTGTAAAGGACAAGACAGACCAACACAATGTTGGCGGTTCAACATGTAGAATAGTTGGGAAATGAACAGAAAGGAAATAGGACTTGCTGCGCATGGCCGATGTTCGTGTTGGTCTGTTTTGTCCTTAACTTTGACTGGTGAAGGATGACCAAACAAGTATGTTTAAAGGTCTTGACTTTGGAACAAAAACTGAGTAAACCTAGAAAGACAAATCTGAAAACAAAGGTAATGCTATTGCCTTTGTGATTCAAGACATGGTGTAACATTTGTTTAATGAAAAAGAAAATACAGAAAGAGGTTTGAAATATCCTAATGTTTAATGAAAGGGTGACATACTGATCAGCAAGAAAGGGGTACAGTAAAACTACAAGGAATAGACATGTTGGTAATACTTAAGCCTGTCCGTTTCAACTGCAACACAATTCAGTCTATTTATTTTTACTTAGCTACCCTTGTGCCCTAACTTAGTGTATTGAGAGGGGTACTGGGATGGGGAAGAGGCGCAAGGGTACCCATATGGATAAGTGCACTGGTGATGTCACTTACAAGTAAAGAAAATAAGGGAAAAATAATTCCTTCTAGTTTGAACTATATCCCTCTGATCCATCAAACAGCCCAAAAGTAAGCGCCCGCGCAGGTGGAGTGGGGGGGGGGTGGTTAGGGGCAAACCCTCGATTCAGCACATGGCTTCCACTTGGCGGATTCTTTCTTTTCCCGTTATATTTTTTTATTTTTTTAATTTTTTTAACCCTCTTCAGAGTATGCTCATACCACGTAGAGTTCGTAGATCTTCTTGGCGCAGTAGGCCAGGGCGGCCAGCGCTATCGTGTTGTGGAGTCTCTTTCTGTGGATGTCGTCCCTGCGCACCAGCACCACTGGCGTGGAGGAGGTGAGTGTGTGCAGGGGCAGCCGCGAGAGTTTTTGGCTGTCGTACTCCACCTGGTACTTGCAGCAGGGATCGAACTGCCAGGAGATTCCGTAGAGGGCGGAGCAGGCCACGCTGAGGGCACCAGCGGGCAGTGCCACGTAGCGTGAGTACTCAGGTGGCAGCGAGAGCGGCGTCAGGAGGCAGGCGGTGCCCGACAGGACGGCCGTCTTGTGCAGGCAGTTGCCCACGGCGATCCAGCGGGCCGTCTCGTCGCCAATGCGCGTGGGCTCGATCACAATGTACTTGTACTGGGCCTCCAGTGCCTGCTCCAGCTCGTACTCAAACTGGTCCTGCGCATTCTCCCCGTTGTAGATCTCGTGAACGATGTAGCAGTCCGTTGCCGCCATTACTCCCCTGTGTACAGAGAGATTAGATAATGAGGGAGAGAGAGGGGATTAGAAATAGTAAGTAGATGGAAAAGGAAGAGAATCACAATATTAAATTCCCAATTATTTTCCAAGCTTCATAGCAATTGTGCAGCTTCGGGGCCTAAGGCAAGTGGTTGCACCAGTTTTTAATGATGATGTACAGATGAATACCACTTGTGTAGAAATAAGGGGAACTACTTAATTTTTATTTATTTTTTTTTTTTTTTACATATAGTCCATGTCCTTGATATCAGATTAGTGCATAACACCTGTTTTTTCAGCCCACTGTATGGTAAAAACAAGACACTTTTGTGGAACTTTGACATGTGTTGCCTGTGCATGTTTGACATAAATAAGAGCTGTTGAAACAAAGGGAAAGTAGGGTATTTTCTCATGTTTAGAATTCTCAGAGTTCACTGTCAAGTTGTCTGTTAGTAATAAGCTATGGTGATAACTTTATTTAACTCGGCAAGACAGTTAAGAACAAATTCTTATTTACAATGATGGCCTACCCTGGCCAATTGTGCGCCGCCCTATGGGACTCTCAATCACGGCCGGATGTGATACAGCCTGGATACGAACCAGGGACTGTTGTGAAACCAGGGAACGTTAACGTAGCTATGGACAATATAAACAATATGCAGGAGAAAACCAAATGTAGCTATATCAAGTGGAAATAACTTACGTGTAAAACTCGACTCTCTCACTTTGCAAACATTATTCCACGCGCAAGAGCGCTAGCTAGCTCCCCAACAAGATTAACACGACATGCTAAATAAGGCTGCGTTCGTAAATTCACCCTGGCTGAACGCACTCGGAGTCAGACACTCCAGAGCGAATTTACTAACGCACCCGTCAAGTAGCTAACTGTTAGCTAGCTAACGTAAATAAAACTCTGGGTTAGCGAGCATGTTGATCATTCACAACTGTTTCAACAATTCCAGTAACATCTATATTAGCTACGTATAACATGGGAGCTGCTGCTGAATTGGACGCAGCTTTGCATAACGTCAGGTCATAACGTTACATTTGTCAACTCCACCGCTATTTGGAAGCTAGCTGCTCTGAAAACTAGCTAGTACATAAATTACAAGCGGCGAGTAAAACGTTAGTTTTGTGTTATACGACCGATATGTTTGATATGTGCAAGTATATCTACGTTATAACGTTACGGCATGTTTTCACACTATTTTAGTTGGGATGGCTAACCTATCCAGAACTTGACTTTGAAGCTTTGATGAACAGGCTAGCGAAGTTAGCGACGATAGCAAACATGCTAATCAAAACATCACATGAGCAATTATGGAGGAAGGAATTCGGGAGTGACAGCTGCATTTAGCTTTTAAAGGCCATATGTTGGAATAGTGAACGTGTAGGTATCATAAATTAGACCTTGTACACAAAAATAGTCGTGATACGGCAATGATTGAGTCTAACTGACCTCTCCCTGTTGACTGGGACACCGCGCCTCCTTCCCAACGACGCCATCTTGGAGAACCAATACACGACTGCTGTCGACGCAGTGCAAGCTAGGAGGTGTAGTGTATGTTATACTTGTAATACACTGCGAGGACGACTTAATGTACTTTGTCGTACTACATTTCCCATAATTAATTGAATGCATGTAGGACGTACCACTTTTTATTTTGTAAATGTAGAGGTCAGTTTAATTTACTACTAGTACATTTTGACGTAATCTGTAATCCAAAATGTGCTCAAAACAAATGCGGAAAATGCTGCCTACACAAATCATGTTTGTTTTGTAACAGTTGAGAAATGACCAATCACAAGCAAGGACAACACTATGGGACTCAAGAGTAGGACAAACCATTCTATAGCCAGGTTGCGCAGCAGGTAAATTGTTCCACTTGCTATTATGGGCTACACTAACGCTTCAATGCAACGGACTGTCACACTGAAGTGGGGGTGATATTTTCCTGCCCCAGGTTGCTATACTTACCCATATTGTGTCCTGTCCTATCCAAGTTTCTCTAGTGAGTTGATATCAACACTACACTGGGAAGTGTGTTGTAACCCTGTACCAAGCCAGTGCAAACCACGGTAACATGTGCAATCCATTAGCCTGCTCCCTGCCCCCCTCGCCAATAGATTAATTGCATAAAGTGCACCTTTAAATTGTTATCACCTTGGTATTCTGCAGCTCAGAGGTGAAGTATACTAGGAAACTACTTTAAAATGTATGAGGCACTTCTAAATGATTGTAAATCAATGTTTCAATGGTTAGTCAAATAAGGTATTATTTAATTTAAAACAAGAGAGACATGGAAAATAATCAGACTGTCTGCAGACTTTATACCCATCTCTGTCAGACAGTAGGCATACAGAGCCATCCCCTGAAGACTGTGTCATCAGTTGTACTGCCTTCCTGACCAGTATGCATTCAGTCACCTAGCAACTAGTACATCTCACCTAGGTCAAAGCCAGAGAGAATCCCTACTGTAGTTTAAGATACTCAGCAAATAAAAAATAAAACCTGTTACTTGATATTGGAATTTTGTTTTGTTTTGTTAAGCCATGCTTATAAACTGTATAGAGAAACTGTCACAAGATTTAAACTGTAGTAGAACAGCCCTGAATTAGTGCTTTTACAGACAGTAGAAGATTACCCCCACTGTCAATGAAGGTTCTATGGCAATGTCTCATGTCAGAGAGCACAGCAGCTTTCTGTACAGTAACATTTAAGGTGAAGGGTAGGCCTACTGAAGAGTGGTTGTCCTGATGAACATGGGGGCAGCATAGCAGGAATAGAGGGAAGCGCCTCACTAGCCCATGACAGGATGACTGCATGTAGGGGATATAGCCCACAAGTTGATGGTCTAAAGTAAACCAGGTGTGGTCCACCCTCCTGGAGAGCTATTGGATGTGCACACTATTGCGCCAACCCTGCTCTAACACACCTGATTCAGGTAATCAAGGTCCTGATGAACAGCTGTTTGTCTTGATGGTTTTGACAAGAGGACAAACATCCTGAATGATCAAGATTGCATTCCACTCCAGAAAGCTGTTCCTTTCCTCTTGCCGTTGTTCACTCCTCTTCAAAGTACCAGCCAAGACAAGATAGGTGAAAGCAATACGGCCAAAGCGTGATGAGACATTGCTTCTTACAGTACAAAAACAGGAATCCTGCATACAGTCTTGCCACTGTATATACAATAAGACAGCAAGACTCTACAACATTCCTTTTTTTTTTTTTTACACACAAACACACTGATGTCCATGCCCATGGAGGACAGGCCACGAGTAATGTCAATGGCACTCGGACAGTTCCTCTACCACCCCTCTCCAACAGGGAGTCTTTATGTCCGTAGAGATAAGGATAGCTATAGTATGGTTTCCCTCTCCCTTACCAGCCCAAAAAACAGAGCA
Organism: Salvelinus namaycush; assembly: GCF_016432855.1. NCBI lineage: Eukaryota > Metazoa > Chordata > Actinopteri > Salmoniformes > Salmonidae > Salvelinus > Salvelinus namaycush. The sequence continues at coordinate 58,465,342 of NC_052309.1, read as the reverse complement.
CAAAGTCCTCCAAACCGAAAGCATGAGGCCATGCTTTCTACCTCAGTCTCTCTCCCTCTCCACTCCTCTCTGTCATGGGGTCACATGGGGTGGATGTGCTCCAGGTATTGAGGTTGGGGATTCTCTTTGACATATTTCTGGATGTACCAGCAGGTCAGGTGAGCCTTCAGATCCTCTTCCACCACAAAATCCATGGCCGCCTGCAATCAACAGAACATTTCCATTTAATTTAGGAGTTGTTTTGTAGCTTGAGTTTACAAAGTAATTGTCTTTGTCACTCTGGTTTTATTTTAATACATGCAGTAATCAGAGACTGCAGATGAAAGGTGAGACACTTGCTCTATTATATTTTATTTGATATAAAGATTTAAAAATAGTAACATTCCAGTCTACACAGATCTTCAAACAAACCATGTTTTAATTTCCTTCTTCCTCTTATCTCTACCATAACTGTTCCCTTGATATTACCCACCAGCGCTCTGAGCTGAGCTCATCTGGCAAAGCACTGCCTAGACTAAATAAACAGGCCAATGCTTGGATTTCCAGAATTACAAGCAACATTCATATTGTCATGCAGCTGTTATAAAGAGAACTAGATGGGAAAGAGTCCAAACTGTCCAATGAAAGCAGTTTCAGCTGCCAGCTTAGGAAACTATATTTACTATCTCTTACTGGGTTAAAGAGGTACAAAGACTTCTCTTCATACACAGTGAGCTGCACAGGTCCAGATTGCAAGAAGGTCCTCCTGCAGAATTGTTGTGATATAGCAAATGATGGGTAACATTATGAGTTGTTTCTGGACAAGACCATGGGCTCAAATGCCTAACTACTAATACTGAGACCTATGGACTCCCATTGCTTATCTGAAAGGCACAGATAAATGTTAAAAAGATCTAGGGACATAATAGGAGTGAGGGTGTAGTGTCTTTTGGCATTGGGCCATGGTTCCATTCCATATTGTCAGACAGTCGAACCTTGGCCAGGTGCTTGGCAATGCCTCTCCCTCTGTAGGCGTCTGGAACCTCCGTATGCTGCAGGTCCACAGTCTTCTTCCCAACATACTCGTACAAGAGGACCGCACGGTCATGAGAGCCTGGAAACAAAGAGAAAAGGGTTTAAATGTAACCTAGTTTATAGTTTAAATGTAACCTTTATTTAACAAGGCAAGTCAGTTAAGAACAAATTCTTATTCACAATGACGCCCTACCAGGGAACAGTGGGTTCATAACAACTGCCTTGTTCAGAGGAAGAACGACAGCTTGGGGATTCGATCCAGCAACCTTTCGGTTACTGGCCCAACGCACTAGGCTACCTGCCGCTCCGAATTTAAAAGGGTGCAATTATATGCTAAATAAGTAGGGCTACACCCTGGGCGACTATTAAAACACAGTATGATTCTCCACCAGACCTCAATTAAAGATCTATCAAAGATGGGGATGCGGGCAGATAAATGAGGAATTGGGTTTTTAGAGAAAGTCAAGCAGATTCTCTCAAATCAGAAGTATTTTTTTGAGCGAATGTGCATGCGCAAACTAACTGAGAAGAACATGTTAGATGCGTGACAGCAAGAGCATTCAATTCAACCGCTCAATGCCAGGAAGCTAACAATTATCCCAGTTGGCTAACGCTACAAATCCTTGGCTATGCCACTTGCGTTCTAGCTAGTAGCTTTTTGTCCGTTTGTTTACAACAACGACCATTAGGAAAAAGTACGTTCCTTATCTAAATTACAGTTCGACTGCAATGAGGGAAGACTCTTTTGCGCTATGAAAAAGTTGGTTAGCTAACTAGCTTAACCACACTCTTTGGTAAACAGTTGATAAAAGGGAAAACACGTACGATTTCGCGTAGCTAACGTTACATTACCATTTAGTCGTATGGTAAACTGTCGCTTCTTTTTATCGTGGTCTACTGTTATCGGAGTGTTGATTTCGGGGACGTTCATCTGTGTAGCCTGGGCCATGGTCTTTCGTCGTCCTTTCGCCAAAACGTATTTGATTGAGGTGAAATGGATCTCAAAGCGATTAAATCATAGCAACCTCAAACTCAGAAGAATCAATATCCAGCAAAACACTCCATCCTCCTCCTAGGAAGTCTACTGTAGATCACATGGTCGGAGCGGACCAATGATTGCTGCGATTCTTGATTTGAGAATGGCCGTGTTCCAGGCCGCCTACATTGTAGTTGAGTTGCGCATAATCAGTTTATCTTGTCATCAATTATCAATTAATGTATCACATATTCATGGGGTTCATTCGATCAAGGTTAAACACTTGGCTTGCTTCAACATTTGCAGAGATCTGACAAACACACACATGAGAAGTGCTTACCAAGAAAAACTTCAGTAAGGACTAATTCGAGGCTGAAAGGAATTGGAGCAGATATGAAACAGACAATCATAATATAAGTCATAAATATCAAATTCCCTGTTTGTTTCAAAACCAACTTTATAAGAGTTTTTATAAATAGGTTATATTTGACTCAAAATTCCATGATGTACAGTAAGGCATTGTTGGCAGAATAGATGGATGCAGTTCAATGCATTACTTGCTAGTCCCAAAATATTGCTATCAGGTTGTAAATCGCAGCTGGTACATTGTTTGCTGCCACCACCCATTCGGGATGCACTGTTTCAGTTTCAATGACTCAATATTTTGAACAAAAACGGACAACTGTAACTAAGGCTGGGAGTGTCAATACAATCAAACTAGCAAGGGCAATGATCACAAGTCAGTCATAATGTGGCTAATAGGCTAGCATACGTGTCAAACACAAGGCCCGCCGTCCGAATTAGACACACATAAGTGAGTATAAATGAGTCAACAGTTGAGTCTTCTACTTTATGAAATTACAGCCTGATGCACTTGTATAGTTAATTCAACTTCAACTGCGCTGCTTTCGTGTGTCCTGTTTACAGCGCTGCAGTGGAGGGAAAGTGTACAGACACATGCCACAGTCCTAGCTAGGCTACTAAAATGTTGCAGCCTGCCTTCGGTTTTTAAAGCTCGACAATGAATAACCAAAAAATAAAACCTGCAACAAAACACCATTCAAAAGAGAAACATGTAGGCATGTTACAGCAACATTTGAGCAGTAGCCTAGGTTGGCTACTCAACTACAATACATTTTGAGTGCACCATACAGCAACGATGCATTCAACCGCACCAATGATCCATGCAGTGCAAAAAAATGAAAAATATGTTTTAAGTTTAAATGTTACAACAACCTACAGCTACTTTTTAGTTATTTGGAGTTATTAAATCGTTTTTAATTTGGGTCACAGCATATCATGCACATCTGCAAGCATAGCAGCAAAGGCTGGGCAAATATTTTTTTAGCTATTTTGTTTTAATATGTTAAATTGCTATATACAGCATCCTACATACAAGTGGACATTATAAAGGGTCATATTTTTTCTAATAAAACAATGGCCAGTGGGTCGCAGTTGCACTCCCTGCTGGGAGGATGCCATGTCATTGGAGGAGTGGATGAGTGACCGACTTTTCCCCCTCATATAGTTTTTTTGTTGGGTAACAGTTAGAGATGCTGCAGGTGTTATTTGGTTAGCTAGCAAGAAATGTGAATCGCAGTTAACATATCTTTTAGTTGTCAATCAAATGTGTTGATAATTCTAACCAAAAGGAGAGACCGTATTCTTCAAAACAACTTTATTATAACATTTGCAAAAATGAAGCAATCAACCATCACTAAGAATAGTCAGAGTTCAAAAGCTCAATGAACAGAGCTAACTTTCGCCTTTTATAGAAAGTACATATTTTTTATCTTTGTGACAATTAGCAGATGTGCAGAAACAGGCCCTGGGAACAGAGTTGTAAAAAGTAATTTAGCTCATCTGTGTAGACCAAGAAAGCTGATATCGCCACCACTCTCTGTTCCTCCCTGCACTTCCCACTGAGCTAAATTCCTGCCGATCGAAAACACAGGACTGTGGTCGCGCCCAAGCAGGTCATAAATCCTAACGCTCAGATTTATGACTAAGTCTTACAAGACAAGCCTGTGTACAATTATACAGTATAGAATTGTCAAGACTTTCCCTCTCGGGTGAGGATCATAGGCACCAGATCAGCCCCCCCCCCCCCCCCCCCCCTCCCACCAGAGTTTAGAAATGTAAGTTAAAAATCCCTTTGTTACCACAGAGACTTTGCAGTACTGTGACATAAAAACGTTGGACATTTCTAACGTATATAATGTGGTAAATGGTTCGTGGGGCTCAAAACAATAATCATGTCAAATAAGTTGTTGTTGTGTGATATCATTTAAGGATGGTATAACCAAATAACGGTAACTCTACAAATGTAGACGTTCCAGTTATCAGATTTACATCTAAATGTTGTGGAACTGATCTGATTAAATATGAAACTATTTGTGAGAAAATGAAATGTGACCGTAGCCTTCTAAATGAGAGAATTGTCTTTCATGTAAAGTTTTACCCAGTCAGTAACCACGCACACGTGAGCACAGACATTATGACAAAAGGAGGGAATGCTCTTTTTCCCCAAGTGTTTAAAATGACTCGCTGAAGAATTTACATTAGACCAAATAGGGAGACGGTAAGCCGGACGTCACGAATCGTTAGACAATAGAGACCAGAAAAACGTTGAGCGGTGGCTGCACGTTGAAATGGTAGGAATTTAAATCTCTAGAGACCAGACAGCATGAAGTGTTGGCTACACGGCTGAGAAATGATTTAAAACTAAAGACCAGTATGATGCAAATATTTCAGAATTAAAAAAATTGGTGGATCAAATCCAGTTTTCCTGCATATATTAATAGAATAGACAATCGCTGAAGAAAATAAAGATCAATATGTTTCTTTTAAAACAATATTATTTAATGAGACAATTATTTCAGATTATCGACCCAACCACGTAAGGGTTCTAGCTACATAAATTATGATGAATGCTTTTTGCAGGTGATCAGATATTTAGGTAGGGCCTGGTGACCATTGAAAATGACAAAGGTGGCTAGACCTTCTTCAACGCTGTCATACAGGGTGAGAGGGTCTCTGCCAAAGGGAGGTGGCACAATAAGATCTGGAGAGCCAGCCGTTGAATTCCCAGTCAGCACCTTTGCCTCAATGAAGTACATGTACTCTCTTCATCAGCGAAGCTCTTCAGCCACAACTTCTCTGCTCCAGACACACTGCTACTGAAGTAGATGCCCTTTCCAAGCTTTTGTTCTATAGATGAAAGTAACATTTTATTACAGCATGTAAGAGAAAATGGACTCCATTACAATACAAAACCCTTTTGTAACGGTTGTGTTATGTATCTTTTACACACCAGGGATAGGTATGTGCTTTGACTCAAAAGGCCTAATTGAAAGTTTAAAACCTGCATATTATGATTTCTGAAGTAATTATTACTTGACAACTATCTTGGAGCTATTCTTTAGTGTCTACAGAGGGGTGAATACATATAATTCATTCCAATTCATAGAATGAATGTCATTAGAACTAATAGAATGTTATTCAATGTATTTTTCTGGCTTCTGCCTTACCATCAGGTGGTGCGAACTCCTTCTGGAAACCCACTCTGCTGAGCAGGTCACAGAATTATGCTGGCAGGTGCTGGTACATCCGCTGAGGAGAGGTAGACACCTGCAACTTCTTAAGGTCAAAGAGCTGCCTCAGAGTACGGTTCTCCACCTTCTCAACCTGTAACACATCAGCCATAACCATACTTAAATCAGTTATCAAAGATTATATATTTTAATGTTAAATCTGTTGTTTCTTGTGTTGACACTCACCCTGACAATTAGAAACCCAGAAAAATGGAATTGTATTTCTCTATGTTCCAAACTGTTGTTGTTTACAGGCTTCCTTGGGGAACTGGTGGGATATTTCAGGCCCATTAAATTCTCCAGTTCTTTTGCAAAACCCTATTGGACTTTGCAGCACATGGCTTCCACCTCTAACACAGCAGCTCTTACACCTCTAGAAGCCCCCTGGATGGTGATGCTGGCACAGCCATCTTTTAAGTTCTCCTCGATGGAAACCTTCCACTTGGTCTGAAAGGACAGCAACTCATCAAACTCTGTCTGGCCAAAGCACTGGATGAAATTGTTGTGAATGGTGAAGCTATGGTGAAGCTATCAGAGGACATTATAAAAGTGAGCCAAAATGTGGCCTTCCTCAACGTGTCACAGTGGGCACTGCTGAGCTCGATATGCGGTGTTGCGCCTCCCCTTGGAGACTCATACTGATCAGTTGCATGGCCAAATCCTTGCAGACGAGACATGAAAGCATAAGTCTGTTAAAAATCTAAAATGCTGCATGAGCTGGTTTACTAACTGTAGATAAAAAAAAATACTGTATGTTGTATCAATATAATGTTGTATCACATGAAAGAACATTGTACCATACTGTATGTTGTATAATGTGTTGTATCAACCAATTGATACAACACTGTTGGAGGCACTGTTGGAGGAGCTAGGATATTTAATTGCGTCTTGGTGAGATTTTAGTTGATCTTCAAAAGCCTGTGGAAAAGAGCATAATCATGAATTGTAGCATAATGTTAGTCTCAAAGTGTGACGGCATGATTGCAAAGAGCAGAACTTTTGTAGTTTGTTACATCACCTGAAATGTATCATTGTCAGATGGATAAACGACAACATAGATATCCATCCTCAGCTCTTGGAGGTTCTAGGCAGCCGCCACCACAGCACCGGCAATCATCTTGGCAACCTCCTGTTTATGGAATCCTAGCTGCCCTGTACCAATAGCAGGGAGAGACTGACCTTCGTCCACTTGTCGCTGCCATTCTTAAACATCCTAACACCACATTGTAGAGGATCTGGAAAACACAAAACGGGAGAGAGCAGTTCAGTAGTTATCTGACAAAAAAAAAAAAATATGCCTACATATAAACTTTATCATACCTTATCAGCTGAATATTCATTTCTTTGTGCACACACATTGTGGTACACAGAGGAGCAGTTTAGTTTACATCCTTTCGTTTCAATAATATCTCCATTTAAAACATGTGAATAATGTGCTTTTACTATTTCCTTTTGCATTTCGCTGCCTGCCTTCTGTGATATAGCTTTTGAGATTTCCCCGACAGCTAACTTGAGATCTTGTTGTGTTGTATTCACAATGACGTCGACCTGTATAGTGAAAGAATGAGTAAATTAGTAATAGTGCCCTCTCTTCACAGCAGTTTACACATTTAATAATTTTATGAATAAACATTACTGTATAGAATTCTTAGAAGTTAAATATTTTGTGTCGTCATACATTTATTTCAGGAGAGGACATAATTTCGAATGTCTTACCTTCTCTTCTTCAATGTGCCCCTTTTTAATGTTCAGACTGACATTCCCAAACTGAACCGTGGGTGTTAAGGGTTTGGTGGAGCCTTTCCCATAGTTTGTAACATCTTGTCTGTATGGAGCCTGTCTCTGAGCCACCGCTGCTTGACTGTGTGAACCCGAGAACCCCAGAATCTGACTGTATGCTCTCTCCATCTCCCTGACTGTTAGTTCATCGTGATTGACCAGGCGAACCTCTAAAGGAGCTCCGGAGTAATATTGATCATGGTACATTTTCAGGGTTTGAACAATGACATCTGCACAGATATGCAAGGGAAAGTTGAACAGGCCAGAACTTATGGCCGGAATGGCGACAGACTGCAGCTTCTCTTGCTCTACCATCTTTAGAACGCTTTTAACAGTCTTTGAGAGTTCTGGCATGGCATCAGCAACTTGATATTGCATTGGTTTGTATGGAAGGCATGGACCCAAAGCATGAATGATCTTCTAGCATGGTAAGCGTCCAGGTCTGTCAACAATGGCATTTCCCGTTAACAACTTTCCGTAAAGCTTTCTGTACTCCCCCATGACTGAGGTTCACATTGGCTGCGTTGACCACAGCATCTACTTTATGAGTGGTGAGGTCATCTTTTCATACCGATACTTTGAGGCCCTTTGACAGCTGGGTAGAAAACCTTTCCTCACCTGGCTTCTTGAATTTCCCTGCACCGATACCCACATCATGGAGCACGGCAGTGCATCCAAACTTGCTATGCTGAACATTAGTCAGAGCTGGTCCACATTGGCCCAGGATGCTCACCAACTCCTCCTCCAGAAGGATCTTCTCTATCTTGGCCAGGACTCACACAGCACAGGGAATCCAATGTTGATCTGAGGAATAAGGAGAACTTTTGAGTGTAAGATAATGTTACATGACGTAACAATACTCTCGCGCTAGCTTGCAACTCAACGTCTTATAGGAACGAGCTCACCGGCCAAGCACATGCACTGTCGTGGTTGCAAGGTCTGATCCAGTGTTGCCAACTTAGCGACATTGTTGCTATATTTAGCGAGTCCTTAGACCCCTTTAGCGACACATATTTAAAAAATCGACTAGCGACAAATCTAGTGTCTTTTTCTGGTGTTATTGGAGACTTTTGGAGACTCTGACGTGAAAGCACGTATCGTTCTTACTCTTCTCAACGAGCAGCGGGTGCTGCCGTGGGCCCCGCGGCCCAGTCCTCGCGCAGCAGTCCCTCCCAGCTGCAGTCAGAGCAGGAGATGTTCACCCCTCCACGTCCAGACTGCAAATGAATCGCGCATGCGGGAAGCCGGCGCTGGCTGATCCCACCCTGGCTTACATTCAGGGCGGGATGTAAATGTAAAATGTTCTTTGTCTAAAATAAATCACTGCACAAAAATAAATCACTGCTTTTGACTCACACAGCCTCAGGCACTTACTCACCTTGTCCACTGTGTGTGTGCCTCTCTGTGACATAAGCTAAACATCTAGCTGGCTTGCTCATCATGTCTCAGTCTAAACTGTACACTCAAAAATACAGAAAGGAGTGGGAATCAAACCCTGAATTCAAAGGCTGGTTGAAGCCGTTTATTGGAGATGATACATGGGCATACTGCCGGTATTGTAAGGCTGATTTCTACGCCAAACTTAGCGATGTAAAAAAACACATGACAACTCAAAAACATCCTCAAAAGGCAAAGCCTATAACAGTTCCACCCAAAACAAGCTGCCATTTATTGACCAAAATTGACTCTGCAAAAAAGGCTGAGGCCAGTCACCATGGCATTAGCTATCGCTGAACACTGTTCCATGCTGGCATGTGATCACATTGGAGAAGCATGTAGAGCTGCTTTCTCAGACTCCACTGCTGCTACCCACTTCAAAATGCACAGGACAAAGTGCACAGAAATGATTCATGGTTTTCTAGCACCATACTTTCTGAAAAAGATGGTCGCAGATGTGGGTGACCAGAGTTTCAGCTTCCTCCTCGATGAGTCCACAGATGTAAGTGTTTCTAAGTACCTGGGGGTTGTGATAAGGTACTTTAGTGACACCAAGCAGACAATTGTATCAACATTTCTGGGGCTTGTTGAGTTGGAGGGAGGAGATGCCAAATCTATATTGCGTGCTGTTGTGGCTTTCCTCGAGAAGTGTTGTCTTAAAAAAGAGAAAATCCTGGGGATAGGGACTGACAATGCCTCTGTTATGACGGGGATTAACAATGGGGTCCATAAAGTGCTGAAGGAGGAGTATGGCCTCAAATATCTGGTTCTTATTCGCTGTGTGTGCCACTCTCATGCTTCCAATGACACCATCCCCCGTAGTATGGAGTACTTGGTACGAGAAACATATAACTGGTTTTCAGTGTCTCTAAAGCGCAGGGAGGCCTATAAGGCCATATATGAGACCATCAACTGTGGGGAGAAACCTTTACAGATAACCAAGGTATGTGCCACACGCTGGCTCTCCATTGAACCTGCGGTTTCACGCATTTTGGACCAGTGGGAGGAGCTTAGGTTGCATTTCGCAGTCACCAAGTCCAGTGAACACTGCTACATGGCTGAGGTTTTATACTCCATGTACAGTGATCCTCAAAACATTGTATCACGAGCGTGCTCGTGCGGCAGAGTCGATACCCGCGCTTATAAACCCAGGGTCGTTACAATATTTTATCAATTACATTTACTTTTGATAGATGTCAGGTTTGCAGATCTAGCTGTTTTCGCTGGAACAACATTGTGACCTTGATACTAGGTTATAATCAAAACTGAAAGTAAACTGACATGACTTACCTGGTTAAACAAAGTTACAGTAGTCAATAATATCGCTCACAAGTTCTCAATAATATTACATTTGGATCAGATCCTTGTACCGCTCGTTCAATCGATAGCTGAATTTAAACAACTAAAAATGATAATAATTTCGACTGCATTAATAGTTTTTTCTTATGTCGTCCATAAGATTGAATTCATGAACTGAGACCGTGTGGGGGTTTATATACGTCATTGGCTGCAACAGGATATGTTTGATAGCTGTTTTCAAAGTAACAGCTGTGTGACTATCTGACCATCGCTACAGCGAGCTAGCTTTCGCCAGGTTCTTTATAAATAAGGGCCACCAACAAGTAACGTTAGTTAGCTGCCTTCGATGCTTGGTGGCTTTACTGACAGACAAGACAGGACGCTTATATTAAAAGCCACCAAGCATCGAGCTAAAGCTAACGTTAGCTAGTTATCATACCAATCCAAACAGGTGTGTGTGTTGTGCCTACAGTACTGTACAAGGATCGTTCAAGACTATCTAGCCCCAGCTAACACAGCTTGACATACCAACTTTTGACCATCAGGTGAGTACAGTATGAATTAATTATCAACAATTATCTATATGGTGTCGGTAGCTAGCTATAGGTCAAGGGTGTCAAACTCCTTCCATGGAGTGCCTGTCCCATGTATCATGAGCTGAAATAAAATATCCCAGAAATGTTCCATATGGACAACAAGCTAATTTATCTAAAATGTTGTGCACAAATTTGTTTACATCCCTCTTAGTCAGCATTTCTCCTTTGCCAAGATAATTCATCCACCTGACAGGTGTGGTATATCAAGAAGCTGATTAAACAGCATGGTCATTACACAGGTGCACCTTGTGCTAAGGACAATAAAAGGCCACTCTAAAATGTGCAGTTTTGTTACACAACACAATGCCACAGATGTTTCAAGTTTTGAGGGAGCATGCAATTGGCATGCTGACTGCAGGAATGTCTACCAGAGCTGTTGCCAGAAAATGTAATGTTAATTTCTCTACCATAAGCCGCCTCCAATGTTATTTTAGAGAATTTGGCAGTATGTCCAACTGGCCACACATCCGCAGACCATGTGTAACCACGCCAGCCCAGGACCTCCACATCCGGACTTCTTCACCTGCGGTATTGTCTCAGACCAGCCACCTGAACAGCTGATGAAACTGTGGGTTTGCACAACTGAAGAATTTCTGCACAAACTGTCAGTAACTGTCTCAGAGAAGCTCATCTATGTGCTCGTCGTCCTCACCAGGGTCTTGACCTGACTGCTGTTCGGCGTCATAACTGACTTCAGTGAGCAACTGCTCTCCTTCGATGGCCACTGGCATGCTGGAGAAGTGTGCCCTTCACAGATGAATCCCGGTTTCAACTGTACCGGGCAGATGGCAGAGTGTGTGTATGGCGTTGTGTGGGCGAGTGGTTTGCTGATGCCAACGTTGTGAACAGAGTGCCCATGGTGGCGGTAGGGATATGGTATGGGCAGGCATAAGCTACAGACAACGAACACAATTGCATTTTATTGATGGCAATTTGAATGCACAGAGATACCGTGACGAGATCCTGAGGCCCATTGTTGTGCCATTCATTCGCCGCCATCACCTCATGTGCATGATAATGTACACAGTTCCTGGAAGCTGAAAATGTCCCAGTTCTTCCATGGCCTGCATACTCACCAGCCATGTCATCCATTGAGCATGTTTGGGATGCTCTGGATCGACGTGTACGACAGCGTGTTCCAGTTCCCGCCAATATCCAGCAACTTTGCACAGCCATCGAAGAGGAGTGGGACAACATTCCACAGGCCACAATCAACTGCCTGATCAACTCAATGCGAAGGTGATGTGCTGCATGAGGTAAATGGTGGTCTCACCAGATACTGAATGGTTTTCTGATCCTCACCCTTACTTTTTTCTGTGACCAACAGATGCATACCTGTATTCCCAGTCATGTGGAATCCATAGATTAGGGCCTAATGAATTTATTTCAATTGACTGATTTTCTTATATGAACTGTAACTCAGTAAAATCTTTTAAATTGTTGCATATTGCGTTTTTTAATCTTTGTTCAGTGTACAATACATTTTGAGGGAGCCATACAGCAATGCTGCATTCAACCGCACAGGTGATCCATGCAGTGCAGAAAAATGAAAAACACGTTTTAAGTTTAAATGTTACAACAACCTATAGCTACGTTTTTGTTATTTGGAGTTAGTAATAGGGTTGCAAAGGGTCGTAAAATTTCCAGAATTTTCCAGAAAATTTTCCATCAGAAGTTAAGCCCTGGAATTTGGGGAATTCTGCTTAAATTCATCAGAAAAGTTAGCTTATAACAGTTATAACACAACTTTTTTTGTGGGATACACAAGGCAATTCTAGGTCTTGTGGCATATTTTGGTTAAACTATCCCCAATTCAATGGAATTGCAACCCTCTGCATGCACAGTGCATTTTTCCATCACATTTTTCCAGTGCACTCTTCCATCACATGTACAGCTGATTCTCAAGATCTTGCACACTGATGAGATGCTATTGAGCCCACACTACTATGTCTGAGCCAAGAACTACATGCTTTCTGGTAAGTTTTGATTATAATACGTGAATATATTTTATATGACATACAAGATTTTTTGTTAACTAGTAAATAGTAGCCTACAGCAAAGTGTGTTTATATAATTTCTAACTTGTTAACTTCTGCTAGTTAGTTTTTGCTACCAAGTGGGTTTTAGCTTGCTTGAGCCTGCTAACTGAGGAGTGTTAATTCACCTGTTTCCATACATGTTTCATTTTAAAACATTTATCTTACAAAGGAGTTGTTTAATCTAACTGCTTAACTATTTATCTGTACATGGAATTGTATTTGTTTTTTTTGCTCATTTTTTTCTGATCTTTACAGGAAAATGCCACGGGCACTATCTGATGTGTGGAGACATTTCACTGTAGCTAATGTAGAAGGAAAAGCTGTGCACATGTGCAAATACTGTGCCAAATCATATGTGAAGAATGCAACAAAGATGCAGAATCATCTGGCCAAGTGCATATAGTTCCCCCAGCACTCACAACAAGCAACCTCTGACAAAAGTCCCTCTACTTCTATTCAAGGTGAAAATGATGAATCAGACACCTTATCGATAGCAACAGCTCGTGGTCCTCCAGCAATCAGAAGTTTTTTGGACTCAATGAAGGAACGTAGTCAGAGAAATACTGATGAATGTCTTGCTCGAGCTGTGTATGCAACTGGTTCACCTCTGATGCTCACAGGCAATGTGTATTGGAAGAGATTTCTGAATGTTCTTTGCCCAGCATACACCCCTTCAACCAGACATGCTTTATCTACTCATTTGCTGGATGGAGAGTTCAACAGAGTTCAAGTGAAGGTCAAGCAAATTACAGAGAAAGCAGACTGTACTGCAATCATCTCTGATGGGTGGTCGAATGTTCGTGGGCAAGGAATAATTAACTGCATCATCTCCACCCCTCAACCAGTATTCTACAAGAGCACAGACACAAGGGTCAACAGACACACCGGTCTCTACACTGCAGATGAGCTGAAGGCAGTCATCAATGACCTTGGACCACAGAAGGTATTTGCACTGGTGACAGACAGTGCTGCGAAAATGAAGGATGCTTGGTCTAAAGTGGAGGAGTCTTACCCTCACATCACACCCATTGTCTGTGCTGCTCATGCATTGCATCTGCTCCTCAAGGACATCATGGCACTGAAAACAATGGATACACTCTACAAGAGAGCCAAGCGTTAGGTATGTGAAGGGTCATCAAGTTATAACAGCAATCTATCTCACCAAGCAAAGTGAGAAGAATAACAGCACCACATTGAAGCTGCCCAGCAACACCCGTTGGGGTGGTGTTGTCATCATGTTTGACATTCTCCTGGAGGGGAAGGAGTCTCTGTCATACGGCCATTTCTTGGAGTCTGCCGATATGGACAGCCCCATCAAGAGGATCCTCCTGGATTATGTATTTTGGGAGAGAGTGGTAAGCAGCTTGAAACTCCTGAAACCTATAGCAGTAGCCATTGCACGGATTGAGGGAGACAATGCCATCCTGTCTGATGTTCAGACTCTGCTCGCAGATGTAAGAGAAGAAATCCGTACTGCCCTGCCCACTTCACTGTTGCTCCAAGCAGAGGAAACTGCAGTTCTGAAATACATCAAAAAGCGTAAAGACTTCTGCCTGAAGCCCATACATGCCGCAGCGTACATTTTGGACCTCAAGTATGCTGGCAAGAGCATTCTGTCTGGTGCAGAGATCAACAAGGTCCATGGTGTCATCACTACCGTGTCTTGCCACCTTGGCCTGGATGAGGGCAAGGTCATTGGCAGTCTGGCGAAGTACACTTCCAAGCAAGGGCTTTGGGATGGAGATGCAATATGGCAGTCGTGCCAACACATCTCATCAGCCACCTGGTGGAAGGGACTTTGTGGATCTGAGGCTCTTTCCCCTGTTTCCTCCATCATCCTCCAAATCCCACCAACATCAGCCGCCTCAAAGCGCAACTGGTCCTTGTTTGGGAACACAAACACCAAAGCACGCAACAGGCTGACCAATACAAGGGTTGAACATTTGGTGGCCATCCAGGCAAATTTGAGGCTTTTTGAGCCTGACAAAGAGCCATCCTCAACAAGGTTGGAAAGTGACAGTGAAGATGAGGCCTCAGAGTCTAATGTTCAAGAGGTGGACATAGGTCCAGGGAGAAGGCATGTAAGCCTGAGAGGAAGACAACCAAATCTTTCCTTTCTAGACTATCATTTTACAGATGCATGTTGAAACCGTTTTGGGGAGATGTGATGGATCATTAGGGATCATTCAATATTCCCTTTTGTTGTTCAGTGAAATCATCCCATGTGAAGAGTCAACTCATTTAATTAATGTTCAATTCGTAACAAATTATTATTATTTTTTTCCACTGGAAGGATTTAATAATTTGCAATTATGTCTACTTATTATAAGGTAAAAGGTTTATGTTTCTGTCTCCATGTGATATGGTAAATATATCCAATGCAAAAAACATCTACATTTATAAATGGTATTAATATTAATTTGCATATATTTCCCATATATTCCCACGGGAAGTTTCCACCTCTGAATATTCCCCAAAATGTACAACCCTAGTTATTAAATACTTGTCACGTTCTGACCTTAGTTCCTTTTTTATGTTTTTATTTTAGTTGGTCAGGGCGTGAGTTGGGGTGGGCATTCTATGTTGTTTTTCTATGTTTTGTTCTGTTGTTATATTTCTATGTGTTTGGCCTAGTATGGTTCTCAATCAGAGGCAGGTGTCAGTCGTTGTCTCTGATTGGGAGCCATATTTAGGTAGCCTATTTTCTATTGTGTTTTGTGGGTGGTTGTTTCCTGTGTTAGTACCATACGGGACTGTTTCGGTTGTTTGTTTGTACTTTTGTTATTTTGTTCAGTGTTCTGTTGATTTATTAAATATCTCATTATGGACACTTACCACGCTGCACATTGGTCCGATCCTTGCTACTCCTCCTCAGACGAAGAGGAAATCTGTTACATTACTTTTTGATTACTGTCCCAGCATATTATGCACATCTGCAGGCATAGCAGCAAAGGCTGGACAAATATGATTTATCTATTGTTGGCGCCCCCCCTTGGGTTGTGCCGTGGCGGAGATCTTTGTGGGCTATACTCGGCCTTGTCTCAGGATGGTAAGTTGGTGGTTGAAGATATCCCTCTAGTGGTGTGGGGGCTGTGCTTTGGCAAAGTGGGTGGGGTTATAGTCTTCCTGTTTGGCCCTGTCCGGGGGTATCATCAGATGGGGCCACAGTGTCTCCTGACCCCTCCTGTCTCAGCCTCCAGTATTTATGCTGCAGTAGTTTATGTGTCGGGGGGCTAGGGTCAGTTTGTTATATCTGGAGTACTTCTGTCTTATTCGGTGTCCTGTGTGAATTTAAGTATGCTCTCTCTAATTCTCTCTTTCTCTCTCTCGGAGGACCTGAGCCCTAGGACCATGCCCCAGGACTACCTGGCATGATGACTCCTTGCTGTCCCCAGTCCAACTGGCCGTGCTGCTGCTCCAGTTTCAACTGTTCTGCCTGCGGCTATGGAACCCTGACCTGTTCACCGGACGTGCTACCTGTCCCAGACCTGCTGTTTTCATCTCTCTAGAGACAGCAGGAGCGGTAGAGATACTCTTAATGATCGGCTATGAAAAGCCAACTGACATTTACTCCTGAGGTGCTGACTTGCTGCACCCTCGACAACTACTGTGATTATTATTATTTGACCATGCTGGTCATTTATGAACATTTGAACATCTTGGCCATGTTCTGTTATCTCCACCCGGCACAGCCAGAAGAGGACTGGCTACCCCTCATAGCCTGGTTCCTCTCTAGGTTTCTTCCTAGGTTTTGTCCTTTCTAGGGAGTTTTTCCTAGCCACCGTGCTTCTACACCTGTATTGCTTGCTGTTTGGGGTTTTAGGCTGGGTTTCTGTACAGCACTTTGAGATATCAGCTGATGTAAGAAGGGTTATATAAATACATTTGATTTGTTTTGATATGTTAAAATGCTATATACAGCATCCTATGTACATAAGTGGGCATTATAAAGGGGTCTATTTTTCAAATAAAACAATGGCCAGTTTAGATCGGAGTTGCAATTTGTTTGGTAAAAAGAAATAGGCTATGTCTGGCCTGCAAATTTGTTGTTTTTTGTAATATGGCCCGTGCATTGATTGAGTTTGACACCCCTGGGCTAGCGTTGTAGCTTGCTATTTATTTAACAAGCTAAAAACATGGAGCCTAACTTTAGCTAGCTAAACATCTGGGAGGATGTCCTGTCATTTTTCGGTGGCTACAGCAAGAGATGCATGTGCTATTTGGTTAGCTAGGAAGAAATGTGAATCGCTTTGCTTGCTAGCTAGGTATGCTGAACTTGAACAACTTTGTCCACAGTTGTCAATCAAATGTATTTGGCATCGATCAAAAGGGCGGGCAGGCAAGTTCCCATTCAGTTGTCAAAACATGGTTTGAGACAAGCCTGCATTGGCAGGCAAGCTGCAGAAGAACGAGCAGGCTACTATAAAAAGTGAGGAGGGTTTATCTAGTTTTCCCTAGATTTGAGCTCATCTCGCTCTGGCTAGCATTAGTTGATCTTGCTGTTGTTTATGTGCATATATTGTAATGACCTGACTAGATCATAAAGGAACAATTGTCCAGACAGAGGATGGAGTTTACGAATTTACGGTTTATTAACCCAACTTCACACAGGCTACTGTTTGGCCGCAGCCCACGCCAAATAAATGAAGGATACCCTATAAACCAACCGTGACCTTCTCTTGTGAAGGCCAGACGTAAGAGAGAGAACAATGGCTAAACCTGGTCTTAACTTCCAATGCTCCGTCCCCCTGCCCAACCCCCCTCCACGCCACTCCGCCAACCACCAGGATGCCCGGCATCAGAACATTCCAGGCATCCCCGTGATTGGCAGATAGCAGGTTGATTGGCATGTCGGAACCCGCGAACACTGGGTACTGGTAAGTACAACACAACCAACTGATAGCCTAACACATGTCTGTGCGGGTCGCTACAATATACACAACTGAGGGAGAGATGGACTACCTTTTCATGATTGTTTGATCAATAGGACTGTGATGTTCCCAAGTGTAAGAGGACTCGTGGTATTTACATATTTGCAGAAATCCATTCAGGTGTATTTTGTGGCTTTTGGCGAATGCGTTCTAATGACCTAAAGTTGCGCTGTTGCTACGGCCTGTAAACACACAGTCCAGTTCAAAGTGAACGATGGCAGGCCCGTGTGGCAAATGGCTTATTTGCATATAGGCCTACTTTAGCTCGGATTGGCTGTGGCGCACCGGTCTGCTATACTCCGGTTCTGAACAAGACAGATATTTTGATTCGTTTTTATTCACTACAGTGTCTATTAATTGTCCAAACACATGGCAGCTTTCCCACTCTATATTGCCACAGAATTTTCACAAATGCCAAACATTCTATGAATTTATGAAAACGTGAAAATGACCATGCTCACAAAAAATAAAGGTGTAATATTCTTCCTGTGGGTGTATATGAACAGCTTTGAATAAGATGTAATGTTGCTATAACGCTGTTAGTTCAACTTTAAATGTCATGGTTTCCCGTGTCGTACTGCGAGGACCACACACCATGTCATCGCGTGACTCCATGTTTACTATGGTATGATGGTTATTATATCAATATTTGTGCAAAAAGGCGTTTTCCACTGGCATTTCTCGCATAATTAATTTTCCTACACAAAAAGATCTCACCATGTCGAACAAACAAATGATCTGTCAGCATTTATAAAATTGTACTGAAAAAATGTGGATGGAAATGTGGTTATTGCTACTTATTAACATCAAACAAACAAGCAACGTTGCAAAGAAACAGTATGCAGGTTTCCATTGACACAGGTTTATTTGACAAAAGCAATGTCGCAACAACAAAAAATAATTGCGACAAGTGTAACGGAAACAGCAGGAGAAATTTTCTAAAGATTGACAAATTGTATCCGTTCGAACGGGGTGGATTTTCCATTATTGCAAATTTTTTTGATGGAAACGAATAAATTATGATTGCCGAATCACGTGATGTCGCGCATAACTATAAAGTTCAACTCCACATTTAATTATAAATGCCTACTTCTTGCAAAATATTTGTTTTCAACTATGTTTTTTTGCTGGACGAGGATTGTCCTGACTTTCAAGAATGCCTGATTTGAGTGTTATAAATCTGTCATTCTCATTTGAAAGCCAGTAGCGGTGCGTGGGTAAAATCACTGGGGAAGCCAATCCAGGAGAAAAAGCCACATTACAACCTGTTTTGTGATAACTGCGTTGTGTGCTCTATAACCTGTTAGTTCATATGCCTTGCCACAGTGATACAATAGACCTAGTGATACAATATGCCTTGCCACAGTGATACAATAGACCTAAGACCGAGACAATAAGAAGACACAATAGTAGAATAAATTAAACCACACCTTTTTTTCATCACGAAACCGGAAAGCAACCTCTGTCTGGTGAAGTCCACAAAGCATTTTGCATGTAACAAACAGTTACATGACCTACAGCATGGTTTCTGACATTTTTGGACAACTAAACAACCATTGATTTAGAAACACAGCGAGTTACCACAAGTCGAAAAGAAAACAGGAGCTGCCTCCACTATTCCAGCACCATTTCAACTGCAACATTTCAACATCATAAAATTACCTATGCTTAGTTTAATATAGTGACAACTAAACGATACAAAAAACGATTTAGTCTGCAAGGGTCTGCATGAAAAGCAAGAGAAAGGAGGGTAAAGTGCACTCCATTGAAGCAAACACAGATGAAGGGAACAACAGCACAGAGGATGTATATGCTAGCAAGTGCATAGGGGCAGTGAGTGCAAAAGGAAAAAAGTGGTTTGTCACTGCTACTTAATAAAAAACCACAGCAATGCCAGCTAGATTCAGGGGCCACATGTAACGTTATGAGCCTTAAAAGGCAAAAGGAGGCTCGCGCCCAGAGACAATCTCACACAGAGTAGCACCAAGCTGAAACTGTATTCAGGCCAGGTCATGACCTCTTTAGGCCTGTTTGTGACAGAGTGTTTTTTACGTGGCCAGAAACACACCCTTGAGTTTGAAATAGTTGAGGCTAGTCAACAGCCATTACTGCCAGGTTCTACATGCGAGCGCCTTGGGCTTATTAACTTCATCATCCCAGCTGATCTTAACATTATATACAAAGTCCAGGCTGGGCCCCTGAGCATGGAGACACTCCTAAGCAAGTACCATGATGTCTTCAACGCACCGGTCGAGTCAGTTCCCGGCGAAGTCCACTTTGAGTTGGACGCAGCAATCCAGCCTGTCCAGTGTGCACCCCGCAATGTACCAGTGGCCATGAAAGCAGCTACGAAGGCTCAGCTTGACAAATACGAAGCAGATGGCCACATCATATCCGTCACCGAGCCTACAGACTGGATAAGTAATATGGTTATCGTCAAGAAACCAGACAGGCTACGGATATGCATTGATCCTAGACACCTCAACCGGGCTCTGCGACGTTCACATTACATTATGACCACGTTGGAGGATGTTCTTTACAAGCTCCCGAAGGCCAGAGTTTTCACACTCGTGGACGCCAGAGATGCCTTCCTGCAGTGCAAGCTCGACGAGCCGAGCAGCTATATGACCACCTTTTGGACACCCTGGGGCAGGAAAAGATGGTTGAAGCTCCCGTTTGGTGTCTCCGTGGCTCCAGAGGTGTATCAGCGGAAACAGCACGAGCTGTTGATGGGACTCAGTGGCGTGGAACCCATAGCAGATGACATCTTCATGGTGGGCTGTGGGGACAGTGATGAGGAGGCAGAATGTGAGCATGACGCCAAGCTGCTGGCCCTTAGCTTTACCTGTCACAGATGCAGACAGGTCAAGCTAAGGCTAAGTATAAAAAAAGCTTCAGTTTAAAGTGCCAGAGGTCCGCTTTCATGGGCACATCTTGTCCTCCACCGGATTGAATGCAGATCATGAAAAAGCGAAGGCTGTCTTGGAAATGCCCCCCCCCCCCCCCCCCCTTCATCTGACATGAAGGCAGTGCAGCGCTTCGTCGGATTCGTCACCTACCTGGCCAAGTTCCTACTGCGGCTCTCTGAAGTGTGTGAGCCACTAAGGAGGCTCATGGACAAGGACACCATCTGGCATTGGCTCCCAAAACACGACGCAGCGGTGAGGGAAATGAAACAACTGGTCACCCAGACACCTGTATTGCGATACTCCGATGTGTCAAAACCTGTCACGATTCAGAGTGACTCAAGCCAGTATGGACTTGGCTGTTGTCTCGTGCAGGAGGGCCAGCCTGTGGCACTCCAACAGAGTAGAACTATGCCCAGATAGAGAAGGAGTGCCTCAGCATTGTGTTTGCATGCCAACGCTTCCACCACTACCTGTACTGGCGCGACAATATTACCGCAGAGACAGATCACAAGCCCCTTATTGCTATATTCAGCAAGCCTCTCCTGAATGCCCCGAAACGACTGCAGAGCATGCTACTGGCCCTACAAAACTACAACCTCAAGGTGGTGTATAAGCCAGGGCCAGAGATGTATGTGAGTGACACGCTCAGCAGGGCTACTGCATCAGGGACACACACACTCTCCATGCATGAACAACACGCAGTGGGCAGCTTACAAACAGCAAGTGGATGTTGAACACATCAACCAGGCTGACTACCTCAATGTTACGGACCAGCGCCTTATACAAATCAGACAGCACACAGACAGGGACGAGCAACTCCAGGCATTGAGGTCTGTGATTCTGATGGGCTGGCCATCAGGAAGAAACTTCTATAGCCGTCAGAGAATATTGGCCAGTCAAAGAGGATCTCGGCCAGTCAAAGAGGATCTCAGTGTTCAAAATGGAGTAATATTCAAGGGTCGTTATTCCCTGGTCTCTGCGCCCTGAGATGTTGGCGCGCGTGCACTCAAGTCACATAGGAGGTGAGGCCTGTTACAGACAAGCACGTGACACACTGTATTGGCCAGGAATGCAGAGTGAAATCAAAGACTATGTCAGTAAATGAACAATCTGCAATGAATATGCCATTGAGCAATAGAGAGAGACGATGATGTACCACGAGCTATCGATGCGCCCCTGGCAGATAGTACGTCTAGATCTCTTCCAGCACAGTGGCAAAGACTTTCTGCTGGTAGTCGATCATTACTCAGACTTCTGGGAGATTGACCTCCTCCCCGACCTCTCAGCAGAGACAACGATCAAACGCTGCAAGGCTCAGTTTGCCCGCTATGGCCAGCCAGATAGGGTAATTTCAGATAATGGACCTCAATTCTCCGGATTTGAGTTCTGAAAATTTGCTGCAGAATGGGAATTCGAGCACGTCACCTCATCCCCACGACACCCAAAAGCTAATGGGAAGGCGGAGTCGGCATTCAAAATCGCAAAGAACCTCTGCAAAAAAGCTCTGCGAGAGGGCAAAGATGCCTGGAAAGCATTCCTGCAGTGGCGCAATACCCCGACAGAAGGCATGGAAAGCAGCCCGGCCCAGCGCCTCATGGCACGGCGCTTAAAAGCAGCTCTGATAGTAGCCAGCACTCCTGGAGCCATGTGTGGTGACAGACGTGCTGGTGACGTTACGTCACAGAAGACAGGTCTCCAAGTTCACCTACGACAAATCAGCAAAAGACTTACCTGAGCTCAGGGTGGGTGAAACGGTGCAAATGAAGCCACTACCAGGGGACCGGACGGGCCTCTGGAGACTCGGATCCTGTGTACAGAAAGTGGCACCACGCTCCTACTTGGTCGAAGTGAATGGATCACTGTACCAGGGTTGACCTTCGGATTGCTGAGCCAGCGCCTACTCAGAACCCTGATGGTCATAGGGGTCGCATGACAAAAGACGGAACCCCAGCAAGTCACATGGGGCCTGAGGCACAGGGCGAAGAGCCAGGGGATCACAGGTCGGCCGCTCCCTCGCCCATCAATACTCACCTTAGACAGTCAGGTGACACGCCTGTGTGGGAATCCGCAGTCCTCGCAGACAAGCCCCCTGTCTTTTCACACTGCGGGCGTCTGTCCCAGCCACCAAAAACACTTCATCTGTAGGTTTCCCATTAGGGATTGTTGACAGACAGAGATAAAAGCGAAGAGAGTATCAAAATGTGTTTAGTTGTTACTTGAACAGTTTAGGTTTTTTTTCTTCATGTTGGTAATTATTACTAGATTTGTTTTGTTAGGGAATTGACAGCTCCTGTCCTATTTTATAAAAGGGAAGATGTTATGGATTTAAGATGGCACAGTGATGCCATCTGTTGGTAAATGTTAATTACTGCAACTCCAGTGTTTTTGCAATGTACTGAACAAGACTGGTTACTCACATCAATGCCTCTGTCTTGTCATTTAACATTCAAACGAAGATGGGCTACACATACTGAGAAATAGGGGCACTATTTCTCTCGCTCGGATGCTTTCTCTAGTGAAATACATCCAGCCTCTTGTGAATTGAAAGACAGTTATGAAACACAAAAACACAAAAGATACATAAAAAAAAAAAAAAGA
Organism: Salvelinus namaycush; assembly: GCF_016432855.1. Classification (NCBI taxonomy): domain Eukaryota; kingdom Metazoa; phylum Chordata; class Actinopteri; order Salmoniformes; family Salmonidae; genus Salvelinus; species Salvelinus namaycush. Next base: position 58,442,171 of record NC_052309.1, on the reverse strand, counting down.
TGTTTTGGTTGGTACATTTTTGGGGGAAGACTGGTTTCTCTTGGCATCCATGAATACAAGCCACTGTTGAAAGCAAGTCTAAAAAGCGGTATATCTGTTCTATGTGTGCTATTTATATGCTTCCGTTCTTAAGTTTTGTTTTTGAGTATTTTACGTTCAAACAGCTGAAAGTACAATATTTTTGGTTAAGGAAAATATATTTCACAGCGGTTTAGACGGTACAATGATTCTATACTTGCTTGTTTTGTCACAAACTGAAATGAGGCAAACTATTCGAATTTTAGCAACCAGGAAATGGCGTAGCGATTTCTGCATAGTGCAACTTTGAAGGAAACTAGTGAAAGTTATCAGAAAGAAGACGCCCCCTTTTGTATGCAAAGAAATAGGCTTAAAAAACAATACTAATAATTTGAACTATGCACACTGTAAGAAAGTGTTCATACACTTGGCAAGTGTAGGGCTATTCCTTTCAATAATAAAGCAATTTTCCAGACGGCAATGCACAGGATAAAATAGGGTGATGGGCGATACCGATCAAGTTGCAATGACATATAACATGGTTTCACCAGAATCAAAAGCGAAACTAAACTGATAGGCTACCCGCTACCGCATCCACAGTGAATATATATGTTCGTCATTTGAAGTTGTTCTGGCAGGATGGCAGAAGCCTACGCATTTTCCCTGCTTGTTGAGTTGGAGGGGAATCCCAATATTCCCAAACTGAAAAACAAGTTGGTAAAATATTTCCAAAGTAAAAAGTCTAACGGTGGTGATTGTCTTGTGGAATACGAAGATGGACAAGAAGCAGTAGTGCGGTTCAAAACGGAGGAGGGTAAGTGATATATCAATTGCAAATGCTTGTTTTAAACGGCCTGTATCATCTATTGGTTAGACATGACATTCAACCAATGTTGTTAGGGAAATTCGACATGTACTTGTGCCTACCCTGCCCATCATATGATTAACTCAAAATAATGTTTACAACCACAAATAATAACGGTAGCGATCCAGTGTTTATAAACGTGGATATCGAATTTTACATAGCATTATTTTGTGGCATGCCGATGACACGCAGGGCTACGGGCCAGAAGGTTGAGGGATCAAATCAAATGTCTGTGTTTCTGTGCCAATGCACCACACATCCAATAAGCAAAGCATACCGACTTCCGGCATTTCAATATCACAGGAGGTTGGTGGCACCTTAATTGGGGAGATGGGTTCATGGTAATGGCTGTAGGGGAATCGATGGAATGGTATCAAACACATTAACTCCGTTCCAGCCATTATTATGAGCCGTCCTCACCTCAGCAGCCTCCACTGTTCAATATTGTAATGACCTGACTAGATCATAAAGGAACAATTGTCCAGACAGAGGATGGAGTTTACGAATTGACGGTTTATTAACCCAACTTTACACAGGCTACTGTTTGGCCGTAGCCCATGCCAAATAAATGAAAGATACCCCACAAGCCAACCGTGACCTTCTCTTGTGAAGCCCAGACATAAGAGAAAGAACAACGGCTAAACCTGGTCTTAACTTCCAATGCTCCATCCCCCTGCCCAGCCCCCCTCCACGCCACTCCGCCAACCACCAGGATGCCTGGCATCAGAACATTCCAGGCATTCCCGTGATTGGCAGATAGCAGGTTGATTGGCATGTCGGATCCCACTTCTGACACCAATGTAATGAAACAGGCAGGGAGCAGGTCTCAAATCCTCGACCTTCTAGCCCGAGGTCCGGCGCGCTATCGACTGTGCAGCAAAAGCATGCTCGTGTGGCAGAGTCGATTTCCGCGCTTATAAACCCAGGGTCATTACACTATCATGGTTTGCGTTTCATTTTCAACACCACAATGAAATAGACCAGGGTCCCCCAACTGGCTGCGGTGGTTTTATTCGCCCCCCCATGTTTTCTGAGCCCCAAAAAATTATATATATTTATTTTTTATTTATTTTTTATTTTTCATTGTTAGACAAAAAAATGTAACACCAGGAAATCAGCTACAATGGATTTTAATTTGGGGAATCTTTTCCCAAGTACCTCCACGAATAATAGAGACACGTGATCATATACAAATGTAAGCAAGATTTGAAATTATTATGTTTTAGACAAATATTATTTCTGTTTGGGCATCTTGTGGTCAATTTGTTGGGTAAACAAGATCTCTAAACAAGATCAATAGTGGAGCTTTTCATGTCTTCACTGTTCTTTTTTGCTCAATGACGCACCTGGCGTCTCCGTTGCCTATCAGCTATTCATTTTTGTTATGTGGATTTATATTGAAAATTGGAGCAGCTTTGCATGATTTTATGTGTGGTATGATTGCTAGTTAGCCTATTGCAGATCTGGACAAACGATCCACCTACCACTATTGTCACTATGAATGGTGTATAGCGGGCAGGATAGACAGACTGGTAGACTATATTGACCTGTGGTATAGTTACAGTTGGCGTGCGAAAAAGCGTAGTGCATATGGCAAAGGGCTGGGTGGTATACCGTATTTTACTATATACAGATATTGATGCACGGACCGGTTTGGGTTTTTACTTTACCTTCTATAACGCTATTTGAATGTTTGGTTTGTTAAATGTGATACGCCGTGAATAACGTCCATTTGTATAGTTTACTCCGCAATTTGAGTCATCCCTCCGCTTTCTATCTCTCTCCACGGCAATTTCCACACAGACCTAGTCCCACCCTGTCACTCAAGGAGCGCATTTGTTGTTGCTTGACAACGACACTTTCGTTAAGTCTCCATGGTCAATGCAGCACATGCAATAATGTTGATGACAACAATGTTGTTTCCAATTTGATCTTAATATACATCCACAAGCGTTCTATAATTACAATATTAGTTTGTGTTTCTTACATCTGCAAACAGCTAGTTTGTATTTTCTTAGCAAGGTAAGCTAAATTGTGTTAGCCACTAATGCTAATCGCTAGTTAGCTGGCTAACTAGCTAAGTTAATAAAAGTACTGAGTCAGAGCAAACGTAGCTAGCTAATACAGCTTGATACCAGTGATGGTGGAGGCCTAAATCAGCATGTTGTTTGTGCAACAGTATCTTCTAAATCAAAGAGGAATAGGCGAAGCATGAATATGTTGGCTATATGAGTAAAGATTTAATGTAGCCAAAGATTATACAGAACATCAATTTGGTTCCTCAACCCTGTCACAATAACTCTTCCATGACGTTTTCATTCCTTGTCATGTCAAACAACACACTATTGAATGTGCCCACTATTATTTATATTCTAACTATAGAATTATAATAAACATTCTATTTCCATGATTCCAAAAGTTCACCCAAGTGTTTTGATCTAAATCGCAATTGCAACATTTGGTTAAAAATAAGGTATTTTTGCCCATATCTTGGCAGTGTGGAAATGATCTTAAATGAGTGCAGGAAATTATTTTAGGGTGAAGTTGAATTGAACAGTATAAAACAATCAGAGTGGAGAAAGACCCATTGAAATAATTTAGAATATATGTGTTGCCACCCTATGGTCAATCACTACTCATAAAGCAAATTTAGAACTTTTATTAATCAAAAACATAAAATACTGTCAAATTTGAAAAATACCATATGATATGATATTTTAGCCATATCGCCCAGCCCTATAAGGGAAGTACCATAACACTTTGATATAGGGGAGGTGCATGCAAGCAGATGAGGAAATCTGGTTAGGATGGAAGAAATTACAGTTGAAGTTGGAAGTTTACATACACCTTAGCCAAATACATTTAAACTCAGTTTTTCACAATTCCTGACATTTAATCCTTGTAAAAAATCCCTATTTTAGGTCAGTTAGGATCACCATTTTATTTTAAGGATGTGAAATGTCAGAATAATAGTACAGAGAATGATTTATTTCAGCTTTTATTTATTTCATCACATTCCCAGTGGGTCAGAAGTTTACATACACTCAATTAGTATTTGGTAGCATTGCCTTTAAATTGTTTAACTTGGGTCAAATGTTTTGGGTAGCCTTCCACAAGCTTCCCACAATAAGTTGGGTGAATTTTGGCCCATTCCTCCTGACAGAGCTGGTGTAACTGAGTCAGGTCTGTAGGCCTCCTTGCTCGCACACGCTTTTTCAGTTCTGCCCACAAATTGTCTATAGGATTGAGGTCAGTGCTTTGTGATGGACACTCCAATACCTTAACTTTGTTGTCCTTAAGCCATTTTGCCACAACTTTGGAAGTATGCTTGGGGCCATTGTCCATTTGGAAGACCCATTTGCGACCAAGCTTTAACTTCCTGACTGATGTCTTGAGATGTTGCTTCAATATAGCCACATAGTTTTCCTCCCTCATGATGCCATCTATTTTTTGGAGTGCACCAGTCCCTCCTGCAGCAAAGCACCCCCACAACATGATGCTGCCACCCCCGTTCTTCACGGTTGGGATGTTGTTCTTCGGCTTGCAAGCCTCCCCCTTTTTCCTCCAAACATAACGATGGTCATTATGGCAAAACAGTTCTGTTTTTGTTTCATCAGACCAGAGGACATTTTTACAAAAAGTATGATCTTTTTCCCCATGTGCAGTTGCAAACCGTAGTCTGGCTTTTTTATGGCGGTTTTGGAGCAGTGGCTTCTTCCTTGCTGAGCGGCCTTTCAGGTTATGTTAATATAGGACTCGTTTTACTGTGGATATAGATAGTTTTGTACCCGTTTCCTACAGCATCTTCACAAGGTCCTTTGCTGTTGTTCTGGGATTGATTTGCACCAAAGTACGTTCATCTCTAGGAGACAGAACGCATCTCCATCCTGAGCGGTATGACTGCTGCGTGGTCCCATGATGTCTATACTTGCGTACTATTGTTTGTACAGATGAACGTGGCACCTTCAGGCCTTTGGAAATTGCTCCCAAGGATGAACCAGACTTGTGGAGGTCTACAATTTCTTTTCTGAGGTCTTGGCTGATTTCTTTTTATTTTCCCATGATGTCAAGCAAAGAGGCACTGAGTTTGAAGGTAGGCCTTGAAATACATCCACAGGTACACCTCCAATTGACTCAAATTATGTCAATTAGCCTATCAGAAGCTTCTAAAGCAATGACATAATTTTCTGGAATTTTCCAAGCTGTTTAAATGCACAGTCAACTTAGTGTATGTAAACTTCTGACCCACTGGAATTGTGATTAAGTGAAATAATCTGTCTGTAAACAATTGTTGGAAAAATGACTTGTTTCATGCACACAGTAGATGTCCTAACCGACTTGCCAAAACTATAGTTTGTTAACAGGAAATTTGTGGAGTGGTTGAAAAACGAGTTTTAATGACTGCGACCTAGTGTATGTAAACTTCCGACTTCAACTGTATATAGTAAAACCTGCAAAAGGGCAAATGTAAACCAGGCAAAATACACGGTACCCTCCCCTGTGCCCAATAAAATAAAATAAAAAACACACAACCCTCCCCAAAGCAAAGAAAAAAGTTTGACAACCTTCCCCTATTCTGGACTCCCTCCCCAGTAAATTATGAACTGTCCCTTACATTGTTATTACATTGTTATTCATGGCTGAATGTGTTTTGAACATTGCATCATTAGTAGCGGTTCTTTTCTGTCCCATGCACAGTCAGGCATAGAGTTCTTGAGAAGCAGGAGCACGAGATCAGGTTGGATCGAGGTGTGCTGAAACTGACCATTGGTCTGCCATCAGATGATGTCCCAAAGAGTGCACAGGTCAGTAGTTTCCTGATTGTGAACCATAGGCTATTCCTCTCTCTTACAGCCAGATTGTGCAGATGCACTACCAGTTTCCTATTTTTACCAACTGAGTCTTTGTTCTGAATTTTCTAAGTTTTAAGTGACAATTTTATAGCCAATCATGTGACTATGTTGGCCAATCTCAATGCTGTATTAAATACATAACACAATATTTTTTTTATATTTAGGAAACACAGTCTCCTATTACCTCAGGCAAGTATCAAACATTTAATTTTTGGAAAAACATCTATAGTGTTTGGCAGCTAACAAGGCAGGCAATATTAAACACTCATATTGGGCTCCCGAGTGGCGCAATGGTCTAAGGCACTGCATCTCAGTGCTGAAGGCGTCACTATAGACACCCTTGTTCGAATCCAAGCTGTATCACAATCGGCCGTGATTGGGAGTACCATAGAGCGGCGCACAATTGGCCCAGCGTCGTCCGGGTTTGGCTGGTGTAGGCTGTCATTGTAAATAGGAATTTGTTCTTAACTCACTGGCCTAGTTAAATAAAAAAATATATATATTAAACTATTCAACATGCCATTCTATGCAAACGTTTGTGTTATTAAAAGAAATGGTGGTATTATAAGACATGACATATACATGTCTTTGAACGGGGTATGGTATTAGGTACCAGGGGTACTGGTTTGTGTCAAGAACTTCTGGGTTTTTCATGCTCAACAGTTTCCCATGTGTATCAAGAATGGTCCACAACCTTAAGGACATCAGCCAACTTGACACAACTGTGGGAAGCATTGGAGTCAACATGGGCCAGCATCCCTGTGGAACGCTTTCGACACCTTGTATAGTCCATGCCCCGACGAATTGAGGCTGTTCTGACAGCAAGGCGGGGGTGTATTCTTTACATGTTTTATACACTCAGTGTATGTTCTTACATGCTTACATGTTATAAAGCATAACACCTGCAGGCTTTAAGTGAATTGTTACCCACAATTCAGCAGGTTATAGGGAGCCAATTGACAGCCAGCTCATGGCGTCAGCTAAGAGGAAGGCAGAGGTTGATGCTCCTCAGCAGGAATTACTTGGCTTCAAAAAGCCAGCTGTTGGTTAGTAGGCTAAAATCATATCTCAGCATTTCTCAAGTGGTGCAGGGTTGTGGGGGATTCCTATTGGTTTGTGTCTGAAGACCTGATTTAAAAATATATACATTGGGGAGAACAAGTATTTGATACACTGCCGATTTTGCAGGTTTTCCTACTTACAAAGCATGTAGAGGTCTGTAATTTTATCATCATTTTATCACATTGTATGATTTTTAAGTAATTAATTTGCATTTTATTGCATGACATAAGTATTTGATCACCTACCAACCAGTAAGAATTCCGGCTCTCACAGACCTGTTAGTTTTTCTTTAAGAAGCCCTCCTGTTCTCCACTCATTACCTGTATTAACTGCACCTGTTTGAACTCGTTACCTGTATAAAAGACACCTGTCCACACACTCAATCAAACAGACTCCAACCTCTCCACAATGGCCAAGACCAGAGAGCTGTGTAAGGACATCAGGGATAAAATTGTAGACCTGCACAAGGCTGGGATGGGCTACAGGACAATAGGCAAGCAGCTTGGTGAGAAGGCAAGAACTGTTGGCGCAATTATTAGAAAATGGAAGAAGTTCAAGATGACGGTCAATCACCCTTGGTCTGGGGCTCCATGCAAGATCTCACCTCGTGGGGCATCAATGATCATGAGGAAGGTGAGGGATCAGCCCAGAACTACACGGCAGGACCTGGTCAATGACCTGAAGAGAGCTGGGACCACAGTCTCAAAGAAAACCATTAGAAACACACTACGCCGTCATGGATTAAAATCCTGCAGCGCACACAAGGTCCCCCTGCTCAAGCCAGCGCATGTCCAGGCCCGTCTGAAGTTTGCCAATGACCATCTGGATGATCCAGAGGAGGAATGGGAGAAGGTCATGTGGTCTGATGAGACAAAAATAGAGCTTTTGGTCTAAACTCCACTCGCCGTGTTTGGAGGAAGAAGAAGGATGAGTACAACCCCAAGAACAACATCCCAACCGTGAAGCATGGAGGTGGAAACATCATTCTTTGGGGATGCTTTTCTGCAAAGGGGACAGGATAACTGCACTGTATTGAGGGGAGGATGGATGGGGCCATGTATCGCGAGATCTTGGCCAACAACCTCCTTCCCTCAGTAAGAGCATTGGGTAAGAGCATTGGGCTGGGTCTTCCAGCATGACAACGACCCGAAACACACAGCCAGGGCAACTAAGGAGTGGCTCCGTAAGAAGCATCTCAAGGTCCTGGAGTGGCCCAGCCAGTCTCCAGACCTGAACCCAATAGAAAATCTTTGGAGGGAGCTGAAAGTCCGTATTGCCCAGCAACAGCCCCGAAACCTGAAGGATCTGGAGAAGGTCTGTATGGAGGAGTGGGCCAAAATCCCTGCTGCAGTGTGTGCAAACCTGGTCAAGAGCTACAGGAAACGTATGATCTCTGTAATTGCAAACAAAGGTTTTTGTACCAAATATTAAGTTCTGCTTTTCTGATGTATCAAATAATTATGTCATGCAATAAAATGCAAATTAATTACTTGAAAATCATACAATGTGATTTTCTGGATTTTTGTTTTAGATTCCGTCTCTCACAGTTGAAGTGTACCTATGATAAAAATTACAGACCTCTACATGCTTTATAAGTAGGAAAACCTGCAAAATCGGCAGTGTTTCAAATACTTGTTCTCCCCACTGTATATATTAGTTTTTTTATTGGGCTGTTTGCAATAACATTTGAAAAGGTTAAATGGGTCGCAGTACAACGTTTTGGGAACCACTAGTGTATGTGAAAGGAATGTTTTCTAGAATTATATATAATGTTTAACTATACGACACAAAAGTTTGCATTCTATATCATGGTTAAGTTAACATACTATAACTGATTTGGCTAAGCAGTGGTTAATAATACATTGATAAAGTTGTATTACAGTTGTTGTTGTAGAATTCAACAAAGTAGTTGTAGTCACCTCCAAAAATACATGGTCTTATCATTCTCAGCTGCTACTGATTCAAAAGACTTACCAAAGAGCGGGGATGGAGATGGACACACTCCCCTTACTGAGCCACAGACAGAGATGGAGATTGAACCGATGGAAGTCGAGGACAAGCTGGTGTCCACCTCAGCCGTGTTGGGGAACATTGAGGAGAGCATGAACAAGGAGTTCCTGGAGATGCTGATAGAGAACATCCTGAGTGCGTATAACACCTCTGGTTCTGACTCTCCTACTGCAACACAAACCTTCAGTGTGGAGATCCTGACACCTGTCCTAGACACTGGCCTGGCTGTTGTGACTTTCCAAAATGGAAAAGGTAAACAATAAGAATGATTAGTTTTTTTTCCACCTTAAAGATAGAATTATGACATTGCCATGAGCAGCACTGCAGATATTGCGATGAGGGCGATGCAAGACTTTGCTCTCACACATTCACACAGATTATGTGCGCATGCGCACAGGTTCACATCACACTGCTACAAGGTGGACGCTACGGGACTTAAACAGCTGAGAAGTTTTGCCTCGCTCTTCAACCCAATACTGCTGTTTACTTTGTGCATTTACGTAATCTCGCTGAGTCTACCTTTAATAGAATTTACTGCTTGTAATTTTCCTAAATGACTAAAATGTAAATACCATTTTGAGAGGTATGGAATTTTATTCCTTTTACATACAACACGTCATCAAAGACACCAACTATTTACTGAATGTTATAACTTAGTATCTCTTGAAAGCAAGGCCATATCTCATCAGCATATTCTACTACTTATCTTATTTGTCAGAGACTGAGAACTTCATCACCAGCTGCACCAGCAACAGGATGTTCAGACAGAAACAACTATCTGTTAAACTCCTGGAACTCACCACAAAAGTGAAAGTTGAAAACATAAATCCAAATGTTAGTTCAGACCACCTCCAACTGTTATTTGGAAAAGGGGGCGAGGAGGTGGAAGACGCTGAAATGAATGAAGAGGACCAATCAGCAATCCTCACCTTTCAAGATCCTAAAGGTAAAAACAGTACTAAGAGAAAGCGGAATGATTTTTCCATAGGGTGCAGGGGCAAAAAAAATGTATGCCTTATTTAGGTATGTTTCTACTAATAATGATTTACTATTTGTTACTCAACTTGTCTATAATTAGATAGGCTATATGCAGTTTCTCTTCGGTCATACCTTGTTGCCCTAGAAGACTAACTGAATCGGTACCTACAAGAATACATTTATAGATAGAATTAATGCATCAATACTCTAGTTGACATCGGTAAAGTAGTTGTCTCTCTTCATATTGTCAGATTTTATGTAAGTCAAAATCGCTTAAAATATCATGTTTACAGGCACATGTGCATTCAGATGGTGAAAAAAATTGCTCATATTTCTCCCTCTTGTTCCTAAGACAAAATTATCAATTGGTGTATAATTTTACTGCAGTAAATACTTAATTCTCCAATAGTGAATTTTATATTTGGCTATATGTGAGAAGTTAGGTCTACAGTCAGTGTCCAGTTTTCAATGACTATACCATTAACACATCAAAGGTGCGGTAGAGCAGGGTGGCTGCCTCTCCTGCCACCCCCCCTACTTCTACCGTCCTTGGTACTACATAGTTATGTTATATATGTTATGACAAAATTATATTTCATAATGTATGAGGAATAATCCAATATTTTGTGTTTTTTATTAGCTGTTCACAGAGTCCTAGAGAAGCCACATTACATCGAGAAGCAGCCTCTCAAGGCTTTCCCCTTCTATGATTCTCTGGGAACGGCCTTGTACGGCAAAGACAGACCCACATTGAAACTCCCTTCTGCCTTCACCGAAAACATCAACCAGGCAATTTGGAGATACCTCTGTGACAACCAGGAAGCTGCAGAGACCATCCACAAGGAAATGACCAAAAACTTCTGCAATGTAGACTTCCAACAACCTACCATCAAGTTAAGCCCACTGCCATCTCTACTCAAACAGAAGGGTGTGAAACCCAAGCACTTACAACAATGGAAGGACACCACCAAAGTTGCTTTAATCCAAGCCTTGTCTAACTTTAAATCATTGGAGCTCCAGGTTCAGGACACTGCATGGGAAGAGTCTGAAGGGGAGATCCTCAAGGCGGTGTCTGGGGAGGCCGTGATGGTAGTCCAGGAAGAGACCAGAGGTGTTCTGGCAGTGGTAGGATTGGTAGAAGATGTGGACCGGCTCAGGCAGACACTGGATGGGATCATGGACAGGATATCTAGAAGAATCAAGAGGGAGAAGGCGAGCATAACAGAGGAGTTCCCTCTGGTTCCATCAATCTACCAGGTACTGTTGCATGGCGGCCTGCTGGACAAGATTGTTGGTGAATTCCCAGACTTGAAGCTGACGTATAATCAAGAGAGCCAGAGTGTGACCATCTATGGGTTGATGCAAGAGGTGTTGTGTGCTAACAGAAAGCTTGCAGGTGAAGTAGTAGCCCTGAAACAAAAGCTGGTGGAATTGGATGACTACGTCCTTGAGTTCCTGCAGGAAGAAAACCAGGAAAAGCTATCCAGTTCCCTTCTCACCTTACAGAGCATCAATGCAGCACTAAAAATAGAGAGAAAAGGAGTGCAGCTTCTGGCAGTCTCTGAGGAGGCCCTGTGCGAAGCAGAACATCAACTGCATACGCTTTTGATTTCTCAATACATAGATGTAGAAGACTCCGATCTCCTGAGGATGTCCGAGTGGAAGGATATTGCCAACCGTTTGGAGGAAGCTTCAAACACTCCTTTCAGGAAAGTTATGGTCCAGACATCAGGTGCCTATTCAGGACAACAAGTGGTGGTGTCTGGCTACAAGGAAAAGGTTCTCTTAGTCCGGAATGAATTGGATGATTTCTTACACCAAAATGCTCATGTTGACGAAACTATCGAAGTTAAGCCTGAGGCTATTGGTAAATTCATCCAGGAACAACACAGGGATGCTTGGTCTGATAAAGTCAGAGATAGTGGAGTTAAAGTTTCTTTCAAGGATGAGGCTATTTACCTGAGTGGCACCAGAGTTCACGTAACAGATTGCAAGGAAATATTCGAAAACTTGGTATCCTCCACATTCTTTGACGCCTTGAAAATCTCCAAGCCTGGAGCAAAGAAGTTCTTCCAGGACAATGAGCCCATGTATGTTGACACAGTCATGAATCAGACAGGCTGTGTGGTCCAGCTGATTGAAGAAGAGTATGATGCCAATGGCGGACAAGGCATAAAGCTAGCAGGAGGAGGAATGAAACCTACCTACCAGCTTCAAACACCTGATGGGGTGGAGATAGCCGTTTGCAAAGCAGACATGTGCAAATATTCTGCAGACGCTGTTGTCAATGCCGCCGCCCTGGACCTGAAGCACAATGGCGGTCTTGCAGGAGCTCTTCTGGATACTGCTGGCCCTCAACTGCAGGATGAGTGCAACCAGATCATCAAGAACAAGGGTCAGCTCAAGCCAGGGGACAGTGTCATCACTAGTGCAGGAGGGAAGCTCCGCTGCAAGCACATCATTCATGCAGTGGGACCCAGGTTTGACCAGGCAAACCCCCAGAAGGCCATGGGACAGTTGAGGAGGGCGGTGAAAGGGAGTCTGGATCTAGCAGAGACCCACAACTGCCTGTATGTGGCTCTTCCTGCTATTAGCTCCGGGAATCTAGGCTTTCCTCTGACCCTGTGTGCAGACACCATCGTCAAAGCGGTTAAAGAATACTGTGACGACAAGTTTGGGTACAATACTCTGAAGAAGATCCATCTGGTGAACAATGATGACAAGACAGTCCAGGCTATGGAGGCAGCGGTGCTGAAGGTGTTTGGGAGCCATGGGACTAGTCATCCACGAGAGAATCGACCCACCATAGCTACACACAGCCAGCCTGGTAATCGGGTTCAACGCACAAGTGGTTCAAGTGTGCAGACAAAAGAGGGGCTAGCTATTACCCTGACGAAAGGGAATATCCAAGATGCTGTGGTAAATTGTTTCCAATGTTACTTTGGCTCACTTTGATTGTATACATTTCAATAGTCTTAGTTAAAAATGTCTTCGATTTCATGACGATAAAATCAGAAGAGCCAATAGTTTTGTGTAGTCAGACATGAACCCTTTGTGTTGAGGTACCATATACAAGTTGTCATTGAATGACAATCCAGTTTATAATCAGTTACATGCAACTTGAAGATTTTCATAGATCTGTTTCAAGTTTATTTGCCATGTGTAAACAAATACATTGCACGTTTAACTCTTAAATTATCTTACTGTTACAGACAGAAGTTGTGGTCAACACCGTGGGTGAGGACCTAGCACTTAACCATGGTGCAGTCTCCAAGGCCATCCTCACCGCTGCTGGCCCCCAACTTCAGACTCTGGTAAACCAACAGGGCACAGCCGGAAGGGCTGGGGAAGTCATTGTCACCACTGGCTGCAACCTGAAGAGCAAGCGGGTGTTTCATACCATCGCCCCTCACTGGGACAATGGACAAGGAGCACCACAGAAGGTAAATTATGTTGTTCCTTATCTAAGGATATATAGTTTCATTTTTTGTGTATTTGTACTGTATTTGTTGTGTACATTGCGTTCAGAAAATATTCAGACCACTTCCCTTTTCCACATTTTGTTACGTTAGTCTTATTCTAAAATTGCTGAAATATATTTTTTCCCTCATCAACCTACACACAATACCCTATAAAGACAAAGAGTAAACAGGTTTTTATATATTTTTTTACAAATGTATAAAAAAATAGAAAACAGAATATTATTTACATAAGTATTCAGACCCCAGGTGCATCCTGTTTCCATTGATCATCCTTGAGATGTTTCTACAACATGATTGGAGTTCACCTGTGTTCAATTTAATTAATTGTACATGATTTGGAAAGGCACACATCTGTCTATGTTAGGTCCCACAGTTGACAGTACATGTCAAAGCAAAAAGCCATGAGGTTGAAGGAATTGCCCGTAGAGCTCCGAGACAGGATTGTGTCGAGGCACATATCTGGGGAAGGTTACCAAAACATTTCCGCAGCATTGGAGGTCCCCAAGAACACAGTGGCCTCAATCATTCTTAAATGGAAGAAGTTTGGAACCACCAAGACTCGTTCTAGAGCTGGCCGCCCGGCCAAACTGAGCAATCGGGGGAGAAGGACCTTGGTCACGGAGGTGACCAAGAACCCGATGGTCACTCTGACAGAGCTCCAAAATTCCTCTGTGGAGATGGGAGAACCTTAAAGAAGGACAACCATCTCTGCGGACACTCCACCACTCAGGCCTTTATGATAGACTGGCCTGACGGAAGCCACTCCTCAGTAAAAGGCACATGACAGCCCGCTTGGAGTTTGCCAAAAGGCATTTAAAGGGCTTTCAGACCATGGGAAACGAGATTCTCTGGTCTGATGAAATTAAGATTGAACTCTTTGGCCTGAATGCCAAGCGTCGCATCTGGAAGAAACCTGGTACCATCGCTGTGGTGAAGCATGGTGGTGGCAGCATCATGCTGTGGGGATGTTTTTCAGTGGCATGGACGGGTAGACTAGTCAGGATCGAGGGAAAGATGAACGGAGCAAAGTACAGAGAGATCATTGATGAAAACATGCTCCAGAGCACTCAGGACCTCAGACTGAGGCGAAGGTTCACCTTCCAACAGGACAACGACCCTAAGCTCACAGGCAAGACAACGCAGGAGTGGCTTGGGGACAAGTCTCTGAATGTCCTTGAGTGGCCCAGCCAGAGCCCGGACTTGAACCCGATCGAACATCTCTGGAGAGACCTGAAAATAGCTGTGCAGCAACACTCCCCATCCAACCTAACAGAGCTTGAGAGGATCTGCAGAGAAGAATGGGAGAACCTCCCTAAATGAAGGTGTGCCAAGTTTGTAGCGTTATACCCAAAAAGACTTGAGGCTGTAATCACTGCCAAAGGTGCTTCAACAAAGTACTAAGTAAAGGGTCTGAATACTTATGTAAATGTGATTTGTTTTTTATTTTCAATACATTTGCAACCATTTACATAAACCTGTTTTTGCTTTGTCATTATGGGGTATTGTGTGTAGATTGACGAGTGAAAGAATAAGGCTGTAACGTAACACAATGTGGAGAAGTTAGTGGGTCTGAATACTTTACAAATGCACTATATATAAAATATCTATAAAATGTAAGTAATGTAATGTCCGACACTTGATGAAATTACATATCCCTAGGTAGGATGTACTAGGTCAGGGCTCTCCAACCCTGTTCCTGGAGAGCTACTGTCCTGTAGGTTTTCACTCTGACCCCAGTTGTATCTAACCTGATTCAGCTCCTCAACCAGGTAATTTTAGCAGGTGTGCTAGATAAGGGTTGGAGTGAAAACCTACAGGTTGGTAGCTCTTCAGGAACAGGAGTTGGAGAGCCCTGTACTACGTAGTATTAAACCACGTCTTACTGATGTCTAACTGAAATGTACCTAGATATTGAGCGGGATCGTGAAAGAGTGCTTGAGTGAGGCAGAGCATCAGGGACTCATCTCGATCACCTTCCCTGCCATCGGCACGGGAAACCTGGGCTTCCCCAAAGACCTGGTGGCCTCTCTGATGCTGGAAGAAGTCCTCAAGTTTAGCAGTAAGAAGAACCCCAAGCACCTGAAGGAGGTGGTCTTCATCCTCCACCCAGGTGATGCATCGACGATCCAGGTAAGGAAAAGAGTATAGTAGTCGATAATATAGTCGATAAAACTACTGTCAAATGTAAAACCCTTTTCTGCTTCAAGGTGCAATTTGTTTTCCTCTTTTAATTGCTTCTAACTTTGCTCACAGGCTTTCACTGATGAATTTAACAAAGGTTTCACAACCCAGTCGGGAACGTCAAGGGGCTCAGCAGCATCCAGTCAACAGAGTAAAGGTATGTTAATAATAATATATTCCATTTAAATATGTTCATAATATATGCCATTTAAATATATGCCATTTAGCAGACACTTTTATCCAAAGCGACTTGCGGGCATGCGTTTTACGAATGGGTAGTCCTGGAAATTGAACCCACTATCTTGCCGTTGCAAACGCCATGCTCTACCAACTGAGCTATAGAGGACTACGAGATTCATATATGTATATTTTGACAAATTATGGTTTCCTAAGGTAAGATGTGATATAAACCAGTACATTTCTTGGGTTCGAACCGGTTCATAACTTTATTTTCCTGGTCGGAACAGTGGAATGAAACCAACAAAAATTGCGTTTCTGTTCAGAACAAAACGATTGGAAATCATTTTGGTTCCAACCCCTGGGAAAGGAAACAAGCACTCATTAAGATCACATTAAGAACACACTTAACAAGATAGAAGATAGAGTTCTGTTGATGCTGAAAACAGAATATATGTTTTTAAATAACGTTCTTTGAACGTTACTAATGTTTTCTTGTGGTTTTTATGGTAAGTTTTCTAAATGTTCTGAGAACATGACTAAAAAGAACCACGAGGAAACCTGCAGAAAGCGTAATGTTAAAGTACTGAAATTCCCACAGAAGAACGTTGTTTCTTATCGTTCTCTGATCAATTTGAGAACATTACTTTAAATAGAACGAGGAAACCTATATGAAACGTTATGGAATGGTTGTATGCAAAATAACCATAGGACAACCACACTCTCACCAAGCTCTCAGAAACATATGGTTCTCCAAATTTGATGTGCTAGATGGGTAGTCCCATGCTCTTCACCCCATGAGGAGTAATGACTGATCTTCACCCTGTTATTGTCAAGCCTGTTAGAGGCCCAAGGGTAACTTGTCACGTCCTGACCATAGAAAGCCTGTATTTTCTATGGTAGAGTAGGTCAGGGCGTGACTAGGGGTGTTTAGTCTAGTTTATTATTTCTATGTGGGGTTCTAGGTTTATTTTTCTATGTTGGTCTTTGTGTAAGATTCCCAATTAGAGGCAGCTGGTAATCGTTGTCTCTAATTGGGGATCATACTTAAGTTGCCTTTTTTCCACCTGTGGGTTATGGGATATTGTTTATGTTTAGTTGCCTGTTCGCACTACATTGTCATCACGGTTCGGTTATTGTAACGTCCTGACCAGAGTTCTTATGTGTTGTACTTGTTTTAGTGTTGGTCAGGACGTGAGCTGGGTGGGAATTCTATGTTGTGTGTCTAGTTTGTCTGTTTCTGTGTTCAGCCTAATATGGTTCTCAATCAGAGGCAGCTGTCAATCGTTGTCCCTGATTGAGAATCATATATAGGTGGCTTGTTTTGTGTTGGGGTTTTGTGGGTGATTGTTTCCTGTCTCTGTGTTTTGTCTGCACCAGATAGGGCTGTCTCGGTTTTCACATTTGTTATTTTGTTATTTGTATTAGTGTTACCGTTTATTCGTCTAATTAAACATGTTGAACACTAGCTGCGCTGCATTTTGGTCCTCTCCTTCACCTATGGAAGAAAACCGTGACAGTTATTCTTTATTTTGTTTTGTATTAGCTTAAGTTTCACTTTCATTAAAATATGTGGAACTCGAAGTGCGCTGCGTCATTACGAACAGCATGACATAACTTTATCAGTTTGATATTATATGTGAGTTTATCTGTACAAGGGATACTTGATCAATGAGACAATGTTGGATTTATCGCAAACATGTTTTTAAACAATAGTTAGGCAGTTGAATAAGTGTCCGTAACAGGGTTGACAGACAGTGTGGTACACGTGCAGATAAAATGCTCTTAGTTCATAGGATTTTAATGTCTGAAATGGGGGGGGGTCCATAGGCTAAACATATCCCCCATGCAAATTAATGTTGAAAGAAGAGATATTTAAAAGTTCATTGCTTAAAAATGTGCATGTCCAAAAGGCATCCATTTTGTGGATCGACCGAGGTCCCTTATGTAATTGGCTTGACTTTTCTTCCCTCTTTACTAGGCCCTTTCTCTAAAATCACTTCAAGCTCAGGGATGCACGAGACGAAGATGGGAGGGGTGCTTATACAGGTCATCACAGGAGACATCACCAAGGAGACCACTGATGTCATCGTCAACTCCTCCAATAACACCTTCAGTCTCCAGACAGGTAAATCTAACCTTACTTCTGTCTCATTTCACTGGTGTTGACCTGTTTTTCTGTACATTACACAATTGTTAACATAGCAAATAATAGGTACTAACTTTACATTACAGAACATTATGGCTACGCTGTATTTGATAACTATCAAGCTCCTCGTACACAATTTTTATAGCCCTTCTGTTCATCTTATACTTCCTTCTCCAGGGGTATCTAAGGCCATTCTGGATGCGGCTGGTCAGATTGTAGTAGCGGAATGCCAACAACTCGGTAAGAACCTATATATCTGAAAGAGTATATGATCAAAAAAGAAGACTATTTGAACAAGCCTCGGCTCGGCAAACTGTCTGTGCTCTTCCTCTCTGTCGCCGAACCTTCCTCTCTGTCTCCCTCTACAGTGCCTAGCAAAATTATTCATCCCCCTTGTTGCATTAAATTTTGTTGCATTTCAACCTGTAATTTAAATTGATTTTTATTTGGATTTCATTTAACGGACATACACAAAATAGTCCAAATTGTGAAATGAAGTGAAGTGAAATGAAAAAAATTAATTGTTTCAAAAAATTCAAAACAATATAAAATGGAAAAGTGGTGCGTGCATATGTATTCAAGCCATTTGCTATGAAGCCCCTAAATAAGATCTGGTGCAACCAATTACCTTCAGAAGTCACTTAGTTAGATTGCACTTTATTTAAGTGTCACATGATCTCAGTGTATATATATACACCTGTTCTGAAAGGCCCCAGAGTCTGCAACACCACTAAGCAAGTGGGACCACCAAGCAAACGGCACCATGAAGACCAAGGAGCTCTCCAAACAGGTCAGTGGAGAAGAACAGATCAGGGTTGGGTTATAAAAAAATATCTGAAACTTTGAACATCCCATGGAGCAGCGTTAAATCCATTATTAAAAAATGGAAAGAATATGGCACCACAGCAAACCTGCCAAGAGAGGGCCTCTCACCAAAACTCAAGGACCAGGCAAGGAGGGCATTAATCAGAGAGGAAACAAAGAGATCAAAGATAACCCTGAAGGAGCTGCAAACTCCACAGCGGAGATTGGGGTATCTATCCATAGGATCACTAAGCCGTACACTCCACAGAGCTGGGATTTACGGAAGAGTGGCCTGACAAAAGCCATTGATTTAAAGAAAAAAAAATAAGCAAACACATTTGGTGTTTGCCAAAAGGCATGTGGGAGACTCCCTAAACATATGGAAGAAGGTACTCTGGTCAGATGAGACTAAAATTTTTGGCCATCAAGGAAAACACTATCTGGCGCAAACCCAACACCTCTCATCACCCCGAGAACACCATCCCCACAGTGAAGCATGGTGGTGGCAGCATCATGCTGTGGGGATGTTTTTCATCGGCAGGGACTGGGAAACTGGTCAGAATTGAAGGAATGTTGGATGGCACTAAATACAGGGAAATTATTGAGGGAAACCTGTTTCAGTCTACCAGAGATTTGAGACTGGGACGGAGGTTCACCTTCCAGCAGGACAATGACCCTAAGCATACTGCTAAAGCAACACTTGAGTGGCTTAAGTGGAAACATTTAAATGTCTTGGAATGGCCTAGTCAAAGCACAGACCTTAATCCAATTGAGAATCTGTGGTATGACTTAAAGATTGCTGTACACCAGTGGAACCCATCCAACTTGAAGGAGCTGGAGCAGTTTTGCCTTAAAGAATGGGCAAAAATCCCAGTGGCTAGATGTGCCAAGCTTATAGAAACATACAGTTGAAGTCAGAAGTTTACATACACTTAGGATGGAGTCATTAACTTGTTTTTCAACCACTCCACAAATTTCTTGTTAACAAACTATAGTTTTGGCAAGTTGGTTAGGAGATTTTTCCAACAATTGTTGTTGGAAGTCATTTTTCCAACAATTGTTTACAGACAGACTATTTCACTTATAATTCACTATCACAATTCCAGTGGGTCAGAAGTTTACATACACTAAGTTGACTGTGCCTTTAAACAGCTTGGAATATTCCAGAAAATTGTCATTGCTTTAGAAGCTTCTGATAGGTTAATTGACATCATTTGAGTCAATTGGAGGTGTACCAGTGCCTCTTTGCTTGACATCATGGGAAATATATCTATATCCACAGTAAAACGAGTCCTATATCGACATAACCTGAAAGGCCGCTCGGCAAGGAAGAAGCCACTGCTCCAAAACCGCCATAAAAAAGCCAGACTACAGTTTGCAACTGCACAAAGATCGTACCTTTTGGAGAAATGTCTTCTGGTCTGATGAAACAAAAATAGAACTGTTTGGCCATAATGACCATCGTTATGTTTGGAGGAAAAAGGGGGAGGCTTGCAAGCAGAAGAACACCATCCCAACCGTGAAGCACGGGGGTGGCAGCATCATGTTGTGGGGGTGCTTTGCTGCAGGAGGGACTGGTGCACTTCACAAAATAGATGGCATCATGAGGGAGGAAAATTGTGGATATATTGAAGCAACATCTCAAGACAACAGTCAGGAAGTTAAAGCTTGGTTGCAAATAGGTCTTCCAAATGGACAATGACCCCAAGCATACTTCCAAAGCCCTGACCTCAATCCTATAGAAAATTTGTGGGCAGAACTGAAAAAGCGTGTGCGAGCAAGGAGACCTACAAACCTACAAACCTGACTCAGTTACACCAGCTCTGTCAGGAGGAATGGGCCAAAATTCACCCAACTTATTGTGGAAGGCTACCCAAAACTTTTGACCCAAGTTAAACAATTTAAAGACAATGCTACCAAATACGAATTGAGTGTATGTAAACTTCTGACCAACTGGGAATGTGATGAAAGAAATAAAAGCTGAAATAAGTCATTCTCTCTACTATTATTCTGACATTTCACATTCTTAAAATAAAGTGGTGATCCTAACTGACCTAAAACAGCCATATTTTTACTAGGATTAAATGTCAGGGATTGTGAAACTGAGCTTAAATGTATTTGGCTAAGGTGTATGTAAACTTCCGACTTCAACTGTACATACCTGTCTCCCTAGCCCAGTGGTTCTTAACCTGGGTTCGATCGAACCCCAGGGGTTCGGTGAGTCAGTCTCAGGGGTTCGGCGGAGGTCAAGACACACATCCGACTAATATGATTCGTGATGACACGCCCCGCTTGGCCATCATTGGCTGCAGGTGATCACGCTACATCGCTTGGCCTATCTGTGCTGCAGGGAATTTGGTGCGCTCAGTAGTCGACTTGTGACTGTCGTGATGGTACGTCTTGTGATTTCTTTCTTAATATTTTAATCCCTTCATACTTACTATGTCGAGCAAAAAAAGAAAGTGGTCGGACGAATATGTACAATATGGATTCACATGTATAACGGAATGTGATGGGAGTCAGCGTCCTAACTGCATGATTTGCAATGCCAAGTTGAGCAATTCTAGTCTAGCACCGGCAAAACTAAGAGAACACTTCCTTAAGCTGCATGGAGATGGAAAATACAAGAACACAACGCTCGCTGAATTCAAGGTGAAGAGAGCCAGATTCGATGAAAAGGCTACTCTGCCTGTTCTCGGCTTTGTACCCATCAACAAACCGATCCTCACAGCATCGTACGAAGTTGCTTACCTGATCGCAAAGCAGGGCAAACCACACACCATTGGTGAAACACTCATAAAACCAGCTGTGTTGAAGATGGCGAATATCATGCTGGGAAAAGAGGCTGAAGTTAAGTTATCCCAAATTCCTCTTTCAAATGACACCATCAGCGACAGAATAGAGGACATGAGCAAAGACATCTTGGCTCAAGTAGTTGCAGATCTGATTTCAAGCCCGGCAAAATTCAGCCTTCAACTCGACGAGACCACAGACGTTTCCAATCTAAGCCAGCTTGCTGTATTCATGCGCTATGTGAAAGACGACGTGATAAAGGAAGATTTTTTTATTTTGTAAGCCTCTTACAACAACAACTAAGGCAGCCGATGTGAAGAAACTTGTGGATGACTTCTTCAAAGACAACAATCTTTCGTGGGATATGGTTTCTGCAGTTTGTTCGGACGGAGCTCCAGTCATGCTGGGAAGAAAGTCTGGTTTTGGTGCGCTAGTGAAAGCCAATGCACCACACATCATTGTTACGCATTGTGTTCTGCACAGGCATGCGTTGCCTCAAACTGGCAGAAGTATTAAAAATTGTAGTGGAATGCGTGACCTATGTGCGAACTAGTGCTCTGAGGCACCGCATCTTCAGTGAGCTGTGTAAAGAAATGGGCTCTGAATTCGAGGTTCTTCTGTACCATTCCAACGTTCGGTGGTTATCCCGGGGACAGGTGCTGAATCGTGTTTTTGCCGTGCGTGTGGAATTAGCCCTGTTTTTGCAAGAGCACCAACATTCTGAGTTCATTCTCATTTTAGCGTACATGGCTGATATCTTCGCAGCTCTCAATCATCTCAATCAAAAGATGCAGGGCGGTGGAGTCAACATCATCGAAGCGGAGGAAAACCTGAAGGCTTTTCAAAACAAGCTACCGTTATGGAAACGACGAACAGAGAACGATAACTTCGCAAACTTTCCCCTGCTGGACGACTGTGTAAGTAAGATCGAAGATGTATCTGGAATCGGAGACATTTCTGTACCCGCGGAACTGAAGCAAGCAATTGCCACGCACTTAGATGAGCTTGCAAAGCCTCTCGACGGATACTTCCCTACAAGAGAGTCATATCCAGCATGGGTGAGACAGCCGTTCACGTTTAGTGTTGAGACAACAGATGTCAATGATGAATACCTCGATGAAATCATTGAAATTCAGCAGAACCAGGTTCAACAGCAACTCTTCAGAACAACAACGCTTTCAACGTTTTGGTGTCAACAAATGGTAACGTTATTGCTAAGAAAGCTCTGGAGATTTTCATACCGTTTGTTACAACATATCTTTGCGAGCAATCCTTTTCGAGGATGCTGGACATAAAAACGAAGAAAAGGAACAGACTTTGTTGCGAAAATGACATGAGAGTGGCACTTGCCAAGGTGAAGCCGCGCATTTCTGAACTGGTCTCTGAAAGGCAACAGCAGAAGTCACACTGATTTGCAGTAAATATTCATTATTATGTTTTTGTTTTTGTGTGAAAATCATGTTTTGATGATTTTGTTCTTTGAACACACGGTGTTGATGTTGATGCACGGTTCATTTTGTGCACCAGTAAAATATATACCTATGTTTTGAATTTGAAAAAATCATATTTTATTTTTCCAATTAAGAAGGGTTCGGTGAATGCGCATATGAAACTGGTGGGGTTCAGTACCTCCAACAAGGTTAAGAACCACTGCCCTAGCCTCTGCTTCCTACTGTCCTGTCATGAAAATATAAAAAATACGTCATGGATTTTTAAAATGTATTTGAACCTACAAACTTGCCTCAAGATATGTTCCTTGTCCTGGTATACAATCAGGAAACTCTCCCTTAGAAATGTTCTGAATCTCTAAATTCCAAGTACATATGGGCACTGCTCTGCCTACTGAAATCAATGTACAGTAAAACAATTAATGTATACAATGTATATTTCCAGGAGCCCAGCCTAACAATGGAGTGATACTTACCCAGCCGGGCAACATGCGGTGTAAGAAGATCATCCACATGGTTGGTCAGACGGACCCAAAGAAGATCCAGGAGTCGGTCAAAGGAGCACTGCAAATGTGTGCACAGAATAACCTCACATCCATCTCCTTCCCTGCTATCGGCACAGGTGAGTTACAAAACAGAACAGGAATGAATACTCAGGTACAAGGTTTAGATAGCTGGCACTACCAAATTTCTACATTTCACCTTGCTCTCACCTTGCTCTCTCCTACTCTCTGATTCTGGGAATTGTCCAACTGGGATTTTGGGAAAAACCTGGGAATTTGGGGAAAGTTACTGGAATTTTGTAACCCTAGTGAGAATCCATAGGATTGAAGGAACATGACTTGACCCACTTGAATACTAGCTGTTTGCTGAGTGCTTTGTTTTTTAAACTTTGCCCTCCATTAGACAGTAAAAGTTAACAGGCATATTCATAAACTCTTTGTTTCATTCCTGGGCAATGTCTTTCAGCAATATAATATACATGTTGTTGAACTTCATATCCACACTTGCTAGGTGTGGCAACTAGCCTGTTCTCTCATTGAAGGTCAGGGCAATGTACAGGCGGGCCAGGTGGCTGATGCCATGTTGGATGCTGTTGTGGAGGTGGTGGGTCAGAAGTCCCAAAACACACTGCAGCTGGTCAGGATGGTCATCTTCCAGCCTGCCATGCTCACAGAGTTCCACAAATCTATGATGAAGAAAGAGGGCACAGATGTTGACACTCAAAAGAAGGGGAGCATCTGGGGAAAACTTAAATGTAAGGGCTACCTTATTATGTTGATAAAGAAATGAAAGGCCAGCACAAGGTATAATGCTACTCCCCAGTGCTTTCTTCCTGCACCGGGAGAAAGCATTGTGGAGCACCATTATATGTTACTGTGTGTTGGCCTTTCTTTACCCCCTAATATTTACTGCCACATAGACCTAAACAAAGTTAACTGTAGCACTAGCTCCCACTGACTAATACCCTAAGATTGCATCTAAATAAATGTACTGTGTCCAATATTGGTACAGCATTGTTAACCTGGGGTAAAGCTGACATGCCACAAAAGGATGAGGATTTTGTCATCGAGGGCCAGCCAGCAGATCCAGCTTTCTTCCATATCTGCGGTGGATCTCAGGCCAGAGTGGACCAAGCCAAGCGTTGGATCAAGGACCTGATCCTGAAGGAGCAAGTCAGCAACAGCATCACCGATGACGCCATCCTCAACTTGTCTGACTCTGACCGTAAGTGCATCCACGAAATGCAGACCACCATGGGAGTGAGTGTGAGGATAGAATACAATTCTTCCAGGGAGGAAGCTATGCTCACGATCGAGGGCCTTAGCAAGGATGTCCTCAATGCAGTCAACGAGATCCAGGAGATGCTGAGGAAGGCCAGGGACAAAGAGACCTTCAACAGGAACGTGGAAGTGGCCAGCAACATGGTGGAGTGGCAGTATCAGCAGCAGCCAGGGGGGCAGTACCAGAGCTTTGACCCCATCCCCAACTTCCATCTGGAGCAGGCGCTGGAGAGGAAGTTGCCCCACATAGCGGTCTCTTTCCAGGGGCAGATGTACAAGGTCACCCTGCCTGACGGGCCTGCTACAGATACCCATAACAACAGCCTCAAAATTAGACGCATCGACAAGTTTGCAGGTACTCTTCCCTTTGGTATTTACAATGCATATGTGTATTCCATACAGCGTGAACTCTTACAATTTTAACCATACTTACCAAGGGGATAAGCTAAGTTCCTCATGTATTAGATACAATTTGTCTGTTGTCCACAAATGTGCTTTACATACAGAAAATGCACTGTTTAGAAATCCCCAACAAGAAGATTAACATGGCATAGACACAGAATCATATATATATATATATATATAGAAACAATTAATGAAGATGCCAGCTTAAGGACATTAACTTTGTATTCTGTGCTCCCTCCAGCTCAACCCATTGACAGTCTCCCTCAGCATTGGGATGCCATGCCAGCAAACACGTCATGCCATTCCTGCCTCATTCAGCCAGGAAGCCCAGAGCACAATGAAGTCTTAAACTTGTTCCAAGCCACCTGCGCCAACATCGTTTTAAAGGTACTTATTGTTCCTAAAGCTACATCCATTGTAGTTATTGTTATGTCTTGGGATATGCTGGGTGTTATTAGCATGGGTGAGGGATGATTTGTTCACTTTCACTCATCTGTTGGTCTCTTGAGATCACAGGATGTGCCATAGGGGTGTGACATTTAAACAAATTTGGGATCGTTAATGTTTAGAAAAAATTCCTAAGCGAAAACCTTTAATTTCATTTTTTACCAAGTTAAAATCACAAAACTACCACTAACAGGTCCTGATCATCATCATAAAGGCAAATAAAAATATTAAACAAATAACTAATGCAACAATGTTGTAAGTCGGAGGAGATATGCATCTGGCAAATTATTTGCCACGGCTCTAAAGCGTTCTGAACGTCGTCGTTGATAACAGTTTGAAAAATGGTGAAGACTGAAGCTAAGAAGTGACAGCAGCGAAATCTGTATGGCAATACTTTGAGAAGGGGATGAAATGCAAAATTTGCGAGGTGGAATTGAGCTACATTGGCTGTACAGGTGCAGTGCTGAAGGGGAGGCACCGTGAGACCCAACCCAGTGCTGGCAGCAGTGCGAGAAGGGACGGAGTGAGAAAATCAGTGCTGATTAGAGAAATGATTGCAGTTGATATGCAGCTATTGTCAATGGTAGAGGATGTCGGCGTCAATACCCTAATGGCATATCTAGAACCAGACTACAAGATGCCATGTCGAAAAACCGTGACGGCCCTGATGTAGAAATTGTACAATGAATGCTCTGCAAGAACAAATCGTGAGCTTTCAATCACCATACGTGGCGTTAACAGATTGTTGAACGTCTATGAACATGCTGTCATGCATCACTATGACGAGTTATCACATTGATGAGAAATGGGACATGAAGTCTAATGTACTGACAACTGAGAACATGGAGGAGAGGCACACAACAGAGAACCTAAAACGGCATTAATACCATTGTTGCTGAGTGGGTGAGGGACAGCAGTAAGGAGTGCCGTCTGGTAGAGGCCAATACTGCGGTAGATTGAAGTGCATTACACCCTAGTAGCGGTTATACACAGGACCATATCTGAATTGTTAATTCACGTCATGTTATGATAAAAAAAACATTTCAATGAGAAATTGCAATTTAAACGTTAAGAATTGTTTGATTTGTCACATCCTTAATCTGCCATATGAAATGGTTTGTTTATTATAGGCTTTGATTGTTAGTATTTGGTTAGGCACTTGGAATAACAATAAAGCACCAAACAGTACTGCTAGTCTTCCTGGTAGCCAGCTATTTAAAAAAATATATATTTTAGCCCACAAAGGCGAAGAATCATCTAAAAACTAAGGTTTATGGAATGTACGAAAGACTAATTTTAGAGTCTATTAATGGCAGATTAATAATTATTTTTCCCTGATTTATTTCAGATTGAGAGGATCCAGAACCCAAGCCTGTGGAGGAACCTCCAGATCAAGAAGGATGAAATGGAGCTCAGGAATGGTCATAAGAACAACGAGAAGAGGCTCTTCCATGGAATGTGCCACACAACCATCAATCACATCAACCACCATGGCTTCAATCGGAGCTATGCTGGGAAAAATGGTAAGATACACATACTGGGCTTGTGCCGATCTGACCATACTCGTATTCGTATCTTTAAATTGACAATAGATAGTCAGATCAGATGATACTCGTGGTCGAAAAAATGGAAGTGTTTTAAATTGCCTAAATAGAGGTTGGCAATATACCTTATCATGTACCTGTGCTTTTATAGACCAGGAAAGCTGCAGATCAGAAGCAGCGGACGTGTGTATTCTAAACTTGCAGCAGGCATTCTGAGGGCACATCAGCGGTCTATCTTTTTTTCCTACCCTCGCTCCACTTGTTACATATTATGCACAGTGATAGTTTGCTAGCAAACATCCTCGCCATTTGATTGACCATAGTAGCAACAGGCAGTAGCTGCTTGGTGCTTCCGGGATAAGAAGGCGGTTATTAAGGAGCGTGGTTTGGCGGGTCATGTTTCGGAGGATGCATGACTCGACCTTCGCCTCTCCCGAGCCCGTTGGGGAGTTGCAGCGATGAGACAAGATTGAAATTGGGAGAAAAATAATTTTGAAACATACTTGGATCATAATCGTATCAGGAAAATTCCTCTTATTTGTTTCGTTTGAGTGCTCGGCACACCCCTAATACATACCAATGAACAAGTAGCCTGGTCGCAGATCTGTTTGTGCTGTCTTGCCTACTCCTATGGTCATTGGTAAAAGCCACATGTAAACATTGTCATTCTCATATACTCTGTCTTGTCTCTGCAATAGTCTAAAATCTAAACTATAATTTTCAGCTGCAGTGTATGGAAATGGCACATATTTTGCAGTTGCTGCCAGCTACTCTGCCAGTAACACATACTCAAGACCAGATCCACAAGGACAGAAGTATATTTTTCTCTGCCGAGTTCTGACTGGAGATTTCACAACAGGACGACAGGGGATGATAGTGCCTCCAGCTAAAAACGCTACATCTGCTCAACTCTACGACAGCGTGACAGACAACCCATTAAGGCCATCCATGTTCGTTGTATTCAACGACATTCAGGCATATCCTGAGTACTTGATCACTTTCCGCTAGACCACAGAGATAAAAGCAATGCAAAGAACACTTGTTCTTTTTATCTGCTGTGTAAAGTTTTCAGGAGCTTTTCTATGATCTGCTTTATAAATTGTCTTTTATAATGTTTCTTGAAAACTGAAAATGATTGTTACTTTTGCATGAAAAAGTGTAACTATTACAGGTTGGTTGTATAAGTTTGCCAAATGACTGTAATTTTATAATCTACAATTGATATGTCCTTTTGTTTTTTTTGTTTTTACAATCTCAATGGCCACTGTGCTTTGTGCAGGTTGTACTTAGGGGTTGGGACTTCCTGTGAATGTACATCCTTGTTCACTGTCTCATTGGACGAACAACTGAAAAAAGACAAAGTACTCTGCATGGCTTGTTTTGGATTGTAGTTCAGTGTTGCCAAGTTGATTGTAAACTATGGTCAACGTCTGTTAAGCACATACATTTATATGACGTGAGTTAATGGATAGAGAATAAGGCTCTACGAAAGTCCCTGCCTTGTGCTGAGAAATCATGTGACACCAAATGTGATATTACGTGGATGTGTATGTTTATGAAATGGCCTTTCAATCAGTTTGCTTGTGTGGAGGAAAGTAAAAATAATGAATATATTTTACAGCTATCAGATTCAGATATATATATATATATATACGCTGAACAGAAATGTAAATGCTACAAGTAGTTTTTCATGAGCTGAAATAATAAAAAAATCTGACATTTCCCAGAAGCTTATTTCTCTCAAATGTTGTGCACAAACTTCTTTACATCCCTGTTAGTGAGCATTTCTCCTTTGCCAAGATACTTTTGTGTATATATAGTGTATGTGGACACCCCTTCAAATTAGTGGATTCAGCTATTTCAGCTACACCCATTGCTGACAGGTGTATAAAATCGAGCACACAGCTATGCAATCTCCATAGAGAAACATTGGCAGTAGAATTGCCTTACTGAAGAGCTCAGTGACTTTCAACGTGGCACCGTCATAGGATGCCACCTTTCCAACAAGTGAGTTCGTCAGTGCTGTTATTGTGAAGTGGAAACGTCTAGGACAGTGGTTCTTAACCTTGTTGGAGGTACTGAACCCCACCAGTTTCATATGCGCATTCACCAAACCCTTCTTAATTGGAAAAATAAAATTATGATTTTTTCGAATTCAAAACATAGGTATATACACTGCTCAAAAAAATAAAGGGAACACTTAAACAACACAATGTAACTCCAAGTCAATCACACTTCTGTGAAATCAAACTGTCCACTTAGGAAGCAACACTGATTGACAATAAATTGCACATGCTGTTGTGCAAATGGAATAGACAAAAGGTGGAAATTATAGGCAATTAGCAAGACACCCCCAATAAAGGAGTGATTCTGCAGGTGGTGACCACAGACCACTTCTCAGTTCCTATGCTTCCTGGCTGATGTTTTGGTCACTTTTGAATGCTGGCGGTGCTCTCACTCTAGTGGTAGCATGAGACGGAGTCTACAACCCACACAAGTGGCTCAGGTAGTGCAGCTCATCCAGGATGGCACATCAATGCGAGCTGTGGCAAGAAGGTTTGCTGTGTCTGTCAGCGTAGTGTCCAGAGCATGGAGGCGCTACCAGGAGACAGGCCAGTACATCAGGAGACGTGGAGGAGGCCGTAGGAGGGCAACAACCCAGCAGCAGGACCGCTACCTCCGCCTTTGTGCAAGGAGTAGCACTGCCAGAGCCCTGCAAAATGACCTCCAGCAGGCCACAAATGTGCATGTGTCAGCATATGGTCTCACAAGGGGTCTGAGGATCTCATCTCAGTACCTAATGGCAGTCAGGCTATCTCTGGCGAGCACATGGAGGGCTGTGCGGCCCCACAAAGAAATGCCACCCCACACCATGACTGACCCACCGCCAAACCGGTCATGCTGGAGGATGTTGCATGCAGCAGAACGTTCTCCACGGCGTCTCCAGACTCTGTCACTTCTGTCACATGTGCTCATGTGCTCAGTGTGAACCTGCTTTCATCTGTGAAGAGCACAGGGCGCCAGTGGCGAATTTGCCAATATTGGTGTTCTCTGGCAAATGCCAAACGTCCTGCACGGTGTTGGGCTGTAAGCACAACCCCCACCTGTGGACGTCGGGCCCTCATACCACCCTCATGGAGTCTGTTTCTGACCGTTTGAGCAGACACATGCACATTTGTGGCCTGCTGGAGGTCATTTTGCAGGGCTCTGGCAGTGCTACTCCTTGCACAAAGGCGGAGGTAGCGGTCCTGCTGCTGGGTTGTTGCCCTCCTACGGCCTCCTCCACGTCTCCTGATGTACTGGCCTGTCTCCTGGTAGCGCCTCCATGCTCTGGACACTACGCTGACAGACACAGCAAACCTTCTTGCCACAGCTCGCATTGATGTGCCATCCTGGATGAGCTGCACTACCTGAGCCACTTGTGTGGGTTGTAGACTCCGTCTCATGCTACCACTAGAGTGAGAGCACCGCCAGCATTCAAAAGTGACCAAAACATCAGCCAGGAAGCATAGGAACTGAGAAGTGGTCTGTGGTCACCACCTGCAGAATCACTCCTTTATTGGGGGTGTCTTGCTAATTGCCTATAATTTCCACCTTTTGTCTATTCCATTTGCACAACAGCATGTGCAATTTATTGTCAATCAGTGTTGCTTCCTAAGTGGACAGTTTGATTTCACAGAAGTGTGATTGACTTGGAGTTACATTGTGTTGTTTAAGTGTTCCCTTTATTTTTTTGAGCAGTGTATTTTACTGGTGCACAAAATGAACCGTGCATCAACATCAACACTGTGTGTTCAAAGAACAAAATCATCAAAACATGATTTTCACACAAAAACAAAAACATAATGAATATTTACTGCAAATCAGTGTGACTTCTGCTGTTGCCTTTCAGAGACCAGTTCAGAAATTTACATTTACATTTAAGTCATTTAGCAGACGCTCTTATCCAGAGCGACTTACAAGTACATACATTCATACTTTTTTTGTATGAAATGCGCGGCTTCACCTTGGCAAGTGCCACTCTCATGTCATTTTCGCAACAAAGTCTGTTCCTTTTCTTCGTTTTTAAGTCCAGCATCCTCAAAGGATTGCTCGCAAAGATATGTTGTAACAAACGGTATGAAAATCTCCAGAGCTTTCTTAGCAATAACAGGGTACGTTACCATTTGTTGACACCAAAACGTTGAAAGCGTTGTTGTTCTGTAGAGTTGCTGTTGAACCTGGCTCTGCTGAATTTCAATGATTTCATTGAGGTATTCATCATTGACATCTGTTGTCTCAACACTAAACGTGAACGGCTGTTTCACCCATGCTGGATATGACTCTCTTGTAGGGAAGTATCCGTCGAGAGACTTTGCAAGCTCATCTAAGTATATGACTCTTCTAGCCTCTTCTTATTAATGGTATCTGTTGCTTTTATAAATGTCGTACTACTCGAAAGTCGTCTTAATTCTCGATAAAAAAACTCCCGTCGCTTATTTTTCAAATTGGCATGTTTTGTTTCTAAATGTCTGCAAGAGTGAAGGTTTCATCGAGTTCTGAGAGAGTACTTTTGCACATATAACACACTGTGGCTGAGGAAAGGCACTACTCCAATATAAGTGAACCCCCAAATGAATGTAGTTCTCATCATAGTTGCGCCTCTTCGATGGTCCAACGTCCCTATGTTGTTCGGTGCTTTCCCGGGTAAGGGGGCAGTAGCTCTTCGGCTGCATCAGATTCACAACTGTTAGTGTCCATGCTAGCTGGGTTAACAACAAATGTAGAATTACTGACGCTAGAATTGGATGTGCTCGTGGAAGCAGAACAGCTTGTGTTGTCGACAGGTGCAGATGTAGTACTGCTGGTAGTAGCAATTGAATTTGTCGATGATTAGAATACATGTAGAGCAAGTGGAAAAAAACAAAACTAATTGGCGTCATGTTGGACGCAGCTTTATCATGGTCAGAACACATAGATAATATTGTTATTAAGATGGGTAAGGGAATTGCTGTTAGAAGAAAATGTTCAGAGTATGTAACATCTAGCAGTCTGAATCAGGTGATTCAATCCCTGGTCCTATCACACAGAGTACTGTCCGGTTATATAGTCATCTGCAGCAAAGAAAGATATAAAAAAGCTCAATGGCTCAAAACAGGGCTGCCAGATTATCTCTTCATTGCTCTAACCAAATTAATATTATTAAAATGCATCGATCTCTCATGGCTTCACGTTAAAAACAAATTATTATCTAGTCTTCTGATTTTATTTAGGTATGTTATATTTTTCGAAAAACCACAGTACTTTTTTGTCCAATTAGTACATACTAGCAACACGCATAACCACCAAACCAGACAGGCAAATTCAGGGCAGCTAAAACAACTCAAACCAAGGACAAATCGCCTACAGTTTTATATAGAGCTATAGCTGAATGGAATTTTTTACCAATCCATTATTCTCAGACAAAAAGTAAATCCACCTTCAAGAAAAAAATAAGAGAACAACTAATGTGATAGACCATACGACTGGACAGCAAATAGAAAGTATCAACTGAATGTTAAATGTGTTTCCTGTCAGGTATTTAAATTATCTGTATTGTCTACTTGTTGAATGTTTGAAGTCTTGATAGTGGTTGTTTGTAATTTCTTGTTAATTGGTGTTGGACCCCAGGAAGATTAGCTAGCGTTATGGCGTCAGCTAATGGGAATCGTAATATAAATTACAAAAAATTACTACCAGTAGAGCTGGTATGCGTCTCTAGACGCGGGCCTTACTTTTTTAAAACCGTTTTTGAGGAAATGAAATGAGCAGTAGCTACGTTTGGCTATATACGGACCGTTAGTGGAATTCCCGCGAGAGATTAACGATTAATTTGATTGGATGTTAATTATTTGACAAAGCTACCTGTATTTGACATTGTGTTATTTCGTTGAACACTAGATGGTTTAATTTTATTTTTGGCAGTGAAACAAGGCTACTCAGGCGAGGGGGGGGGGACTCAAAAAAACTATAGCCCTGTTGGAAAATATAAATGGACTGTTTGAAAATGTGAAGACATTTTAAATGTGAATCACATTTTTATTTGGCGTACCCCTGACGGCATTGCGTGTACCCCAGTTTGGGAATACCCGTTTTAGACGATTCTGTGCTCCCAACTTTGTGGCAACAGGTTGAGGAAGGCCCTTTCCTATTTCATCATGACAATGCCCCTGTGCACAAAGCGAGGTTCATACAGAAATGGTTTGTTTTGATCGGTGTGGAAAAACCTGACTGGCCTGCACAGAGCCCTGACCTCAACCCTCAACCTCAAAGCAATTTCCCGCAGCAATGTTCCAACATCTAGTGGAAAGCCTTCCCAGGGGAGTGGAGGCTGTTATAGCAGCAAAGGGGGGACTAACTCCTATTTAATGCCCATGATTTTGGAATGAGATATTCGACGAACAGTTGTCCACATTTCGCCATGTAGTGGCATATCAAGAAGCTGATTTAAACAGCATGATCATTACACAGGTGCATCTTGTGCTTGGGACAATAAGGCCACTTTAAAATGTTCAGTTTTGTCACACAACACAATGCCACAAATGTATCAAGTTTTGAGGGAGTGTGCAACTGGCATACTGACTGCAGGAATGTCCACCAGAGCTGTTGCTAGAGAATTGAATGTTAATTTCTACATCCATTTAAATTTTCTGGCAACAGCTCTTCTCTGATTGCTCCATTTGGCCGGGCGACCACCTCTAGGAAGAGTCCTGGTGGTTCCTAACTTATTCCATTTAAGAATGATGGAGGCCACTGTATTCAATGCAGAAACATTTTGGTACCCTTCCCCAGATCTGTGCCTCGACACAGTCCTGTCTCGGAGCTCTACGAACAATTCCTTTGACATCATGGCTTTTTTTGTGCTCTGACATGCACTATCAAATGTGGGACCTTATATAGACAGTGTGCCACACTATGAAATGTGGGACCTTATATAGACAGTGTGCCTTTTTGAAATCTTGTACAATCAATTGAATGTACAAGATTGGGGAAGGCCCTTGTAACTCTACTTCATTGGTGGACTCCAATGAAGTTGTAAACATCTCAAAGATGATCAATGGAAACAGGATGCACATGAGCTCAATTTCGAGTCTCATATTAAAGGGTCTGAATACTTATGTAAACTCACGCTACACGGATATGGTTTTTAGTCGTATACGCCAATTACACACCTGGCTTAAGGGATACTGCTGCACGATGAGAATTCCTTTTGTGGATAACTTTGCAGCTTTTACAGACCGACCAGGTCTATTTCTTCGGGACAATTTACATCTTAACAGGTATGGCTCCAGCATCCTCTCCACCAACATGTCTCTTACTCTTGCCTCATGTAGAGCCTTTGATACCTGACGTTGTGTATTCTCGGGGGTTGACTTTTGGGATTGTACGCTCCCCTATCAGACTATGTTCAATGCTCCTCTCCCAGTTTCATTAATTAGTTCCTCAATTGCAAATATGGAACAAACTACAGTTAACAACCCTTCTGCAATTCCTAGTTTATTGTCCAATCACCGTATTGCGAATACTACTCACATGCAGAGAGGTATTGTTAGTAGTAATCTTGTCCCCATAAAATTGAGCTCTGTCAATAGCTCGAAAATGGTTTATTGCTCATCTAGTGCAGCTTCAGGTGCTACCTTAGATACTCCATCTGATATGAATTCCCGTAGCAATGGTATTGGAATAATTCATTTGAATGCTAGAAGCCTGATCCAAAAGTTGGACTTTATTGAAATTTTGGTCTCACAATCAAATGTTGACGTTCTGATTGTATCTGAATCGTGGCTGTGTGATTCTGTGCCAGATTCAGATGTTCAGTTGATTGGATACAATATCTATAGAACTGATAGAGTTGGTAGAGGTGGTGGTATTGCGATTTATGTTAAATGCTGCTTAAATGTTTCTGTGTCCATATCAACCTCTGTCTCAAAGCAATATGAATGTCTAGTTTTAAACGTGGTACTTGGTAATAATGCTCATTTAACTCTAGCAGGGGTATATCGCCCCCCCTCAGCTCCTCCTTGTACTCTATGCAATTTATCTGATATACTGTCTAATTATGCAAACTCTGAATTACTGATTTTGGGAGATTTTAACCTGGATTGGCTCTCACCAGTATCCGATAAATTAAAAGGCATTTGTACTGAGCTAAATCTAACTCAGCTGATAACTAAACCAACCCGTCCCAACTTTAAGAACCCAGTAAAATCCACTCTACTAGACATTATTCTAACAAATACCCCCCATAAATACACAGCCAGTGGGGTTTTTGCAAATGATATCAGTGACCACTGCCCTATTGCTTGTATTAGAGATACCAGGCTGAAACACTCTGATCCCTGTATAATCTAAGAGAAATTATAAACATTTCTCACAGCAAGCTTTTATCCTTGACTTATATCACTCTGAGCTTTTATCCACTTGCTGCTTTCTGGACCCGGTTTTAGCCCTTGCTTTTTTGTCTTCTATTGTTACCTCTATGTCTGATAAACATGCCCCGCTTAAGAATCACAGAGTAAGAAACCGAACCAGTTCTTGGTTCTCTCCTGAATTGTCAGGTCTTTTCCTGCAAAAGAATCGGGCCTGGGCCTTGGCGAGGAAAACAGGTACTCCAGCTGATTGGCTGTTTTTTAGGCAATTGAGAAATAAATGTACTGCAGCTGTCAAAAAGGCAAAATCAAATTACTTCCTTAATGCTATGACAGATTCTGCAGGAGATCCTGCAAAATTCTGGAAAACCGTTAATTCACTGAAACGGGGGAATTCTGCTGTTTCTCTTCCTAAACAAATTACCTCAGACTTCTGTATTCTAACTGAAAAAAATGATATTTGTGATGCTTTTAATAAGCATTTCATCTCTGCTGGTTTTTTATTTGAAAGGAAAAGTGGACTTTGTGGTACTGGCCAGTTAGTTGATTTTTCGTCTTGCTTTTCAACCGTTACTCTGAAAAATGGTAACCCTGTTTTTAGTTTCCAGAAAATAACTGAAGCAGAGGTTCTAATTGCCCTGTGTGCCATTGATACTAAGAAATCCTTAGGCGCTGACAATTTAGACCCGTACTTACTTAAGTGTGCTGCACCTATTTTTGCTGGTCCAGTAACACACATTTTTAATCTAACATTAAGCACAGGAAATATCCCTAAGGTGTGGAAAGCAGCTTTTGTTCTGCCATTACATAAGGGAGGTGACGGTAGTGATTTGGATAACTATCGACCCATCTCTAGGCTCCCTTGTCTGGTAAAGATTCTAGAATCTATAGTCAACAAACAGTTACAATCTTTTCTTTCTGCTAACAGTATTCTTAGTACCAATCAATCTGGTTTTAGATCTAAACACAGTACCACATCGGCCACTATGCTTGTTGTAAATGATATTGCAAATGCCTTAGACGATAGAAAGCACTGTGCTGCGTTGTTTGTAGATTTGTCAAAAGCTTTTGACACTGTAGACCATGCTATCCTTTTGAGTAAGCTGTCATCTATAGGACTGGGCACTGATGCCTGCCGATGGTTTTATGACTATCTTAAAGATAGAACTCAAGCCGTCATGGTCGATGGGGTCAAGTCTGACCCCTTACAGTTACTTAAAGGGGTCCCTCAGGGTTCAATAATTGGCCCACTATTGTTCTCACTTTATATAAACAACATTGGTGATGATGTCAGATATTGTAAATTCCATTTATATGCAGATGACACAGTTATGTACTCTATTGCTCCAACAGCGGACCAAGCTTTAATGCAGTTGGAGTCTGATTTTAGGATACTACAGGGGTCTCTTTTACAGCTTAAACTTGTTTTAAACGCTAAGAAAACAAATGTCATGTTTTTTTCTAGGTCTAAACTCCCAGTTAGAAACACGTTTGTAATCACTAGCTTGGATGGTACTCAAATCAATAAGGTCTCTGCATATAAATACTTAGGGGTATGGTTAGATGATAGGCTTTCTTTTAAAAAACATGTTACTGAATTGGGAAAAAAGCTCAAATTCAAGATAGGATTCCTTTACAGAAACAGGGCTTGTTTGTCCTCTGTAAATAGGAAAAAAATTGTGCAGGCTACTTTTATGTCCGTTTTAGATTATGGTGATATTATCTATATGCATGCATCGGCAAACACATTAAAACCACTGGATGCTATTTACCATTGTGCACTCAGGTTTATCACGGGTGATAGTTACAGAACTCATCACTGTATCCTATATCAACATGTGGGTTGGGTCTCTCTATCTGTGAGGCGAGAGCAACATGCTCTCTTGTTTATTTATAAAGCACTTCTTTTAAAACTACCTCCATATATATCATCATTAATTTCCACAAGATGTACTAATTTTAAAACCAGATCACAGATGTGGATTACATTAGAGACTCCTGCGGTCTCCACAGAGTTGGGTAGGACTGCCTTCAGTTCCTTTGCACCTTATTTATGGAACAAACTGCAGATCCAACTTAAGTTAGACACTCTGGTGTCCCTTGCCCATTTTAAAATGTTTATGGAGGATCAATATGATGTTGTCTGTGATTGTTTCTGTTGAATTGTGTATGTTTTGAAATGTTCTTGTCTGTATGTCTAAAACTGTACATGTCAACATGTTTACACAGGGCACAGCCGTAAAAGAGATCTAGGTCTCAGTCTGTTTTCCCTGTTAAAATAAAGATTTAAAAAAAAAATAAAAAAAAATAAGGTTTCTGTTTTTTATTTTGAATACATTTTCAAACATTTCTGAAACCTGTTTTCGCTTAGTCAATATGGCGTATCGTGTGTAGATTGATAAGGAAAACAGTTAATTTAATCAATTTTAGAATTATAGAAATAACAAAATGTGGGGGAAAATGAAGGGGTCTGAATACTTTCCAAATGCACTGTATGTACTCTTAAACTTATACCCGGTACAGCCAGAGGGGGCAGTCTGGTTTCAGTTTGTTCCTTCTGAGCCCTAGGGATTTTTTCCTTTCCGTTGTGCTTCTTCTTGCTCTTTCAGGTCTAGGCCAGTTTACTCTAAAGCACTTTGTGACAACTGTTGATGTAAAAATGGCTTTATAAATACATTTTATTCATTTACTATTATTATTAGATTGTATTGACCAATTTCAATGACTTGATATTCAACCCTCTTTCTGTCCCGTTTACACAGTTCCAGAATATGAGGTGAGTGTATAGCTAATGTAATTGAATATCCTATTTCTGCACATTTCAGCATGATGACGGATAACAAATCTCAATTCTAACTGAAAACACAAAACATACAATACCAGTCAAAAGTTTGGACACACCTACTCATTCAAGGGTTTTTCTTTATTTTTTACTATTTTCTACATTGTAGACTAATGAGTGAAGACATCAAAACTATGAAATAACACATATGGAATCATGTAGTAACCAAAAAAGCGTTAAACAAATCAAAATATATTTTATGTTTGAGATTCTTCAAAGTAGCCACCCTTTGCCTTGATGACAGCTTTGCACACTCTTGCCATTCTCTCAACCAGCTTCATGAGGTAGTCACCTGGAATGCATTTCAATTAACAGGTGTGCCTTGTTAAAAGTTCATTTTTGGAATTTCTTTCCTTCTTAATGCGTTTGATCCAATCAGTTAGGGCTGTCTTCTGTATACCAACCCTATTTGGTGAAAGACCAAGTCCATATAATGGCAAGAACAGCTCAAATAAGCAAAGAGAAATGACAGTCCATCATTACTTTAAGACATGAAGGACAGTCAATGTGGAAAATTTCAAGAACTTTGAAAGTTTCTTCAAGTGCAGTCACAAAAACCATCAAGTGCTATGAAGAAACTGGCTCTCATGAGGACGGCCACAGGAAAGGAAGACCCAGTTACCTCTGCTGCAGAGGATAAGTTCATTAGAGTTACCAGCCTCAGAAATTGCAGGCCAGATAAATGCTTTAGAGTTCAAGTAACAGACACATCTCAACATCAATTGTTCAGAGGAGACTGTGTGAATCATGGTTGAATTGCTGCAAAGAAACCACTACTAACGAAAACCTATAAGAAGAGACTCGCTTGGGTCAAGAAATACGAGCAATGGACATTAGACCGGTGGAAATCTGTCCTTTGGTCTGATGAGTCCAAATTTGAGATTTTTGGTTCCAACCACCGTGTCTTTGTGAGACGCATGTGTGGTTCACACCATGAAGCATGGAAGAGGAGGTGTGATGGTATGGGGGTGTTTTACTGGTGACATTGTCTGTGATTTATTTACAATTCAAGACACACTTAACCAGCATGGCTACCACAGCATTCTGCAGCGATACGTTATCCCATCTGGTTTGCGCATAGTGCGACTATCATTTGTTTTTCAACAGGACAATGACCCAACACACCTCCAGCCTGTGTAATGGCTATTTGACCAAGAAGGAGAGTGATGGAGTGCTGCATCAGATGACCTGGCCTCCACAATCACCTGACCACAACCCAATTGAGATGAGTTGAACCACAGAGTGAAGGAAAAGCATGCTCAGCATATGAGGGAACTCCTTCAAGACTGTTGAAAAAGCATTCCAGGTGAAGCTGTTTGAGAGAATGCCAAGAGTGTGCAAAGCTCTCAAGGCAACGGGTGGCTACTTTGAAGAATCTCAAATATATTTTGATTTGTTTAACACTACTACATGATTCCATGTGTTATTTTATAGTTTTGATGTCTTCACTATTTTTCTACAATGTAGAAAATGCTAAAAATAAAGAACAACCCTTGAATGAGTAGGTGTGTCCACACTTTTGACTGGACACACCACTTGACTACCTTTAGCTACACAGGATGGAAAAGTTGTAATTTAAAGTTGTGGTAATACTTTAAGGCATACAGGTACATTACATTATGATGTGTGCAGTGGCTGGAATGGAATAAATATATGTGTTTGATCGTTCCATTGAATCCATCCAGCCATTACAATTAGCCCGTCCTCCTATAGCTTCTTTTGAGCTGGTAGAAAATCTGCCACATAACAAAACATAACATATTATAAGTTCATGTACAGTTGAAGTCTGAAGTTTACATACACCTTAGCCAAATACATTTAAACTCAGATTTTCACAATTCCTGACATTTAATCCTAGTAAAAATTCCCTGTCTTAGGTCAGTTAGGATCACCACTTTATTTTAAGAATGTGAAATGTCAGAATAATAGTAGAGAGAATGATTTATTTCAGCT
Source organism: Salvelinus namaycush (assembly GCF_016432855.1). Classification (NCBI taxonomy): domain Eukaryota; kingdom Metazoa; phylum Chordata; class Actinopteri; order Salmoniformes; family Salmonidae; genus Salvelinus; species Salvelinus namaycush. Next base: position 58,401,989 of record NC_052309.1, on the reverse strand, counting down.
TTTATTTCTTTCATCACATTCCCAGTGGGTCAGAAGTTTACATACACTCAATTAGTATATGGTAGCATTGCCTTTAAATTGTTTAACTTGTGTCAAACATTTTGGGTAGCCTTCCACAATAAGTTGGGTGAATTTTGTCCCATTCCTCCTGACAGAGCTGGTGTAACTGAGTTAGGTTTGTAGGCCTCCTTGCTCGCACACGCTTTTTCAGTTCTGCCCACAAATTTTCTATAGGATTGAGGTCAGGGCTTTGTGATGGCCACTCCAATACCTTAACTTTGTTGTCCTTAAGCCATTTTGCCACAACTTTGGAAGTATGCTTGGGGTCATTGTCCATTTGGAAGACCCATTTGCGTCCAAACTTTAACTTCCTGACTGATGTCTTGAGATGTTGCTTCAATATATCCACATAATTTTCCTCCCTCATGATGCCATCTATTTGTTGGAGTGCACCAGTCCCTCCTGCATCAAAGCACCCCCACAACCTGATGCTGCCACCCCCGTGCTTCACGGTTGGGATGTTGTTCTTCGGCTTGCAAGCATCCCTCTTTTTCCTCCAAACTTAACAATGGTCACTATGGCCAAACAGTTCTATTTTTGTCTCATCAGACCAGAGAACATTTCTCCAAAAAGTATGATCTTTGTCTCCAACCGTAGTCTGGCTTTTTTATGGTGGTTTTGGAGCAGTGGCTTCCTTGCTGAGCGGCCTTTCAGGTTATGTTGATATAAGACTTGTTTTATACCCGTTTCCTCCAGCATCTTCACAAGGTCCTTTGCTGTTGTGCTGGGGTTGATTTGCACCAAAGTACGTTCATCTCTAGGAGACAGAATGCATCTCCATCCTGAGCGGTATGACTGCTGCGTGGTCCCATGGTGTTTATACTTGCGTACTATTGTTTGTACAGATGGACGTGGTACCTTCAGGCGTTTGGAAATTGCTCCCAACGATGATCCAGACTTGTGGAGGTCTACAATTGTTTTTCTGAGGTCTTGGCTGATTTTTTTTTTTTTTTCCTATGATGTCAAGCAAAGAGGCACTGAGTTTGAAGGTAGGCCTTGAAATACATCCACAGGTACACCTCCAATTGACAAAAATTATGTCAATTAGCCTATCAGAAGTTTCTAAAGCAATGACATCATTTTCTGGAATTTTCCAAGCTGTTTAAAGGCACAGTCAACTTTGTGTATGTAAACTTCCGACTTCAACTGTACATACTTTTTAACAAGTAATAAATTGGTTCATGTTATCAGTGAAAAGCATGCAGTATCATCCTCTAAATATTTTTTCTGCTGGTGAGAAGCCAAGACTCACAGCATAGCCGACATCGTGGCTATACTGAAGTATAATTACAAGCATTTCATAAGTGTCAAAGGCTTTTATTGACAATTACATGAAGTTGATGCAAGGAGTCAATATTTGCAGTGTTGACCCTACTTTTTCAAGACCTGCAATCCGCCCTGGCATGCTGTCTTCTGGGTCACATCCTGACTGATGGCAGCCCATTCTTGCATAATCAATGCTTGGAGTTTGTCAGAATTTGTAGGTTTTTGTATTAATATTAATATTTGTGTCATTCTCAAAACTTTTGGCCACGACTTTATACTGGACTCTCTAAATGTACAGTAGCCCTTATCCAGCTATCCAGTTAGCTAAACACTCATTGAATTTTTACAATTTTTTTTATTTTACATTTTTTTAACTAGGCAAGTCAGTTAAAACCTCTCTAGGCTAGTTGGGACGGTAGCGTCCCACCTGACCAACATCCAGTGAAAAGTGCAGGGCGCCAAATTCAAACTACAGAATTGTAAATATTTAACATTCTTGAAAATACACATGCAATATGTCAAAATAAAGCTTAACTTCTTGTTAATCCAGCCGCGGTGTCAGATTTCAAAAAGGCGAAAGCAAACCATGCGATTATCTGAGGACAGCACCCCACCATACAAATGCATTACAATCATTTTCAACCAGGCAGGTGGCGACACAAAAGTCAGAAATATTTATATAATTCATGCCTTACCTTTGAAGATCTTCTTCTGTTGGCACTCCAATATGTCCCAGAAACATCCCAAATGGTCCTTTTGTTTGATAAACTCCTTTTTTATATCCCCAAAATGTCCATTTTATTTGGCGCGTTTGATTCAGAAAAACACCGGTTCCAACTCGCCCAACATGACTAGAAATGATCTAATAAGTTACCTGTAAACTTTGTCCAAACATTTCAAACAACTTTCCTAACCTTAGGTATCCTAAAACGTAAATAATCGATAAAATTTAAGACGGAATATACTGTGTTCAATAGCGGATAAAATCAAAGTGGAGCGAGCTACAGGTAGCACGCCCCAAACAAAAGAGTCCACTTGGCTTGACTCTCATTCTGAATAGCCGTACATCTTAATTTCTCAAAGGAAAAACATCAACCAATTTCTAAAGACATCTAGTAGAAGCCATAGGAACTGCAACCAGGTGCCTCATAAATCTAGTTTACCATAGAAAACCAATTGAAAACACAGTGAACTCAAACATTTTTTTTCCTGGATGGTTTGTCCTCGGGGTTTCGCCTGCCAAATAAGTTATTTTATACTCACAGACATAATTTTAACAGTTTTAGAAACGTTAGTGTTTTTCTATCCAAATCTACCAATTATATGCATATCCTAGCTTCTGGGCCTGAGTAGCAGGCAGTTTACTTTGGGCACGCTTTTCATCCGGACGTCAAAATACGGCCCCCTATCCCAAAGAAGTTTAAGAACAAATTCTTATTTTCAGTGACGGCCAAGGAACACTGGGTTAACGGCCTTGTTCAGGGGCAGAACGACAGATTTTTACCTTGTCAGCTCGGAGATTCGCTCTTGCAACCTTTCGGTTACTAGTCCAACGCTCTTTAAAAAATACACTGCTCAAAAAAATAAAGGGAACACTTAAACAACACAATGTAACTCCAAGTCAATCACACTTCTGTGAAATCAAACTGTCCAATTAGGAAGCAACACTGATTGACAATACATTTCACATGCTGTTGTGCAAATGGAATAGACAAAAGGTGGAAATTATAGGCAATTAGCAAGACACCCCCAAAAAAGGAGTGATTCTGCAGGTGGTGACCACAGACCACTTCTCAGTTCCTATGCTTCCTGGCTGATGTTTTGGTCACTTTTGAATGCTGGCGGTGCTCTCACTCTAGTGGTAGCATGAGACGGAGTCTACAACCCACACAAGTGGCTCAGGTAGTGCAGTTCATCCAGGATGGCACATCAATGCGAGCTGTGGCAAAAAGGTTTGCTGTGTCTGTCAGCGTAGTGTCCAGAGCATGGAGGCGCTACCAGGAGACAGGCCAGTACATCAGGAGACGTGGAGGAGGCCGTAGGAGGGCAACAACCCAGCAGCAGGACCACTACCTCCGCCTTTGTGCAAGGAGGTGCACTGCCAGAGCCCTGCAAAATGACCTCCAGCAGGCCACAAATGTGCATGTGTCAGCATATGGTCTCACAAGGGGTCTGAGGATCTCATCTCGGTACCTAATGGCAGTCAGGCTACCTCTGGCGAGCACATGGAGGGCTGTGCGGCCCCACAAAGAAATGCCACCCCACACCATGACTGACCCACCGCCAAACCGGTCATGCTGGAGGATGTTGCAGGCAGCAGAACGTTCTCCACAGCGTCTCCAGACTCTGTCACGTCTGTCACATGTGCTCAGTGTGAACCTGCTTTCATCTGTGAAGAGCACAGGGCGCCAGTGGCGAATTTGCCAATCTTGGTGTTCTCTGGCAAATGCCAAACGTCCTGCACGGTGCTGGGCTGTAAGCACAACCCCCACCTGTGGACGTCGGGCCCTCATACCACCCTCATGGAGTCTGTTTCTGACCGTTTGAGCAGACACATGCACATTTGTGGCCTGCTGGAGGTCATTTTGCAGGGCTCTGGCAGTGCACCTCCTGGCACAAAGGCGGAGGTAGCGGTCCTGCTGCTGGGTTGTTGCCCTCCTATGGCCTCCTCCACGTCTCCTGATGTACTGGCCTGTCTCCTGGTAGCGCCTCCATGCTCTGGACACTACGCTGACAGACACAGCAAACCTTTTTGCCACAGCTCGCATTGATGTGCCATCCTGGATGAACTGCACTACCTGAGCCACTTGTGTGGGTTGTAGACTCCGTCTCATGCTACCACTAGAGTGAGAGCACCGCCAGCATTCAAAAGTGACCAAAACATCAGCCAGGAAGCATAGGAACTGAGAAGTGGTCTGTGGTCACCACCTGCAGAATCACTCCTTTTTTGGGGGTGTCTTGCTAATTGCCTATAATTTCCACCTTTTGTCTATTCCATTTGCACAACAGCATGTGAAATTTATTGTCAATCAGTGTTGCTTCCTAATTGGACAGTTTGATTTCACAGAAGTGTGATTGACTTGGAGTTACATTGTGTTGTTTAAGTGTTCCCTTTATTTTTTTGAGCAGTGTATATATTGTAATGACCTGACTAGATCATAAAGGAACAATTGTCCAGACAGAGGGTTGAGTTTACGAATTGACGGTTTATTAACCCAACTTTACACAGGCTACTGTTTGGCCGTAGCCCAAGCCAAATAAATGAAAGATACCCCACAAGGCAACCGTAACCTTCTCTTGTGAATGCCAGACGTAAGAGAGAGAACAATGGCTAAACCTGGTCTTAACTTCCAATGCTCCATCCCCCTGCCCAACCCCCCTCCACGCCACTCCGCCAACCACCAGGATGCCCGGCATCAGAACATTCCAGGCATCCCTGTGATTGGCAGATAGCAGGTTGATTGGCATGTCGGACCCCGCGAACACTGGTAAGTACAACACAACCCAATAATAGCCTACCACATAACACACCGCTGTCTGTGCGGGTCGCTACAATATATATTTCACCATTATTTAACCAGGTAAGCTAGTTGAGAACAAGTTCTCATTTACAACTGTGACCTGGCCAAGATAAAGCAAAGCAGTGCGACACAAACAACAACATAGAGTTACACATGGAATAAACAAGCGTACAGTCAATAACACAATAGGAAAAAAATAAAGTCTATTTACAGTGTGCGCAAATGGCGTGAGGAGGAAAGGCAATAAATAGGCCATAGTAGTGAAGTAATTACAGTTTAGCAAATTAACACTGGAGTGATAGATGAGCAGATGATGATGTGCAAGTAGAAATACTGGTGTGCAAGAGAGCAGAAAAGTAAATAAAAACAATATGGGGATGAGGTAGGTAGATTGGGTGGGCTATTTACAGATGGGCTATGTACAGCTGCAGCGATCTGTTAGCTGCTCAGATAGCTGATGTTTGAAGTTAGTGAGGGAAATATAAGTCCAGCTTCAGCAATTTTTGCAATTCGTTCCAGTCATTGGCAGCAGAGAACTGGAAGGGAAGGCGGCCAAAGGAGGTGTTGGCTTTGGGGATGACCAGTGAGATACACCTGCTGGAGCGCGTGCTACGGATGGGTGTTGTTATCATGACCAGTGAGCTGAGATAAGGCGGAGCTTTACCTAGCATAGACTTATAGATGATCTGGAGCCAGTGGGTCTGGCGACGAATATGTAGCGAGAGCCAGCCGACTAGAGCATACAGGTCGCAGTGGTGGGTGGTATATGGGACTTTGGTGACAAAACGGATGGCACTGTGATAGACTGCATCCAGTTTGCTGAGTAGAGGATTGGAAGCTATTTTGTAAATGACATCGCCAAAGTAGAGGATCGGTAGGATAGTCAGTTTTACGAGGGTATGTTTGGCGGCGTGAGTGAAGGAGGCTTTGTTGCGAAATAGGAAGCCGATTCTAGATTTAATTTTGGATTGGAGATGTTTAATATGAGTCCCTGTGCCCAAGAACATTAAGGTAACCTGCCTAAATGACTACCGACCCGTAGCACTCACGTCTGTAGCCATGAAGTGCTTTGAAAGGCTGGTCATGGCTCACATCAACACCATCACCCCAGAAACCCTAGACCGACTCCAATTTGCATACCGCCCTAACAGATCCACAGATGATGCAATCTCTATTGCACTCCACACTGCCCTTTCCCAGTGTTCCTCTGTCCAGCGTCTGTGTTCTTTTGCCCATCTTAATCTCAACTTTTTATTGGCCAGTCTGAGATATGGCTTTTTCTTTGCAACTCTGTCTAGAAGGCCAGCATCCCGGAGTCGCCTCTTCACTGTTGAAGTGGAGACTGGTGTTTTGCGGGTACTATTTAATGAAGCTGCCAGTTGATGACTTGTGAGGCGTCTGTTTCTCAAACTAGACACTCTAATGTACTTGTGCTCTTGCTCAGTTGTGGCCCGGGGCCTCCCACTCCTCTTTTTATTCTGGTTAGAGACAGTTTGCGCTGCTCTGTGAAGGGAGTAGTACACAGCGTTGTACGAGATCTTCAGTTTCTTGGCAATTTCTCGCATGAAATAGCCTTAATTTCTCAGAACAAGAATAGAGTGACCAGTTTCAGAAGAAAGTTCTTTGTTTCTGGCCATTTTGAGCCTGTAATAGAACCCACAAATGCTGATGCTCCAGATACTCAACTAGCTTAAAGAAGGCCAGCTTTATTGCTCCTTTGATCAGGAAAACAGTTTTCAGCTGTGCTAACATAATTGCAAAAGGGTTTTCTAATGATCAATTAGCCTTTTAAAATGATAAACTTGGATTAACTAACACAACGTGCCATTGGAACACAGGAGTGATGGTTGCTGATAATGGGCCTCTGTACGGCCATGTAGATATTCCATAACAAATCAGCTGTTTCCAGCTACAATAGTCATTTACAACATTGAGTGTCTAATAGCATTCCAACCACGAGGACACTACAGTTGAAGTCAGAAGTTTACATACACTTAGGTTGGAGTCATTAAAACTTGTTTTTCAACCATTCCACAAATTTCTTGTTAAAACTACAGTTTTGGCAATTCGGTTAGGACATCTACTTTGTGCATGACACAAGTAATTTTTTCAACTATTGTTTACAGACAGATTATTATTATTATAATTCACTATCACAATTCCAGTGGCTCAGAAGTTTACATACACTAAGTTGACTGTGCCTTTAAACAGCTTAGAAAATTCCAGAAAATTATGTCATTGCTTTGGAAGCTTCTGATAGGCTAATTGACATCATTTGAGTCAATTGGAGGTGTACCTGTGGATGTATTTCAAGGCCTACCTTCAAACTCAGTGCCTCTTTGCTTGACATCATGGGAAAATCAAAATCATCCAAGACCTCAGAAAATAAATTGTAGACCTCCACAAGTCTGGTTCATCCTTAGGAGCAATTTCCAAATGCCTGAAGGTACCACGTTCATCTGTACAAACAATAGTATGCAAGCATAAACACCATGGGACCATGCAGCCATCATACCGCTCAGGAAGGAGACGAGTTCTATCTCCTAGAGATGAATGTACTTTGGTGCGAAAAGTGCAAATCAATCCCAGAACAACAGCAAAGGACCTTGTGAAGATGCTGGAGGAAACAGGTACAAAAGTGTCTATATCCACAGTAAAACGAGTCCTATATCAACATAACCTGAAAGGCTGCTCAGCAAAGAAGAAGCCACTGCTCCAAAACCGCCATAAAAATGCCAGACTACGGTTTGTAACTGCACATGGGGACAAAGATCGTACTTTTTGGAGAAATGTCCTCTGGTCTGATGAAAGAAAAATAGAACTGTTTGGCCATAATGACCATGTCACGACTTCCGTCGAAGTTGGTGCCTCTCCTTGTTCGGGCGGCGTTTGGTGGTCGACGTCACCGGCTTTCTTGCCTCCACCGATCTACATTTATTTTTCCATTTGTTTTGTCTGTATTGTACACACCTGGTTCCCATTACGTTTTAATTATTTCCCTATTTAACCCTCTGGAGCCATCGTGGTTTTGTGCGTGTTTATTGTTGTCAGTTGTCTCGTTCATGTGATTCTGGATTTTCGTTCTCCTTGTTGGAAGATTATTTTTGAGTAAAGTTACTATTATTACTCATCTCTGTGTCCTGCGCCTGACTCCGCCTTACCCACATCACCTAGACTCTGACAGATACTTTTTAAGTTTGGAGGAAAAAGGGGGATGCTTGCAAGCCGAAGAACAACATCCCATCCGTGAAGCAAGGGGGTGGCAGCATCATGTTGTGGGGGTGCTTTTCTGCAGGAGGGACTGGTGCACTCCAAAAAATAGATGGCATTATGAGAGAGGAAAATTATGTGGATATATTGAAGCAACATCTCAAGACATCAGTCAGGAAGTTAAAGCTTGGTCGCAAATGGATCTTCCAAATGGACAAAGACTCCAAGCATACTTCCAAAGTTGTGGCAAAATGGCTTAAGGACAACAAAGTTAAGGTATTGGAGTGGCCATCACAAAGCCCTGACCTCAATCCTATAGAACATTTGTGGGCAGAACTGAAAAAGCGTGTACGAGCAAGGAGGCCTACAAACCTGACTTAGTTACACCAGCTCTGTCAGGAGGAATGGGACAAAATTCACCCAACTTATTGTGGGAAGCTTGTGGAAGGCTACCCAAAACGTTTGACCCAAGTTAAACAATTTAAAGGCAATGCTACCAAATACTAATTGAGTGTATGTAAACTTCTGACCCACTGGGAATGTGATTGAAAGAAATAAAAGCTGAAATAAATCATTCTCTCTACTATTATTCTGACATTTCACATTCTTAAAATAAAGTGGTGATCCTAACTGACCTAAGACAGGAATTTTTACTCAAATTAAATGTCAGGGGTTGCGAAAAACTGAGTTTAAATGTGTTTGGATAAGGTGTATGTAAACTTCCGACTTCAACTGCATATAATTTGACTGCAGGAAAGGGCCACGGTCACCCTGTTAAGTAAACTGAACTCTCGTTTTAATATGCTAAAACTATTCCTTTTTAAATATATTTTTCAAAAGAACCATAGAAAATAGTAAAATCATAGATTAAATGCAGGTGAGCTGGTTCTACTTTTGAGTAGTCCGAGCATAACATGTCAACCCTACTACCCATAGATACAGGCTGGAAATGTTTTAACAATTTCATTTTTTTTGTGAAGCTTGCATTGATTTGCCACTGTTACAAAGGAATTTATGGCTGATTTAAGAAGAAATTGTCAGCCCTGTTACTTTATTTGTCATCTAATAGGCACTTACTTCTCAAAGGCACCGAGTTGGTTAAACAACCCATGTAATCCAGTAAAGAAAACGAGTAGACGGCTAGTATGATGCAAAGAAAAATGTTGTTTATATATACAGTTTATATAAGAGGAACCACATGGACTTGGATGCAATACTGTACATGGCTGCATAGATGGCTTTAGCTGTTATGTTTGGTTACTAAAGACAATTCTAAAGTATAGTTTCACCAGGTCATCTAACTCAGGCACTTCAACAGTGGCGTACACATCAAAGGGGAGGCAGGGAGGCATGCAATTAGCCAGATCCCCTACTTTAATCTTGAAATATAACTAACACTTTATCTAAAAAAAAAAAAAAAGTTGACTTTGTTCTCCAAAATAAATGTCTAGTTTTTTCTATTCTCAAAATGTTACTTTGTTCTCAAAAATATATTTAAAGCTTATTAAAAATATATTTCAACTTTATTGAAGCTTAATTTAGACTATTTAAAAAAATAATGCGTCTTTATTCTCAAAATATTGTCACTTTATTCACTACATTTTGACTTTATTCTTGAAAATTCCAATATTTATTTAACATTTATTTATACAGGTTTATCTAATTGAAATCTGTTTTGCAAGAGATATTCATTGTTCTAGATGGCAATAACATAAGCACATTTTCGTTTTCTGTTGCAAAACGCTAAAAAAAGTTTTTGGGTTTGCTCACCCTAATTAAGATGACCCAGCTGTGTCCGGAGCTGTAAGCAGCAGGTTCACAAAGGGAGACCGACACACTGTTTTCCACCGTAGGAGTTGGGGACCATGGACCATTGGGGTTTCCAATCCAGACAGGTAGTGAGACATGTTATGTTTGAATATCCACTCTAGAAAACGTTCTGAATGGTGCAGATAGAGATAAAATGAATCCAAAAATCAAATCTGTTCAATCTACATAATAATATTTATATCTGAAAATGTTATATACTCCTGAACGGGCCATCGGGTGTGTATGTGTGTGTGTGTGACAGCCTGAGGCCCCTATTTCTAAGGTGTGTGTGCGACAGCCCCCACTTGTGGACCCCACTTCTAAGGTGTGTGTGCAACAGCCCCCACTTGTGACCCCCACTTCTAAGTTGTGTGTGCGCCAGTACGTGGCCCCTACTTCTAAAGTGTGTGTATGCACGACTATCTCTGAGCTGCAGGTGTCTGCCTGTGCCTCGTCGATTTGATTAGACTGATGAATAATAATGTATGAATAATGCATGGTTCTGTGAGCCGACAGGGAGCCTTTCATTATGCTAAACAGACACAACATCTATTCATTCCTAAAACAGAGAGTCTGCTTCTCAAATGGCAGCCTATTCTCTATATAGTGCACTACTTCTGTCTCTGTGCGTGCGACAGGCTGTGGCTCCCATATCTAACGTGCGTGTCTGTTTGTCTGGTGTGTGTTTATGTAAAGGTGTGTGTCAGAATTGGTGCACTATATAGGGAATAGAGTGCCATATGGGACGCGCACAGAGTGTTCAAGTGGATCCCCCTAAAACATCATCAAACAAAGTGAGATTGTCCAAACAGGACACAGGTGTTCCAGGCTCTACGCTCCATGGCAGGGTGCTTGCGGATGGCTTTAGCCCGGGTGAGAGAGGCCTTGTTTGGAAAAAACGTGCCAGATGTGGATAGGTTACCATTCAGCAACCCACTCTCCAGAGACATCATGGTCATGTCCATTTAAATTTGAATTTGATCTATTTGTAAGATGAAAAGATCATTTTTTTTTTTTTTTTTTTTTACATGAACCAGGTTTCCATCCAACCTTTTTATACGAGTAAAGTACATGTAAAAAAATATATACAAAATTCACCACAGGCCTGATGGAAAAAGCAAATTTGTCGGTAACCTTTCCAAATGCCGACAAAACAAAATACGCTAAAGACAAGGTGGGATATTTTTGTCTGTAAAATGTAATATGCTGGAAATGGTGGTGAAACATCTTTTATGTTCAAATATTGATTTAATAACCATCATATCGAAGTAAACTTGGAGTCACGCGATATGTTGTGTGGTCCTCCCACTACGACTCAAGAAAGCATGCATTTAGGCTACAGATTAAATTAGTTATGATTAACCTCACATGGTGGTGAACGTGCACGGTGATGAAATATTGAGGGTCTTATTCTGGTGACATAATGATCGAAGCTTGGCTGCCGTTTGACAAATAAAAATAATCATGCTCTTTTGTCCATAATAATCTCATCATGTAGGCTAGCCTACCCGCACTGTATCTGCGAGCTGTTGGCTAGAGTGCAGGTGCCAAGATCAGAGAGGGCACATTAGTTATATACCGCAATTTTATTTGTGACAAAACCATCAGTAGACTAGAAAATGCGATGGAAAACCATTCAACTTGTATTTTTTATTTGGTACATGAGAATTTAACCCCAAAAGTTATTTTTATGTGCGCTACATCAGCACGCACATCATTTTTTTACCCATTTTTTCTCCCCAATTTCGTGGTATCCAATTGGTAGTTACAGTCTTGTCTCATCCCTACAACTCACATACGGACTCGGAAGAGGCGAAGGTTGAGAGCCGTGCGTCCTCCGAAACACAACCCAACCAAGCTGCACTGCTTCTTGACACAATGCCCACTTAACCCGGGAAGCCAGCCGCACCAATGTGTTAGAGGAAACACAGTACACCTGGCGACCGGCCCACCACAGGAGTCGCTAGTGCGCGATGGGACAAGGACATCCCTGCCGGTCAAACCCTCATGACGCTGGGTCAAGTGTGCGCCGCACCACGGGTCTCCCGGTCGCAGCCGGCTGGACTCGAATCCAGAATCTCCAGTGGCACTGCACCACTCGGGAGGCCCCGTACAACAAGTCAATTTGACGGAAACACATCTCTGGCCTACCCGCATGAAAATCTGTTGCCAATTGGATTGAAACCTAGCAAAGAATTAATTTGTAGATATTGAATTTTGACATCAAAATCAAATCAAATTTTATTTGTCACATACACATGGTTAGCAGATGTTAATGCGAGTGTAGCGAAATGCTTGTGCTTCTAGTTCTGACAATGCAGTAATAACGAACGAGTAATCTAACCTAACAATTCCACAACTACTACCTTATACACACAAGTGTAAAGGGATAAAGAATATGTACATAAAGATATATGAATAAGTGATGGTACAGAACGGCATAGGCAAGATGCAGTAGATGGTATCGAGTACAGTATATACATATGAGATGAGTAATGTAGGGTATGTAAACATAAAAGTGGCATAGTTTAAAGTGGCTAGTGATACATGTATTACATAAAGATGGCAAGATGCAGTAGATGATATAGAGTACAGTATATACATATACATTATATTAAGTGGCATTGTTTAAAGTGGCTAGTGATACATTTTTGATCAATTCCCATCAATTTCCATTATTAAAGTGAGCTGGAGTTGAGTCAGTATGTTGGCAGCAGCCACTCAATGTTAGTGGTGGCTATTTAACAGTCTGATGGCCTTGAGATAGAAGCTGTTTTTCAGTCTCTCCGTCCCTGCTTTGATGAACCTGTACTGACCTCGCCTTCTGGATGATAGCGGGGTGAACAGGCAGTGGCTCGGGTGGTTGTTGTCCTTGATGATCTTTATGGCCTCCCTGTGACATCGGGTGGTGTAGGTGTCCTGGAGGGCAGGTAGTTTGCCCCCAGTGATGCGTTGTGCAGACCTCACTACCCTCTGGAGAGCCTTCCGGTTATGGGTTGAGCAGTTGCCGTACCAGGCGGTGATACAGCCCGACAGGATGCTCTCGATTGTGCATCTGTAGAAGTTTGTGAGTGCTTTTGGTGACAAGCCGAATTTCTTCAGCCTCCTGAGGTTGAAGAGGAGCTGCTGCGACTTCTTCACCACGCTGTCTGTGTGGGTGGAACAATTCAGTTTGTCAGTGATGTGTATGCCGAGGAACTTAAAACTTACTACCCTCTCCACTACTGTCCCGTCGATGTGGATAGGGGGGTGCTCCCTCTGCTGTTTCCTGAAGTCCACAATCATCTCCTTTGTTTTGTTGACGTTGAGTGTGAGGTTATTTTCCTGACACCACACTCCGAGGGGCCTCACCTCCTCCCTGTAGACTGTCTCGTCGTTGTTGGTAATCAAGCCTACCACTGTAGTGTCGTCCGCAAACTTGATGATTGAGTTGGAGGCGTGCATGGCCACGCAGTCGTGGGTGAACAGGGAGTACAGGAGAGGGCTCAGAACGCACCCTTGTGGGGCCCCAGTTTTGAGGATCAGCGGGGTGGAGATGTTGTTACCTACCCTCACCACCTGGGGGGCGGCCCGTCAGGAAGTCCAGTACCCAATTGCACAGGGCGGGGTCGAGACCCAGGGTCTCGAGCTTGATGACGAGTTTGGAGGGTACTATGGTGTTAAATGCTGAGCTGTAGTCGATGAACAGCATTCTCACATAGGTATTCCTCTTGTCCAGATGGGTTAGGGCAGTGTGCAGTGTGGTTGCGATTGCGTCGTCTGTGGACCTATTGGGGCGGTAAGCAAATTGGAGTGGGTCTAGGGTGTCAGGTAGGGTGGAGGTGATATGGTCCTTGACTAGTCTCTCAAAGCACTTCATGATGACGGAAGTGAGTGCTACGGGGCGGTAGTCGTTTAGCTCAGTTACCTTAGCTTTCTTGGGAACAGGAACAATGGTGGCCCTCTTGAAGCATGTGGGAACAGCAGACTGGGATAAGGATTGATTGAATATGTCCGTAAACACACCTGCCAGCTGGTCTGCGCATGCTCTGAGGACGCGGCTGGGGATGCCGTCTGGGCCTGCAGCCTTGCGAGGGTTAACACGTTTAAATGTTTTACTCACGTCGGCTGCAGTGAAGGAGAGTCCGCAGGTTTTGGTAGCGTGCCGTGTCAGTGGCACTATTGTCCTCAAAGCGAGCAAAGAAGTTATTTAGTCTGTCTGGGAGCAAGACATCCCGGTCCGCGACGGGGCTGGTTTTCTTTTTGTAATTTCTTTTTGTAATCCGTGATTGACTGTAGACCCTGCCACATACCTCTTGTGTCTGAGCCGTTGAATTGCAACTCTACTCTACTTGCCTTGCGGAGGCAATAGCTACACTGTTTGTATTCGGTCATGTTTCCGGTCACCGTGCCCTGGTTAAAAGCAGTGGTTCGCACGAATGCTGCCATCAATCCACAGTTTATGGTTTGGGAATGTTTTTATAGTTGCTGTGGGTACGACATCGCCGATGCACTTTCTAATGAACTCACTCACCGAATCAGCGTATTCGTCAATGTTGTTGTTGGACGCAATGCGGAACATATCCCAATCCACGTGATCGAAGCAGTCTTGAAGCGTGGAATCAGATTGGTCGGACCAGCGTTGAACAGACCTGAGCGTGGGAGCTTCTTGTTTTAGTTTCTGTCTGTAGGCTGGAAGCAACAAAATGGAGTCGTGGTCAGCTTTTCCCGAAAGGAGGGCGGGGGAGAGCCTTATATGCGTCACAGAAGTTAGAATAACAATGATCCAGGGTTTTACCAGCCCTGGTTGCGCAATCGATATGCTGATAGAATTTAGGGAGTCGTGTTTTCAGATTAGCCTTGTTAAAATCCCCAGCTACAATGAATGCAGCCTCAGGATATGTGGTTTCCAGTTTACATAGAGTCAAATAAAGTTCGTTCAGGGCCATCGATGTGTCTGCTTGGGGGGGAATATATACGGCTGTGATTATAATCGAAGAGAATTCCCTTGGTAGATAATGCGGTCGACAATGGATTGTGAGGAATTCTAAGTCAGGTGAACAGAAGGACTTGAGTTCCTGTATGTTGTTATGATCACACCACGTCTCGTTAATCATAAGGCATACCCCCCCGCCCCTCTTCTTACCAGAAAGATGCTTGTTTCTGTCGGCGCGATGCGTGACAGAGTGGTGTGACAGGGTGCATCAATGCCTTTAGTTATATTAAATCCATGACACCCCTGGGATGCATCACAAATGGCACCCTTTTATAGTGCACTAATGTTGATGAGGGCTCTGGTCAAAAGTAGTGCATTATTTTATGTATTTATGTTTTTGACATTTTGCAGGCTGAAATCTCTTGAGATTGAAGAAGATTAAACCAAGGCCTTATACCTTTTAAAGGGATAACAAATTATGTTATTATAAACTGCAAGGTCTCCTCTTCAGGAGGAGGTCTCTTCTTCAACCTGTTTTTGAGTGTTGTGACCTTCAGACACTATCAGAAGGCCTCTATGTTCAGACTCCTCCTGTCTGGATCCCACCGTGGTTATCTGGTTTTCCGAGAACACAAGGCTGCCACAGACCTGATGAAACCAGCCACCTGCCAGAAGATGCTTATGCTCATTCACATTGTTATGACTCTATACTTGTGATGAAAGGTGAAGTTTTGGTCAAACCCACTTCTGAATTTTTACTTGCTGATAAGATGGTTCCTGCTGTCAGGGGGAGGTTAGATTTATTAAAATGTTGTTGCTAGGGAAAGTTACGTAAGGGGGATTGGGGAGGCTATATAAGTTACAGAATGTCTTAGACATTTTGCAGAACTTGGGGAGAACTATCATATACTGTTATACTGTAGTCTGTATCAACTTCTGTCTACAATTGTATTACTAAAAGGAGTATTTTAATACTTAAACAAAGAGTCTGTTTCCTTTCCATTACTAATGTATGTTTGATTATTATATAGACCTCATCATTTGTTGAAATTGACCAACAAGATGCACCATCTCATTTTCAAGAGTTTCCCCAAAAAATACAAGTAATTATAATATGGCACTACTGCAGGGGCGTCAGTTGGGTATGGCAGACTAGCTCAAAAATGTAAAAGTAGGCTATAAAATGAGAGTAAAATCATTCCAATCCCGATTAAAATACAATGGCTGTTTAGCGTGTTGATTGGCTAGCTTTAGCACCATGCAGAACATTACTCGGAGAGAAGCTGACAACCTGTGTGCCTTTCTCTCAGAAGAGAGCAGAGACAGTCCCAATCAGTTTGCTTTGCCGGTCAGCCATTTAGGCAGTGTGCCAGTTACTTTCACATTGATGTCGGCATAGGCGGTGCGTCCAATAGGGTAGGGGAAGATAAGCTTCCCCTAAAGTAAATTTAATTACATTTGCCAAAATTTGCTTTAGAATTGCTGATGCCTATACATAAATAAATTAAATATTTCAAAATACTACACCAGAGAGCATGATTTGGCTACAGATGATCATTAGCTTCTTTTAAAAATGAGCTGTGGACTGTTTTAAGCAGGCAATTTGGGCAGAGACACGGCAAATAACCTACCAAATAGCTGATGTTAACTTGCAACGGTCAGTGAAAAGCAGTTAAATAGGCCTAGAGCTATTGCAATATTTCAACATTCAATCGTAAAAACATAGTTTAGAAAGCAAATGGCTATTGCTGAAAAGAGAAGACCAAGAAAAGATTCCAATCTGTCTTTAGTTATACAAATGATCAACTCCCAATTGAGCGAACGGTAGCTCACCGGTATCTTATTGGCACCAGCAGAGAGGATCGGCCATATCCCCAGGCGCATATTCACTGTCTTTATCATTCACATTTTTTGTTGGGGACAATAATTCTCCTCCAGGCTACATGGACGTCATATTGTACAATTTGTGTCTCCCCTTTTCGTAGGCCTAGATTAGATGATTGCATTCAAGTCAAGGTCATTTTTATTGATCTGTTTGTCTGTGTCAGCAGAGTAAGCTACTAATTTGTGTCATATAAAAAAATATGTTGCTTATGTCTCCAGTCATATAAAGTGTAGTAGAATTGCATGAAATGTGTTTATAAAAGGCACGCGCTCAGGCATGTATTGTTATGATCTGTTTGTTTTGCTGACAGAGATTGAGTTATATTATTAGCCTAAATTATAACTATGCAATATACTCATCACATTAGGAATATTAGATTACTCTGCAAATTTGATGATAGATGTATACAATCCTTTAATGTAAAGGTGGGATTTTAGGATGAAAAAATACAGTAGCTTCCCCAAACGTGCCGCCTATGGATGTCAGCATTTGTGATTTGATAGCGTGTATTATGCATCTATTTCACGTTGTACTTTATACAACGGGTGGATCTAATCCTGAATGCTGATTGGTTGAAACCGCATTCCTGCCGGTGTCTATTCCTAAAGTTGCCACCCGGCTAAATCTATGATGTTAAAATGCTTATGTGCTCTGTTCCATTTGTTTGTGCAATCCATTGTCTCATCAGCCAAGCAACTTAAAAACTTGATCTCCACTATGAAAAGCATCTAGACATTATCTCACATTTCTTTTAGACTAACATTTTGTTTTCAACAAAATATTCTATATTATTCTATATTCAAAATAGTCTAGAGCCAGTCTACCCAACGAGTCAGCACACCAACCCATTCAGCAACCCGCTCAGGTCAGTGATGCCCGTCTATCCTTCTCTGAGAAATATGACGGGACACCATTCATCCAAATGCCGTGGCTTCCTCGTTCAGTGCTTCCTCTTTCAGTACTCCCTCTATTTCACACATCAGATGGGAGCTCCCACCACCAAGAGGTCTAAGGTTGCCACAGTTATTTCTCTGCTGACTGGGCAGACCGTCTGGGAGAGGAGTCTTATGAGGGGTTCATGGCTCTGTTTAAGTGTATTTTCGATCATCCCATGGAGGGCAGAGAGGGAGGTGAGCGTCTGTTTTAGCTCCAGCAGGGGAATCAGACGGCTGCTGAGTATGTGCTTATCTTCCGGACAGTAGCAGCTTCCAGTGGATGGAATGAGCCGGCGCTCAGCACATTATTTAGAAGAGGTCTGCGCGAGGAGGCCCAGACGGAACTGGCCTGCCGAGATGACAACGTCACCCTGGACACTCACCCTCCTCCAGGAGGGTCGGCATTTCCATCGCTTCTCTCCCTCCGGCGAGTGTTCGGGATCAGAGCCTGGACCCATGGAGGTAGGGGTCACATGCCTTCCCGTGGTGGAACGATGCAGACGGATACAGCTGGGGCTCTGTCTGTACTGTGGCCAGGGAGGGTACAAGCGCTAGCGGTGTCCGTTACTTCAGAATCCGGGATCCACTAGAGCGGAGGGAAGGTCACGTGATGTTACATCCCCTGGACCAGGAGTGAGTATTCCATCTACTGCTCTTCCTGTTAGACTCTTTTTAGTACCCATCACTCTGGCTGACTGTCCCTCATGCCCTGTGTCTACAGCTTTGGTGGATTCCGACGCCGCAGGGAACTTTATGGACCAGACCCTTGCCTTCTCTCTCAATATTACTACCTACCTACCCGCTCTCCTCTCCTTTTCCGGTTTAAGGTCTTGACTGTCAGCCTCTAGGATCCGGAACCATCACACACATTAGCCAACCACTCACCCTCACAGTGGAGCCCAATCACCAGGGAAACATCCCCTTCTTCATCACCAGTTCACAAGATCATCCTCTGCCTACTTTGGCTTCAGTGCCATAACCCTACCATCTCATGGTTGAGGACGAGAATCCTCGATTGGTCACCTGAATGCCGGAAGACCTGCTTTTCTGTCCCCTGTGGTTCCACGTCGGTTGAGAGTCCTGTGGTTGCCCTCCAGCCCAACATCCCGGAGGAATATCAGGATCTAAGGGAGGTATTCTCCAAGACCCGCACTACCTGTTTCCTTCCTCATCGCCCCTGGGACTGTGCTGTTTTCTAGTGCTACACCTCCGTGCAGACTGTCGGTGGCTGAGACCCAGGCCATGGAGGACTACATTCAAGAGGCTCTCCAACAGGGTTTCATCCGCAGGTCCATGTCACCTGCATCGACTGGTTTCTTCTTCGTGGCCAAGAAGGAGGGAGGATTAAGCCCTTGTATCGATTACCGTGGACTCAATGACGTCTCCACGAAGTATCGGTACACTCTCCCGCTGGTGCCGTCAGCCATCGAGCAGCTCTGCGGGGCCCGGTTCTTCACCAAACTGGACCTGCGGAGTGCCTACAATCTCATTCACATCCGGGAGGGGGGATGAGTGGAAAACGATGTTCAGCACGATGTCTGGTCACTACGAGTACTTGGTTATGCCCTTTGGCTTAGCCAATGCTCCATCAGTGTTCCAGGCATTCGTCAACAAGGTGTTCAGGGACATGCTCGGACGTCAGGGGATTGTGTAGATCGATGACATCCTGATCTTCTCGACCAACCTGGAAGATCACATCACTCATGTTCGAGCAGTCCTGGAACGCTTCTTGGCTAACCACCTGTTCGTCAAGGCGGAGAAGTGCCAATTCCACCAGAGGGCTGTCTCCTTCTTGGGCTACCAAATCAGCCCGCAGGGAGTGAGGATGGAAGACAAGAAGGTAGATGCGGTAAGGTCATGGCCAGTCCCAACCACCATGAAGGGGTTACAAAGTTTTTTGGGGTTTGCCAACTTTTACCGCCGCTTCATCAGGGACTTCAGCGCCATCGCCGCCCCTCTCACCTCCCTCCTCAAGGGTGGGCCTCGTAGGTTGGTTTGGTCTCCATGAGCCGACGAGGCCTTTCGTCTCCTCAAGGGGCGTTTCACCTCCGCCCCTTTGCTAATACACCAAGATCCCACGCTACCTTTTGTGGTTGAGGTAGATGCATCGGAGGTGGCCCCCTAAAATTATATCATTGTGCTTTCTCCTCCAAGAAACTGTCCCCCGCAGAGAGTAATTATGACGTTGGCGATTGGGAGCTCTTGGCGGTGAAGTTAGCATTAGAGGAGTGGAGACACTGGCTGGAGGGTGCCAAGGACCCATTCATCATCCTCACCAACCATCGGAACCTTGAGTACATATGGACAGCGAGGAGACTGAATCCGCGCCAAGCCAGCTCGGCCCTCTTTACCAGGTTCGACTTCACGCTGACCTATCACCCAGGTTCTAAGAACATCAAGGCCAATGCCCTGTCCCGTATCTACGATTCGGGAGAGGCTCCTGTCCAGAGGGCACCCATAATCCCATCCTCCCGAGTCGTGGGTCCAGTGGTTTGGGACGTAGATGTGGACATCCGCCAGGCTCTAGAGAGGGCGCCCGCACCCTGGAATTGTCCTCCTGCACACATCTATGTTCCCACAGGGATCGGCTGCTGACCTGGACACACACAGCTGTCGTCGCTGGGCATCCAGGTTGCTTGGCTGGGCTGATTTCTCACACAATCCATTCCATCACTGAGAAATACTGATGGTTCACCTTGGTGCAGGATGTTACGCGGTATGTCAACTCCTGTTTCGTGTGTGCTCAAACCAAGTCCCCCCAGAATGCTCCAGCAGGGAAGCTCCTGCTGCTCTCCGTGCCTCAGCGACCTTAACCCCATCTATCCATTGACTTTGTAACTGATCTTTCCCCTTCTGATGGTTTTACCACCACTCTGGTGGTAGTGGATAGATTCTCCAAGTCATGTCATTTAATCCCTCTTCCTGGTCTTCCCAAAACTCTCCAGGTCGCTGAGGCACTCTTCCAGCAGGTCTTCCAGCATTACAGCCTTCCGGAGGACATTGTCTCGGACCGTGGCCCCCAATTCACTTCCCGAGTATGGAGGACCTTCTTGGAGAAGCTTGGGGTCATGGTTAGCTTCACATCCGGGTATCGGCCTCAGTCTAATGGGCAGGTGGAGAGGATGAATCAGGAGCTGGGGAGGTTCCTGAGGAGTTACTTTCAGGACCGGCAGGGTGAGTGGGCACCTTTTCCTTCCTTGAGCAGAGTACGCCCAGAACTCTTTACGTCACTACTCCACTGGGTTGACCCCCCTTCCAGTGTGTTTTGAGTTTCCAGCTGGCCCTGGCCCCTTGGACCCTGGGCCAGACCGTGGCTCCTGCAATAGATGAGTGGTTCCGGCGTGCGGAAGAGGTGTGGAACAATGCGCACATGAGACTCCAGCTCGCTGTCCATCGTCAGAAGGAGCAGGCAGACCGTGACCGCAGCGAGACCCCAGTGTACCATCCTGGGGATCGCATCTGGCTCTCTACCAGGAACCTCCCACTCCGCCTGCCCTGCAAGAAACTGAGCCCCTGGTTTGTGGGGCCGTTCAAGGTTCTCCGGAAGATCAATGAGGTGACGTACAGGTAACAATTACCCAGTCACTACCGTATCTCACCCTCTTTTTATCTCCCTTCTCAGGCCGGTGGTTCCTGGTCCCCTAGCTGATGCTGTTCCCCACGACACACTACCACCCCCCTCCCCCTGGACATCGAGGGGAGTCCGGTGTAGATCCCGACGTCGTGAGGGTCGGCTCCAGTATCTGGTGGACGGTGAGGGGTATGGCCCAGAGGAGCGGTGTTGGGTTCAGGTGGAGGACATTATGGACCCCAAAATCATCCGTGATTTCCACCTTCACCGCCGGACCGACCCACTCCTCGGGGTCGTCCCTCTGGTTGACGTCGTCCTGCGGCTGGAGCCACATGTCGGGGTAGGGGGGTACTGTCACATCAGCTCCTCCCTCCGGCGTACGACATCGCCAGAGTATTAACCACCGGTCCTGGGATTCATTATTACGCACACCTGGCACTCATTACACGCAACTGTGAATCATTACTTTTTAAAATTGATTTCACCTTTATTTAACCTCTCTAGGGTACGTGAGATGGTAGCGTCCCACCTCTTCAACAGCCAGTGAAACTGTAGGGTGCCAAATTCAAAACAACAGAAATCCCATAATTAAAATTCCTCAAACATACACGTATTTTACACCATTTTAAAGATACACTTGTGGTAAATCCAATTCAAAAAGGCTTTACGACGAAAGCAAACCAAACGATTATGTTAGGTGAGTGCCTATTCACAGAATAACACAGCAATTTTTCCAGCCAAAGAGAGGATTCACAAAAAGCAGAAATATAGATCAAATTAATCACTAACCTTTGATGATCTTCATCAGATGACACTCATAGGACTTCATGTTACACAATACATGTATGTTTTGTTTGGTAAAGTTCATATTTATATCCAAAAATCTGAGTTTACATTGGCGCCTTACGTTCAGAAGTTCCAAAACATCCTTTGATTTTGCAGAGAGCCACATCAATTTACAGGAATACTCATAATAAACATTGCTAAAAGATACAACTGTTATGCATGGAATTTTAGATGCACTTCTCCTTAATGCAACCGCTGTGTCAGATTTCAAAAAAGCTTTACGAAAAAAGCAAACCATGCAATAATCTGAGTCGGCGCTCAGAGACCAATCAAGACACAAATATATCCGCCTTATTATGCAGTCAACAGAAGTAACATTATAAACATTCACTTACCTTTGATCTTCATCAGAATGCACTCCCAGGAATCCCAGTTCCACAATAAATGTTTGTTTTGTTCGATAATGTCCATCATTTATGTCCAAATTCCTCCTTGTTGTTCTAGCGTTCAGTACACTTTCCAAACACACGACGTGCGGGCAGGTCCAGCGGAAAGTACGGACGAAAAGTTAAAAAAGTTATATTACAGTCTGTAAAAACATGACAAACAAAGTATTGAATCAATCTTTAGGATGTTTTTAATATAATTCTTCAATAATGTTCCAACCGGAGTATTCCATTGTCTTCAGAAGTGCGATGGAACAGAGCTCGCTCTCTGGTGAACGCGCAAGGTCAGGGCATGTTCAGGTCATGATAGACCTGACTCATTCCTCTCTCCTTCGGCCCCACTTCACAGTAGAAGCATCAGCATCCCACTGTATCTTCAATAGGAGCTGAGTTCGACCAATCTTAGATTTCCCACTTCCTGGTTGGATTTTTTCTCAGGTTTCTGCCTGCCATATGAGTTCTGTTATACTTACAGACATCATTCAAACAGTTTTAGAAACGTCTGAGTGTTTTCTATCCAAATCTACTAATAATATGCATATGCATATTCATATTCTATATTCCTTTATGGCTTTGTAGCAGGCCGTTTACTCTGGGCATGCTTTTCATCCGGACGTGAAAATACAGCCCCCTACCCCAAAGAAGTTAACCAGGTAGGCCAGTTGAGAACAAATTCTCATTTACAACTGCGACCTGGCAAAGATAAAGCAAAGCAGTGTGACAAAAACAACAACACAGAGTTACACATAGGATAAACAAACGTACAGTCAATAACACAATAGAAAAAATCTATATACAATGTGTGCAAATGTAGTAAGATTAGGGAGGTAAGGCAATAAATAGGCCATAGTGGCAAAATAATTACAATTTAGCATTAACACTGGAGTGATAGATGTGCAGATGATGATGTGCAAGTAGAGATACTGGGGTGCAAAGAGCAAAAATAAATAACAATATGGGGATGAGGTAGTTTGGTGGGCTATTTACAGATGGGCTGTGTAAAGGTGCAGTGATCGGTAAGCTGCTCTGACAGCTGATGCTTAAAGTTAGTGAGGGAGATATAAGTCTCCAGTTTCAGTGATAAAAAAATTAATAAATTCAATTCGTTCCAGTCATTGGCAGCAGAGAACTGGAAGGAAAAGTGGCCAAAGAGGAGTTGGCTTTGAGGATGACCAGTGAAATATACCCGCTGGAGCACCTGCTACAGGTGGGTGTTGCTATGGTGACCAGTGAGCTGAGATAAGGCGGGGCTTTACCTAGAAAAGACTTATAGATGACCTGGAGCCAGTGGGTTTGGCGACGACTATGAAGTGAGGGCCAGCCAATGAGAGCATACAGGTCGCAGTGGTGGGTAGTATATGGGGCTTTCGTTACAAAATGGATGGCACTGTGATAGACTACATCTAATTTTCTGAGTAGAGTGTTGGAGGCTATTTTGTGAATGACATCGCCAAAGTCAAGGATCGGTAGGATAGTCAGTTTTACGAGGGTATGTTTAGCAGCGTGAGTGAAGGAGGCTTTGTTGTGAAATAGGAAGCCGATTCTAGATTTAATTTTGAATTGGAGATGCTTAATGTGAGTCTGGAAGGAGAGTTTACAGTCTAACCAGACACCTAGGTATTTGTAGTTGTCCACGTATTTTAACTCCGAACCGTCCAGAGTAGTGACGCTAATCGGGCGGGTGCGGGCAGCGATCGGTTGAAAATCATGCATTTCGTTTTACGAGCATTTAAGAACAGTTGGAGGCCACGGAAGGAGTGTTGTATGGCATTGAAGCTCGTCTGGAGGTTTATTAACACAGTGTCCAAAGAAGGGCCAGAAGTATACAGAATGGTGTTGTCTGCATAGAGGTTGATTAGAGAATCACCAGCAGCAAGAGCGACATCATTGATATATACAGAGAAAGGAGTCGGCCCGAGAATTGAACCCTGTGGCACCCCCATAGAGACTACCAGAGGTCCAGACAACAGGCCCTCCAATTTAACACACTGAACTCTATCTGAGAAGTAGTTGGTGAACCAGGCGAGGCAGTCATTTGAGAAACCAAGGCTGTTGAGTCTGCTGATAAGAATGCGGTGATTGACAGAGTCGAAAGCCTTGGCCAGGTCGATGAAGACGGCTGCACAGTACTGTCTTTTATCGATGGCGGTTATGATATCTTCTAGGACCTTGAGCGTGGCTTAGGTGCACCCGTAACCAGCTCGGAAACCAGATTGCATAGCGGAGAAGGTATGGTGGGATTCGAAATGGTCGGTGATCTGTTTGTTAACTTGGCAGGGTGGATATAGGTCGATAACAGTTTGGGTCTAGAGTGTCTCCCCCTTTGAAGAGGGCGATGACCGCGGCAGCTTTCCAATCTTTAGGGATCTCAGACGATATGAAAAAGGTTATTATTCACACCTAGACTCCAATACCTTCATAATTTCCTCCCCTTTATATGTCACTCTCCCATGTCACTCACCAGTTGGTATTGTTCTTGTGTGTCAGCCTTATGTTAATGTCGTTTTCTTGGTTTTGTTGTTTTATTAAAATGTTGCACCTGCTTCCGACTCACCGCCCCATCATTACAGATTTGTAGAAACCATGCTGTCTGTCTCTCCAACATTTGCAATGTTGTTTCAATATTCAAATTCGATCTCCTGCTGTTCCAAGAACATGTCGGGACAAGACAGAAAGGTAGGCAGCGTTTCTCAGACAGTCGAAATCATGAATCTGCTGGCATAATTTTTATGGATATATACAAAAAAATGACAATTCATAAAAGGTCAAACAAAACGCAGCTAATTTGCAGTCTTTCCAGCTTCAGTTTGAAGTGATTGTGTTACTGTAGCTGTGTTGGCTAGCTCCTCTGAACAACAGTGTCCTGACGAGTGAGAACATTTTCTATGCCAGGCGAAATCGTGCCTCATTAGCTTATTGTTATGGATGTATTCAAATAAATGTCACCAGAAAACAGCTTATGCAAATGCAGCTACTTTGCTGTTATTCTGGCTGCACTTTTTGACTTGACTAAGTTAGCCGTAGTTGGCTAGCTAGCAAGCAAGGGATAAGAACGTTGCCAGTAAGTATGGCAATGGAACATTTCGAACAAACAACTGGGTCGCGTGCATAGATACAGAACAAAAAGACTGAATGACTGGTTCACATCCATCGATACAGAACAAAAAGACTGAATGACTGGGTTGCGTCTATAGATACAGAACAAGACTGAATGACTGGGTCGCATCTCTAGCAACTCTAGATTTGTGTCAGGACTATATCTGGTGGAAGGATGAAATAGTATGAATCAATTAATCCAAATAACGTTTTTAATGAAAATATGTCAGTCATTATTTGAATTTATTGGTAACCCGTTGTATAAAAGTGATAATGCCCTCGAAGCCGGTGTTTGGATGATATATTGGCATGGTTTGCCGGCCCTCGACTTCATCGCGGGCCTAACAACACCCGTGCCAATATATCCTCCAAACACCGGCTTCGAAGCCATTATCACTTAAGTATGCGTCATTCCATTAGTAAATTAGTCAACTTATGTTGAGGTTGAGTAGTGGTTGACATTGTATATGTCGTTCGACAGACCCTTTAAACCTAATATTGTGGTAACATGGGGTCATTTTTGTTTGTTTTTGCTTTTCTCCAAATAGCATTTGAGTTTTTAAATTCTGTAAAAATGCAGTAAATGAGCTTCAACTTCCAAAAGATTCCTTGGAACCATCCCCCCACAACCCACTTTGCCATACCCTAGGTTTAGCTGAACTGACATTACTGCACTGCTGTCTAATAATACTAAAAAAAATTACATTCATAGTATAAAAACTACTACTCGGCCTACAACTAATAAAAATGACTCTAAATTATTATGAAAGGGATAGGATTCCATTTGGGATACAGACCTAGCCTTCTCCATGTGGGGCAGTGAGATTTCTCTGTCTAGACTAGCTGGTCATATTAGAATGAGGACAGCTATTCAGATGTTGACAGAGATTGTTCAGGAGACGTCTGGAGAAGCCTGATGTTATTGGTGGATTAATTTTTTTCTTCCCCTTTCGAAATGTCAGAGAGAAGCAGAGATATCCGAGACTAGTATGAGGGCGCCTCATTTTCTCAGGTGTGTGTTTGTCTGTCTGGTATGTGTTCGATGTGAAAAGATGTGTGTGAAGGTGTGTGTGTGTATGTGTGTGCTTGTGTGTGTGTGGCCCACAGGCCCCCGTCAGCACGTCTGGTAATTGAATTGGCCTGTTGGTGTAATTGAATATTTCTGCCGGGCTGGAGGCAGAGGAGGCTTTCATTACTGTATGAGTGATGTGCTCTACTTGGGCTCCATAAGCAAATCAGCCCAAACGAATACATGAATATAGATTAATGGACAAGGACAAGACAGGGTCAGCCTCCCTCAACAGTCTCGGTCACTCACCTACCTGCAGATAAAGTGCATTCGGAAAGTATTCAGACCCCTTGACTTTTTCCACATTTTGTTACGTTACAGCCTTAAATTGTTTTTTCCCTCATCAATCTACACACAATACCTCATAAATGAAAAAGCAAAAACAGGTGTTTATTTTTGGTGCAAATTGATTACAAATAAAAACAGAAATATCACATTTACATAAGTACTCAGACCCTTTACTCAGTACTTTTTTGAAGCACCTTTGGCAGCGATTACAGCCTCGAGTCTTCTTGGGTATGACGCTGCAAGTTTGGCACACCTGTATTTGGGGTGTTACTTCCATTCTTCTCTGCAGATCCTCTCAAGTTCCCCCAGGTTGGATGGGGAGCGTCGCTGGACAGCTATTTTCAGGTCTCTCCAGAGATGTTCGATTGGGTTCAAGTCCGGGCTCTGGCTGGGCTACTCAAAGACATTCAGAGACTTGTTCCGAAGCCAATCCTTCGTTGTCTTGGCTGTGTGCTAGTCACTTGTGGTACAGTGGCTTGTGAAAGTATTCACCCCCTTGGCATTTTTCCTATTTTGTTGCCTTACAAACTGGAATTAAAATGCATTTTTTGGGGGTTAGTATCATTTGATTTACACAACATGTCTACCACTTTGATGATGCAAAATATTTTTTCCTGTGAAACAAACAAGAAGACAAAAAAACTGAAAACTTGAGCGTGCATAACTATTCATCCCCCCAAAGTCAATACTTTGTAGAGCCACCTTTTGCAGCATTTACAGCTGCAAGTCTCTTGGGGGTATGTCTCAATAAGCTTGGCACATTTAGCCACTAGGATTTTTGCCCATTCTTCAGGCAAAACTGCTCCAGCTCCTTCAAGTTGGATGGGTTCTGCTGGTATACAGCAATCTTTAAGTCATACCACAGATTCTCAATTGGATTGAGGTCTGGGCTTTGACTAGGCCATTCCAAGACATTTACATGTTTCCCCTTAAACCACTGGAGTGTTGCTTTAGCAGTATGCTTAGGGTCATTGTCCTGCTGGAAGGTGAACCTCCATCCCAGTCTCTAATCTCTGGAAGACTGAAACAGGTTTCCCTCAAGAATTTCCCTGTATTTAGCACCATCCATCATTCCTTCAATTCTGACCAGTTTCACAGTCCCTGCTGATGGAAAAACATGGGATGGTGTTCTCGGGGTGATGAGAGGTGTTGGGTTTGCGCCAGACATAGCGTTTTCCTTAATGGACAAAAAGTTCCATTTTAGTCTCATCTGACCAGAGTACCTTCTTCCATATGTTTAGGGAGTCTCCCATATGTCTTTTGGCGAACACCAAACGTGTTTGCTCATTTTTTTCTTCAAGTAATGGCTTATTTCTGGCCACTCTTCCGTAAAGCCCAGCTCTGTGGAGTGTACGGCTTAAAGTGGTCTTATGGACAAATACTCCAATCCCCGCTGTGGAGCTTTGCAGCTCCTTCATGGTTATCTTTAGTCTCTTTGTTGCCTCTCTGATTAATGCCCTCCTTGCTTGGTCCGTGAGTTTTGATGGGAGGCCCTCTCTTGGCAGGTTTGTTGTGGTGCCATATTCTTTCAATTTTTTAATAATGGATTTAATGGTGCTCTGTGGGATGTTCAAAGTTTCAGATATTTTTTAGAACCCAACCCTGATCTGTTCTTCTCGACAACTTTTTCCCTGACCTGTTTGGAGAGCTCCTTGGTCTACATGGTGCCGCTTGCTAGGTGGTGCCCCTTGCTTAGTGGTGTTGCAGTCTCTGGGGCCTTTCAGAACAGGTGTATATATACTGAGATCATGTGACACTTAGATTTAGGGGCTTCATAGCAGTGAAATGTTTTTCATTTCACTTCACCAATTTGGACTATTTTGGACTATTTTGTGTATGTCCAGACATCAAATCCAAATTAAAATCCATTTAAATGACAGGTTGCAATGCAACAAAATAGGAAAAATGCCAAGGGGGATGAATACTTTTGCAAGGCACTGTAATAGTCACACACACACACAGATTTTCCAGTGTGTTCTAATAAACACACAAACCCAATATAGTGCATTACTTTTGACCAGAGTCCTATGAGTCCTGGTCAAAAGTAATGCACAAAATTGGGGATAGGGTGCTGTTTGAGACACACACAGTGTTCAAGTGGTTCTCTTTTGCTGTTTGTCATCAGGTTTGGTTGTTTTCTGTTAGTCGTTATGTCACCTGTCGCCATGGGAACCCGGCACTGAGTGGAGTCAATCTGAATCTCTCGTTCTCCTCCCACTACCCTGTAGGAGTGTGTATGGTGTCTGGGTTTTCATTATGGCGCGTGTGTGTGTGCGAGCAAGTGTGTGTGTGGGATGGCGTGTTTGTGTGTGGGAGAGATTGTATTCACTGTAGCTTGTCTTGTTTTTCTTCAGTAGCAAGTTGGACTCAAGCAATTATCAGTGTAGTTTAGCTGATGGGCATGTGAAAATCCTCGGTGTGTATGCGTGTGTGTGTGTGTGTAAGAGAGAGAGAGAGAGGAAAGAGAGAGAGAGAGCAACAGAGAGAGAGAGAAAGCACATGTGATGATATTAACACCATACAGTAAGCCAACCATCTATCATCTCATTCCTGCAGATGCATACATTCACCCACAGCTAAGCTACTGTTACCTTTGTGCAACCTCACAGAAATGTTTTTGGAGGTTAGCATGTCCACTTTTAGGAACCCAATTGAGTGGTTCAGTAATCACAGCCCTTACAGTGTGGTCAGAAGAGGGGGGGGGCGAGAGGGAGAGAGGGAGTGAGAGAAAGAGAGAAAGAAGAGAAGGAGAAGAAGAAAAGGTGACTCCTCCTCACCAAAGAAAGGTCACTTCTCCAAAGGGAATGAGAGAGGAAAGGGAAGGCTTTTAGCGTGGCGACATGCCCCTCCCCTCCATCCCTCCCTCGCCTCGTTCTTCTCTCCTCCCATACTGAGCCGCAGGCAAGGAGAACCGGTACAGAACAGAAGTACAGCAATTAAAGACGGAGTGTTCTAACAAACGACCGACCCACTCTCTGTCTGTGTCCCAAATGGCACATTATTCTCTACATAGTGCACTACTTTTGACTAGAGCCCTATGGGCCCTGGCAAAAAGTAGTGCACTAAGTAGGGAATAGTGTGCCATTTGGGACGTAGCTTCTCTCTGCAGCAGGCAACGTTGACCTCCTCTGGTCCTTTGATCTCTGACCCCAAGGGAGGTAGGCGTCTGGGAACCGAAAATATCCAACTGCCTTTACTCTCACCCTCTACACATTTTGTATTTTTTCAAACGCTGTTGTATAGATAAACAATTACTGCTCACAATTGATAAGAGAGAGTATATTAGTGTGTCTGTTTGTCTCTCTCTGTGTGTGTCTGAGGCCTAGATTCAATCCGGACCACGGAAGATTCATGGTAAACACTGCATATTTCGGCTTAAT
Source organism: Salvelinus namaycush (assembly GCF_016432855.1). Taxonomy (NCBI): domain Eukaryota; kingdom Metazoa; phylum Chordata; class Actinopteri; order Salmoniformes; family Salmonidae; genus Salvelinus; species Salvelinus namaycush. The sequence continues at coordinate 58,371,752 of NC_052309.1, read as the reverse complement.
CGGAAATGTAACATTTTTATCACATTATAACGCAGATCTTCCACGGTCCGGATTGAATCTGGCCCTGAGTCAGTGTGTCTGTCTGTCTGCGCATGTGTGTGTGTATGTATTTGTGTGTGTGCGCGTGCTTGCATCCATGTGTGTGTGTGTGTGTGTCAAGCCCTCTCTAAAATACACGTTTTATTGTGGCAGTGATTGGATGACCAAGTGGATAGCCACATGTCTGATGTGGTGTTAATAAACTCTTATTCACCCACCAATAGCAGTGATGTGACCTTCCAATTCAGACAGCCTGCTCTGCATCACAGGTAAACCCACAGCTATACACAAACACTCACACAGGCAGACACATGCCCACACACACTCAGGCACACACTTATAGACACAGGCACATAGAAACACGCATAGACACAGGGCAAACAGACAGCTATGCACACACACAGAGGCAAAAACAGACACTCACTCATAGAAACAGGCACACACACATATACACTGGATGTTGTCACTTCGTAAGGGTATGTATACACTTCAACACAAACATGTGGTTGAAAACACACTGCTGCACACATTCACACAATGCGATGTAATTATTCAGTTTTGTCTTTTTGATCTTGTACAAACTAGGGGAGTGAAAGCATCTTAGTGAGTCTGAGAGCTGATTTCCCCTGGCAGTAAATGCCGAGCAAACCTCTTGTGTAGAGAGCTGTTTAGTGTGTGTGTGTGTGTGTGTGTGTGTGTGTGTGTGTGTGTGTGTGTGTGTGTGTGTGTGTGTGTGTGTGTGTGTGTGTGTGTGTGTGTGTGTGTGTGTGTGTGTGTGTGTGTGTGTGTGAAGTGGTTTTTAGTCTGTGTGTGTGTGTGCACGTGTGCATGTGATTGAGGGGAAGGTGACCCTGGCAGATTTGGATGAGAGATGAAAAGGCTCTGCCAAAGTGGGATACCAGACACCGTCACTGAACCTCTTCAAAGTGTGTGTGTGTGTGTGTGCGCATGTACGTATATCTGCATCTATGCCTCAGTATGTACACTGAACAAAAATATAAACGCAACATGTGAAGTGTTGGTCCCATGTTTCATGAGGTGAAATAAAAGATCCTAGAAATGTTCCATATGCACAAAAAGTTTATTTCTCTCAAATGTTATGCACAAATCTGTTTACATCCCTGTTAGTGAGCATTTCTCCTTTGTCAAGATAATCCATCCACCTAACAGGTGTGGCATATCAAGAAGCTGATTAAAAAGCATTATCTTTACACAGGTGCACCTTGTGCTGGGGACAATAAAAGGCCACTCTAAAATGTGCAGTTTGGTTACACAACACAATGCCACAGATGTCTCAAGTTTTGAGGGAGCATGCAATTGGCATGCTGGCTGCAGGAATGTCCACCAGAGCTGTTGCCACACAACGGAATGTTCATTTCTCTACCATAAGCCGTCTCCAACGTAATTTTTTTATCGATGGCAATTTGCATTTTGGCAATATCAATGACAGAGATACCATGACAGGATTTTGAGGCCCATTGTCGTGCCATTCATCCACCGCCATTACCTCATGTTTCAGCATGATAATGCACGGCCCCATGTCACAAGGATCTGTACACAATTCCTGGTAGCTGAAAATGTCACAGTTCTTCCATGGCCTGCACACTCACCAGACATGTCACCCACTGAGCATGTTTCGGATGCTCTGGATCAACATGCACGACTGCGTGTTCCAGTTTCCGCCAATATCCAGCAACTTCACACAGTCATCGAATAGGAATGGGACAACATTCCACAGGCCACAATCAACAGCCTGATAAATTCTATGCGAAGGAGATATGTCGCGCTGCATGAGGTGGTCACACCAGACACCAGACACCAGACACTGGTTTTCTGATCCACGCCCCTACCTTTTCTTTAAGGTATCTGTGACCAACAGATGCATATCTGTATTCCCAGTCATGTGAAATCCATAAATTAGGGCCTAATGACTTATTCCACATTTTGTTGTGTAACAGCCTGAATTCAAAATGTATTCAATAGATTTTTTTCTCTCACCTATCTACACACAATAACCCATAATCGCAAAGTGAAAACATGTTTTTCAAAATGTTAGCAAGTTTATTGAAAATGAAATACAGAAATATCTCATTCACATAAGTATTCATTCCCCTTTGCTATGACGCTCCAAATTGAGCTTGGGTGCATCCAATTTCCTTTGATCATCTTTGAGACGTCGGTACAACTTGATTGGAATCCACCTGTGACCAATTCAATTGTTTGGACATGATTAGAAAGAAACACACCTGTCTGTCTATTTAAGGTCCCACAGTTGGCAGTGCATGTCAGAGCAGAAACTATACCATGAAGTCCAAGGAACTGTCTGTAGATCTCCTACAGTAGATGGAAATGTGATTAGGCATATACTGTTTCTGGGGAAGGGTATAAAACAATTTCTAGAGTGTTGAAAGTTTCCAAGAGCACAGTGGTCTTCATTTGAAAATAGAAAAAATATGGAACTGCCAAGACTCTGCCTAGAGCTGGCCGTTCGACAAAACTGAGCAACCGGTCAAGAAGGTTCTTGATCAGGGAGGTGACCAAGAACCCAATGACCACTCTGACGGAACTACTGAGTTCCTTGGCTGAGATGGGAGAACCTGCCATAAGAACAAAAGTCTCAACAGCACTTTACCAATCTGGGCTTTATGCGAGAGTGGCCAGACAGAAGCCACTCTTGAGATAGCACGCTTGGAGTTTGCCAAAAGGCATGTGAAAGACTCTGATATCATAAGACAAAAGATTCTGTGGTCTGATGAGACAAAAATGGAACGCTTTGGCGTGCTATGTCTGGAGAAAACTAGGCACAGCTCATCACCTGTCTAAACACCATCCCTACCATGAAGCACTGCAGTGACAGCATCATGTTATGGGGATGCTTTTCAGCGGCAGGGACTGGGAGACTAGTAGGGATAGAGGGAACAATAAAATGGAGCCAAATACAGGCAAATCCTTGATGAGTAAAAGGGCCTCCCTAGCTGTCTAAGGCACTGCGTCACAGTGCTAGAGGCGTCAATACAGATACGGGTTCGATCCCGGATTGTGTCACAGCCGGCCGCGACCGGGAGACCCATGAGGCGGCGCACAATTGGCCCAGCTTCGCCCGGGTTAGGGGAGGGTTTGGCCGGCCGGGATATCCTTGTCCCATCGCGGTCTAGTGACTCCTGTAGCGGGCCGGGCGCATGCACGCCACACGGTCGCCAGTTGGGTGGTGTTTCCTTGGACATGTTGGTGTGGCTGGCTTCTGGGTTAAGCGAGCAGTGTGTCAAGAAGCAGTGCGGCTTGGCAGGGTCGTGTTTCGGAGGATGCATGGCTCTCGACCTTTGCCTCTCCCGAGTTTGTACGGGAGTTGCAGCGATGGAACAAGACTGTAACTACCATTTGGATATCACGAAATTAGGGTGAAAAAAGTACAAATATATTTTTTTATCCTTGATGAGTGCAAATGACCTTCGACTGGGGTAAAGATTTACGATCCAACAGGACATTGACCCCAAGCATACAGCCAAAGCAATGCTGGAATGGCTTCAGAACAAGAATGTGAAAGTCCTTGAGTGGCCCAGCCAAAGCCCAGACTTGAATCCCATTGGAAATCTGTGGAATGACTTGAAGATTGCTGTTCACCGCCGCATCCCATCTAATTTAACAGACCTTGAGAAAATCTGTGAGGAAGAATGGTAGAAAATCGTCAAATCCAGATGTGCAAAGCTGATGCAGACATACCCAAGACGACCTCTAATCTCTGCCAAAAGTGCTTCTACAAATATTGACTCGGGTGTGAATACTTATGTAAATTAAATATTTCTGTATTACATCTTCAATAAATTTGCAAAAAATTCTGCCCCATAATGACAAAAAGTGAAAACATGTTTTTAGAAATTGTGTAGATGGGTAAACATTTTTTTTTAATCCATTTTGAATTCAGGCTGTAACACAGCAAAATATTGAATAAGTCAAAGGGTATGAATAGTTTATGAAGGCACTGTATATGGCACTACTTTTGCCTTGATCAAAAGTAGTGGACTATAAAGTGAATAGGGGGACATTTGGGACACAGCCATGGTGTCCGTCCTTTACCCGGATTACACAGTGCTGCCTGGTGCGCGACTGACAAATTAACTCTTATGTAGAATGCCTAGGTAGGAGGCCTGGGTTGACTCCCAAATTTCACCCTATTTCCTAAATAGTGCCTAGGCTCTTACGTTCAAAAGTAGTCACTATAAAGGGAATAGGGTGCCATTTGGGAAGCAATGGCACACGACCCATTGACCTGTGATCTTGTCAGGGATTAATCGGCAGGATACACCAGCAGGTTTAGGCACCAGATTAGGCTTCACGCTGACCCATGGCACTGCTGCACTCTGGCTGTCATGGGAATTATGGAGGTGACATTACATCATCATCACTAATCTAATCTGATTGGTCTGAAGATGTTGTTTTTTTGAGAGAAGAATATTCCCATTGATCCTTCTGTACATGCTTGGATTTAACACACACATGTAACATGTTTACAGACGCACACACACACATACGCACACATAGACACAGGCCAGGATTCAATCCCATCGCAGATTATAGGAATTTCAGCTTTTAAAGGCAATGTTCCCGCTTTTGCGGAGATCGCAATTCCAATAACCGAGATCGGATTGAATCCTGGCCACACACACAAAAATGGACCACATACAGTACCAGTCAAAAGTTTGGACACACCTACTCATTCAAGGGTTTTTCCTTATTTTTAAAAATGATTTTCTACATTGTAGAATAATAGTGAAGACATCAAAACTATGAAATAGCACATATGGAATCATGTGGTAACCAAAGAAGTGTTCAACAAATCACAATATATTTTATATTTGAGATTCTTCAAAGTAGCCATCCTTTGCCTTGATGACAGTTTTGCACACTCTTCGCATTCTCTCAACCAGTTTCATGAGGTAGTCACCTGGAATGCATTTCAATTGACAGGTATGCCTTGTTAAAAGTTAATTTGTGGAATTTCTTTCCTTCTTAATGCGTTTGATCCAATCAGTTGTGTTGTGACAAGGTAGGGGTGGTATACAGAAGATAGCCCTATTTGGTAAAAGACCAAGTCCATATTATGGAAAGAACAGCTCAAATAAGCAAAGATAAACAATAGTCCATCATTACTTTAAGACAGTCAATCCAGAACATTTCAAGAACTTTTGACTGGTACTGTATTTCAACTGCTGTGTCTCTGTATGCACGCACGCACGCACGCACGCACGCACGCACGCACGCACGCACGCACGCACGCACGCACACACAGTCAAGGGTCAAGCCACAGAGCTTTATGGAGAGGTGGTTATACTGGCAGCTGGTAACTGTCCACTGGACATACACTGGTTGAATGAATGAAATGACGTTGAACCAATGTGGAATAGATGTTGAATTGACATCTGTGCCCAATGCCAATAAGGGTCTGTTCAAATGTATGTACTATGTAGGGAGTAGGGTTCCATTTGTGATGTGACCGCTGTGTTATTTCGTTGTTGGCCCAGCTGTGGCATTTTTTTACCCCATATTTTCAGGCGTCGATACATAACCCTGATACATAGCCTTTTGAAAAATAAGAAATGTTTCATTTGTTGGATATATACACACAACATGTTACACACACACACACACACACACACACACACACACACACACACACACACACACACACACACACACACACACTTTATCCCATAGCATATTACACTTTCCATTTATTACTCAAAGTCGATTAGTCCTGTAGGATCAGGGACCTTATAAGGACTTACACATCAATCTATACTGTAACTGTGGATCCTCTCCACTTGAAAGTGTGTGTGTTGTGTGTGAGTAGGAGTCTCTGACTCCGTACCCCAAATTGCCAATCATAAATCACACCTGTCTCTCTCTTTTCTCTCTCCCTCTCCCTTTTCTCTTCTCTCTCCATCCTTCTCTCTCACTCCTCTTCTCTCCTCTTAACTCCCACACTTCTTTCTCTTCAGTCACATCACAAATCATTATGTCAATGAGAAAAGAGACACAGTTAAAACGCAGTTACATTTTGTAATTATATATATTTTTTTGATGATTTATTAAAGTTTTCATCGTTTATTGTTCATTGAAATAAACCAAAAGGTAGGAGAAAAATATATCAACAACAACCCAGTCAGTGTAATTCAGCATCTCGGGCTCGTTCAGAGAGTGGAAGACGTCCGATAGAGGTCAAAGTTCAACCAGTCCATCCAGTCGAGTCAGTTACCGAATCCCTTCTCCTTTCTGAAGATAAATAGCAATTAGTTTTAATCAGAGACTTAGTGAGCAGCTCGGACATCTCTTATATCTCCACAACTTTCTGGTTGGTATCATCTGATGGCTTATGTTATTGGTATTTTAAATCTAGATTTAGAGATTATAGATCAGTAGTTATGACGTGCTAAAAGCTCAGTTTGAACGCAGTTTCAGTTTGTATCTTCCCTCCAATTCCCTCTCCTCATCCCCAGGTTTTCAGTTTCAGTTTGTGCTCAAGTATCAAGCTAACTCAACCCCTTTCCTCATCCTCCAAGCATATTCAGAGATATTAAGAAGAAAAACCAGCTCACCAAGATTGATATAAAAATAGAATAGTGTTGATTTATGAAAATAGTGAGCAAGTAAGATTCCACTGCACATAGACAGACTGCCCTATCTACGGACCCATATGGGAGTATTACTAAGAGTCATGGATAACTAAGTCTAAGTCACAAATGGCACCCTATTCCTTACATAGTGAAATACTTTTGACCAGGGCATAGGTAGTGCACTATATAGGGAATTGGGTATCAAAAGTGTTAATTCGGCTCATTAAATATCAATGGTCATCCACTACCCCATGATACCGTAGATAAAGCAGATGTTGATGATGGTTTTGGATCTCTATGATCGCCCATTGCCATCATTATTACGGAGACGACACCTTGTACAGTAGTAGCAGCACGTTTCCCTTCAAAGTGCACTACTTTTGACCAGGGCCCAAAGTTGTGCATGATATATCGTGCCATTTGGACGCAACCAATCTTCCTTGCCATGTGTTTACCTTCCCAGAAAGCTAAATAATGTGATGCTGTACCAGCCAGTTCACCCGTGACACCAGTCAGTAGTCGACATATATCAATATCTGATATGACGTGGAAACTGGCCACTAGGTGCAACAGGGAGCACCGTTACCTTCAAGTAGGTTTTGGTTTTGCTTAGATATTGTAGACAGGGATGGTGGGTAAGCATATGCATCTGCTGTCAAAGGTTGCATGTTCAAATTCAGTGAAAGAAAGTTGTTTTTAAGTTTTTAACTCCACAAAATGCGGAGTTAATGTCTAAGTACACAATTTGACGTTTGGAAGAACTTAGAAATTGGACGTTTGAGAGACATGGATGAACTAATTCTGACGTGAGACTGTGAGAGCTAGTTTAGAATTACAATGTATTGATACTGTTCTCTCCATTCCACATGAATTATTATGAACAAAACGATATAGCCGCACAATTTAACAGATAGTGTGTGAATTACACAAAGTTCTGAAACAAAACAAAAAAATCAACAATTACTTGAATATTTCGTCAAACCACTACTCCTCCAAGTTCATTAGCCATCTGACTGGCATCCATCCAACATTGCTTTTCAAAAGGTGATGGCCATTCTATACAAGACATTTCTATGTCTCTAATGTCTACTCTATGAAAGATTGCCACAAAAACTATTATAGGCTATATAGTGAGTTACTTTGTGCAGTAGGAGGGACAAGGACTTCTGGTACTCTACAAAAATATACTAGAAAACAGTAACCTGTTTGACCAGTCTGTGGATCCTCTATACAGTGTCCTGGGGCTCTGTTGGGTTTGTAGGGAGGACTGAGGGTGCGTCCTTAATGGCACCTTATTCTCTATGTACTGTAGTACTCTATTTTACTTTACTCTACCAGAGCAAGAGCACCATAGTAGACTATATAAGGAATAGAGTGCCATTTTGGATATCGCAACCTGACACATACAGTACATGGACGAGTATTGCTCAAGCTCATGCACTAAAACCAGCTCTATCTGGCTCTGACTACACAGTCCAGTACACAACTTTGGTTTAGGTTTCATTTGGGAAGAAGAGTCCCGACGGGTAGTTAGGGCTTGAAGCCAAAGTTTTGTGTTGCTTGAAAGTGTTGAAAGAAAAGAAGCATCAGGAGGTCTATTTTGGGCCTATCTTCTGTCTATCGCCAAGGGTTTGAATAATAAGAGTCAGTTGATTGGATTGGATACAACATGAGAGGTTCTGATACACGCCCACAAAAGCCAACAGCAAGCTTTACCTTGAGAATAATGCTTATCTGAATGGACCTTGATAGACAAGGCGTATTCTGGATAGCAGGACTGTACAACCCAGTTTTAATTTAACATAAACCACTGTAGTACTAGTCCCTACCACCATACACTTCTTGATTCCCGTTCAAAACTGGAGTAGCATAAATTGGTGTAAGTTAAACAGTAGTAACCTAACCTAAGAGAGGGTCTGATCTACTACCATATTACTGACATATGTCCAAATCTGTCAGGTGTACACTTACTGTTGTGTTGAACCTAAATTAATGACCTGTCTTGACTCTATAGTATTGTTTTCATGTTGTTATTAATTTTCACTCTTCTTTAAAAAAAACTGTATCTAAGGTGCATAGTTCAGATATGAAAAGCAGAAAGAACAAGGATTGCATCACAAATGGCATCCTATTCCCTACACACCTATAGGGCTCTGGTCAAAAGCAGTGCACTATGTAGGGAATAAGTACTATGGGTTCTGGTCAAAAGTGGTGCACTATGTAGGGAATAGGTACCATTTGGCACTATTTCCTACCCAGAGTTTTTCTAATTCGCGGTGACAAGTTTTGCAGGCAGTAATCTATTTCTACAACACATTTAATTTATTAAATTATGTTACATATTCCCCCCGTACTGTAATTAGACATGTTCATTTCTCCAAGTGCTGCCTGTCTGCAAAGAGCCCTTGTGGGAGAACAGGTCGCTAATGTAATCCTCTTTTGTCTGGTATCTCCTCTTTAAGCAACCTCATGGCCGTGTTCATTAGGGCACACAACGTTTCAAAACATATGCAATAGTAAACAAAAATTTGCGGTTCCTGTTTTAATCTGTTTTTATTCCCTTTTGGTGCCTAATGAACATGACCCATGTCTTGATTGATGTCTCCTCAGCCAATGTGATGACTGGAAGGAGATGTAACAGTGCAAATTATATACCCATTTTTAGTACCGTACCATACTTTATTCCCACTTTTCACTTATTTCCTCTGTTTTAAGGTTTTTGGTAAGACTGTCTGTCAGTAGGTCAATTCTACAGTTCTATATTATCTGGTCTTTAACCTCAGTCACCCAGCCAACTCCCATTTTAGTATTATCAGCTGAAATGTAGCCTAATATACAGCTAAGGCTACCGCTCTTTTGTTAGCCAATCTTTTGCTTTTGTGCGGTGGCTAATGGGTTAATTTGTTTGATTTTCAAGTGTAGCCGAGTGTAGCCCCTTAATGCAGTGCTTTGTTCTATTTGTGCTAGATTTCGGTATGAGCTAACCTGTAACTGTGCTTTATCAATGCCTGGTCTGCCGTTCAGCTGTGTGCAATAACTGGAGCTGTCTAAATCAATCAGATTCCCTGTTCAAAACAAATAAAGTGGTGGGGTGCAATTGCTAGAGAGTGATTTAGACAGCAAAACATTATGTTTTGTTCACTTGATAGTAAATTGTGCCCACTAATTGTTTTCTATACAGATTCCCAGTAATATAACAAAATCTACTTTCATGCTATCAATTGTTCACTTTCTAAGGGATTCAAATTGTATAGAAATGCAAAATACACAACGCAAACGTATGCATTTATGCATTTTATCACTGTATTCTTCCAATTTGAAGTTTATATTTCATATTTATTTCAAATAGCTAATTAGCAGCAGGCAATGTTTATGGAAAGCACCTTTAAAACTACAGGTGTGCATATATAAAATGTTTAACTAAACAGCAGTAGGTATCCAGTGTTTCTATTTCCAGCACACTCTGCCTCTTTGACTATGTAAACTACAATATAGGGCAGTTGTAAGAATCCCCCAAAATCCCCTCTTGATCTGTTGAAAATACTTCACACACTCAACTAAGAAATCAATATATATTTTTTTAGAGCTAAGATATTATTTCCTAATAGACAATGAATATTGCATTATATAAAGCTCCTACCTCAAACCATCTCATGACCAAAAGATTTAAAGTTTTCTTAAAGAGAGAGGGGTCTTTTTTATGACTGTTCCTGTTATTCCATGCTATGAGCAAGCATGGCTGTTTCAGAGTGATTTCCTCCTTCCTCATGGCTGTAGCGTGATGCGAACACATAAGTCATGGGTTTCATATGGCACTTGCATTGCTCTGCATGTATTCACATGGAAAACAACCCGCTAGAACTGAGTTACAAGAAAACTATTTTGAAAGGTCAAATGTCAAAGGTCATATCTCTGATTCTCTACGATATGACCTCTGGTCTAGGCTGACGGTGGCCTGCAGTCTCTCCAGCTCTGGCACCCTGTCCCCATCCTCCTCCCCCTCCTCATCCTCTTCCTCGTCCTGGCTGATGAAAGCCAGCTCATTCTCATAGCAGAAAGTGTTGGCGGTGGGCGTAGGATCCTTGTCCTCATCCTCCATCTCCGCCATGTCCTTGGCACTGCACTGGGGGGTGGATGGCACCTCAAAGGTTTTGTGGAAGTGAGCGTAATCCACTTTGTACTGGCTCTTCTCCTCGAAGACGACAGGCTCGAAGCGGTGACCCCACAGAATCTCTGAGGACAGGTAGGAGCTGCGAGCTTGCGCTGTCATGGCTGTGGCTTCCACCATCCCTTCAAGTATCACCACTATCTCAAAGTCGGACAACTCCAGGTCCTGCTTGCTGATGCCAAACAGGGGGCTCTCCTCATCGATCTCGTGCACAATGGTGAGCGGAGAGACCAGGAAGATGCGGTCAATGCCCGTGTCATACCCTACGTTGATGTCGATCTGGTCCAGGGGGATGTACTCACCCTCCTCTGTGATGCGGGGCTTGATGAGCTGGGCCCGGACATGGGCCTCCACCATGTGGCTCTTCCTCAGGTTACCCACCCTCCACATAAGGCTCAGCTTCCCATCCCGCATGGCGATCACTGCATTGTTGCTGAACAGTAGCGTCTCTGCACGCTTCTTAGGCCGCGCCATCTTGGCTAAGATGGCACCGATCATGAAGGAGTCGATGATGCAGCCGAAAATGGATTGGAAGACCACCATGAAGACGGCTGAGGGGCACTCCTCCGTCACGCAGCGAAAGCCATAACCAATGGTGGTCTGTGTCTCCACGGAGAACAGGAAGGCGGCCACAAAGCTGTTGACCTGCAGGACGCAGGGGGTGAAGTTATCGTCTCCACCACCCTGGTTGTCCATATCTCCGTGAAGCAAAGCGATGACCCAGAAGGCCAGGCCGAATGCCAGCCAGGACACCACGAACACCAGTGTGAACATCAGGAACATCCAGCGCCAGCGGATGTCCACGCACGTGGTGAAGATGTCCGACATGTAGCGCTGCGACTTCTCGTCCATGTGTGAGAAGTGCACATTGCACTGGCCGTTCTTGTTCACGAAGCGGCTGCGGCACTTGTGGCGCGTCGTGTGGATCTTGCCGTTACCGAAGCCGTTGCCCATTGTGACGGAAGGCATGGCACCGAGACGCAGACCTTCTTCCTCCGAGGACACAATGCTGTAGCGGTGCGCCCCGACCACACTCATGACCAAGTCAGGCTCAGCCAGTGGGGCACCAGAGTGTCGCTGCTCCAACTCAACAGTCAGAGTGGTAGTCGAGATGCGGGAAATAGCACTGGGGATCACAGGAAATGGGCATAGGCAGTTCCCCCCTGATGCCAAAACAGATCTCTGTCCAAGTGGCCAAATGGGTCCTAGACACACCCTTCCTGACCTGAGGAGAGAAGAGAAGCCAGAGGTTAGTGTACTACACACAGGATCCTGATATTATCTACTGTTTGTATGATAAAACAATTAATAAATTAAATATCTAAAACATTGATGTGTATTCTATGTGCAACACTTCAATAAAAACTAAGCTATTACACGCAGGCCATGTTAAACAACACCCCTCCCATTCTGCCTCAAAGACTCCTCTACTCAGTGGCTTTTGGCTTTATTTTAAGCAGTGTTTTATCACTACAAAGGTGTAGTGTGTAGTATTCCGTCACTTTGGGCTCCTTGCGCCTTAGCAGCAGCAGATGTTGCTAATTAAACCAAGTTCACACTCTTTCTTGTGAAAATTGTAAGCAGCCATTCAGCTGGGATCCTGGTTTTTAGGCTTATAGTAGTCGTTTTTAAACTCCTCAGTAGACTAGGTTTGTCTCCCAAATGACACCCTATTCCCTTTTATAGTGTACTACTTTTGACCAGGCCCCATAGGGCTATAGTCAAAAGTAGTGCACTATATAAGGAATATGGTGCCATTTGGGAAGCATCCTAGATCTAAACAACAGATTCACTTGCTTCAGGGTTGGGGGTTCAATGCCATTTGAACTCAATCAATTCATCACCAATGTTTTTATTCAGTTGGGAACTGGCAACAATTTTCACTATGTATGTTTTTATAGTCCTAAAATTAAATTGGAACTCATCTTCTGAATTGAACAATACAACCTTAGATTTGGGGTTATTATAGATAAAGTAAGACCCTTTGTACTGTAACTGTAGTAAGCTAATAAGGCATTTATAAGTGACATTCTTTAAGAAACAATTGGTATCTTGACCCATTAATGGACCTGATTTAGGAGTAACCTCCCACCACCACCCGTCATCAGCACCCCCTGGTCTGGCTCTGGCTGTACTGTAGTCTAGTGGCTGAGCAGTGTGATTTGTCTCTCTAATAATAGCTGCCAGTCACGTTGAGTCCCCTTTTCCACAGCTCAGGCTCTGAGAGCTCACTGTGTTCTGAGTGCGTTTCTTTTCAACACAAGTACTGTACAGACCATTTTATTTCAATGCATCTCCAGCACAGTTCATGTCAACGCAACTAAGAAGCTAATTTCAATGAAACAATGTTTTGACTCTTAGGTGTTCATCAGGTGCTGAAGATGAAGACAGAACTGATACCATATTGCAGTGAAATGTTTAGCGACACAAAAAGTAGGTTATGGCATATGGACCACATCGTTGTTGATTGACCTCCTAACTAACAGGCACCTCTCTCATAGTCTCTCTCTCTCTCTCTCTCTCTCTCTCTCTCTCTCGCTCGCTCGCTCGCTCGCTCTCTCTCTCTCTCTCTCGCTCGCTCGCTCTCTTTCTCTCTCAAGTCTCTCTCTCTCTCTCTAATATTGCCACATGGTGTGTTTGGCTCTGTGTAGCGACCAACCAGTAAACAGGAGTTGCCGAAAGGAAACCTGATTTGCTGAGGTATTGTGGGATGGCTCAATGTAAGAGAGTGGTAAAAGCCATCACCATGGAAACAAGTCACCGCACCGAGACTGAGGTCTGCTGAGATTGGGTGCGCGTCATACTGTATACCTACAGTAAGATGTGTTAACTTTGGGGGCTGGTTTGATCGCAGGTGTGAGGTGGTTTGTAATTTCCTAATGTTAGTGGATTGTTGTGGTCTCAGTACACAGGTAACTTAAAATCATCCAGGGGCAGTCTTTCCTTCCTGCCCTCTTCACTATCTCCTCCTCTCCCAGAATATAGCTGTAAATCTTTTTTTTTTAACAGGAATAACTGGCCTGGCCTGTCTTGGTGTCTTGCCACCCAAACTTAAGTATTTCTGGTTCACTCCAGGTGGCAAAACAGTCAGAATGCCATTTGGAACGCAGCCCATGTACAGAGAAACCAGCCAACAGCGAGACGGATTGAGGAAGATTAGATGGAGAGGGCTAGTGATGGTGAGAGGGAAGTACTGTAATGGAACACAGAGAAACCAGAGAGAGAGAGAGAGTGAAGAGGTGAGAAGAAAGGATTAAAAAAGGATAGAGGTCAGGGAAGACAGGGGAGGCACTGTGGAAGGACACAAGGAAGACGAAAGGGTAGAGAAGGAGGCAGAAAACAGGGGGGACCCTTAAGATTGTAGAAGGGAGGGAGAGGGAGAAATGGATACTGGTCTAAATATAGCTTGTCTGTCTGTTTCGTCAAATGTCTGCCAAGAAATGACTCCGCTATCTCTCCGATAACCAAAGAAAAACCCTCTGATGCTGTCACCGTGGTTACTGCTCTCATCTTGTTCTGTACCTACCTGCCGATTAGACATTTCAGTATAATTTTACTTCATTTTACTGCAGTTGGCGAAATCAGGGTCACATAGAGTGTTTCTTGGTAGTCTAAAACAAATCTACTTTTAAACAAAAGTGTACACCTCACACACATGGTTATGGGCAAAAAAAGAAGACAGCATGTCAGATATAGAGTTGAAATGTATTCAATTTTGAGTTTGCATCCTAATATTACACTTTATATGCATCTCAGAAGATTGAAATAAAACAAAATTGTTTAACATAGAAACACAGGATTTTCCGACACCCGCAATTTTTTTACTAAATTAATTCTGAAATTCTGAAAAATATTAATAAAATTTGACCCATGAGGCCACTAGGTAATTTTACTACAGGAAAGGGCTAGAGCCAACAGGTACAATGCATTATGATGCCAGAAGAGGCTGCCATTTTACGGGCTCCTAACCAATTGTGCTATTTTGTGTGTTTTTTTCACATTGTTTGTATTTTGTGCGTAATGTTTCTGCCACCGTCTCTTAGGACCGAAAAGGGCTTCTGGATATCAGAAAAGCGATTACTCACCTCGAACTGGAGAAAGATTTTTTCTTTAACAAGTCGAATGCAAAGGATTTACTCGAGATACCCGACCAGGCCCAAATACCCGTCATTCGCATAAAGAGAAGACGCTGATACAGGGGACGCAGGTCAGGGTGCCATGGGAGAATTCATCGGCGAGTGGGTAACGCGCCTCTACCATCCGTCCTATTGGACAACGTGCAATCATTGGAGAATAAACTGGATGAGCTCCGTTCAAGACTATCCTACCAACTGGACTTAAAAACTGTAATATCTTATGTTTCACCGAGTCGTGGCTGAACGACGACATGAATAATATACAGTTGGCTGGTTTTTACGTGCATCGGCAAGATAGAACAGCTGCCTCCGGTAATACAAGGGGTGGTGGTCTGTGTCTATTTGTCAATAACAGCTGGTGCTCGAAATCAAATATTAAGGAATTCTCTAGGTTTTGCTCACCTGAGCTAGACTATCTCATGATAAGCTGTAGACCACACTATTTACCAAGACTTTTCATCTATATTTTTCATAGCTGTCTATTTACCACCACAAACCGATGCTGGCACTAAGACCGCACTCAACGAGCTGTATAAAGCCATAAGCAAACAAGAAAATGCCCATCCAGAGGCGGCATTCCTATTGGCCGGGGACTTTAATGCAAGGAAACTTAAAACCGTTTCACCAAATGTGCAACGAGGGGGAAAAAAACTCTAGACCAGCTTTACTCCACACACAGAGACGTGTACAAATCTCTCCCTCGCCCTCCATTTGGCAAATCTGACCATAATTCCATCCTCCTGATTCCTGCTTACAAGTAAAAACTAAAGCATGAACTACCAGTGACTCGCTTAATACGGAAGTGGTTAGATGACTCAGATACTAAGCTACAGGACTATTTTGCTAGCACAGCCTGGGATATGTTCCGGGACTCATCTGATGGCATTGAGGAGTATTCCACATCAGTCACCGGCTTCATCAATAAGTGCATCGATGACGTTGTCCCCACAGTGACCATACGCACATACCCCAACCAGAAGCCATGGATTACAGGCAACATCTGCACTGAGCTAATGGGTAGAGCAGCCAATTTCAAGGAGCGGGACTCTAACACGGACGCTTATAAGAAATACCGCTATGCCCTCAGACAAACCATCAAACAGGCAAAACGTAAATACAGAACTAAGATGGAATCCTACTAAACCGGCTCCAACGCTCATCGGATGTGGCAGGGCTTGCAAACTATTACAGATTACAATGGGAAGCCCAGCCGTGAGCTGCCCAGTGGCACAAGGCTACCAGAGAAGCTAAATAACTTCTGTACGCGCTTCGAGGCAAGCAACACTGAAGCATGCATGAGAGCACCAGCTGTTCCGGACGACTGTGTAATCACGTACTCGATGTGAGCAAGACCTTTAAACAGGTCAACATTCACAAGGCCGCAGGGCCAGACGGATTACCAGGACGTGTACTGCGAGCATGCGCTGACGAACTGTCAAGTGTCGTCAATGACATTTTCAACCTGTCCCTGGCCGAGTCTGTAATACCTACATGTTTCAAGCAGACCACCATAGTCCCTGTGCCCAAGACCACCAAGGTAACCTATCTAAATGACTACCGACCAGTAGCACTCATTTCTGTAGCCATGAAGTGCTTTGAAAGGCTGGTCATGGCTCACATCAACACCATCATCCCAGAAACCCTAGACCGACTCCAATTTGCATATCGTCCCAACAGATCCACAGATGACACAATCAATATTGCACTCAACACTGACCTTTCCCACCTGGACAAAATGAACACCTACGTGAGAATGCTGTTCATTGACTACAGCTCAGCGTTCAACACCATAATACCCTCAAAGCTCATCACTAAGCTAAGGACCCTGGGGGACTAAACATCTCCCTCTGCATTTGGATCCTGGACTTCCCGACGGGCCGCCCCCCCAGGTGGTAAGGATAGGTAAGGGTAGGCAACAACACATCTGCCACGCTGATCCTCAACACAGGGCCCCCTCAGTGGTGTGTGCTTACTCCCTTCCTGTTATCCCTGTTCACCCATGACCAAGTGGCCAAGCACGACTTCAACACCATTATTAAGTTTGCCGACGACACAACAGTAGTAGGCCTGATCACCGACAATGATGAGACAACCTATATGGAGGTCAGAGACCCGGAAGTGTGGTGCCAGGACAACAACCACTCCCTCAACATGATCAAGACAAAGGAGATGATCGTGGACTACAGGAAAAGGAGGGCCGATCACGCCCCCATTCTCATCGAAGGGGCTGTAGTGGAGCAG
This sequence comes from Salvelinus namaycush, assembly GCF_016432855.1. Classification (NCBI taxonomy): domain Eukaryota; kingdom Metazoa; phylum Chordata; class Actinopteri; order Salmoniformes; family Salmonidae; genus Salvelinus; species Salvelinus namaycush. The sequence continues at coordinate 58,354,557 of NC_052309.1, read as the reverse complement.
GTTGAGAGCTTAAAGATCCTTGGTGTCCACAACACCTACAAACTAACATGGTCCAACCACACCAAGACAGTCGTGAAGAGGGCACGAGAATGCTTATTCCCCCTGAGAAGACTGAAAAGATTTGGCATGGGTCCTCAGATCCTCAAAAAGTTATACAGCTGCACCATCAAGAGCATACTGACTGATTGCATCACTGCCTGGTATGGCAACTGCTCGATCTCAGACCGCAAGGCGCTACAGAGGGTAATGCGTACGGCCCAGTACATCACAGTGGCCAAGCTTCCTGCCATCCAGGACCTCTATACCAGGCGGTGTCAAAGACTCCAGCCACCCTGGTCATAGATTGTTCTCTCTGCTACCGCACGTCAAGAGGTACCAGAGTGCCAAGTCTAGGTCCAAAAGGCTTCTTAACAGCTGCTACCCCCAAGCCATAAGACTACTGAAGAGCTAATGAAATGGCTACCTGGACTATTTTGTATTGACCCCCGCCTTTTTTTACGCTGCTGCAACTCACTGTTTATTATCTATTATCAATGTATAGTCACTTTACCTCAATTACCTCGACTACCCTGTACCCCCGCACATTGACTCGGTACCGGTAGCCCCTGTATATAGGTCTTGTTATTGTTATTTTATTGTTGCTATTTTATTTTTTACCTTAGTTTATTTAGCAAATATTTTTCTTAACTCTTATTTTTCTTAAAACAGCATTGTTGGTTAAGGGCTTGTAAGTAAGCATTTCACGGGAAGGTCTACACCTGTTGTATTCGGCGCATGTGACAAATACAATTTTATTTGATTTTGATTTCGGTTATGATGTCTGTGTGACCCCTTGTAATGAATCATAAGAAACAAATTATGTTTTAGTTTTCATAGAAGACTTGGTAAACAAGTTATGTATTATAGCTTGAAAACATGCTTAAAAATAATGTAATGTTGCTCTCTACAGATATAAAACATAACTCAAGCTCACGCTATCTGCACGCTATCTGCACGCTATCTGCACGCTATCTGCACGCTATCTGCATGAGAAAATAAGTATTTGTCAGAGGCCCACCCTGAAATGTAATGCATTACGCACATCTTACAGAGTGAGAATTTAAGTCCATTACACTGTCCCTGTGCAACACATAATGTTACCCAAAGTTAATATGCCTCTTCTTTGTCAGTGAAACCGTGAGATAATTGCCATCTGAACCTGATCAGCCATCTGAGATGGCAGAGTCACACAATATGCAGAGGCTGCACTATTGCCAGATGACTCGCAGATCATATGAAAGTTTTAATGCCACGAATAGACACACGGCGGTGTTAGATGTTACACAGTAGAGGGACAGGACAGGAGTTGGAACATCTTCAGAGGGGAAAAAACATATATTAGTCTATGGCTGGCCATTGGAATATACTGTATATTAGTCTATGACTGGACATTGGAATATATATTAGTCTGTCTGGCCATTGAAACAAGGCTGGTTAGACTAGTTTAGATCAGGCCTTGTACATAATGTCACTTTTCTCTTTAATGCTTTTCAGATGAAGTGGGGCTGAATTTTTTGTCTATAATGTACACTGAACATGTATTAATAGGAGTTAGTGGGAGAGGAATAAAATAAATGAGAGCTGAACAGAGGAACACACACACACTTTCAGAGCGCCCTATGGGCCCTGCTCACAATACGTGCTATTTGGGACACAGGCTAAGTGAGTCAGAGAGCACTGTAGAGAGAGACATCTACTGTGAGATGATTCAGCACATAGCCAATTGTAATCAGACCTTTATAGCTGATCCCCCACCCTTGGCTTATGTGACCCACTGCCTGACTGGCTAACAAACACACTCCGAAGTCCGAACTCTCAAAACAACACAAACGTTCAAACACAGAGACAAAGACAGACAGAGAGACGAAAATACAGACAGACCCAGAAATGTGTGTCCTTCCATGATTATCTCCTTGGTATTTATGACTATTATATTTCAAGAGGGTCTTAAAGTCCAATGAATGAAGTCCGTGCCAAGACGATCTCGTTGCTGTAGTTTGGTTTGACTGATATGTAGTTACAGACATTTAGGCTACCTGTTGGTTTGGTTTATGTCATCTGCTTTCTGAATATTCACAGCAAAGGTATAGGGTCAAGTGAATTTCATGATCTACAGAATTTACTATTATTTTTACTGCATCTTTTGAATGTACTGAGTTGAAATGAGAGGACCTCATAATTCCCAGCTTTGATCTATACTGAAATCAAACTCCCAGAGCTGTCAGCATGCAGACGGGACACCACAGGTGTGTGTGTGTGAGTGTTTCACAACGTTCGTAGTAGAGTATGTATGAATGCTCATCTGACATGGAACAGAATGCACAGACTACAGGATGGAATAACATGGCTATGTGAACGTTGTGTGGCTCTTTCTCATATTTGTCTCATACCACATTCATAGCCAATCCAAGTAAAATGCTTACAGTTAGAGATGAATTATCACACAATTTGGAAACTTGGAAACTATCAGAATTCTGTCTTCCCTAAACACAATTAAAATTATTCGGGTGTTCTGTAAGATTTCAGTAACCCTTTACTTGACACCCAGCATCAGAACACGTTATGCCACCGTCATAACCATGTCATAATATGTCATAACAGCTGACATAACTTGTCATAACCTGCTATAACTGTCATGACACATATATTTAGACCTGTTGTGACATGTATTGCGTTATTTTATGGCTGGTTATCACATCTACATAAGAGTTTCAAAACCTACCACAAAACATTGGGCCATAACACCATTCCATTACACCATAGCCTACATGTCAAAGGTATGTTAATGTTAAATAGTACTTTTTTTTATTGACCATGTTAAATTGTCATTGTAATTGCGCACACATTGATGTCAGACATGCACCGTGTCATAATGTCTTATGACATTGGGTGTCAAGTAAAGTGTTACCAAGATTTCTAGAATATAGACTGATGTGAGTATAGTATTTGTTAAGCCATGTTATAAAAGTGGTTTATTTACTGTACACAAACAAACACATACTCTCTCACACACACACACACACACACACACACACACACACACACACACACACACACACACACACACACACACACACACACACACACACAACTGTGCAAGAGAAAGAAAGGGGCGTACAAAGAAGTACGATTACAAAAGCATTTTATAATAATAATAATACAGTGCCGATAGAATGTCTACACTCCCCTTTGGATTTATTCATATTTTATTGTGTTACAAAGTGGAATCAAAATGGATTTAATTGACATTTTTTGTCAACGATCTACATTAAATAATGTCAAAGTGTGAAAAAAAATCTGAATTTGATTAAAAATGAATGAAAAATAAACACTATTATATTCTTTGATTAGATAAGTATTCACCCCCGAGTAAATACATGTTAGAAACACCTTTGGCAGCGATTACAGCTGTGAGTCTTGGGTAAATCTCATAAGAGCTTGGCACACCTGTATTGTACAATATTTGTCGATTATTATTTAAAAAATTCTTCAAGCTCTGTCAAGGTGACATAGATTTATCAAGCAGATTTAAGTCAAAACTGTAACTTGGCCACTCAGGAACATTCACTGACTTCTTGGTAAGCAACTCCATTATAGATGTGGCTTTGTGTTGTAGGTTATTGTCCTGATGAAAGGTGAATTCCTCTCCTAGTGTCTGATGTAAAGCAGACTGAAGCAGGTTTTCCTCTAGGTTGTTGCCGGTGCTTAGCTACATCCCATTTTTTTCATCCTGAAAAACTCCCCAGTCTTTGCTGATGTCAAGCATACCCATATAGCCACCACCATGCTTGAAAATAAGGAGTCAGTTACTTAGTGATGTGTTGTGTTGGATTTGCCCCAAACACAAGGCTTTGCATTTAGGCCAAAAAGTGTATTCCTTTGCTGTGTGTTCTTGCAGTATTACTTTAGTGCCTTGTTGCATACTGTACATATGCAAAAAACGGCTTCAGTCTGTATATTTGTATTCAGTTCAGAAGGACTACTGCATCTTTGTGTCTGGGTGATTTACTACATCATCCACAGCATAATTATTAACTTGACCATCCTTTAAGATATATTCAATGTCTGATTTGTTATTGTTACCCATCTACCAATCACTGCCCTTCTTTCTAAGGCTTTCGAAAAGCTCCCTGGTCTTTGTAGTTGAATCTGTTCTTGGCTACTCTTCCGTGGGTCCAAACACATCGGCACTTATATCACACATTAAACAAAAGATAAACACAGTACATCATACAACATTATTACACCACTACATATCCACAACATAAAATGTACAACACCACCATACAAAAATATTACAATGTACGTATGTGTAGAGTGTGTGAGTGTGCATATCTGTGTGTGTGTGTGTGTGTGTGTGTGTGTGTGTGTGTGTGTGTGTGTGTGTGTGTGTGTGTGTGTGTGTGTGTGTGTGTGTATATCTTCATGTCACACCCTGATCAGTTTCACCTGTCCTCGTTATTGTCTCCAACCCCTCCAGGTGTCGGTTGTTATCCCTGGTGTATATATCCCTGTGTTTCCTGTCTCTCTGTGCCAGTTCGTCTTGTACATTCCAAGTCAACCAGCGTGTTTTTCCCGTGCTCCTGCCTTTTCCATTCTCTTTTACTAGTCCTCCCGGTTTTGACCCTTGCCTGTTTTCTGGACTCTGTCCATTCTGCCTGCCCTGACCTAGAGCCTGCCTGCCACTCTGTACCTCCTGGACTATGAACTGGTTTTGAACTTTTGCCTGTCCACGACCATTCTCTTGCCTACTCCTTTTGGACTAATAAATATCAAAGACTCAAACCATCTGCCTCCCGTGTCTGCATCTGGGTCTCGCCTTGTGCCCTTATACTTCACATTCTCCGCTGTTCCATAAGGTGTATTTTTATCAGTTTTTTAATCTGATTCTACTGCTTGCATCAGTTAACTGATGTGGAATAGAGTTCCATGTAGCCATGGGTCTACGTAGTACTACGCACCTCCCATAGTCTGTTCTGGACTTGGGGATTGTGAAGAGACCTCTGGTGGCATGTCTTGTGGGTCATATCTGAGCTGTGTGCTAGTAGTTTAGACAGACACCTCAGTGCATTCAACATGTCAACACTTCTTACAAAAACAAATAGTGATGAAGTCAATCTCTCCTCTACTTTGAGCCATGAGAGATTTACATGCATATTATTAATGTTAGCTCTCCATGTACATTTAAGGGCCAGCCGTGCTGCCCTGTTCTGAGCCAATTATAATTTTCTAATGTCCCTCTTTGTGGCACCTGACCACACCACTGAATAGGTGTGACAAAACTAGGGCCTGTGGGACTTGCCTTGTTGATAGTGTTGTTAAAAGGCAGAGCAGTGATTTATTATGGACAGACTTCTCCCCATTTTAGCTACTGTTGCATCAACATGTTTTGACCATGACAGTTTACAATCCAGGGTTACTCCAAGCAGTTTAGTCACCTCAACTTGCTCAATTTCCGCATTATAACAATATTTAGTTGAAGTTTATGTTTTAGTGAACGATTTGTTCCAAACACAATGCTTTTAGTTTTTGAAATATTGAACGTATTACTTGCCACCCATTCTGAAACTAACTGCAGCTCTCTGTTAAGTGTTGCAGTGATTTCACTTGCTGTAATAGCTGACGTGTATAGTGTTGAGTCATCCAGATACATAGAAACACTGGCTTTACTCAAAGTCAGTGGCAATACATTAGTAAAGATTGAAAAAAGTAATGGGCCTAGACAGCTGCCTTGGGGAATTCCTGGATTATGTTGGAGAGCACCCTCACCCTCTGAGCACCCTCTGAACACCCTCTGTGTTCTGTTACATAGGTAACTCTTTATCCACAATATAGCAGGGGGGTGTAAAGCCATAACACATAAGTTTTCCAGCAATATACTATGATCGCTAATGTCAAAAGCTGCACTGAAGTCTAACAAAACAGCTCCCACAATTTATCATAAATTTTCTCTCAGCCATTAATTTGTGTAAGTGCCGTGCTTGTTGAATGTCCTTCCCTATAAGAGTGCTGAAAGTCTGTTGTTTACAATAAAATAGCATTGTATCTGGTCAAACAATGTTTTCCAAAAGTTTACTTAGGGTTGGTAACAGGCTGATTGGTCGGCTATTTAAGGCAGTAAAGGGGCTTTACTATTCTTGGGTAGCGGAAATACCTTTGCTTCCCTCCAGGCTGAGGGCACACACTTTTAGTAGGCTTCCTTTGTTTTGTCTTTGTTTAGTTGGTCAGGACGTGAGCTGGGTGGGCATTCTATGTTATGTGTTTCTATGTTGGGTTCATGTTCAATTAGCCTGATATGGTTCTCAATCAGGGGCAGGTGTTTTACGTTTCCTCTGATTGAGAACCATATTAAGGTAGGCTGTTCTCACTGTTTGTTTGTGGGTGATTGTTTGCTGTGACTGTGTTTGTTCACCTCACGGTACTGTTTCGTTTCGTTCGTTCGTTCGTTTGTTCCTGTTCGTGCGTTCATTTGTTTTATGTGTTCTCATGTTCAGGTCTGTTAACCTGTTGAGGACAGAGGGCGCTGTTTTCACTTTGGGGGAAAATTGTGCCCAATTTAAACGGCCTCGTACTCAATTCTTGCTCGTACAATATGCATATTATTATTACTATTGGATAGAAAACACTCTCTAGTTTCTAAAACCGTTTGATTTATATCTGTGAGTAAAACAGAACTCCTTTTGCAGCAAACTTCCTGACAGGAAGTGGAAAATCTGAAATCGATGCTCTGTTCTAGGGCCTGCCTATTAATGCTTGATATTTATTAGTATAGATGCACTTCATACGTCTTCCACTAGATGTCGACAGGCAGTGAGAGAAGAAATGGAGTGTGTAACTTGATCTGGGGTCGAATAAAAGCTCTCGGCATGACGTGTCACCAGTTTCCTGTTTTCTGGAGAGCGCGTGAAGGGACCTGGTTTTGCCTTCTGTAAAGCTGTCGTTATGGACGACTAATATCTCCGGCTTTGATTTTATTTGATACATGTGACAATATCATCGTAAAGTATGTTTTTTCAATATAGTTTTATTAGATTATTGAAATTTATTCGGGACGTTAGGCGTGTTGCGTTGTGTGCCTTTGTTCAGGAAGGAGAGCTTCGCGCCACTTTGCTAGCTTTCCGTGCTAATTGACTGGAGAAGAGGACATTCTAAAACCAAACAACGATTGTTCCCGACAAAGGACACCTGGTACAACATTCTGATGAAAGATCATCAAAAGTAGGACCCATTTTATGATGCTATTTCATATATCTGTCGAACATGTTGTACTAGTCGTTTGCGCCCAGATTTTGGGTACTCTGATGAAGTTATTTTTAGAATTCTAACACGGCGATTGCATTAAGAACTAGTGTATCTATCATTTCCTATACAACATGTATTTTCTAGTAACGTTTATGAATAGTTATTTGGTCAGAATAGTTGGAGTGTCATAAAAATATCCGCACATTCTGGGAAAAAGATGCTACGTTAGCACAATGTATAACCACTGATTTCAGCTCTAAATATGCACATTTTCGAACAAAACATAAGTGTATGTATAACCTGATGTTATAGGACTGTCATCTGATGAAGGTTTATGAAGGTTAGTGAAAATTAATATCTTTTGCTGGTTTATTCCCTATCGCTAACGTGCCTATTGCTATCGCTAACGTGCCTTGATGAATGAATGCGGTAGTGTGGTAGGCTATTGTAGTAAGCTAATATAATGCTATATTGTGTTTTCGCTGTAAAACACTTAAAAAATCGGAAATATTGGCTGGATTCACAAGATGTTTGTCTTTAATTTGCTGTACACCATCGATTTTTCAGAAATGTTTTATGATGAGTATTTAGGTATTTGACGTTGGTGTCTGTAATTACTCTGGCTGCTTCGGTTCTATTTCTGACGGTAGCTGTGATGGTAGCTGCAATGTAAAACTGATTTATACCTCAAATATGCAAATTTTTCGAACAAAACATAGATTTATTGTATAACATGTTATAAGACTGTCATCTGATGAAGTTGTTTCTTGGTTAGTTTGGTTGGTTCTTGGTTAGTTAGGTTGGCTTTGTGCATGCTACCTGTGCTGTGAAAAATGTCTGTCCTTTTTTGTATTTGGTGGTGAGCTAACATAAATATATGTGGTGTTTTCGCTGTAAAACATTTTAAAAATCGGACATGTTGACTGGATTCACAAGATGTGTATCTTTCATTTGCTGTATTGGACTTGTTAATGTGTGAAAGTTAAATATTTCTAAAAAATATCTTTTGAATTTCGCGCTCTGCCTTTTCAGTGGAATGTGGGAGGAGTTCCGCTAGCGGAACGCCGGAGCCAGACAGGTTTTAACGTCGTTTATTATTTTGTAGTTTGTTCAAGTGTATTTTCGTCTTCGTTATTATTATTAAAATTATGATGGATTCAACCCACGCTGCATATTGGTCCGATCCTTGCTCCTCTTCAGACGAGGAAAACGACCGTTACACTTAGATCGAAGATATGGCCAAAAGGAGTGGCAATATCGTCCCCTATTATCCTAACTAATTTTCCATCCAAGTTGTCAGACCCCGGTGGCTTGTCATTATTGACATACAACAATAATTTTCCCCCTCTTCCACACTCACTTTACGGAATTTAAAATTACAATTGGTTGGTCTTGTTGGCAGCGATGGGCCCTGGTCAAAAGTGTACATTATATAGGATGCCATACACCTATGGGGACAAACACCTACAGTACTGTAAGTCCAGACAGTATGCTTCAGAGGCAACCTGTTCCATAACTCTGTGTGCAAATGAGGGTATTAGGGCTCCCTTGTGCTTTTGGTGTGTGAGTCATGAGTCATGAGTCATATGTATTCAAGTTATGCCTCTTAGTAATACTGAAATTATAATTAGTAGCATTTAAATTGCGCTGATTCCTGGGTGTCCTATGAGTGTGAGAAATTGCTGTGTTCCAAATTGTCACGGTGGGTTTCCTTGGGGCTTAAAGATGTTCATGGTTGAATGATACCTTAGTGAAGCATTGGGTCAGTCAGGACAATGCGAATAAACCTGGTCCCAAGTGTTGAGAATGTGCTCATTCCCTGTCTGTTTAGTTGTGTGAAGTCTTTTGGATACAGGAAGGACTGTGCAGTTGCGTCCCCTGGGACTTCTGTAGGAGACCCCTAAGGTACCTTGCTTGTCCCTTTCTCCTCTCCCCCTTCTTCTCACAGCACACACAGCCCATGGCCTAAATATCCACCTCTTCCTTCAAGCCTCACTTCCCTCTCCCCTCCCTGCACCACAGAATGCTCTGGATCTGGAATCCAGCTGCAGTGGAGGTGTTTTGACAATAGGGAGAAAGACAACACGGAGGGAATAGAAATATAATTACTAGAATGTAGTGCTGAGCGATTAACATAAATGTTGGTTAAGGGAGCACCTCTATAGAGATGAGATGTTGACTTGGAATGAAATAATAGTCATCAAATAAAACAACTGTAATATACACAATAACTGAAATATTTTATTAAAGTAATGTGAATAAATGATGGTTAATAAGCGTAAAGGAATAATGGGCAGTCACTACCATTATGGGACTTTAATTCATTGTTTTATTCTGAGTTGTTACAGCATTCAACCCACATAATGCATAGTGCATTTAATGTTTAAAACAATTCTCCAAACCAAAATCGAAAACGGTGATTATTTAAAAAATACTCTAACCAAAACCTAACCGACCTCATCGCTCAGCACTATTAAATTGTTACCCGTTTAGACTTGAATGGGGATGTCTGTTTAAGTAATAGGAGCTAGGGTTAGGTTTATAGGGTTAGGGTTAAGGTTAGATTTTGGGTTTAGAGTTAGGGTATGGGTAAGGTAATGGTTAGGATTAAGGAAAAAAGGATTTTGAATGGGACTGAATTGTGTGTCCCCACAAGGTTAGTTATATAAGACTGTGTGCGTGCGCATGTGTATTTGTGCACATGTGTACGTGTGTGTTTGAGCTGGGTGGATTGAGTCCGGATTAGGTTATTCCAGGCTTCAGTGATGTACGGTAGATAATCATCTGACTAGAGGAGCTTTAGTGTGCTGTTGTCATATTGCGGGGCTGTCTCTAGCTGGTCAGGACTTCACTCCTGTCCTTTGCGTCCTCTGCGCTTCCTGAATCAAACTACAAAGGTTGAATCTCAGTCTTTCCTCTGTCCTATCCTCAAATCCTCTCTTCCTTTCCTCTCTAGCCATTTAACTACTACTAGTTTCAGCCATTAAGTTACTCAATCGAGATCTCCTCTTCCGTCCACAATAACATCAACAGCAGGGATGTAGACGTCAAAAAGGTGGGTAAACTCGAGGCAGATAAAATCTTATGACACATATAAGCCTAGGGGAGACAAAGACTGGCTGCACAGACCAATGAGACAGAGATCAGATAAAGGGATGAGATCAAGGACAGACTCATACAAATTACAGCCAGAGAACCACAGACTGAACGTGGACATTCGCTCTGTATAAATGTACTATTTCCATCTGTCCCTGTCCAGGTCTCCCACATAACAGAATGTTAATAATAAACAAATAAATAAATAATTACACGTCTCTTTGTCCCCCTTGGCATCCTTTCATCTCAGGTTTACCTGTGCCCAATCAGATGAGACAGCTGTCATCTTACTGTTCTCATATTCTGAAGCTACGTCCCCTACGGAACACTATTCCCTATATAGTGCATTACTTTCGACCAGGGCCCATTGTGCACTTTAGGAAAAAGGCTACCATTTGGGATGGAATCTGAATGTAAAACCTCCTGACAAACAACGCCGGAGGAGGATGACATCATGACACGTGCTGATCGGGGAAGGCATCCATATGCAAATGTAATGCTGAAGCAGGTGCAGGTGATACGTTTAATAAAACAACAAACATGGAACGAGACAACATAGCAGTGGCGTCTTCACATAAACACAGAAACAATACTGACTGGGGAAAGAACCAAAGGGAGTGCCAGATATAGAGGAGGTAATAAGTGAGGTAATGGAGGTCAGGTGAGCCTCATGATGAAGTGCAGGTGCGCATAATGATAGATGCCAGGACCGGTGGTTAGTATACCGGCGACGTCAAACGCCGGAGGGGGGGAGCGGGAGTAGACGTGACAGCAAAGGACGGCAGGTCCCTGACAGACCAGACTGTCGACATGCCCATCACCAAACCAGCTCCCATGAGACCCAGCGGCGCTCTCAAAGAATCACCACGGCAACAGGAGAACAGTCAGGGCTGCTTGTTTGCTTGGCTATTTGTCTGAACAGCAGAATGTTATACACAATTTTACACGGCCAATTTAAGACTTTAGGATCTCTTATCTGCTCTGCGAGATGGTCTGGAGAGAAATCTGCTCTAATATAACGCAGAGTTTTTTCATGTTTTATAAGACAGGATGGAAGTGGGGAGGGAGAACAGAGGGGGAGGGGCGAAGGAGCCAGAGGGGAGTGGAGTAGCTGGGCACACAATACCCATTTGTGCTCTTTCAGTCCCAGTGAGTCTGACAACTGAGGAAGAAATGTTCTGCCACACTTTACTAGAAGGGGGTATGTAAGGATAGTGGCATCTCAACATCTCATAATGAACATGAATGTTTCATTACACCTTTCCTTCAATTTATTTATTGTAATATGCCTGGAGAGAAGAAAATAAAAGCACCCCTTTCATCGCAGTAAAATAAAGATAGAATAAATGCATGTCCAAAAAGTACGGAGACACTTTTATTTTGACTAATGCTGCCAAGCTGTAATGTTAGGAATGACAATGATGTTGAATGAATGCGTCATCAACAAAGATGTGGCAACACTCACAGGTGCAATGAAAGGGGTTATCAATACCATCCTTTAAGTAAATAGTGTTAACTGAACATTACTCCTATGCATCCCTGCCTCCCATCCTACCCTCATTGTGTCAGTGGAACGGTATCTTTCCGTGTTGTGTGTTTGACAAACAGAGTTCTGATTTACATATCTACAGAGCCTACACTCTTATAATAAAGGGTTCCAAAAGAGTTCTTCAGCTGTCCCCATAGTAGAACCCTTTTTGGTTCCAGGTAGAACTATTTTGGGTTCAATGTAGAACCCTGTATGGAAAGGGTTCTACATGGAACTCAAAAAGGTTCTACCTGGAACCAAAGAGGATTCTTCAAAGGGTTCACCTATGGAGACAGCCGAAGAACCCGTTTAGGTTCTAGATAGCACTTTTTTTCTAAGAGTGTATAAAAAGTCTACACCCCGTTTAACTTTTTTCACATTTTGTTGAGTTACAAAGTGTGATTGAAAAAGATGTTGTAATTGTTTGTTATTGTGCTACACAAAATACTACATAATGTCAAAGTGAAACAAAAATTATACAAATGTTTACAAATAAAATGACAAAAATAGTCGTAGCATAAGTATTCATCTCATAAAGAAGGGCAGTTTTGGTAAATTGGTAACAATAACAAATCAGACATTGCCTTCAGAAAGTATTCATACCTCACTTGACTTATTCCACATTTTGTTACCACCTGAATTTCGAATGGATTAAATAGATTGCTAGACAGACAAAGACTTTCAAGCCGATTTAAGTCAAAACTGTCTTGGTAAGCAACTCCAGTTTATATTTGACCTTGGATTTAGGTTATTGTCATATTGAGAGGTGAATTGGTCTCCCATTGTCTGTAGTAAAGCAGACTGAGCCAGGTTTTCCTCTCCTATTATGCCTGTCCTTAGCTCTATTGCATTTATTTTTATCTTTGAAAACTCCCTAGTCCTTGCCGATGACAAAGATACCCATAACATGACGCAGCCACCACCGTGCTTGAAAATACAGTCCATTCAGAAAGTACTCAGACCCCTTGACTTTTTCCATATTTTGTTACGTTACAGCCTTATTCTAAAATTGATTAAATACTTCCCCCCCCCTCATCAATCTACACACAATACCCCATAATGTCAAAGAAAAGTTTAGATGTCATAATGTCAAAGTTTTTAGAAATGTGTGCTAATAAATAAAAAAATAAAAACTGATATTACATTTACATACAGTACAAGTCAAAAGTTTGGACACACCTACTCATTCTAGGGTTTTTCTTTATTTTTTAAAACTATTTTCTACATTGTAGAATAATAGTGAAGACATCAGAACTATAAAATAACACATATGGAATCATGTAGTAACCAAAAAAGTGTTAAACAAATCAATGTAGAAAAAATGTTAAATGAGAAAAAAACCTTGAATGAGTAGGTGTGTCCAAACTTTGACTGGTACTGTAAGTATTCAGACTTTTTTGATGCTCCCTTTCCAGCGATTACAGCCTCAATTCTTCTTGGGTATGAAGCTACAAGCTTGGCATACCTGTATTTGAGGAATTTCTCTGCAGATCCTCTCAACTTCTGTCAGGTTGGATGGGGAGAGTCGCTGCACAGCTATTTTCAGGTCTATTTTCAAGTCCGAGCTCTGGCTGAGCAACTCAAGGACATTCAGAGACTTGTCCCAAAGCCACTCCTGCGTTGTCTTGGCTGTGTGCTTAGGGTCATTGTCTTGTTGGAAGGTGAACCTTTGCCCCCAGTGTGAGGTCCTGAGCTCTCTGGAGCAGACTTTCATCAAGGATCTCTCTGTACTTTGCTCCATTCATCGTTCCCTCGATCCTGACTAGTCTCCCAGTCTCTGCCGCTTAAAAACATCCCCACAGCATGATGCTGCCACCACCATGCTTCAATGTAGGTACGGTGCCAGGTTTCCTCCAGATGTGATGCTTGACATTCAGGCCAAAGTGTTCAGTCTTGGTTTCATCAGACCAGAGAACCTTGTTTCTCATGGTCTGAGAGTCCTTTAGGTGATTTTTGGTAAACTCCAAGCGGGCTGTCATGTGCCTTTTACTGAGGAGTGGCTTTCGTCTTGCTACTCTCACATAAAGGCCTGATTGGTGGAGTGCTGCAGAGATGGTTGTCATGTGCCTTTAGGTGCCTTTTGGCTAACTCCAAGCGGGCTGTCACGTGCCTTTTACTGAGGAGTATCTTTTGTTTGGTCACTCTCACATAAAGGCCTGATTGGTTGAGTGATGCAGAGATGGTTGTCCTTCTGGAAGGTTCTCCCATCCCCAGAGAGGAACTCTGGAGCTCTGTCAGAGTGACCATCGGCTTCTTGGTCACCTCCCTGACCAAGGCTTTTGTCCCCCGATTGCTGAGTTTGGCCTGGTGGCCAGCTCTAGGCTGTATCACATCCGGCTGTAATTGGGAGTCCCATAGGGCGGCACACAATTAGCCCAGCTTCATCGGGTTTGGCCAAGGTAGGCCGTCATTGTAAATAAACAACTATCTTGCCTAGTTAAAAATAGAAAAAGTCTTGGTGGTTCCAAACTTCATCCATTTCAGATTGATGGAGGCCACTTTGTTCTTGGGGACCTTCAATGCTGCAGAAATGTTTTGTTACCTTTGCCCAGATCTGTGCCTCGACACAATCCTGTCTTGGTTCTCTATGGACAATTCCTTCGACCTCACGGCTTGGGTTTTGCTCTGACTTGCACTGTCCAAATCATGTCCAATCAATTGAATTTACAACAGGTGGACTCCAATCAAGTTGTAGAAACATCTCAAGGATGTTCAGTGGAAACAGGACGAACCTGAGCTAAATTTCGAGTCTCATAGCAAAGTGTCTGAATAATTACGTAAATAAGGTATTTCTGTTTTTATTAATTTTTTTATACATTTGCAAAAATTTCTAAAAAAACGTTTTTTCTTTGTCATTATGTGTTATTGTATGTAGATTGATGATAAAAAAAAACATACACTAGCCGTTCAAAAGTTTGGGGTCACTTAGAAATGTCCTTGTTTTTGAAAGAAAAGCAAATTTTTTGTCTATTAAAATAACATCAAATTTAGCAGAAATACAGTGTAGACATTGTTAATGTTGTAAATGACTATTGTAGCTGGAAAGAATATCGACATAGGCGTACAGAGGCCCATTATCAGCAATCATCACTCCTGTGTTCCAATGGCACGTTGTGTTAGCTAATCCAAGTTTATAATTTTAAAAGGCTAATTGATAATTCGAAAACCCTTTTGCAATTATGTTAGCACAGCTGAAAACTGTTGTTCTGATTAAAGAAGCAATAAAATCGGCCTTCTTTAGACTAGTTGAGTATCTGGAGCATCAGCATTTACAGGCTCAAAATCGATTACAGGCTCAAAATGGCCAGAAACAAAGACGTTTCTTCTGAAACTCGTCAGTCTATTATTGTTCTGAGAAAGGAAGGCTATTCCATCCGAGAAATTGCCAAGAAACTGAAGATTGCGTACAACGCTGTGTACTACTCCCTTCACAGAACAGCACAAACTGTCTCTAACCAGAATAAAAAGAGGAGTGGGAGGCCCCGGTGCACAACTGAGCAAGAGGACAAGTACAATAAAGTATCTAGTTTGAGAAACAGACGCCTCACAAGTCCTCAACTGGCAGCTTCATTAAATAGTAGCCGCAAAACACCATTCTCAACGTCAACAGTGAAGAGGTGACTCCGGGATGCTGGCCTTCTAGACAGAGTTGCAAAGAAAAAGCCATATCTCAGACTAGCCAATAAAAATAAAAGATTAAGATAGGCAAAATAACACAGACGCTGGACAGAGATTTGGCTTTTTCTTTGCAACTGTGCCTAGAAGGCCAGCATCCCAGAGTCGCCTCTTCACTGTTGACGTTGAGACTGGTGTTTTGAGGGTAGTATTTAATGAAGCTGCCAGTTGAGGACTTGGTTGGTGTCTTGACGGATTTGTCCAAAATTGTGTGACATAAAATATTAGTTTTCTTTCGCTGCAGTTATGGCAGTGTAAGTTGTCATATCATATATTAAGCATTAATCAGTTAAATTAGACATGGAACTTGAACCCTGTAATAATAAATGTGATTGCAAAATAGATGCTTCTAACCGAAAGAGTCAACATGCCTTGACACTTAAAACCTAAATTGATACCGTCATTACTGTGGTTCTTCAATAATTATGCATAATACTTGTTGGACGTGCATTTTGTGTACAGCTGATTAGTTATGCCGTGATATTTTCACACATCATCATCTGATCAAGGAAGGAATTTTCAGAATGACAATCAAATGATGAACAGCTGTTGTGATAGAGCAATGTAACAACAGCCTAAGTGCTGGAAAAAAGGTGTTCGTGAGGAATGTCCTGAACATTTTGGTGTCTCATTCCTTACACCTGTGAAGACTGCTGTTCCTGGATGCACGTTGGATCTAAAATATCCCTAGTGAATTGATATTGATCGTCGGTTGTTGTCTGCTTGATTTATAGCAGGGTCTCGTTAGATTTAACAGAGAAAGTATCAAGGTAATGTTTTTGTGCCTCGGATTGGACACCGAGTCTACTGTGCGCAATTGTTTAGGATATGCTATTGCGCAACACCCAACACTATTTCTATTCCTTATTCTGTAGATAATGACACAAAATTACATGGACTAGTGGGTTTATTCACAATATAATCTGGTAATGAAATAACATGACACGTACATTTTGTTTTCCATCTAGGTTGAATTTGGAGCTCCGAAATTCAAATACTGGAATAGGCCTATCACAGCCTTGTGATCTCCATAGACAAACAATGGCAGTAGAATGGCCCGTACTGAAGCGCTCAGTGACTTTCAACAAGGCACCGTCATAGGTTGCCACCTTTCCAACCACCTGCCCCAATGCATAGTGCTAACTGTAAAGTTTGGTGGAGGAGTAATAATGGTCTGGGGCTATTTTTCATGGTTTGGGCTAGGCCCTTTCGTTCCAGTGAAGGGAAATCTTAACACTACAGTATACAATTACATTCTAGACAATTCTGTGCTTCCAACTTTGTGACAACAGTTTGGGGAAGGCTCTTTCCTGTTTCAGCATGACAATGCCCCTCTGCACAAAGCGAGGTCCATACAGAAATGGTTTGTCGAGATTGGTGTGGAATAACTTGACTGGCCTGCACAGAGCCCTGACCTAAACCACATTGAATACTGTTGTGATGAATTGGAACGCCAACTGCGAGCCAGGCCTAATCGCCCAACATCAGTGCCTGACCTTACTAAAGCTCTTGTGGCTGAATGGAGGCAAGTATTTGTGTTTGTATTTAATAGGGATCCCCATTAGCTGCTGCCAAGGCAGCTACTCTTCCTAGTGTCCAAACATATTTAAGCACTTACATTACATTTAAAACAAAAGATAAAACAGTACATCATATAACATTATTACACCACTACATATCTACAATACAACATGTTTAATACCACCATACAACAATATCACAATGTATGCGTATGCATGTGTCTGTACCTTTGTGTGTGTCTCTTCACAGTCCCCGTTGTTCCATAAGGTGTATTTTTACCAGTTTTTAAAATCTGATTCTACGTCTTGCATCAGTTACCTGATGTGGAATAGAGTTCCATGTAGTCATGGCTCTATGTAGTTCTGGACTTGGGGACTGTGAAGAGACCTCTGGTGGCATGTCTTGTGGGGTATGCATGGGTTTCCAAGCTGTGTGCAAGTAATTTAAACAGACAGCTTGGTACATTCAGCTTGTCAACACCTCTTACAAAAACAAGTAGTCATGAAGTCAGTCTCTCAAGTCCCCACAGCAAAGTTCCAACATCTAGTGAAAAGCCTTCCCAGAAGAGTGGAGGCTGTTATAGCAGCAAAGGGGGGACCAACTCCATATTAATGCCCATGATTTTGGAATGAGATGTTCGACGAGCAGTTGTCCACATTTCTTTGGGTACAGAAAAATCGCCATGCATGTATCAATCCAATCTATTTAGTCAGGGGGGTTCTATACTAGGCACTATATGTACAATCATATGATATATTCAATTGTATAACATTGAGGAACTTGAAAATTACAATTAACTGCTTGAAAAAGTCCCTGAAAGTCCTTGAATTTGACTTGCCAAAGTTATTTCCAAAAGTTTACTAAGGGTTGGTAGCAGGCTGATTGGTCGGCTGTTTGAACCAGTAAAGGGTGCTTTGCTATTCTTGGGTACCGGAATGACTTACTTCCCTCCAGGCCTGAGAGCACACACTTTTCTGTAGGCTTAGATTGAAGAGATGGCAAATAGGAGTGGCAATATAGTCCGCTATCATCCTCAGTAATTTTCCTTTCATGTTGTCAGACCCAGGTGGCTTGTTATTGTTGATAGACAACAATAATTTTTTCACACTTACTTTACAGAATTCAAAATTACAATGCTTGTCTTTCATAATTTGGTCAGTTATGAATGCATATGTAGATTCAGAGTTTGTTGTTGGAATGTTATGCCTAAATTTGCTAATCTTGCCAGTGAAAAAATCATTAAAGTAATTGGCAATATCAGTGGTTTTGTGATGAATGAACCATCTGATTCAATGAAGGATGGAGCTGAGTTCGCCTTTTTGTCCATATTTTCATTTAATGTGCTCCAAAGCTTTTTACTATCATTCTTTCATAGTAGTTTGTTCTTATTTTTATTTAATTTAGTCACATGATTTCTCAATTGACAGTATGTTTGACGATTAACTGTGCAGCCAGACTTATTTGCCATTCCTTTTCCCTCATCCCACTCAACCATACCATTTTTCAATTCCTCATCGATCCACTGGGATTTAACCGTTTTTACAGTAATTTTCTTAATGGGTGCATGCTTATTAGTAACTGGAATAACTAATTTAATAAATGCATCAAGTGCAGTGTCTGGTTGCTTCTCATTACACACAACAGTCCAGCAAATATGCATTACATCTTCAACACAGGAATCACTACAAAACCTCTTCTATGATCTCATTTGTCTTAGCAACTTCCCACAAGAATAGGCTTTAGGTGAGGCAGGTGAACCTGAAGGATTCCACAGGATATCCTCTCTTACCTTAACATCATTTAGCAGACACTCTTATCCAGAGAAACTTACAATAGTGAGTGAATACATTTTCATACTTTTTTTTGTACTGGTCCCCCGTGGGTATTGAACCCACAACCCTGGCGTTGCAAGTGCTATGCTCTACCAACTGAGCTACACAGGACCACTTCACAAGAATATCACTCTGAATATAAACAGCAACACCACCCCCATTGGCATTCGTGTTTCTTCTGAAGATGTTGAAACCATGTATTGCTATCATCAAAGGTATTATATAATTGCATTTCAGAGATGTTCAGTATATGAATGTTATCTGTTACCAGCAAGTTATCAATTTTATGAACCTTGTTTCTTAGGCTACATACAGTCAGGTCCATAAATGTTTGGACATTGACCAAGTTATTATTATTTTAGCTGTCTACCACAGCATAATGGAGTTTAAATTAGGTGGTGTGTGTGTATTATTACCTCATTTAGTTCATTTACAAGTAAGCAGACAAATGGTCTAGAGTTGTTTTCTATTGTGGCATTTGCATTTGGAATCTGTTGCTGTTAACCGTCAATATGAAGTCCAAAGAGCTGTCACTGCCAGTGAAGCAAGCCATCATTAGGTTGTAAAATCTAAGCTAACCCATCAGAGAGATAGCAAAAACATTAGGTGTGGCCAAATCAACTATTTGGTACATTCTTAAAAAGAAAGAATGCACTGGTGAGCTCAGGAACACCAAAAGGTCCAGAAGACCACGGAAAACAACGGTGGTGGATGACAGAATAATTATTTCCCTGGTGAAGAAAAAACACTTCACAGGTGGCCAGATCAAGAACACCCTCTAGGAGGTAGGCGTATCTGTGTCAAAGTCAACAATCAAGAGAAGATCAGAGTAAATACAGAGGGTTTACCACAATATGTAAACCATTGGTAAGCCTCAAAAACAACCAGATTAGAGTTTTTGCCAAAAAACATCTAAAAAAGGATGTACAGTTTTGGAACAACATCCTATGGACAGATGAGACTAAGATCAACTTGTACCTTAATAATGGGAAGAGAAGAGTATGGAGAAGGGAAGGAACTGCTCATGATCCGAAGCATACCACCTCATCTGTGAAGCATGGTGGAGGTATTGTTATGGTATGGGCATATATGGCTGCAATGGTTCCCTTGTATTTATTGATGATGTGACTGCTGACAAAAGCAGCTGGGTGAATTATCAAGTGTTTAGGGCTATATTATCTGCTCAGATTCAGCCAAATGCTTCAAAACTCGTTGGACGGCACTTCAGTGCAGATGGACAATGACCCGACGCATACTACGAAAGCAACCCAACCCCTAAGGCAAAGAAGTGGATTGTTCTGCAATGGCCAAGTCATTCACCTGAGCTGAATCCAATTGAGCATGCATTTCACTTGCTGAAGATAAAACTGAAGTCAAAATGCCCCAAGACAGCTGCAGTAAAGGCCTGGCAGAACACCACCAGGGAAGAAACCCAGCATCTGGTGATGTCTATGGGTTCCAAGCTTCAGACAGTCATTGACAGCAAATTATTTCCTACCAAGTATTACAACTCACAATTTAATTTATGATTATGTTAGTTTGTCCAATTACTTTTGAGCCCCTAAAATTGGGGGTCTATGTATAAAAATGGTTGTAATTCCTACACGGTTCATACAATAATTTTGACAAAACCCTTAAATTAAAGATGAAAGTCTACACTTAAATCACATCTTGATTGTTTCCTTTCAAATCCATTTTGGGGGCGTACAGAGCCAAAATTATGGAAATTGTGTCACTGTCCAAATACTTATGGACCTGACAGTATGTTAATGTGGGCACTTTTCTGGGATTCTCAATAGTTTTTATTGCTTTTACTAGGAGGCTTAGCAGAGGTAGACATGACAGTAATATTTATGTTGGAGCTGATAGTGCAGGGTGAATTGCACGCAGTGGGCTTCCTACTAGGGCAAACCGCCTCATTGCTTACAGTATAACTCAGGTTCATAGGCACATGATTACTGCTGACAATAGATGTTGCATTGACAGGCATTCTGGGGAGTTAGAGGATCATATAAATTAGGTTACTTACATTATGACTTCACAACACCCCTGGGACAATGTACATTTGCAGCATACTACGACAACCCAGCGACACAATGGTAGGGATTAAGTGAGCAGGGTTTGAGTCACTGATAAATAATTGTCTCAACGCAGCCTTGAAATACGGGGACAAGGTCCAGGCACCAAGATGACTTGGATGGACTCTTTAAAAGTTATGCTAACAGAGCTACAGTAGTCTTTTAGCCAGATGTGTAATGCCAGTAGCCTCCTTAATCTTTCGCAGCCGCGGCCCAGCGATGGTACGGGGCCTGACATAATTGGCCAATTTTTGGAGTCTTTCAAAGCTAGAATCAGTTCTCTAAAATCCAGTTTCATTAGTTCCGAGCTAACATTCCTAATGTCATTTGACCCCACATGAACTATGACAGCGTCAGCCCCCGGCAGCTGTCGTAGAACGGTAGGAAGCAGCCTTGTAATGTAATCATCTTCTAGGAAAGCAAAGGGTTTTGGCCCCGGGAACCAACATATTTTTCACCATAGAGCTGCCAATGATGACAGCTGGTGAAATGGCAGAGGAGTTCCAGACATTTATTCGCCTCGAATGGTTTAGGAGGCCCCTCGAGTAGCCAGCCGTAGAGTCCATCAATGGCTGATAAAGGGGCCAGAGCTCAGACACCCTCACAGTCTGATGAGGGGGGGAGCTGGGAAGATCTTAAACCGAGGTAGGATCCCACCTCCAAGGCCACAGGGAGGTTGGATCCTTAATGTCTGGATTGGGCTTCGCAAAGCCAAAGAAGCCCCATTCACCATAGGCTTACAGCAACTGACATGTTTCCATTTATTTACTTAACTAGGCAAGTCGGTTAAGAACAAATTCTTATTTACAATGGCAGCCTAGGAACAGTGGGTTAACATCAAATTGTTCCTTGTCAGCTCAGGGATTCGATCTAGCAACTTTTCGGTTACTGGCCCAACACTCTAACCACTAGGCTACCTGCCGTCCCATTGCTGGAGAGTGGGATTGGAGCCTGTGGCCTCCACTAGATCCTCTAAAAGTGTCAGTCCTGTTCTATTTTCCACAGACAGGGGAGACTTCTCCTATGAGAGGTCCCTGTGAAGACTGGCCAGTCAGTCAAAGAGTGGTGACAGGGCGGTGATACTCTCACCATATCGAAACGACATCCAGCCTGAGGTGTAGAGAAGGAGAAGGTAGTCGGCCATGGTTTTCTCTGCAAGTTGTGCAACGCCGAGATTTGCTTGCTTAGGGTAGACAGCTCGGTTCTACAGTCCTCCTTAGTTCTTGCATTGAAAATCCGGTTGGTACACAGTGTCCCGGAAAAGATCATAGTAAACACAACTCCTACAAGGCAGGAAAGCGTTCGCCTCTTCCCCTGAATGGGGAGGCCTCCATGAGAAGAGGCAGTCCCAAATTGGGAAAATCAAAGCAGCTATCTTCGTTAGTTGATGGCTAGCAGCTTAGCTAGCAGCTTAGGTTAAGCAGGTTAGCAGCTGTCAAGCAGGTTTCAAATTGTCTGTTAAGTGGGACTCTGGGACAAGAAATAGCAGTCTTAGCTGTTAAGAGTTTACCACGGAGGCGCAGATTTTTTTTAATACTCATGCTACAGACGGCTATATTGGTCTGCTAATACAGGACTGGGAAAGACACAATGAAGTACTTTTTTGAACAATTATATTTTTTCATGCATATATTTTTTTATTCAGATTTTTCAGGTGGTGCTGCAGCACCCTCAGCACCCCTACTTCCCGCTGCTAAGCCAGGGAGGTTTTCCAATGCCTTGCAAAGAACGGCACTGATTGGTAGGTGGATGTAGTAAATAAATAAAGCAGACTTTGAATATCCCTTTGAGCATGGTGAAGTTATTTAATTAAACTTTGGATGGTGTATCAATACTCCCAGTCACTACAAAGATACAGGTGTCCTTCCTAACTCTCAGGGATATCACAATGAGGCCAATGGTGACTTTAAAACAGTTTCACAGTTTAATGGCTGTGATTGGAGTCAACTGAGGATGGATCAACAACATGGTAGTCACTCCACAATACTAACCTAAATGACAGAGTGAAAAGAAGGAAGCCTGTACGGAATAAAAATATTCCAAAACGTGCATCCTGTTTGCAATAAGGTACTAAATTAAATCTGTGAAAAATGTGGCAAATAAATTAACTTTATGTCCTGAATACAAGGCATTATGTTTGGGGCAAATTCAACACAACACATCACTGAGTACCACTTTTCATATTTTCAACCATGGTGGTGGCTGCATCATGTTCTGGGTAGGCTTGTCATCAGCAAGGATGAGGGAGGTTTTAAGGATAAAAATAAATGGAATTGAGCTAAGCACAGGCAAAATCCTCAAGGAAAATCTGGTTCATTCTGCTTTCCAATTGACACTGGGAGGCAAATTCACCTTTCAGCAGGACAATAACCCAAAACACAAGGCCAAATATTCCCTGGAGTTTTGTACCAAGATGACATTGAATGTTCCTGATTGGCTTACGTACAATATGTGGAATAAGTCAAGAGGTATGAATATTTTCTGAAGGCACTGGAGTTGCTTAACAATGAATGTTCCTAAGTGGTCTAGTTACAATTTCGACTTAAATCGGCTTGAACATTTATGGCAAGACTTGAAAATGTCTGTCTGGCAATGACCAACTTGACAGAACTTGAAGAATTTTTTAAAGAATAATGGGTCCCGCTTAAAATTACATGCAGCTTATAGAGGCTTCATAAAGTCATCCTAAATGTGTTACAAATCATCTATAACCGTTTGCCATGATTTTTTATAAATGTTGCATAACTGTGCAACAATCACAAATGTCAAATGTGACAGAACCCACTCTGACAAATATGACATAAACTTGTGCTTTATAAAGGGTGGCAAAAGCACCACTTAATAAAGGCCCAATAAATCATATTAAATTGAAGCTTCACAAAGCATTCATAACCCTGTCATGCATCTTGGTAGAGCATTGCAATGCCAGGATATTGGGTTCGATTCATGGGACCACCCATATGTTAAAATGTATTTACGCATGACTGTAAGTAGCTTTGGATAAAAGTGTCTGCAAAACTGTATATATTATATTTCACAAAAATATTCCAAGGATGGCCCAACCTCTTTCCCTCTTGGGTGCATAGACAATATTGGACCTGACCTCAACTTCCCCAAAATGCGGTGCTGCAGGATGACACAAACTCTAAAGTGCAGTCCTGCACAGCAAAAAAAAGGTTGGTAGGGCCTTTTAAAATCTGCCTACTTCTTTTTTCCCCCAAATTCCGTTTTCTTGGTTTCGTTTTTCCAGGCTTTGGATTTCCCCCATTTTTTTCTGGTTTACCCCATTTTTTGACACTAATTTAATAGAAAAACAACAGCATTGGATTTATTTGTTCACAACAATGCTTAAACCACACCAGGGGATGACTTTTGAAGTCTAAAAAACTTTTGAGTGTAGTTTTCCTTTAATTCAGTGAGCATACCCAGCACTGTTGTTTGGTTAGCAGATTTTCTGTAGTGCAGCAAGCGCACATGTGATGTGATGCAACCGCCAGTGGAATGGGTGGAGTAAAAGGTCAGCAACACTGTATTATTCAGAGCCCCATGAAATGACACCATGTATACAGTCTACAGACCCTACTGAGTATTCCCATACTTTTACTGCTGCACCCAGAATAGTTCCTGCTCTAAGCCAATATGCAGGGGCGCAACTTTGGTTTTAGAAGTGGGGGGGCATATTTGTATTTTTGTTTTAGTTCTCCAGTAGGATAAACACTCCAAACAGCCTACCCGACCGCTTGGAGGCGTCCGCATGGTCCTAACGACACCCGTGAGTCGTTTTGTATCACATTCCAATGATAAAACTTGAGGACAAGGGGACAAATATATATATAATGTCACTTAAATTTGAATAAAATATAAACAAATAGAAATCACTGTTAATGCTTAGACAAGTTTTCATATATCATGAATGGTCATTGACACTTTTCTAATATTACGTGGGAGGCTTTCATTTTGAACATTTCCAAAATTCCTGACCCGGAAGTACTTTTTTAGTGTCGCTAATGTCACGTTCCTGACCTGTTTTCTCTTGTTTTGTATGTGTTTATTGGTCAGGGCGTGAGTTTTGGGTGGGCAGTCTTGTTTTCTATTTCTATGTTGGGATTTTGTGTTCGGCCTGGTATGATTCTCAATCAGAGACAGGTGTCTATCGTTGTCCCTGATTGAGAATCATACTAAGGCAGCCTGGGTTTCACTTGTGTTTTGTGGGTGTTTGTTCCTGTGTCAGCGTTTGGGCCACACAGGACTGTTTTGGGTTTGTCACGTTTGTTGTTTTGTTAATTTGTAGTGTTTGTTGTTTTGTCATTAAATAATGAACACTTATCCCTCCGCATCTTGGTCCGATCCATGCTCCTCCTCGTCCGAGGAGGAGAACGACATTGACAGCCGTTACAGCTAACAAGAAGCTGATAATGTGACGAGTTTGCAAATCAAATGCCCCGTATTGTGCTGCCACTGGACAGCGAAAAACAGGTAAGTTAACCTTTATTTATTGTAATTTAAAATAGTTTGTAGTAGTTAAGTGTTGAGTTAGATTACTTACTGTAGCTACCTCAATCGTTATTTCAAATAATTTCAGTGACTTCCCAGTAATTCCTATCTAGCTCAGCAAAATACAAATCCCCCTAGATACAGCCATGTCTCATAGTCACATCATGAGATTTGTAAATTAAAGAGGAATATAATAATACTAATTGAATGGAGTTTCCCAGCTTCCCATGTACTGTAGAGTTTCTGGCGCAGCACAGAAATGCCCTTATCCAGATGGTGTAACAAAGGCATTTCCTAACAGACCTGCTAACATTCTTTGTTGTTACTTTAAGAGAGGCAAGAACCATTCGTCCTCCAGCTCAGGGACAAGCTACATTATCCACAGCCCTGTGTAATGTTCCATGTACACTACATGACCAAAAGTATGTGCACACTTGCTCGTATGTGTGCACACCAAGTATGTGCACACCACCTGAACACCTCATTCCAAAATCATTGGCATTAATATAGAGTTGGTCTCCCTTTTTCTGCTATAACAGGAACATTGCTGCGGGGACTTGCTTCCATTCAGCCACAAGAGCATTAGTGAGGTCGGGCACTGATATTGGACGGTTAGACCTGGCTCGCAGTTGGCGTTCCAATTCATCCCAAAGTTGTTCGATGGGGTTGATGTCAGGGCTCTGTGCAGGCCAGTCAAGTTCTTCCACAACGATCTCACTTTGTGCACAGGGGCATTGTCATGCTGAAACAGGAAAGGGCCTTCCCCAAACTGTTCCACAAAGTTGGAAGCACAGAATTGTCTAAAATGTCATTGAATGCTGTAGCATTAAGATTCCCTTCACTGGAACTAAGGGGCCTAGCCCCAACCATGAAAAACAGCCCCAGACCATTATTCCTCCTCCCCCAAACTTTACAGTTGGCGCAATACATTTGGGCAGGTAGCGTTCTCTTGGCATCTTCCAAACCCAGATTCATCCGTCGGACTGCCAGATGGTGAAGCGTGATTCATCACTCCAGAGAACGCGTTTCCACTGCTCCAGAGTCCAATGGCGGTGAACTTTACACCACTCCAGTCGATGCTTGGCATTGCGCATTGAGATCTTAGGTTTGTGTGCGGCTGCTCGGCCATGGAAACCCATTTCATGACGCTCCCGACCAACAGTTCTTGTGCTGAAGTTGCTTCCAGAGGCAGTTTGGAACTCGGTAGTGAGTGTTGCAACCGAGAACAGGCAATTTTTATGCGTTACACACTCCAGCACTCGGCGGTTCCGTTCTGTGAGCTTGTGTGGCCAACCACTTCGCGGCTGAGATGTTGTTGCGCCTAGACGTTTCCACTTCACAATAACAGCACTTACAGCTGACCGGCAGCTGTAGCAGGGCAGAAATGTTAAGAACTGACTTGTTGGAAAGGTGGCATCCTATGACGGTGCCACGTTGAAAGTCACTGAGCTCTTCAGCAAGGCTATTCTACTTCAAATGTTTGTCTATGGAGATTGCATGGCTGTTTGCTCGATTTTATAGACCTTTCAGCAACCTTGTGTTTACATTATTACGCCTTTATGTATGTGTTATGAATGACCAAAGGTGTCTAACCTTATAGTAAGTATAATGTCATATGATACAAGGCATGTATGTACAGTTGAAGTTGGAAGTTTACATACACCTTAGCCATGTACATTTAAACTCAGTTTTTCACAATTCCTGTCATTTAATCCCAGTAAAAATTCCCTGTCTTAGGTCAGTTAGGATCACCACTTTATTTTAAGAATGTGAAATGTCAGAACAATAGTAGAGAGAATGATTTATTCCAGCTTTTATTTCTTTCATCACATTCCCAGTGGGTCAGAAGTTTACATACACTCAATTAGTATTTGGTAGCATTGCCTTTAAATTGTTTAACTTGGGTCAAATGTTTCGGGTAGCCTTCCACAAGCTTCCCACAATAAGTTGGGTGAATTTTGGCCTATTCCTCCTGACAGAGCTGGTGTAACTGAGTCAAGTTCATAGGCCTCCTTGCTCGCACATGCTTTTTCAGTTCTGCCCACAAATTTTCTATGGGATTGAGGTCAGGGCTTTGTGATGGCCACTCCAATACCTTGACTTTGTTGTCCTTAAGCCATTTTGCCACAACTTTGGAACTATGCTTGGGGTCATTGTCCATTTGGAAGATCCATTTGCGACCAAGCTTTAACTTCCTGACTGATGTCTTGAGATGTTGCTTCAATATATCCACATAATTGTCCTCTCTCATGATGCCATCTATTTTGTGAGGTGCACCAGTCCCTCCTGGAGCAAAGCACCACCACAACATGATGCTGCCACCCCCATGCTTCACAGTTGGGATGGTGTTCTTCTGCTTGTAAGCCTCCCCCTTTTTCCTCCAAACATAACAATGGTCATTATGACCAAACAGCTCTATTTTTGTTTCATCAGACCAGAGGACATTTCTCCAAAAAGTATGATCTTTGTCCCCATGTGCAGTTGCAATCCATAGTCTGGCTTTTTTATGGCGGTTTTGGAGCAGTGGCTTCTTCCTTGCTGAGCGGCCTTTCAGGTTATGTCGATAAAGGACTCGTTTTACTGTGGATATAGACACTTTTGTACCTGTTTCCTCCAACATCTTCACAAGGTCCTTTGCTGTTGTTCTGGGATTGATTTTCACACCAAAGTATGTTCTTCTCTTGGAGACAGTACGCATCTCCTTCCTGAGCGGTATGACGGCTGCGTGGCCCCAGGGTGTTTATACTTGCGTACTATTGTTTGTACAGATGAACGTGGCACCTTCAGGCATTTGTAAATTGCTCCCAAGGATGAAGCAGACTTGTGGAGGTCTACAATTTTTTTCTGAGGTCTTGGCTGATTTCTTTTGATTTTCCCATGATGTGTAGCAAAGAGGCACTGAGTTTGAAGGTAGGCCTCGAAATACATCCACAGGTACACCTCCAATTGACTTAAATGATGTCAATTAGCCTATCATTAACTTCTAAAGCCCTAATTGCTGCCAAACATGTATTGACTCAGGGTGTTGAATACTTATCAAATTAAGATATATTAGGGTTTTACTTTTCTTAATTTCTTTACTAATGTTAAAATTGTTCTACTTTGTCACGGCCGTTTAAAGGAGTGGACCAAGGCGCAGCGTGATTAGAATCCATTCCTCTATTTATTTAAACAAAGAACACTTTAACAAACTCACAAAACAACAAAACGAACCGTGAAGCCAACGTAGTGCTCACAGGCAACTAAAACAAGGACAACTACCCACAAAACCAACTTGGAAGATGGCAACCTAAATAGGCTCCCCAATCAGAGAAAACTATAAACAGCTGTCTGATTGGGAACCCATCCAGGCCACCATCAACCTAATTACCCCTAGACAATACAAAATCCCCATAGATAACAAAAACCCTAGACAAGACAAAAACCCATAGACAATACAAAAACTAAATAAACCACCCTTGTCACACCCTGACCTAACCAAATAATAAAGAAACCAAATATAACTAAAGTCAGGGCGTGACAGTACCCCCCCCAAAGGTGCGGACTCCCGGCTGCAAACCTAAACCTATATGGGAGGGTCTGGGTGGGCATCTCCCCGCGGTGGCGGCTCTGGTGAGGGACGCAGACCCCACTTCACCTCTGGCTTTACCCACTTTGGTGGCGCCTCTAGAGCGGGGACCCTCGCCGCGGGCCCCGGGCAGGAGGGAGACTCTGGCAGCTCTGGGCAGGAGGGAGACTCTGGCAGCTCCGGGCAGGAGGGAGACTCTGGCAGCTCCGGGCAGGAGGGAGACTCTGGCAGCTCCGGGCAGGAGGGAGACTCTGGCAGCTCCGGGCAGGAGGGAGACTCTGGCAGCTCCGGGCAGGAGGGAGACTCTGGCAGCTCCGGGCAGGAGGGCGGCTCTGGCAGCTCCGGGCAAGAGGGCGGCTCTGGCAGCTCCGGGCAGGAGGGCGGCTCTGGCAGCTCCGGGCAGGAGGGCGGCTCTGGCAGCTCCGGGCAGGAGGGCGGCTCTGGCAGCTCCTGACTGGCGGGCGGCTCTGGCAGCTCCTGACTGACGGGCGGCTCTGGCAGCTCCTGACTGGCGGGCGGCTCTGGCAGCTCCTGACTGGCGGGCGGCTCTGGCAGCTCCTGACTGGCGGGCGGCTCTGGCAGCTCCTGACTGGCGGGCGGCTCTGGCAGCTCCTGACTGGCGGGCGGCTCTGGCAGCTCCTGACTGACGGGCGGCTCTGGCAGCTCCTGACTGACGGGCGGCTCTGGCAGCTCCTGACTGACGGGCGGCTCTGGCAGCTCCTGACTGACGGGCGGCTCTGGCAGCTCCGGGCAGGAGGGCGGCTCTGGCAGCTCCGGGCAGGAGGGCGGCTCTGGCAGCTCCGGGCAGGAGGGCGGCTCTGGCAGCTCCGGGCAGGAGGGCGGCTCTGGCAGCTCCTGACTGGCGGGCGGCTCTGGCAGCTCCGGGCAGGAGGGCGGCTCTGGCAGCTCCGGGCAGACGGGCGGCTCTGGCAGCTCCGGGCAGACGGGCGGCTCTGGCAGCTCCTGACTGACGGGCGGCTCTTGCAGCTCCTGACTGACGGGCGGCTCTTGCAGCTCCTGACTGGCGGGCGGCTCTGGCAGCTCCTGACTGGCGGGCGGCTCTGGCAGCTCCTGACTGGCGGGCGGCTCTGGCAGCTCCTGACTGGCGGGCGGCTCTGGCAGCTCCTGACTGGCGGGCGGCTCTGGCAGCTCCTGACTGGCGGGCGGCTCTGGCAGCTCAAGACAGACGGGCGAACCTGGAGGGAGGAGACAGACGGGCGAACCTGGAGGGAGGAGACAGAGAGACAGCCTGGTGCGTGGGGCTGCCACCGGAGGCCTGGTACGTGGAGGAGGTACCGGATAGACCGGACCGTGGAGGCGCACTGGAGGTCTCGAGCACCGAGCCTGCACAACCTTTCCTGGCTGGATACGCCCCGTAGCCCGGCCAGTGCGGCAAGGTGGAACAGACCGCACTGGGCTGTGCTGGCGAACCGGGGACACAGTGCATAGGGCTGGTGCCATATACCCCGGGCCGAGGAGACGCACTGGAGACCAGATGCGCTGAGCCGGCTTCATAGCACCTGGCTCGATGCCCACTCTAGCCTGGCCGATACGAGGCGCTGCGATGTAACTTACCGGGCTATGCCTGCGCATCGGGGACACCGTGCGCCTCACGGCATAACGCGGTGCCTGCCCGGTCCACCTCTCTCCACGGTAAGCACGGGGAGTTGGCTCAGGTCTCCTACCTGACTTAGCCACACTCCCCGTGTGCCACCCCCCCAATAAATTTTTGGGGCTGCCTCTCGTCCCAGCCGCGCTGCCGTGCTGCCTCCTCATACCACCGCCTCTCGGCTTTGGCTGCCTCCAGCTCTTCCCGGGGGCAGCGATATTCCCCAACCTGTGTCCAGGGTCCTTCTCCGTCTAGAATCTCCTCCCATGTCCATGAGTCCAGATTGCACTGCTCCTGGTTCCCACGCTGCTTGGTCCTTTTTTGGTGGGTAGTTCTGTCACGGCCATTTAAAGGAGTGGACCAAGGCGCAGCGTGATTAGAATCCATTCCTCTATTTATTTAAACAAAGAACACTTTAACAAACTCACAAAACAACAAAACGAACCGTGACGCCAACGTAGTGCTCACAGGCAACTAAAACAAGGACAACTACCCACAAAACCAACTTGGAAAATGGCAACCTAAATAGGCTCCCCAATCAGAGACAACGATAAACAGCTGTCTCTGATTGGGAACCCATCCAGGCCACCATCAACCTAAATACCCCTAGACAATACAAAATCCCCATAGATAACAAAAACCCTAGACAAGACAAAAACGCATAGACGATACAAAAACTAAACAAACCACCCTTGTCACACCCTGACCTAACCAAATAATAAAACTAAAGTCAGGGCGTGACATACTTGGACATTATTTTGTGTAGGTCGCTGACAAAAAATGACTTTTAAATCCGTTTTAATCCCACTTTGTAACACAACAACATGTGAAAAAAAGTAAAGGGGTGTGAATACTTTCTGAAGGTACTGTATGTTCCAAAGTAAGATTGATAAGTGATGAGACACTCGTTATGCTTTGTCAACACAAATGGCACCCTATTCCCTATTTAGTGCACTATTTTAGGGAATAGGGTGCTATTTGTCATCACACCCCACCACTAGCCAGATGCTCTTTACACGTAGTTCATAGCTTGGAAGCATCATCATCTACATGATTGGGTTTCCCACCGCCGTGCACCGAAACCTGATTGATTCGTTAGGAAGGCGCTTGTGACTCCGATACAGCCAGCTGGTGTTGGAAGCTGGCAGGTTTGGGGCAGAAACAAACTGTGAAATGGGAGGGAGGGAGAGGTGGGAGGGCGGAAGGGGGTATACATGTGTGTCCTGCTATTGCTGTAGACTAAGAGGGAAAGAGAGCACAGAACTGGTCTTGGTATGGTGTCGGATGGTGGTGGTGATGACAGACAGCAACAGAACACACACTAATTTAACTGTCCAAACAACTGTCCAAAAATACACCTACTGTACACGTTCTATTAAACATGGTGAAATATGAAGTGGCACACTCATTAAATGTTAATTGTATGAAACAGAAACAGACATTTTACAATGATTTTAACTTCTGTGAAGGTCTCAGAAATATTTTGAAGCTGTATGTAATGAATTCCACTTACGTTTGTATCTGAAAAACCTGTCAAGTAAATACTTGTCTATTCAAACTAGAAATCATTATGTACAGTAATTTGTTATTGGTTGACATTGCAACTGCCACTGTAAATGAAAGACAATCAGAACAGCTCATGAGGTAAGTTTTGCCCTGAATCAGATAGACTCCAAATACACCACCTTGTTGATCTCAAGCTATACAGGGATTCAGTAACCACAATTTTTTTTACCAGATGATCAACTAAAACTACAAAGTACAATAAATTACTAAATGTAAGCATGGCTGTTTCTGTTGATCCATTGATTTTAACTGAATCCACATTCAGACCAGCTGACACCTAGGAATAGAGAAAGGTTTATACATTTTTTATTTATCCTTTATTTAACTAGGTAAGTTAGTTATTTACAAGTTATTTACAATGATGGCCTACCCCAGCCAAACCCTAACCCGGACGACGGTGGGGCAATTGTGCACTGCTCTATGGGACTCCCAATCATGGTCGGTTGTGATACAGCCTGGAACAGCCTCGAACCAGAGTCTGTGGTGAC
Organism: Salvelinus namaycush; assembly: GCF_016432855.1. Classification (NCBI taxonomy): domain Eukaryota; kingdom Metazoa; phylum Chordata; class Actinopteri; order Salmoniformes; family Salmonidae; genus Salvelinus; species Salvelinus namaycush. Next base: position 58,321,821 of record NC_052309.1, on the reverse strand, counting down.
ACCTCTAGCAGTGAGATGCAGTGCCTTAGACCACTGCGCCACTCGGGAGCCCCAATATGATTGGACCTGAACACGTGTGTATTACAGGACACATATAGTGCTGGTACATGGCATTTTCAGGTACTTATTTCAACTTCTGATGTAACTAACAACCATTTGCTTATTTCAGTGATCAAACAAAACAGTTGTGAGTGAGTAATAAGAATATTTGGTAAAGAAATACTGTATATTGTAAAATATCCATAATACCAAGTGAGTAGGCTATCATTCTGTTTTTAATAGTGGGAAAAATGCATGATACATCAACTTTATTTTGATTATTCATCTTTCAACGAGGTAAACAAAAAAAAGTATGTATTGTTATTTACTCAAAACATTTGTATCTGCCAAAGGAGTGGTTAAAACATGCTAATAATGGTCCTCTGAGTATATCAAAAAAAGTTTGGTATACCTCCACTGGTATGTCATCCAGCCCTGGAGTTTTCCCAGACTTAAAGGCTTTAATTGCATCAAGAAGTTCCTCCTCTATAATTTGGCCTTCACATGAGTCTTTCTGTACAGATGTTAATTTTACATTATTAAAATAAATAAAATCCATACAATTAGCTTCGGTTAGTGGAGATGGAGGAGACTGAAATGAAAAGTACTTTACTTCCTCTTTCAAAATATTGTTTGGTGAATCATGAGTGACTCCATCATTTGTAAGAAGTTTCAGTAAAAAGAAAATTGGCAGCATTTCTATGTTGAAGATTGAAAAATAATTTGGTGCCTTTTCCCCCATATTCCATCCAGTTCGCTTTATTTTTTATAATATATTACACTGGATCTTTGTTGAATTAGTTCCTCCATTTATTTTTGTGTTTCCTCTACTTTGAGCCTCTATGGTAGCCTCTGTCGTAGTTAAAAACAAGTTATCATCCAGTAGGCTTTGATTCAATTTCCAATGTCCTCGCCGACGTGGAAATTCTGTAAGAGTAATATATATGCCAATTATGTGATGGTCCGACCGCATTCTGTCCTCAATCAACACTTTTGGTGCCAGAGAGAACGACATAAGAAAGTAATCAAGATGATTAGCTTGTTTAAGCCCCCTCCATGTATGTCTCACTAGGTCAGGGTATTTAAGCCTCCATATATCCACTAATTCCAATATATCCATGACATTCATGAATTCCTTAAGTGCCTGAGGGTGATAGTTTGTGGTGTGATTTCCTTTACGGTCCATAAAGGTATTTAAAACCGTATTATAATCTCCCAACATAGTAATGGAGCCTTGTGTTGCTTGTAGGGTTGATACATTTTCAAAGAAGCGTGGATCATCATTATTTAGACCGTATAGGTTAATAAGCCATATCTGTTTATGGTCCAATAACATATTTAAAAAGATCCATCTACCAAACAGGATCTGTTTGGACAATTTGCACATTTGGATCAACATTTCTGTTGATTAAGATCATCACCCCTTTTGAATTTCTTTACCCATGGGCAAAAAATATTTCACCCCCCAGTCCTTTTTCCACAAAACTTAATCTAAAATTGTTGAATGAGTTTCCTGTAAACAATAGATAATATATTCCTTCTCTTTTATCCAGGTAAATACTGATCGTCTTTTCTTATTATCTGCTAAGCCATTACAATTATAACTGGCTATACTTATTTCACCAATTACAATAATGAGACACAAGTTTCAATTCTATTTATCTTAATATATGTTTGTAATCGTACAATTAAAAAGTACCATGATGCTTGAGTGTCTATATAGCTGTACCGTGATATTTGCATTGCCACTAAATAAACTCCAATTGGTCCCCACTATTCCACCCGCTAAAACCCCTCCCCATCCCAAGTTGGGCTGTCATCACAATGTCCGGCAGACCACACCCAACCACCCGGATCCCATGGTCCCGGAGAGACCAGGACCCATCCTTCGAAAAGAGCACACAGTGCCACCCACAGAACAGAAGCAGATCAACCGCCAAAAGCATTTCCATCGGCCTCACCTCGATTTGTATTACATATAGCTATTAAAAAATAAATATATTGAAAAAAAATCCTGTTTATCTTTATTTCCATAATTAGCTATTCATATTTGTAGTAATCTAGGCAGTTTATGCAAAGGACCTTCGCTGGAGAACCCGTGCTAGGGACCGTCGCTGGAGACCCCGGGCCAGGGACCGTCGCTGGAGACCCCGGGCCGGGGACCGTCGCTGGAGACCCCGGGCCGGGACACCTCGCTGGAGACCCCGGACTGGGGATCGTCGTTGGAGGTTCCGGACTGTGGCCCGTCGTTGGAGGTTCCGGACTGTGGCCCGTCGTTGGAGGTTCCGGACTGTGGCCCGTCGCCGGAAGCTCTGGACTGGGTACTGTCACCGGAAGCTCTGGAATGGGTACTGTCGCCAGAAGCTCTGGACTGGGTACTGTCGCCGGAAGCTCTGGACTGGGTACTGTCGCCGGAAGCTCTGGACTGGGTACTGTCGCCGGAAGCTCTGGACTATGGAAGCGCACTGGAAGCCTGATGCGTGGTGCCGGAACTGGTGGTACCGGGCTGAGGCCACGCACCTCAGGGCGAGTGCGAGCAGCAGGAACAGGCCGTACTGGACTGTGGAAGCGCACTGGAGGCCTGGTGTGTGGTGCCGGCACTGGTGTTACCGGGCTGAGGACACGCAACTCAGGGCGAGTGCGGGGAAGAGGCACAGGCCGTACTGGACTGTGGAAGCGCACTGGAGGCCTGGTGCGTGGTACCGGGCTGGGGACACGCACCTCAGGGCGAGTGCGGGGAGGAGGCACAGGATACACTGGGCCGTGGAGACGCATTGGAGATCTGGAATGTAGAGCTGGCTCAATGCGTCCTGGCTGGATGCCCATTCTAGCCTGGCAAATGCGAGGAGCTGGAATAGAGCGTACTGGGCTATGAATGCAAACTGGAGACACCGTGCTCATTTCTGCATAACACGGTGCCTGACCAGTCACACGCTCCCCACAGTAAGCACGAGGAGTTGGCTCATGTCTCCAACCTGACTCAGCCAATCTCCTCGTGTGCCCCCCCCCAAAAATGTATTGGGGCTGCCTCTCGTGCTTGCCTTGTTTGTATTTCTCCTCGTTATATCGCCGTTCCGTTTTCGCTGCCTCTATTTCTTCCTTCGGACGGCGATACTCCCCCGCCTGCGTCCAGGGTCCTGCTCCATCCAGTATCTCCTCCCAGGTCCATTTCTCCATAAAATGCTGCTCCTCCTTTTCACGCTGATTGGTGCTTTTGTGGTGGGTTCTTCTGTCACGGCAGTCATAAGGAGGAGACCAAGGCGCAGCGTGGTGTGCGTACATTCTTCTTTAATCTAAGAATGAACACTGAACAAAACTAACAAAATAACAAAACGAACCATGAAGCTATACAAATGAGTGCTGACAGGCAACTACACATAGACAAGAACCCACAAATACCCAAGGGAAAATGGCTACCTAAATATGGTCCCCAATCAGAGACAACGATAAACAGCTGCCTCTGATTGGGAACCATATCCGGCCACCATAGACATATATATACCTAGACCTACAAAACCCCTAGATATACAAAAGCCCTGGACAAGACAAAACTAGCATACCCACCCTAGTCACACCCTGACCTAACCAAAATAATAAAGAAAACATAGTTAACTAAGGTCAGGGCGTGACACATACACTCAGATGCTCAGCAGTTGCACCATCACAGAGCCCATCTCAAGTGTATATAGGTTCAGAATTTTTGTGAAATAGCACAGTTACAAATATATGGAAAATAGAAATCAAAGTGGATGGACATCAGAAACAGAGGAAGGCCAGGACTAAAAACAAACCAAATATAACTATTGTAAAATAGATTGTGTCTGTAAAATGTGTATAGTATGTATAAGCTGGAAGTAGAAGCCTAAGTGTTATTGTTTATTAGTTTACTCCAATTGGGGGAGCGGTGGTAGGGTTTGTGGGAATAATAAAGGATGGTATATTCTAAAAACAAAAGTGTGTATGTGTATATATGTATATATATGTGTATATGTATGAATGTTTATTTATATGAATGAAAGAATGACGAATGAATGAATGAACAAATTAAATTATATTTTCGTGTCAAATCGCCAATTGGCAACCCATCCCTTATGGGATTAATTGACACATAAACAAGCTCTTCTAGGCAGAGTTCCTCTGTCCAGTGTCTGTGTTCTTTTGCCCATCTTAATATTTTCTTCTTATTGGCCAGTCTGACATATGGCTTTTTTGCAACTCTGCCTAGAAGGCCAGAATCCCGGAGTCGCCTCTTCATTGTTGACGTTGAGACTGGTGTTTTGCCGGTACTATTTAATGAATTCGTAATGTCTTTTCCTCTTCCATTTCACAACAATACTGACCTGTTTCAATACGCAGAGGCAATATCTCTGATCTTACCTGTACATAGCGATCTCTTGCTAGGTAGGTTATACATAATATATGTCTCACACACGAATTCACCCTTAATCAAACAAAAGGCTCTCAATTTGGGTTTATGATTAATCTCCTCCACCAATTTTTTTTCATATTGCATCAACAGTTTATTTGTAATCATATCTATGTCTCCCTTAATTTGGTTTTCATACAGATATTCACAGTCAGACTGTTGAAAAAGGTCAGACATTTCAGTTGCCCACTATGGATAGATCCCATTGAAAAACTTTACTAGTATGTATATATATATATATATATATATATATATATTTACCCCAAAAAGATATGGGGGATTGGAAATGATGCAGACAATTACATTGATGGAAGCAACAATCTATCTGTAATATTAAAGCTGATCTAAAAAAATAAATATATATATGTATAAAAAATGTAAAATATATAAATACAGATCCAAAACCGTGAGAACTATTCAATAATGTTGTTCCTGGGAAAAATTATTATTTTGAAAATGTTATAATGTTCAATTGATATATATATATATATATATCGGGTGGCAGGTAGCCTAGTGGTTAGAGTGTTGGACTAGTAACCGAAAGGTTGAAAGATTGAATCCCTGAGCTGACAAGGTAAAAATCTGTCATTCTGCCCCTGAACAAGGCAGTTAACCCACTGTTCCTACGCTGTCATTGTCAAAATAAGAATTTGTTCATAACTGACTTGCCTAGTTAAATAAAGGTAAAATGTATATATTACTTGGCTAGATTTTGAAACATTGATTCCTGGTGCAATTGTCTAGACTGTTTAGTGAGAGGAGAATGACTCTCTTTACTAATAGCCTAGTTAACTGTACCTATATTTGACTATGAATTCTCATCAGTGTGTGTGTTCCCATTAGACCCATGCAGGTTCAGAACAGTTTTAGAACAGCTTAAGCATTAACATGTTGCCCCAGGTTCAATTCGTTATGTCCCAGATGTACAGCAGGTTGGGAGCAGGTAGAAAACGTAATCTGTGCCAGCTGGTGTGCTTCACACTGTAGCTGCTCAATACAGTTTCTAAGATGCCAGCGGCGAACCATACCAGAGATTTTAAGATCCATACCGTTCTCTTAGACTCCTCTCTGACCCTTTCCGGCCCTCAGAACAATATGTATGCTTATCATAACATGATTATAAACGTGTATTTCTGTACAACAACTGTTATTTTAACAGAGACTGTAGCCTACATCCAAAATGTCAGTTGTCAGATTTTCAGGGTAATGAATCTGCACTAGACAGCTGTTGAAGAAAGAGGTGGTGAATTACCTTGTGATGTGATGATCCCTATTTGTTCAAGTTAAAGTTCCCTTTCTCCAACTGCTCTAAAACAGAGGTACAGAGATTTCCACAGAGGTTTTCCAGTTCCCCTTCTGCTCGCTAAGGTTCTTTAGCCAAACTGTAGCATGTTCTCTGCTGGGTTCTGGCTAATTCTCTTCAGATCCTTTATGGGTAGAACCACTCCATCCGAGTGAGGCAGAACCGGAAAAAGCCGCTGAGCTTCTTCATCTCGATCGGTCCTGGTCGTCAATAGTCTCTTTCTCCGTTCAGGAAAAGTGTCTGCACAACACAGCGCAGTGACAGGACAGGGACTGTACCGCTGCACAACACAACACCTGTTCCAGCAAGACGCACTCGATAGGTGCTCTGGGTTCTGTGTGCTCTCGTTTTCAGAAATAGATAGATGAGAAAATTGGGAAGGAAAGTAGCCCTTCGCAAATGACCAGAACCCCCAAAGGTAACCTCTCTAGGTAATAATTTTCTGGGAAAAGAAGCATGATATTTTGGTCCGAATGATCTTTGGGGATCTCTCTCTCTCTCTCTCTCTCTCTGGAGGGGTCCACTTGTTTAACGTTTCCCCCAACCTTGTCCAATCCATACAGTCACCCTCTCTTCTTTCTCTGTCTCTCGCTCTTTCTCTCTATCTCTGCTATCTGATCCAGGTCTGCTGCAGTTCTATCTCTCGCTCACTCACTGTTGATCACTGCCCCCTCTCTCTCTACCTCCCTCTTTCTGTTTCTTTCTCTCCCTTTCCGTCTGTGTCACTGTAGTTGGCATTTTTAGACTATGCGCTTGTCCGCTCCCGAAGAACTGCGTTGGCACTGAGATGCAGTCTGATGCTCAGTGTACACACAATCAACTGAACACACATTAGGTAACACACATTTTCAACAACCTTGACACCATACATAAACATATTAATTATAATATTGCAGAGTCCAAAACATACACAAGTTTATACACATAAAATACACAATCCATTACCTGCACTACCTGTTGGTGTAGTCATGAATGTGTTGGTTGATTTCTTGTTGTCAGTTTAAACTTACATAGATTGCTGATGTTTATTTGTGTGAGTGTGTGTGCATGCGTATGTGTGCATGCGTGTGCGTGTGCGTGCGTATATGCCTTTGTGTTACGCCGCCACCTTGAAAACTGTCTTGGGGTTAAGGTGGTGTGGTCTTGTTCTTTTAATACTTACAGTAATCAAACACGAGGGGTTGCGCCATAATTCTCAGTGCTGTATGAGAGTGAGTGGGTGAGTGTGTGTGGATGGGTGTGTGCCAACCCCCCCCAACCCCCCCCCCCCCCCCCCGTGTCCTCTGTCCACCCCCACCGCCTTCCTCTCCACCCCCTGTCCGGGCGATCCCTGTGGATGATCTGACCTTTCTGGCTCATTGGGGAGTGTTTGGGAGGTGAGGCTATATCCCAAATAAAAATGTATCCACAATTGTTACACAACCCCCCTTACATAAGAGTGAGTTGAAATGCTGGAGAGCACAACACCAGCTAGAATACAGTAAGGTTTCACTTACAATATTGGACCTGAAAAAGTGTGGCAGTAAACAGCATTGTAATTACAATTCTTGTGTCAGCTAACATTATGAGAGAGTCAAGTGAATTGTAATATTGAAATCAAAAGAATTGGCAAGGCTATTACATTTACGAATTCACTGGAGAATGTAGAGCATTTATGAAATGCGCATCATGGATGATAAACCATCAAGCATGTTTTGAGATTTGATGGGGGCAAGACAGAGATGTTTTCCGAAATTGTAAATACGGTTTAAGTGGGGGCACAGATTTGTCTTAGTCATTAACAAACACACACACACACACACACACACACACACACACACACACACACACACAGAAAACCCACTTGTGCTCTCCCTCCCTTCGCTGTGCAGGGTTAGATAGTGAATGTGATTTGGTGGTTACACTGAGAGAGCATATGCCACTCAGCAAGGCATGCTGGTCCTCACAGCTCAATCTACGGTCCTCCTATGTCCTTCATCACTCAGTGGTGCCTAGGTCATTCTCAGATTGTTGCTAGGACGGGGTACACCTATGCTGCTGGGAAAAGTAGGACACGGGATGCTTCCACAATGGCACCCTATTTCATATGTAGTGCACTATTTTGACCAGGGCCCATAAGATCAAATTACATTTTATATATGTCACATGCTTCGTAAACAACAGGTTTACTAAGAGTGAAATGCTTAGTTACGTCCTCTTCCCAACAATGCAGAGAGAAAAATAAAAACATTATAGAAAGATAACAACACAAGGAATAAATACACAATTTCCTGATGCACCAGGAAATTCAAATGAGACTCACGAGCGGCTGAAAATGAGCTGTTCTATTTCTCTCCATGAGGGGGCAGTCGATTCATTGGTATCAGGGTTTGCCATCAAAATTATGTTCTCTCACTCGCTCAAACGCTAGGCCTAGATCCTATTACTGCAACATTAAAATGTACAAAAATCTATCTGAAATGAAGACATACAAATCAAATTGTATTTGTCACGTGCCGAATACAACAGGTGGAGACTTTACCGTAAAATGCTTATTTACAAGTCCTTTCCCAACAATGTGGAGTAAAAAAATTAAAGGGAACTAGTACATTTCTCTACCATAAGCCGCCTCCAACGTCGTTTTAAAAGATTTCGTTGTACACATTTGCATCTTATCGATGCTAGAGATACCGTGATGAGATTAAGAGGCCCATTGTCGTGCCATTCATCTGCCGCCATCACCTCATGTTTCAGCATGAAAATGCACGGCCCCATGTCGCAAGGATCTGTACACAATTACTGCAAGCTGAAAATGTTCCACTTCTTCAATGGCCTGCAAACTTACCAGACATGTCACCCATTGAGCAAGTTTGGGATGCTCTGGATCGACGTGTACGAGAGTTTGTTCCAGTTCCCTCCAATATCCAGCAACTTCGCAAAGCCATTGAAGAGGAGTGGGACAACATTCCACAGGCCACAATCAACAGCCTGATCAACTCTATGTGAAGGAGATGTGTCACGCTGCATGAGGCAAATGGTGGTCACACCAGATACTGACTGGTTTTCTGATCCACAGACTTTTGTTTTGTATCTGTGACCAACAGATGCATATCTGTATTCGTAGTCATGTGAAATCCATAGATTAGAGTGTAGTTTATTTATTTCAATTGACTGATTTCCTTGTATGAACTGTAACTCAGTAAAATCTTAGAAATTGTTAAATGTTGCATTTAAATTTGTGTTCAGTATGCATGTAAGTAGGGGTAAAAGTGACTAGGCAATCAAGATAGATAATAACAGAGTAGCAGCAGTGCATGTGAAGAGTTTAAAAGTGTGCGTGTGGCCACAATATTCATGTGTGTGTGAGCGTGTGTGTGTAAGCGTGTGTGTGTGTATGTATGTGTTGGAGTGTCAGTGTAGTATTTCTGAGTGTGTGGGTAGAGTCCAGTGAGTGTGCATGGAGCCGATGCAAGAGAGTCAGTGCAACAAGTCACTATAGCCATTTGATTAACTGTTTCTGCAGTCTTATGGCTTGAGGGTAGAAGAGGTTCAGGAGCCTTTTGGTCCCAGAATTGGCGCTCCAGTACCGCTTGCCGTGCGATAGCCGAGAGAACAGTCTATGACTTGGGTGGCTGGAGTCTTTGAACATTTTTAGGGCCTTCGACTGAAACTGTCTGATACAGAGGTCCTGGATGGCAGTGATGTACTACATCTGTAGCGCCTTACAGTCGGATGCCAAGGTGATGCAGCCAGTCAAGATGCTCTCAATTGTGCAGCGGTACAACTTTTTGAGGATCTGAGGGCACATGCCAAATATTTTCAGCCTCCTGAGGAGAAAGAGGAGTTGTTGTGCCCTCTTCACGACTGTGTTGTGTGTTTAGACCATGATAGGTCCTTAATGATGTGGACACCGATTAACTTGAAGCTCACGACCTGCTCCACTACAGCCCCACAATGTGAATAGGGGTGTGCTTGGCCCGCCGTTTCCTGTAGTCCACGATCAGCTCCTTTGTCTTTCTGACGTTGAGGGAGTGGTTGTTGTCCGGGCACCACACTGTCTCATCATCGTCGGTGATCAGGCTTACCACCGTTGTGTCTTTGGCAAACTTAATGGTGGTGTTGGAGTCGTGTTTCGCCACACAGTCGTTGGTTAACAGGGAGTACAGGAGGTGACTAAGCATGCATCCCTGAGGGGGCCCTGCGTTGAGGATCAGTGTGGCAGATGTTATGTTGCATACCCTCACCACTTGGGGGTGGCACATCAGAAAATCCAGGATCCAGTTGCACTATGGTGTTGAACGATGAACTGTAGTCAATGAACAGCATTCTCACATAGGTATTTCTTTTGTCCAGGTGGGAAAGGGCAATGTGGAGTGCACAGATTGCATCATCTGTGGATCTGTTGAGGCTGTATGCAAATTGGAGTGAGTCCAGGGTGTCTGGGATGATGGTGTTGATGTGAGCCATGACCAACCTTTCAAAGCTTTTCATGGCTACAGATGGGAGTGCTGCGGGTCGGTGATATTCAGGTTACCATGTCGTTCTTGGGCACAGGGACTATGGTGGTCTGTAATACCTTGGTATTACAGACAGGGTCAGGGAGAGGTTGACAATGTCAGTGAAAACACTTGCCATCTGATCACTGCATGCTCTGAGTACGCATCCTGGCAATCCGTCTGGCCCCGCGGCCTTGCGAATGTTAGCCTGTTTAAAGGTCTTACATCAGCTACGGAGTGCGAGATCACACAGATCACACAGAGTTGGTGCTCTCATGCCTCGAAGTGAGCATTGAAGGCACTTAGCTCGTATGGTAGGCTCTCGTCACTGGGCAGTTCGCAGCTGGGTTTCCCTTTGTAATCCTTAATAGTTTGCAAACCCTGCCACATCCAACGAGCATCAGTAGGACTCGATCTTAGTCCTGTATTGATGTTTTGCCGGTTTGATGGCTCGTAGGAGGTCGTAGCGAGATTTCTTATAAGCATCCGGATTAGTGTCCTGCTCCTTGAAAGCGGCAGCTCTAGCTTTTAGCTCAGTGCGGATGTTGCCTGTAATCCGTGGTTTCTGGTTGGGGTATGTACGGTCACTGTGGGGATGACGTCATCAATGCGCATATTAATGAAGCCGTTGACTGATGTGGTGAACTCCTCATTGTTTTGAATGAATCCCGGGACATATTCTAGTCTGTGCTAGTGAAACAGTCCTGTAGCATCCACTTCATTGGACCATTTCCATATTGAGCGCGTCACTGGTACTTCCTTAAGTTTTTGCTTGTAAGCAGGAAAAAGGAGGATAGAGTTATGGTCAGATTTGCCAAAGGGAAGGCGAGGGAGAGCCTTGTATGCATTTCTGTGTGTGGAGTAAAGGGGGTCAAGAGTTTTGTCGCCTTTAGTTGCACAGGTGACATGCTGGTTAAAATTAGGTAAAAAAATATTTGTTTCCCTGCACACAAGCAGCAATGCCTCTGGATGTGCATTCTTGTTTGATTATGGTCCTATAAAGCTCATTGAGTCTGGTCTTAGTGCCAGCATCAGTTTGTGGTGGTATATAGACAAGCTATGAAAAATATAGATAAACTCTCTTTGTAAATAGTTTGGTCAGTAGCTTATCATTAGTTATTCTAACTGAGCCGAGCAAAAACTCGTAACTTACTTAACATTAGAGATCGCGCACCAGCTGCTGTTAACAAAGAAACACACCTAAGGCTGCTGTCTGATCTAGACAATGCATGGAGAATCCCGTAAGATATTGTATATATTATCCCTGTTCTTGTTCAGTCAAGACTCAAGTCCAGTTGATAGAATTGTCTTTTTCGCCGTCGCTTCCTCTTTCGAGTCCCGGGAATTAGGGCCTGGTCTGAAGTAAGCCGAATGTTTAGAGCTTCCAACTCCAACTCCAATCGAGGTTAGTGATCGCTGCTCTGATGTCTAGAAGCCATTTTCGGTCATAGGAAATGATGGCGGACACATTTTGTACCAAGAAAGTTAAGACCAGCATAAAAAAACACACAAAATAGCATAATTGGTCAGGAGCACTTAAAACAGCAGCTATCCTCTGTAGCGCCATTCTTGACATCAGAGCCATAGGTTTCTGGTCAAGGCTCTGGTCAACAGTAGTCCACTATGTAAGGAATATGGTACCTTTTGGTTCCTCTGTCCTTGTTTTCCGCAATTCCTCTCAAAGCTCATAGGAGAAGAGGTCTTAAGGAGGGACCTTGAATCCTCACCTCTAATGTTCTTTGAGAAAACAAGGACAAAGGAGGCAATGACTTGACAGCTAGTAACGTTTTCAGACACAGCCCAAGTCTCAGTGAGGAACATCTAGTGGCACCTGTGCTCACGTGATTCTCCCACTGGTTGTCTGATCTTCTGACTTCGGTAATGTCATTGTTGTAAGTGAAACAACAGTGAAACAGTGAAGACCCACCCTATAGCGGGATTGAAATTTAAAAGCAACGTTCCTGCGTTTGCAGAGACTGCATTCATGGTAAACACTGCATTGGTCGGCTCAATCGGAAATTCCCTTAAAACTTCTTGTCAATAGGGGGGCGCTATTTTCACTTTGGAAAAAATCGTGCCCAAATTAAACTGCCTCGTACTCTATTCTAGATCATACAATATGCATATTATTATTACTATTGGATAGAAAACACTCTCAAGTTTCTAAAACGGTTTGAATTATATCTGTGAGTAAAACAGAACTCATTTTGCAGCAAATTTCCATACAGGAAGTGAAAAATCTGAAAACGAGGCTCTGTTCCAGGGCCTGCCTATTCAACTGGCTTATATTTATCGATATGCATGCACTGCATACGCCTTCCACTAGATGTCAACAGGCAGTGCAAGGTGGAATGGGGTGTCTAGCTTGATCTGAGGTTGAACAAGAGCTCTTGGAATGACGTGTCCAGAATTTCCTTTGTCTACCAATCGCGGGAAGCACCTCCATATTGTCTTATGATAAGCGTTCGGTATACACGGCTAATATCTCCGGCTCTGATTTTATTTGATACATGTGATAATAACTTCTAGTTGGTCCCAATCCCGGATCCGGGAGCACCCTCATCAGTAAAAAAGCTGACTAGCATAGCCTAGCATAGCGCCACAAGTAAATACTAGCATCTAAATATCATGAAATCACAAGTCCAAGACACCAGATGAAAGATACACATCTTGTGAATCCAGCCATCATTTCTGATTTTTAAAATGTTTTACAGGGAAGACACAATATGTATTTCTATTAGCTAACCACGATAGCAAAAGACACAACTTTTTTTCCCCACCATTTTTTTACTGCATAGGTAGCTATCACAAATTCGACCAAATAAAGATATAAATAGTCACTAACCAAGGAACAACTTCATCAGATGACAGTCTGATAACATATTTATTGTATAGCATATGTTTTGTTCGAAAAATTTCAGGTATAAATCATAGTTTTACATTGCAGCCACCATCACAACTCTCACCAAAGCAACTAGAATAACTACAGAGAGCAACGTGAATTACCTAAATACTCATCATAAAACATTTATGAAAAATACACAGTGTACAGCAAATGAAAGACAAAGATCTTGTGAATCCAGCCAATAGGTGTTTTACAGCGAAAACACAATTTAGCATTATATTAGCTTACTACAATAGCCAACCACACAGCAGCATTGATTCATGCACGTTAGCGATTGCGAATAAACCAGCAAAAGATATTACATTTTTCACTAACCTTCTCAAAACTTCACCAGATGACAGTCCTATAACATCATATTACACAATACATATATTGTTTGTTCGAAAATGTGCATATTTAGCGGCACAAATCGTGGTTATACAATGAGAATAGTAGCCAAGCTGCAAACAAAATGTCGGGAGAAATCTTGGGAGAGGCACCTAATCTAATCAATAACTAATCATAAACTTGACAAAAAAATACAGGTTGGACAGCAAATGAAAGATACATTAGTTCTTAATGCAACCGCTGTGTTAGATTTTTTAAATTAACGTTACTACGACATACAGCGTGCGTTAAAGCGAGACCGCACCGAAATTAATGGCGGAATAGTAGTTTAACATTTTTCAACAGAACAACGAATTAACATCATAAATAGTTCTTACTATTTGATGAGCTTCCATCAGAATCTTGTGCAAGTTGTCCTTTGTCCAGAAGAATTGTTGCTCGGTTGTAGATTGTCGTCTTCAACTTTGGAATTAGCAGCAAACATTAGCCATGTGACGAAGACGTGTCCAACTCACTATAACGCAGCACAAATGAAATACCGAAAATCGCAATATACTGATATAAACTGATATAACTCGGTTTAAAATAACTACATTATGATGTTTTTAACACCTATATCGAATAAAATCAGAGCCGGATATATCTAAAGCCTATAACGAGAGCTTTTCAGAATGCAATCCTGAGGTCTGTCTTGCGTCATGACGAACGTTGAAAAGACTGCACACCCGGTTCCAAGAGCTTTTATACGGCCTCAGAACTACCCAGACACCCCATTCCAATTCTCACTGCTTACTGACATCTAGGGGAAGGCGTATGCAGTGCATGTAGACCCATAGATTACATGCAAATTTATAAACTGACCCTGGAACAGAGCCCCCGATTTGAGATTTTTCAGTTCCTGACAGGAAGTTTGCTGCAAAATGAGTTCTGTTTTACTCACAGATATAATTCAAACGGTTTTAGAAACTAGAGTGTTTTCTATCCAATAGTAATAATAATATGCATATTGTACGAGCAAGAATTGAGTACGAGGCAGTTTAATTTGGGAACGAATTTTTACAAAGTCGAAATGGCGCCCCCCTATTGAGAAAAGGATAACATCGTAAAGCAGGTTTTTTCAACCGAGTTCTATCAGTTTATTCAAAGTTTATTTGGACTTTTGGGGATTTCCGTTCTTTGCGTCGAGAGAATATGGGAACGTTATCAACCTTGGCTAGCCTTGTGGAACGAATTCGACAGAAGAAAATGACATTCTAAAACCAAACAACAATTTATTCTGGACCTAGGACTCCTTGTACAAGATTCTGATGGAAGCTCAGTAAAAGTAAGAACAATTTATGATATTTTTTATTTCTGTGGAAAATGTTATTTCTATTCTCTGCCGTTTTGGCGGGCGCTGTCTCGCAATAACGCAAGCTGTTTGTTATGGTAAAGTTATTTTTAAAAATCTAACACGGCGGTTGCATTAAGAACCAGTGTATCTTTCATTTGCTGTCCAACATGTATTTTTTAGTAAAGTTTATGATGAGTTCTTTGGTCAGATTAGGTGAGTGTCCAAAATATCTCCTGACATTCTGAGGAAATGTTGCTACATTTTCACAATGTATAACCACGGTTTGCAGCTCTAAATATGCACATTTTCGAACAAAACATAAGTGTATTGTATAACCTGATTTTATAAGACTGACATCTGATGAAGTTGTCCAAGGTTAGTGATTCATTTTATATCTTTTGCTGGTTTTTGCGATAGCTACCTTTTGCTGCTAATAAATGCATTTGTGTGTTTGGCTATTGTGGTAAGCTAATATAATGCTATATTGTGTTTTCGCTGTAAAACACTTAAAAAATCGGAAATATTTGTCACGACTTCGACCGAGGCAGGCTCTCCTTCCCGTTCGGGTGGCGTTCGGCGGTCGTCGTCACCGGCCTATTAGCTGCCACTGATCCTTTTCTCCCCCTCCCTATGTGTTTATTGGGTTCACCTGTTTTGTATTAGGGTGTAATTAGTTGGGCTTATTAGTCAGCCGGCCCGCACGTGTCTTTGTGCGGGATTGTTTGTTAGTAAGTAGTGGTGTTAGTTTTGTGCTACGTGTTTACTGGACTGTGTTCGTTTCCCCCGTGTCTGGGGTTGTTTAAGGAGTACACCCAGTGTGTTAGTAGGGTGGCCTAGTTTGTCCGTGTTCATTAAAGAACATTTGTATTTGCACCTGCTGTTTCCTGCGCCTTGACTTCACACTCCGACACCCAGGCCTTACAATATTGGCTGGATTCACAAGATGTTTATCTTTCATTTGCTGTACACCATGTATTTTTCATAAATGTTTTATGATGAGTATTTAGGTATTTCACGTTGCTCTCTGTAATTATTCTGGCTGCTTTGGTGATATTTTTGATGGTAGCTGCAATGTAAAACTATGATTTATACCTCAAATATGCACATTTTCGAACAAAACATAAATGTATTGTATAACATGTTATAAGACTGTCATCTGATGAAGTTGTTTCTTGGTTAGTGACTAATTATATCTATATTTGGTCGGTTTTGTGATAGCTACCTATGCGGTAGAAACATGGTAAAAATATGCGGTTGAGTCTTTGGCTATTGTGGTTAGCTAATAGAAATACATAGTGTTTTCGCTGTAAAACATTTAAAAAATCGGAAATGATGGCTGGATTCACAAGATGTTTATCTTTCATTTGCTGTATTGGACTTGTGATTTCATGATATTTATATGCTATTATTTACTTGTGGCGCTATGCTAGGCTATGCTAGTCAGCTTTTACTGATGAGGATGCTCCCGGATCCGGGATGGGTGTTAAGTAAAGGTTAAAATGTTTATCGCGATACAAAGCGGATCTTCTGTGTTACGGATTGAATCTAACCCTAAATCAGTTTCGATTCCAGGCTACTTATCATCCTCACTGTCAACGATAGTGCTGCCAGAGACATTAACAGTCAGTCCATACTTGTGTGGGACTTACATGCTTCATCACATCTCACATCTCTTCCACTCGTCAGATTTATTCTTATTCTCTCTGTTGGCCTCAGAGCCAACTCTGTGTGAGTAATATCTAAACAATGGATACCATGTGCTGTCAAGGAAATAGCTACCATCGCATCGAAGCTATCAGGAAATAGTACACAGTACACACTGCTTGGTCTCCCATGAGTTATCAAGTTACTGATGTTGAAACAGGGGCACAGGTGTGTAGAAAGGGCAGCGTAGCCTCCTCTTTCCTTCCTGTTAGTCTGCTCTAATGTAACTTTAGAGATAATAAAATCCTACACGGTACTTGCCACTGCCAGTATCACTTGTTAAGCTCACATATCGGTAACACAACCTTTGTCCTCTGACCATTTTCAATATTTGTTTTATTTTACCACCTTTTGTAGCCCAGACACCCACATCCATTGGGAGCTGCTTCCTGTCTGGTCTAACTAACAGCATGAAGCTGGAAATTGAAAGAACTAAAATGTCCGGTTGGTTGATCTGTGGAAGGATATTAGATACCCCCTCCCACCTCTTCTTCCTCCCCCTCTCTAAGGCCCCAATTCAGAGGGGTAACAGGGGGCTGTTGTAGGGTTTGGAACCTGAGCTGTAGGGTTTGGAACATGGAGTAAGTGTGAGACACCCAATGAGACGGCCTCTCAGCGCGTCCGGATCGTCTAGATCCAAATTTGTGGTTCATTACTGCCATCCGCGTGGGAGGCCTTGATGTTACCTAATCACCTAATGGGCTGCTGAGGGAGGGACGCTAACAAGAGTGTGTGTGTACAATGTTAGTTTGTACTGTGTGTGTGGGTGTGTGTGCATGTGTGTGTGTGTGTTGGGTCATGAAATAAATGTTAGGGGAGATCAGACAATACTGATTAAAAGATAATGGTAAGGTTTGCTATGTCATGACATAAAATAAAAGTAAATAGGCATAATGGCATGAAGAAAAAATGCAATACTCTCCACAATAGCTTTAACGATAAAATGACTGCTATGTGGGCCTGTGGTGAACTAACGTGTGGTGAAACAGAAGAGTTGTTGTTAAGTAATAATTTAACAAGGTTTCCAAATGGACACCTGTTAGCCCAGTGCGGACATATGCTCCCTAGCCAGAGGCAGCCTAACCATGGAATGGGCCCAACTAACCTAGTCAGCCATGGGTGACCATGTTCCAGATAGGGGACCATTTAGCCAGTAGCATCACACGCTCTCTCTTTCTCGCTCTCTCCCTTTTCCATTCATTCTCTACTGCCACTATTCCATTCATTCTCTGTAGCCACTATTCTATTATTTTTCAGTCACCACTATTTCTTGGTCCCTCTACACTGCTGTGGATCCTTGTCTCCTTCTCTCTGATCATGTACAGGTGCCAGTAGCAGTCAGTTATTCCTAAATTTGCCTCACACAAGGAGACCACAGGTAAAGTCTAAAATAGGGAGGGCTGGCAATATTAAACATTAATGCTACTGTGCATACTGTGATGTTGTCACAACATTGGTAGGATATACCAGGAAAATCACATATACATGGCCCCATCTGTGTTGTGATACACAGTAGAAACAATTATGTGTATTCACAATTGGATCAGCTGACATACAGAATCTAAGCAAACCAAAATACCCCCAAAATCAACTCAAATGTATAGGATCAGCCTCTAAATCACAAATGAAAATGCTAAATCAAGTTTTTGTTTTAGTCGAGCAAATGTCTTTGTCAATTAAAGTACATGGTTTGTTCCAAAAGCAAGAAATCCAAAATAATAAGCAAAAATCCAAATGATCCAGCAGCAAGACAATGAAATAAGGATAGATCTTATCAGGGCCCGGTTTCCCAAAAGCATCTTAAGGCTAAGTTCATCGTTAGAACCTTGGTAGGAGCATTGTTAAATCTCTGAGCTTTTTCCCAAAACCATTGTTACTGTACTTGAAAATGCTTGTTATTTATCAGAACGGCTAAGTGAGTCATCAGATGCTTTTTTTCCCTTCCTCGTCACTTCATACACAGAAGATCTCCGCTAAACATAGAATCAAGAAGTTTACAGCCTTCAGAAAACACTCATAAGCATACCCATAACATGATGCAGCCACCACCATGCTTGAAAACATAAAGAGTGGCACACAGTGATGTGTTGTTTTGGATTTGCTTTCTTTGTATTCAGGACATTTCTTTGCCAATTTTCTTTGCAGTTTTACTTTAGTGCCTTATTGCAAGCAGAATGCATGTTTTTAAATGTTTTTATTCTGTACAAGCTTCCTTCTTTTCACTCATTTATGTTAGTATTGTTGTTGTTTTCACCTATCACATTCATTAATGTCACGTTCCTGACCGGTTTTCTGTTATTTTGTATGTGTTTGACGGTCAGGGCGTGAGTTTGGGTGGGTAGTCTATGTTATGTGTTTCATTGTTGGTTAAGGGTGACCTGATATGGCTCTCAATTAGAGGCAGGTGGTTTTCATTTCCTCTGATTGAGAGCCATATTAAGGTAGGTGTTTTCACATTGATTGTTGTGGGTGGTTGTCTCCTGTGTCTGTGTTTGTCGCGCCACACGGGACTGTCTCGGTTTGTTTGTTCGTTCGTTCGGTTTATGTAGTCTGTTCCTGTTTCATGCGTTCTTCGTGTCATGTAAGTTCTTATGTTCAGGTTCGTCTACGTCGTTTATTGTTTTGTAGTTTGTTAAAGTGTTTTCGTGTTTTTCCGTTTTGTTAATAAATATCATGTCATTAAAACACGCTGCATTTTGGTCGAATCACTACTCCTCCTTTTCGGATGTAGAGGAGGAGGAACGCCGTTACAGAACCACCCACCATAATACGACCAAGCGGCGTGGGGGAGCGCAACAAAGTAACCAGGACTCGTGGACATGGGAGGATGTATTGGACGGCAAGGGTTGCTATACATGGGAAGAGATCCGAGCTGGAAGAGATCGCCTCCCATGGGAACAGCTGGAGGCGATTAGGAGAGCAGAGGCAACCGGAGAGAGGAACCGGAGTTATGTGGGTACGCGACTAGCAAGGAAGCCCGCGAAGAAACCCCAAAAATGTCTTGGGGGGGGGGCTAAGAGGTAGTGGGCCAAGGGCAGGTAGGAGACCTGCGCCCACTTCCCAGGCTAACCGTGGAGAGCGGGAGTACGGGCAGACACCGTGTTACGCAGTAGAGCGCACGGTGTCTCCTGTACGTGTGCATAGCCCGGTGCGGGTTATTCCACCTCCCCGCACTGGTAGGGCTAGATTGAGCGTTGAGCCGGATGTCATGAAGCCGGCCCTACATATCTGGCCACCAGTACGTCTCCTCGGGCCGGCTTACATGGCACCAGCCTTACGCATGGTGTCCCCGGTTCGCCTACATAGCCCGGTGCGGGTTATTCCACCTCCCCGCACTGGTCGGGCGACGGGGAGCATTCAGCCAGGTAAGGTTGGGCAGGCTCAATGCTCAAGGGAGCCAGTACGCCTGCACGGTCCGGTATTTCCGGCGCCACCTCCCCGCCCCAGCCCAGTACCACCAGTGCCTACACCACGCACCAGGCTTCCTGTGCGTCTCCAGAGCCCTGTTCCTCCTCCACGCACTCTTCCTATGGTGCGTGTCTCCAGCTCAGTGCCTCCAGTTCCGGCACCACGCACTAAGCCTCCTGTGCGTCTCCAGAGCCCTGTACGCACTGTTCCTTCTCCCCGTACTCGTCCTGATGTGCGTGCACTCAGCCCGGTGCCACCAGTGCCGGTACCACGCACCAGGCCTATAGTGCGCTTCGAGAGGTCAGTGTGCCCTGTCCCTGCTCCCCGCACTAGCCTTGAAGTGCGTGTCTCCAGTCCGGTGCCTCCAGTTCCGGCACCACGCACCAGGCCTACAGTGCGCCTCAGTCGGCTAGAGTCTGTAGTCTGCCCAACGCCGTCTGAGCCATCCGTCTCCCCAGCGCCATCCGTCTCCCCAGCGCCATCTGAGCCATCCGTCTCCCCAGCGCCATCTGAGCCATCCGTCTCCCCAGCGCCATCTGAGCCATCCGTCTCCCCAGCGCCATCTGAGCCATCCGTCTCCCCAGCGCCATCTGAGCCATCCGTCTGCCCAGCGCCGTCTGAGCCATCCGTCTGCCCAGCGCCGTCTGAGCCATCCGTCTGCCCAGCGCCGTCTGAGCCATCCGTCTGCCCAGTGCCGTCTGAGCCATCCGTCTGTCCCGAGCCATTAGAGCCGCCCGTCTGTCCCGAGCCGTCAGCCATTCGTCAGTCAGGAGCCGCTAGAGCCATTCGTCAGACAGGATCTGCCAGAGCCGCCAACCAGACAGGATCTGCCAGAGCCGCCAACCAGACAGGATCTGCCAGAGCCGCCAACCAGACAGGATCTGCCAGAGCCGCCAGCGAGCCATGAGCAGCCAGAGCCGTCAGCGAGCCAGGATCTGCCAGAGCCGTCAGCGAGCCATGAGCAGCCAGAGCCGTCAGCGAGCCATGAGCGGCCAGAGCCGTCAGCGAGCCATGAGCGGCCAGAGCCGTCAGCTAGCCATGAGCGGCCAGAGCCGTCAGCTAGCCATGAGCGTCCAGAGCCGTCAGCCAGCCATGAGCGTCCAGAGCCGTCAGCCAGCCATGAGCGTCCAGAGCCGTCAGCCAGCCATGAGCGTCCAGAGCCGTCAGCCAGCCATGAGCGTCCAGAGCCGTCAGCCAGCCATGAGCGTCCAGAGCCGTCAGCCAGCCATGAGCGTCCAGAGCCGTCAGCCAGCCATGAGCGTCCAGAGCCGTCAGCCAGCCATGAGCTGCCCCTCAGCCCAGAGCTGCTATTTATCCAGAACTGCCCCTCAGTCCAGAGCTGTCTCTCTGTTCGGAGCTGCCCTTCAGTCCGGAGTTGCCCCTCTATCCTGAGCTACCTCTCTATCCTGACCTACCTCTCTGTCCTGAGCTATCTCTCTGTCCTGAGCTACCTTATCCCGGTGCTGCCCCTTGTCCCGGTGCTGCCCCTTATCTTAAAGTTACCCTTTAAATTAAGTGGGTGTAAAATGAGGGTGGTCATTCGAAGGGGGAGACGTAAGCTGGGATTGACTATGGTGGGGTGGGGACCTCGCCCAGAGCCTGAGCCACCACCGTGGTCAGACGCCCACCCAGACCCTCCCCTAGACTTTTGGTGGTGCGTTCGGAGTACGCACCTTGAGGGGGGGGGGTTATGTCACATTCCTGACCGGTTTTCTGTTATTTTGTATGTGTTTGACGGTCAGGGCGTGAGTTTGGGTGGGTAGTCTATGTTATGTGTTTCTATGTTGGTTAAAGGGTGACCTGATATGGCTCTCAATTAGAGGCAGGTGGTTTTCATTTCCTCTGATTGAGAGCCATATTAAGGTAGGTGTTTTCACATTGATTGTTGTGGGTGGTTGTCTCCTGTGTCTGTGTTTGTCGCGCCACACGGGACTGTCTCGGTTTGTTTGTTCGTTCGTTCGGTTTATGTAGTCTGTTCCTGTTTCATGCGTTCTTCGTGTCATGTAAGTTCTTATGTTCAGGTTCGTCTACGTCGTTTATTGTTTTGTAGTTTGTTAAAGTGTTTTCGTGTTTTTCCGTTTTGTTAATAAATATCATGTCATATAACCACGCTGCATTTTGGTCGAATCACTACTCCTCCTTTTCGGATGAAGAGGAGGAGGAACGCTGTTACAATTAAACGCTGTAACCATTTTAAAGTCACCATTGGGCTGGGTGAAATCCCTGAGCGGTTTCCATCCTCTCCATTAGGAAGGATGCCTGTATCTTTGTAGTGACTGGGTGTATTGATACACTAATCAAAGTGTCATTAATAACTTCACTATGCTCAAAGGGATATTCAATGTCAGCTTTTTTTTACCCATCTACCAATTGGGGCCCTTCTTTGCGAGGCATTGGAAAACCTCCCTGGTCTTCGTGGTTGAATCTGTGTTGGAAATTCCCTGCTCGATTGAGGGACCTTACAGATAATTGTATGCGTGGGTTCCAGAGATGAGGAAGTCATTCAAAAAGGATGTTAAACAGTATTATTGCAACTTATGTGACTTAAGCAAATTGTTACTCCTGAATTTATTTAGGCTTGCCATAATAACAAATGGATTGAATAGTTAATATCTCAAGACATTTCAGCATTTGTAAAAATGTATAAATACATAATTCCACTTTTACATTATGGGGTATTGTCTGTAGGACAGTTCCATTTAATCCATTTTAAATTCAGGCTGTAACACAACAAAAAAGTCAAGGGGTGTGTATACTTGTCACGGCCGTCAAAAGGAGGAGACCAAGGCGCAGCGTGGTATGCGTACATTCTTCTTTATTATAAGAATGAACACTGAAAAAAATACAAAAAAATGAACCGTGACGCTATACAAAAAAGTACTGACAGGCAACTACACATAGACAAGAACCCACCAATACCCAAGAGAAAATGGCTTCCTAAATATGGTCCCCAATCAGAGACAACGATAAACAGCTGCCTCTGATTGGGAACCATATCAGGCCACCATAGACATATATATACCTAGACCTACAAAAACCCCTAGATATACAAAAGCCATGGACAAGACAAAACTAGCATACCCACCCTAGTCACACCCTGACCTAACCAAAATAATAAAGAAAACATAGATAACTAAGGTCAGGGCGTGACAATACTTCAGAACGAAGTTGACTACAAATACAAAGTTGCCAGTGTTTTTGCAATTGTTACAAACAAGCGAAGGATGCTTCAAATAAAAAACTGCGATGAATGCATTAAAATATAAATAGACTACAGTATAGGCTACATAGGCCTATATATTTAAATCATATTGAAATGAATTTCATGTTCAATCAATTGAGCTATATTTAGCTAATTGTAGCCTAATGTTTGCCTCAATATATTACACAATGTGTAACATTAGCACAATGATGTACCATACAGTATATGCTATTTAGTGCAGAAATATTGGGTAAGTATTTGAATAGGCTAGGTTAAGCCACCACAATATTTGCAGCCACAGGTTATATCTCTAGGAGCTGATCCTTTGTCAGTGTTGTGAAATAATTCTGATGTTAAGGTAAGATTTGAATGGAGAAAGCTGATCTGAGCGCTGCCTTTTTTTCTACCCAATCAGTATCGACACATGCTTTGTGTTTTGGGAAACGCATGATACATCTTCGGCCTTTGGAGAAACGACGCATCGTTAAAACACTCATAAGCCTAAATTCCATCGCTACCAGTTCACTTGTCAGTCTGTGTGATGATCCATAGGAAAATAGTCCACAGTAAACCCCCCAAATATACAGTATAAGAAGTCCTTTGATTCTTGGAAGTCAACAGTCCGCAGAAAGGAAACTTCTCTTGATGATTAATACAATATCCCTTGAGAAAGTTCTCCCTTGTATGGATTGAAAAAAGTAGGCTTTAAATTATAAACAGTTTCTTCGTTTCCCCAAACATTTCTGACCACCATGTAAAGAAGGCTTCCCTTTACTGAAATACCCACTTCCCACTTTCTCAAAACATACTTTGAAATATGTATCAGAAAGTACCTTTCTTACCATTCTTTTCTACTGAATAATATGTCCTAAATACATTAGAAACAGTAAGCCCTGATGAAAAAAGTTGGGTAGTGTGACTCTCTCTCTGTCTTCTGGGCTTGGTCCTGCCTGGTCCATTTTAGCCTGCATGGTGCATTGGGGAGGACGGAAGCCCTATAAATATCTTCCTGGGATGTGTGGCCTTGTCCCAAATTGCACCCTACTCCCTATATAGTACACTACTTTTGACCAGGGCCCATAGGGCTCTGGTCATAAGTACTGCATTATGTAGGGAATACGGTACCATTTGGAACGCAGGCTGTGTGTGCAGTACCAGACCAGCTCTCGGCTCGGCTCTGTTTGTCCTGATGGCACACTTTCTACCCCGGTCCACCCTGCCATTCCATAACCCACTTTACAGAGCTGATGTATCATTGAGGTCAGATAACACACACACACACACACACACACACACACACACACACACACACACACACACACACACACACACACACACACACACACACACACACACACACACACACACACACACACACACAGAAACATTGTACATACAGTACCAGTCAAAGGTCAGGACACACCTACTCATTAAAGGGTTTTTCTTTATTTTTACTATTTTCTACATTGTAGAATAATAGTGAAGACATCAGAACTATGAAATAACACATATGAAATCATGAATTAACCAAAAAGTGTTCAACAAATCAAAATATTTTTTAGATTTGAGATTCTTCAAAGTAGCCACCCTTTGCCTTGATGACAGCTTTGCATGCTCTTGTCATTCTCTCAACCAGCTCCATGAGTTAGTCACCTGGAATGCATTTCAAGCTCTATGATGAAACTGGCTCTCGTGAAGGCCGCTAAAGGAAAGGAAGAGCCAGAGTTACCTCTGCTGCAGAGGAGAAGTTCATTAGAATTACTAGTCTCAGAAATTGCATCCCAAATAAATGCTTTACAGAGTTTAAGACACAGACACATCTCAACATCAACTGTTCAGAGGAGACTGCGTGAATCAGGCCTTCATGGTTGAATTGCTGCAAAGAAAGGACACCAACAAGAAGCAGAGACTTGATTGGGCCAAGAAACATGAGCAATGGACATTAGACCGGTCCTTTGGTCTGATGAGTCCAAATGTGAGATTTTTGGTTCCAACCACCGTGTCTTTGTGAGACGCAGAGTAGGTGAACTGATGATCTCCACATGTGTGGTTCCCAGCGTGAAGCATGGAGGAGGAGGTGTGATGGTGTGGGGGTTCTTTGCTGGTGACACTGTCAGTGGTTTATTTAGAATTCAAGGCACAGTTAACCAGCATGGCTACCACAACATTCTGCAGCGATATGCCAGCCCATCTGGTTTGCGCTTAGTGGGACTATCATTTGTTTTTCAACAGGACAATGACCCAGAACACACCTCCAGGCTGTGTAAGGGCTATTTGACCAAGCAGGAGAGTGATGGTGCTGCATCAGATGACCTGGCCTCCACAATCACCCGACCTCAACCCAATTGAGATTTGTTATGTTTGATATGTTTGATATGAGTTGGACAACAGAGTGAAGGAAAAGCAGCCAGCAAGTAATTAGCATATGTGGGAACTCATTCAAGACTGTTGGAAAAGCATTCCTCATGAAGCTGGTTGAGAGAATGCCAGGAGTGTGCAATGCGGTCATCAAGGCAAAGGGTGGCTACTTTCAAGGATCTCAAATATAAAATATTTTTTTTATTTGTTTAACACTTTTTTGGTTACTACATGATTCCATATGTGTTATTTCATAGTTCTGATGCCTACACTATTATTCTACAATGTAGAAAAAGTAAAAATAAAGAAAAACCCTTGAATGAGTAGGTGTGTCCAAACTTTTGACTGGTACTGTACATATGCATGACCATTAACTCACTCTTACACATGACATAAGAATATCATATCACTCACTAACTCTCTCATTTCCTCATTCACACACACACAATTGATTCCCATTCAAAATCCTATTTTCCCTAACCCTAAACCTAACCTTAACCCCAAAACCTTACCTAAACCCTAACCCTAAACCTTTAATTCCTTGTTACTATTCACAAGTATAGTTAAACACGTCCACACACACAACTTACACTCACTGATGGAAAATGTAGTGTCAATATTTCTCTCCTCCTCCCTGGGGCCCTACAGAGAGAATCTAAGGTGATTTGAAGCCTCGGCAGCCCGGTTGTGTTTGAAGCAGCACTTCAGTCAGCCCAGCCACACTTATTATGAGGACTGCCTGTCTCTCTCTCTCTCTCTCTCTCTCTCTCTCTCTCTCTCTCTCTCTCTCTCTCTCTCTCTCTCTCTCTCTCTCTCTCTCTCTCTCTCTCTATCAAATCAAACTTTATTTATATAACACATTTCTTACAACAAATGCATTTCAAGGTGCTTAACAAATAAAATAATAAAAGGTGACAAATATAAAACACAAAACGTTCTATACAAAAAAAACTCTCCCTCTATCTTTCTCCATCTCTCTCTCTTGCTGTGACCGGCCCTCAGGGGTTGCTCCCTCAGGATAAAGTCCTGTTACGTAACGTTCCGCTGGGCTGGCCTCCTCATGACATGGTAGCCCATGCATGTGCCTGATCTCTCTAACTAGGACCCAGGACTGTCGAGGACCCCAGCTGGCCCTGGGGTGTCCGGTTAGCCATCCACCCACTGAAAAGGGACCCAGACTATGTACAAGTACAGAGAATCCCCCTCAGGCTCCCGTTAGGGTGTGTGTTTGTGCGTGCACACCTGTGCTTTCATAAACATGATTATTAGATTATCTGTGAATAGCAGGTCCACTCCTGTCCTACAGTGCTGATTTGGTTAATGCAGAACTGCTGGTGTTGATGTATCTGACCTGAACTCACCTGACTCTCCTAAACACTCTAATCCTGGCTATACTGAAGAAGGAATCGAAATACATTAAATCTATCTAACTATTTTAAGTTAATATAATTTCACATAGGTCTCAACATACTTTATAGAAAAAAAGACAATAGAAAATAACAAGAAAATACTATACATTAGTGTCTGTGTGCGTGTCTACACAAGTGTTTTTGTTTGTGCCGGTTCGTGTGTTTACATATCCAGGTATGAGAAAAAACGTGAAACCCGCACACTGCTCTTGCTAGTATCACTGCTCTTTATTAAGCTTTACGTATCGGCCTCAAGGCCTTCGTCAGCTCAGTGTGCAGGTTTCTCCTTTTTTCTCATTTCATTCAACTGGTACCATGCACCTGCAACAAAGATAGCTCAGATGCGAGTGCATTTTGAATTTTACATATCCAGCTAAGCATGTGCAACATACACTAACATAAGCTTCCTTGTGAGTCAAGCTCAGGTCTCACAAAACCATTTCTGTCTTAAAGTGTTCTCTCTGTTGCTCCCTTCTCTCCTGAAACCGAATGGTCATTTCTCTGGATCATGGATCAGTCCTGACAGGTAGATGGACAGTAAGGGTACAGACAGTTCAGACTGTGTTGTTTTTAAACCTTTGACGCACACAATCACATATTTGTGATCATTGTTAATTGGTCCCTGCAGCGTACCATCGCAAATATGTGATTGGAACAGTAGCAACAGAACGTATGATGAAACAAACACATCTAAACAGCATTGTTGTCTGAAAAGCATCTAAACAATGTTTTGTACTGATGGGAAATAAAGGTTTTCAAAACCTTATTCCTCAATTTCACCTTTTATTGTAAAAGCATCACACAGAACACATCCACAGCCAAACTCATTCCATAAACCAGTCTAAATAACAGGTTGCGCTGACAACAGAACAAAACACAAGTTAGCAACCTAACAGCTAGACTTGTTTACAATATACCACATCTCTGGTCAGCACAACGGAGAAATGTAATATTGTTTATAAAAGAGATGCGTGTCAGCTAAATTCTTTATGATGGCAGCCATGTTTGTTTATGTTGACAAGCGAAAACTCCCTAATCCCAGAATGCCATTCACTATAAGATGCAAATAAACAAAGTCAAAGATGGCTTCGGCCATTGCCTGTTCTTTTATTATTCAGTGTATAAAAGAACCGCATAGTGTATAAAAGCACATGACTTGAAAAGTTCTTTACAATTTTTGAAAAATCACAAAGCAAGTAAAATGTTATCACCTCACAGATCATCATCCCAAATACAAGCCTATTGCCTAACTTAACCGTAGTGCGAAAGCTAACACGGTTGACAGATTTGGATGAGGTTTGTGGGGGGGTTTTCAAGACCATGGGAGGTAGAAATGGGGGAAGGTATCGTGGGGGTATATGATGCAGGAAATATGACTATGATGGGGGATTTATCAATAAATGGGGGAGTTAACAAAGGATAAGTTTATAAGCTAAATAAAAATAAAACCCCTTGAAAGGGGGGTCCTAGCTGGCAACCCTGAGGCAACTGGGAACTCGGAAATCTCAGACTTACAACTTCAGTGCATTCAAGACAACTGGGAGCTTGGAAAAAAGTTTTGAACGGTCATCCAACTCGGAATTCCAACTCGGGAACTCGGGCCTCTTTCTAGAGCTCTGACTTTCCAACCTGAAGATCACTGACGTCATGATTTAACCTCGTATTTTTCAGAGTTCCCAGTTGTCTTGAAAGCACCATAAGTCAGTCGAGGAAACCATCCCTTCACCTCGTTTTGTTATAACATCTTTGATCTGACAGACACTTACGTGACAACCAGAATGCATTGTATGATGTCAAGAAACATGGCGCCACATATAGCTGGCAAATTGATTAGCATTAGCTCAACATAATCAGTACAACCTTCAAAAAAGTATTTTTCACACATCATATGTGTCCATTACAATCTATGCAAGAATCTAAATGCATGATTTGTCACCAGTACTTGCAAACGTGAATAAACCTGTAAATACGTTATGCTCCATACATACATACTGTACATACATACATACGGTATGCTACAGTAGAAGCGACAGCACTATATACAGAAAATAAGGCACCTACTTTGATAGGAGCACACACATGTCCTAAGTTATTATTTGGAAGGAAAGAGCAAGTTTTTGCAAGGCCTGTCTTGACTAGAGATTTTTTTTCACCTTTATTTAACCAGGTAGGCTAGTTGAAAACAAGTTCTCATTTGCAACTGCTGTCACATCCTGACCATAGTTTGCTTTGTATGTTTCTATGTTTTGTTTCTTCAGGGTGTGATCTGAGTGGGCATTCTATGTTGTATGTCTAGTTTGTCTATTTCTATGTGTTTGGCCTGATATGGTTCTCAATCAGAGGCAGGTGTTAGTCGTTGTCTCTGATTGGGAACCATATTTAGGTAGCCTGTTTGTATTGTGGGTTGTGGGTGATTTTCCTGTTTCTGTGTCTTGTTGTATGTCACCATATGGGACTGTTGCGTTTTCGTTCGTTTGTCCGTTTATTGTTTTGTTCTTTGTTTTCAAGTTTTCTAATTAAAATGGATAATTATCACGCTGCATTTTTGTCCTCCGATCCTTCTTACTACTCCTCCTCAGATGAGGAGGACGACGATCGTGACAGAATCACCCACCACAACCGGACCAAGCAGCGTGGTAACGGGCAGCAACAGCAGCAGCAGCGATCGCAGGACTCCTGGACCTGGGAGGAGATTCTGGACGACAAGGGACCCTGGGAACAGGCTGGAGAATATCGCCACCCCAAGGCTGAGCTGGAGGCAGCGAAAGCGGAGAGGCGGCGGTATGAGTAAGCAGCACGAAAGTGCGGCTGGAAGCCAGAGAGGCAGCCCCAAAAATGTCTTAAGGTTAAGTCAGGTAGCAGACCTGAGCCAGCTCCCCGCGCTTACCGTGGAGAGAGAGGGACCGGGCAGGCACCGTGTTATGCCGTGAGGCGCACGGTGCCCCCGGTGCGCAGGCAGAGCCCGGTGCGGTACATAGCAGCGCCTCGTATCGGCCGGGCTAGAGTGGGCATCGAGCCAGGTGCCATGAAGCCGGCTCAGCGCATCTGGTCTCCAGTGCGTCTCCTCGGGCCGGGGTACATGGCACCAGCCCTACGCATGGTGTCCCCGGTTCACCAGCACAGCCCAGTGCGGGCTATTCCACCTCGCCGCACTGGCCTGGCTACGGGGAGCATTCAGCCAGGTAGGGTTGGGCAGGCTCGGTGCTCGAGACCTCCAGTGCGCCTTCACGGTCCGGTCTATCCAGTGCTACCTCCACGCACCAGCCCTCCGGTGGCAGCCCCCCGCACCAGGCTGTCTCTCCATCTCCTCACTACAGGTGCTCCCGCCTGCTCAGCGCTGCCAGAGTCTTCCTCCTGTCCAGCGCCGCCTGAGTCTCCCTCCAGTCCAGCGCCGCCTGAGTCTCCCTCCAGTCCAGCGCCGCCTGAGTCTCCCTCCAGTCCAGCGCCGCCTGAGCCGTCCGCCTGTCCAGCGCCGCCTGAGCCGTCCGCCTGTCCAGCGCCGCCTGAGCCGTCCGCCTGTCCAGCGCCGCCTGAGCCGTCCGCCTGTCCAGCGCCGCCTGAGCCGTCCGTCTGTCCAGCGCCGCCTGAGCCGTCCGTCTGTCCAGCGCCGCCTGAGCCATCCATCTGTCCAGCGCCGCCTGAGCCGTCCGTCTGTCCAGCGCCACCTGAGCCGTCCGTCTGTCCTGAGCCGCCTGAGCCGTCCGTCTGTCCTGAGCCGCCAGAGCCGCCCGTCTGTCCTGAGCCGCCAGAGCCGCCCGTCTGTCCTGAGCCGCCAGAGCCGCCCGTCTGTCCTGAGCCGCCAGAGCCGCCCGTCAGTCAGGAGCCGCCAGAGCCGCCCGTCAGTCAGGAGCCGCCAGAGCCGCCCGTCAGTCAGGAGCCGCCAAGCCGCCCGCAAGTCCGGAGCCGCCAGAGCCGCCCTTCAGTCCGGAGCCGCCCTTCAGTCCGGAGCCGCCCTTCAGTCCGGAGCCGCCCTTCAGTCCGAAGCCGCCCTTCAGTCCGGAGCTGCCCCTCAGTCCGGAGCTGCCCCTCAGTCCAGAGGCGCTCCTCAGTCCAGTGGGGCCCTTTATTAGGGTTCCCAGTCCAAGGTCGGCGGCGAGGGTCGCCGCTCCAAAGAGGTTACTGAAGCGGGTAATGAATATGGTGGAGTGGGGTCCACGTCCCGCGACAGATGCCCACCCAGACCCTCCCCCATAGGTTTAGGTTTTGCGGCCGGAGTCCGCACCTTGGGGGGGGGGGCGGGGGGGTACTGTCACGCCCTGACCATAGTTTGCTTTGTATGTTTCTATGTTTTGTTTGGTCAGGGTGTGATCTGAGTGGGCATTCTATGTTGTATGTCTAGTTTGTCTATTTCTATGTGTTTGGCCTGATATGGTTCTCAATCAGAGGCAGGTGTTAGTCGTTGTCTCTGATTGGGAACCATATTTAGGTAGCCTGTTTTGTATTGTGGGTTGTGGGTGATTTTCCTGTTTCTGTGTCTTTTTGTATGTCACCATACGGGACTGTTGCGTTTTCGTTCGTTTGTCCGTTTATTGTTTTGTTCTTTGTTTTCAAGTTTTCTAATTAAAATGGATAATTATCACGCTGCATTTTGGTCCTCCGATCCTTCTTACTACTCCTCCTCAGATGAGGAGGACGACGATCGTGACAACTGCGACCTGGCCAAGATAAAGCAAAGCAGTTCGACACATACAACAACGCAGAGTTACACATGGAATAAACAAACATACAGTAAATAATACAGTAGAAAAAGTATATATACAGTACGTGCAAATGAGGTAGGATAAGGGAGGTAAGGCAATAAATAGGCCATGGAGGCGAAGTAATTACAATATAGCAATTTAACACTGGAATGGTAGATGTGCAGAATATATATGTATGTATATATATAAATGTGCAAGTAGAGATACTGGGGTGCAAAGGAGCAAGATAAATTAATAAATACAGTATGGGGATGAGGTAGTTGGATGGGCTATTTACAGAAAGGCTATATACAGGTGCAGTGATCTGTGAGCTGCTCTGACAGCTGGTGCTTAAAGCTAGTGAGGGAGATATGAGTCCCCAGCTTAAGTGATTTTTGCAGTTCGTTCCAGTCATTGGCAGCAGAGAACTGGAAGGAAAGGCGGCCAAAGGAAGAATTGGCTTTGGGGTGACCAGCGAGATATACCTGCTGGAGCGCGTCCTACGGGTTGGTGCTGCTATGGCGAACCACAGGTCCGTTTTGCAGGCCATCCACTTTATTGCTTATCAGGTCAACAATTACTTCTGTCCAAATGTCTCTCTCATCCTCTGCAAGCACTTTCGACCATGCATCTAAAAAAATCCTTTTTCAGGACCCTGTCTTTCAAAGATAATTCGTAAAAATCCAAACAACTTCAAAGATCTTCATTGTAAAGGGTTTAAACACTGTTTCCCATGCTTGTTCAATGAACCATAAACAATTAAGGAACATGCACCTGTGGAACAGTCGTTAAGACACTAACAGCTTACAGACGGTAGGCAATTAAGGTTACAGTTATGAAAACTTAGGACACTAAAAGGCCTTTCTACTGACTCTGAAAAACACCAAAATAAAGATGCCCAGGGTCCCTGCTCATCTGCGTGAACGTGCCTTAGGCATGCTGCAAGGAGGCATGAGGACTGCAGATGTGGCCAGGGCAATAAATTGCAATGTCCGTACTGTGAAACGCCTAAGACAGCGCTACAGGGAGAGAGGACGTCCTCGCAGTGACAGAACACCTGCACAGGATTGGTACATCCGAACATCACACCTGCGGGACAGGTACAGGTACAGGATGGCATCAACAACTGCCCGAGTTACACCAGGAACGCACAATCCCTCCATCAGTACTCAGACTGTCCACAATAGCCTGAAAGAGGCTGGACTGAGGGCTTGTAGGCGTGTTGTAAGGCAGGTCCTCACCAGACATCACCGGTTATTTAGTTTTCAAAAAATGAAAGTGAGCGATTTGTAATCTGAATAACGGCCAAAATAATATTTGTAAAAGCCAAAACATTTACTCCCAATCACGTCGGATGTGATACATAATAATAATACTTTTTGTAGTATTATTTGTTTTGTCTTTTCTGGTGGATTAAAAGGAAATTGCAGCCAATCATGGCCGGTTGTGATACAGTCAACCTAACTAAGAAATACATTTGACGATAGAATTCTCCCCCTACCCTCCTTCTAGGCAAGTCTATTGTCCAGCTACCTGCTAATAGCCATAATGGCGCTGTACAATGTGACCGTGTGTGTTTGAAAGAGTATTTTCTATTAAGCAACAATTTGTTTACCTTCATTAGACAACTTTGTTCCAATATTTCTGTAATTCAGTGATATTTATTCCCATAGTAATTCGTTTTGGATCATAACTAAATAAACATCTGCATTTTTTAAAGAGTATTTTTATAATTATTTTATTCACCATAGCCTAAAGAAGCTGATAAAGAAAGACAGTACTGTACAGTATATGCTGTTACATTTGGATAATAAAGCATTTAAAGCATTTTGAAGATATAAGCCACCTGCATTTGTTTATTAGGCTATAGCAGAACAGCATAACAGTCCGGTCGGCCCTTGCTGTGCCTGGTGAGCAATTGGTCAAGTTCTGTTGTCAGAAGAGGAATGGAAATGTCAGGGTGAACCGACGACCTGAAGAACCCGCCAGGTATGTTGACTCTGCCTGTCGGAGGTGGAGTTCCAGAGCTCACAGGTGTGCATGGCGTGGATTTTGACTCCATCTTGTTCCTCGCCCTCTTCAACGCGCCATTCTCCACCTGACTCTCTACCAATGCCGCCTGGCTCTGGACCAATGCATCAGCTGTTGCCCGTATCTCTGCCCTCAGATAATGTTTCTCTTTCTGCTGGTCTGCCTTCAATGACTCAATCTCGGTCTTCAAAGTTTGAATCTGATCCGTGTGCACCTTCATCAGATGAGCAGAATGGTACCGCCCTGAATCTCCACCGATTACAGTGGCCTATGATAGAAATGGTAGATCAATTAAGAATTAAAAGTGACTCCAACACACAAATGCTGCATACACATTTTAAGAATCTAGCAAAACTAGCCACTTTCTGGGCAACCATGTGTTTTTTCGGTGCGGCCCGTTGTCCAGCCCTTTATCCACTGATCTCCACGGATGGTTGTCGGCATGGTTGTATGTTCTGCAAAAACACATTCACGTTTTTAGTACACAATCATTTAAATTTTTTGTATTTTTATTTAACCTTAATTTAATTATCGGTTTTATTACACAGTATGCCTACACATTGATAGGCTATATACATTTTTTTTTAAGGAAAATGAACTGAAACCAAAATACCTTTCGTTTTGGTGATCCTCTCAGCTCCTTCTCATTTTCAAGTCCACTGGAACGGGTAGCACCATAGAAAGAAGCTGGCTTGATGAAAACGATGTCCATTTCGTCTGTTCTCTTTGGTCGCAATGTCATTTTATTTAGATAAACAGCTTGTTTTTGAATGGTAACTGTGTTAAGTGTGGAGTTTGGGGCGGAGTGAGGAGTACTGGAAAGGTGTGACTTTCACACCTACTGTGGCGGGCTGTAAAGAGTCTATTGTCCTGCTAATCTGGCTACAGGTGTTTGAAAATCTGTTTTCAAAATGCCACCAGCTGTCCATCACTACTGTAAATAAAAAAACAGCATCTTGTTTTTTTAAATGTATTTATTTATTTCACCTTTATTTAACCAGGTAGGTCAGATGAGAACAAGTTCTCATTTATAACTGCGACCTGGCCAAGATAAAGCAAAGCAGTGCGACAAAAAACAACAACACAGAGTTACACAGGGGATAAACAAAAGTACAGTCAATAACACAATAGAAAAATCTATATACAGTGTGTGCAAATGGAGTAAGGAGGTAAGGCAATAAATAGGCCAATAGTAGCGAAGTAATTACAATTTAGCAAATTAACACTGGAGTGATAGATGTACAGATGAGGATGTGCAAGTAGAAATACTGGTGTGCAAAAGAGCAAAAAAAGTAAATAAAAACAATATGAGGATGAGGTAGGTAGTTGGATGGGCTATGTACAGATGGGCTGTGTACAGCTGCAGTGATTGGTAAGCTGCTCAGATAGCTGATGCTTAAAGCTAGTGAGGGAGATATAAGTCTCCAACTTCAGAGATTTTTGCAATTCGTTCCAGTCATTGGCAGCAGAGAACTGGAAGGAAAGGCGGCCAAAGGACGTGTTGGCTTTGGGGATGACCAGTGTGATATACCTGCTGGAGCGCGTGCTACGGGTGGGTGTTGTTATGGTCACCAGTGAGCTGAGATAAGGCTGAACTTTACCAAGCAAAGACTTATAGATGACCTGGAGCCAGTGGGTCTGGCGACGAATATGTAGCGAGGGCCAGCCGACGAGAGCATACAGGTCGCAGTGGTGGGTGGTATATGGGGCTTTGGTGACAAAACGGATGGCACTGTGATAGACTGCATCCAGTTTGCTGAGTAGAGTGTTGGAAGCTATTTTGTAAATGACATCGCCGAAGTCGAGGATCGGTAGGAAAGTCAGTTTTACGAGGGTATGTTTGGCAGCATTGAGTGATAGAGGCATTGTTTGCAAAATAGGAAGCCGATTCTAGATTTAATTTTGGATTGGAGATGCATAAAATGAGTCTGGAAGCAGAGTTTACAGTCTAACCAGACACCTAGGTATTTGTAGTTGTCCACATATTCTAAGTCAGAACCGTCCAGTTGTGATGCTAGTCGGGCGGGCAGGTGCGGACAGCGATTGGTTGAAGAGCATGCATTTAGTTTTACTAGCGTTTAAGAGCAGTTGGAGGCCACGGAAGGAGTGTTGTATGGCATTGAAGCTTGTTTGGAGGTTTGTTAGCACAGTGTCCAACGAAGGGCCAGATGTATACAGAATGGTGTCGTCTTCGTAGAGGTGGATCAAGAAATCGCCCGCAGCAAGAGCGACATCATTGATATATACAGAGAAAAAAGTCGGACCGAGAATTGAATCCTGTGGTACCCCCATAGAGACTGCCAGAGGTTTGGACAACAGGCCCTCCGATTTGACACACTGAAATCTATCTGAGAAGTAGTTGCTGAACCAGGCGAGGCAGTCATTTGAGAAATCAAGTCTGTTGAATCTGCCGATAAGAATATGGTGATTGAGAGAGTCGAACGCCTTGGCCAGGTCGATGAAGACGGCTGTACAGTACTGTCTTTTATCGATGGTATTTATGATATCGTTTAGTACCTTGAGCGTGGCTGAGGTCCACCCGTGACCAGCTCAGAAACCAGATTGAACAGCGGAGAAGGTACGGTGGGATTCAAAATGGTCAGTGATCTGTTTACATCTTGTTTACATTCTTTAGAATGTTTTAGTTTGAATGTGCAGACTGGCACTAAGAACAGCGGGAACGTTTCCCTAGTCGGCGCCATTATTAGTGCAATGCCCCTTAAAGTGTTGCTCTGTGTTATCCAGTGGGGTGGGGTGGGGGTCCACCCCCCTTCCTCCTCCTCCCTTCACCCATGGGCTATGTTGGTCTTCTGTGTGCGCTCTGTGGCCCATCCCGTGCCCCCTGCCCTCGTGCCTTGATCCTCGCGCACCCACCACTATTTCAGTGGCTACAGCTGGAGAACTGCAAGGCAATCCCATTGTGCGCCACTCGGGAGCCATTACCAATATGACCAATTTAAATTGTCCTGCTAATAACAGGGTTAATAATATATCTGTGAGAGTATCCAAGGGGCTTTTATATAATTCTAAATGAATAATAATAATAATCACTTTGTTTAAAAAAATAACAATATTTTGGAGATTTCGTTTTCAAATAATTAAAATGAGCGAGAAATAGGCCATTCTTGAACATGGGGTGAGACATTGTTACAAATTTGTAAATAAAGCCAGTTTGTTATTTAGAATAATTTTTCTCTGTTTTAGAGGGTAAGAAATCAAAACCTTACAGTCATCTCATGATTCTCCCAGTCGAGGCCGGCACGGGTAACATGACTGGTGGGGAGTAGGCTACAGTACTACAGAGACACGGTAGCGCCTTGGGGCCCAAAAGCATAATAAGTGCTCTAACTCCCCCTTGCGCTGGTCTGGAGCAATGAAGTAGTGACGCAGGGTACCGTACTAAACCACAAATTACCTCTAAATCACTCAGCATAATCGCAAAAACTTTTAGTGGAGCAACCACTGTATGCACCGCAGTGCTAGCTAGCTGTAGCTTATGCTTTCAGTACATTTTATGATCCTTTGATTGGGTGGATAACATGTCAGTTCATGCTGCAAGAGCTCTGATAGGTTGGAGGACATCCTCCGGAAGTTGCCATAATTACTCTAAGTCTATGGAAGCGGGTGAGAACCATGAGCCAGGTTTTGTTTTGGAAGTTAATGTAGCCGGGGGAGGATGTAAACTACACCACGGTGCTACCCTACAGAGTGCTGTTAAGGCTACTGTAGACCTTCATTGCAAAACAGTGTGTTTTAATCATTTATTTGGTGACATGTGGATATAATTAGTATAGTTGTATCTAAAAGGATAACCTTTTGAATGTTTCACTATTTACATTTTTCTGAAATTCACTGAGGACGATGGTCCTCTCATTTCTTCTCTGAGGAGCCTCCACTGACACCCATGCATTGTATGGGCAACAACAGACATTCACTCTACTTATACAGTGCTAATTGTACATGCGAAGAGGCCTGTGTATTAAAGGTAACAAAAACCCATGAACAGCTAGCTAACAACAATATACGCTAGAAGTAATGAGCTAGTAGGGTGAAATGTTAGGTTAGCTAGCACCTAGCACTGAGCTAGCTAATATTAGCGGCTAGCAAGATGTTACCAAGATGCCATCTTGTTCTCCATGAAGTTACATACAAAGTTAGTCCGCTTAGATTGGCTACACTCAAATGAATGTGAAATTTTTTATTACCTAAATGTCTAGAAAACTCATCACAGTTTAGAAAAACATGTTCTCTCTAGATTTTGACAACAAAACCATGCTTATAAATCTTACAAACATGAAACAGGATAAATAAGGAGACATGGAGAGTTGGCTTCTTTTCACTAGGCTTCTCTTCCAACACATGAAGTAGAGAGGCACGCGCCTGCAGCCGTTGAGAGTTCACGTGAAGTGCAGTCTGGAAATTTCCAGAAACTTGTTAATGCATAGTTGTGAATTTACTATACCAGAAATTCCCATATCACGAAAGTGCTTGGGAATGCGCGGTAGTCCACATATCGCATGGGAAATTCCCACCCACAACCCTGCACTTCAAATTTCAGATCCGATTTCACCTAGAAACTCAGCTTTTCAAGAGGCGTTTACCTCAGGGCCATGTTCTCGACCAGGACAAGAAAGAGAGTGCAACTTGACACTGAGAGTGTCAGACAAGACAGAGCAAAACTACTGTCTGTTCAAAATATCATATATCATTAAAATAATCAGCTTGACAAAAATGTGTGTGAGTGTGTGTATGTGTGTGCATATTCGCGAGTGTGTGTGAATTTGTGTGTGTTTGTGCTTGTTTCTTATACAGATCCACAGTGGCTTTTGGCCGTTCTAATATCCTTCTCTCAGCAGCAGCCCATCAGACAGAGTGGTTGTGAGGAGTGTGTTGGAGAGGACGGGATAGAGACTGTGTGTCAGCGCTATGCGTAGCATCTTCGGTCGGTGTGTGTGACCTGTGTGATGACAGCCCGGACTGTGAGGAGTGGCGAGCAGGGTCTCTCTCTAACACTCACTGAAGGGTCGCTCTCTGCTCCATGTCTTTGTTTTCCCTGCATGGCAGATCACCTCTGATTCACCTGTTGGGAGAGAGATAGACATCAAGATCAGTTTCATTCACGAATGGCCCCCACCATAGTGCCTGTGCCCAAGAACACTAAGGTAACCTGCCTAAATTACTACTGACCCGTATCACTCACGTCTGTAGCCAGGAAGTGCTTTGAATGGATGGTCATGGCTCACATCAACAACATTATCCCAGAAACCCTAGACCCACTCCAATTTGCATACCACCCCAGCAGTTCCACAGATGATGCTATCTCTATTGCACTCCACACTGCCCTTTCCCACAGGGACAAAAATAACACCTATGTGAGAATGCTATTAATTTACTACAGCTCAGCGTTCAACACCATAGTGCCCTCAAAGCTCATCAATAAGCTAAGGACCCTGGGGATAAACACTTACCTCTGCAACTGGGTCCTTGACTTCCTGGCGGGCCACCCCCAGGTGGTAAGGGTAGGTAACACATCCACCACGCTGATCCTCAACACAGGGGTCCCTCAGGGGTGCGTGCTCAGTCCCCTCCTGTACTCTCTGTTCACTGCATGGCCAGGCACAACTCCAACACCATCATTAAGTTTGCTGATGACACAACAGTGGTAGGTCTGATCACCGAGAACGATGAGACAGCCTATAGGGAGGAGGTCAGAGATCTGGCCGTGTGGTGCCAGGACAACAACCTCTCCCTCAACGTGATCAAGACAAAGGAGATTATTGTGGACTACAGGAACAGAGGACCGAGCACGCCCCCATTCTCATCGATGGGGCTGCAGTGGAGCAGGTTGAGAGCTTCATGTTCCACATCACCAACAAACTAAAATGGTCCAAGCACACCAAGACAGTCGTAAAGAGGGCACGACAAAACCTATTCCACCTCAGGAAACTGAAAAGATTTGGCATGGGTCCTCAGATCCTCAAAAGGTTCTACAGCTGCACAATCAAGAGCATCCTGACTCGTTGTATGGCAACTGCTCGGCCTCTGACCGCAAGGCACTACAGAGTGTAGTGTGAACGGCCCAGTACATTACTGGGGCCAAGCTTCCTGCCATCCAGGACCTCTATAGCAGGCGGTGTCAGAGGGAGGCCCTAAAATTGTGAAAGACTCCAGCCACCCTAGTCATAGACTGTTCTCTCTGCTGTCGCACGGCAAGAGGTACCGGAGCACCAAGTCTAGGTCCAAGAGGCTTCTAAACAGCTTCTACCCCCAAGGCATAAGACTTCTGAACACCTAATCAAATGGCTACCCAGACTATTTGCATTGCCCCCCCTCTCTCCCTCTCTTTTTCACCACTGCTACTCTCTGTTGTTATTGGTACACCCTGATCAGTTTCACCTGTCCTCGTTATTTTCTCCACCCCCTCCAGGTGTCGCTTGTTTTCCCCAGTGTATTTATCCCTGTGTTTCCTGTCTCTGTGTCAGTTTGTCTTGTATGTTTCCAAGTCAATCAGCATTCTTCCCGTTCTCCTGCTTTTTGCATTCTCCTTTTTCTAGTCCTCCCGGTTTTGACCCTTGCCTGTTTCTGGACTTTGTACCCGCCTGCCTGACCATTCTGCCTGCCTTGAACACGAGCCTGTCTGCCACTCTGTACCTCCTGGACTCTGATCTGGTTTTGACCTTTTTGCCTGTCCACAACCATTCTCTTGCCTACCCCTTTGGATTAATAAACATTGTAAGACTCCAACCATCTGCCTCCTGTGTCTGCATTTGGGTCTCGCCTTGTGCCGTGATAGTTATCATCTATGCATAGTCACATTAATAACTCTACCTTCATGTACATATTACCTCAACTAACCGGTGCCCCCGCACATTGACTCTGTACCGGTACCCCCCTGTATATAGTCTCACGCTGCTTTTAATTACTTGTTACTTTTATTTTTTTAATTCTTATCCATATTTTTTAAAACTGCATTGTTGGTTAGGGGCTTGTAAGTAAGCATTTCACTAAGGTCTACACCTGTTTTATTCGTGGGCATGTGACTAATACAATTTGATTTGACCTTGGTAACAGTCTCCACACAGTTCCACCCAGATCACCCTTTCCTTGAAACCTGTATCAGCATGATAACCAGTTCCAGATTCAGTTCTAAATCACCATGGTAGCATCTACAGTTGATCCAATGTCAATTATGCACTGAGCTCCATAAGGACCATGAAAAAAAGATGAGTGGAAAATAGAAAGAGAGAAATTGAGATGGAGGTCTGAATTAAGGAGGCCCTCTAGCACTCAAACCTTCTGTTCCACTGATGTTTCCATGTTGGAGTCCCCTAGTCAGCCTTAGTTCTGCTCTATAATTCCTCTGTCCAGTGTCTGTGTTCTTTTGCCCATCTTAATATTTTCTTTTTATTGGCCAGTCTGAGATATGGCTTTTTCTTTGCAACTCTGCCTAGATGGCCAGCATCCCGGAGTCGCCTCTTCACTGTTGAAGTTGAGATTGGTGTTTTGCGAGTACTTATTACACACCACGGACCAACAGGGACAGTGTTGCAATCTACTGCAGAGATAGCCTGCAGAGTTCTATTTTACTATCCAGGTCTGTATCAAAACAATTTGAGCTTCTACTTCTAAAAATTCCCCTTTCCAGAAACAAGTCTCTCACCATTGCCGCTTGCTATAGACCACCCGCTGCCCCCAGCTGTGCCCTGGACACCATATGTGAATTGATTGCTCCCCATCTATCTTCTGAGCTCGTGCTGCTAGGTGACCTAAACTGGGATATGCTTAACACCCCGGCCATCCTACAATCTAAGCTTGATGCCCTCAATCTCACACAAATGATCTATGAACCTACCAGGTACAACCCCAAAACCGTAAACACGGGCACCCTCATAGATATCATCCTAACTAACTCGCCCTCCAAATACACCTCTGCTGTTTTCAACCAAGATCTCAGCGATCACTGCCTCATTGCCTGCATCCGTAATGGGTCTGCGGTCAAACAACCACCCCTCATAACTGTCAAACGCTCCCTAAAACACTTCAGCGAACAGGCCTTTCTAATCTACCTGGCCGGGGTATCCTGGAATGACATTGACCTCATCCCGTCAGTAGAGGATGCCTGGTTATTCTTTAAAAGTGCCTTCCTCACCATCTTAAATAAGCATGCTCAATTAAAAAAATGTAGAACCAGGAATAGATATAGCCCTTGGTTCACTCCAAACCTGTCTGCCCTTGACCAGCACAAAAACATCCTGTGGCGTTCTGCATTAGCATCGAATAGCCCCCGTGATATGCAACTTTTCAGGGAAGTTAGGAACCAATATACACAGGCAGTTAGGAATGCCAAGGCTAGCTTTTTCAAACAGAAATTGGCATCCTATAGTACAAACTCAAAAAAGTTCTGGGACACTGTAAAGTCCATGGAGAATAAGAGCACCTCCTCCCAGCTGCTCACTGCACTGAGGCTAGGAAACACTGTCACTACCGATAAATCCACAATAATTAAGAATTTCAATAAGCATTTTTCTACGGCTGGCCATGCTTTCCACCTGGCTACCCCTAACCCGGTCAACAGCCCTGCACTCCCCACAGCAACTCGCCCAAACCTCCCCCACTTTTCCTTCACCCAAATCCAGATAGCTGATGTTCTGATGTTCTGAAAGAACTGCAAAATCTGGACCCCTACAAATCAGCCAGGCTAGACAATCTGGACCCTCTCTTTCTAAAATTATCTGTTGAAATTATTGCAACCCTTATTACTAGCTTGTTCAACCTCTCTTTCGTATCGTCTGAGATTCCCATAGATTGGAAAGCTGCCAAGGTCATCCCCCTCTTCAAAGGGGGAGACACTCTAGACCCAAACTGCTACAGACGTATATCTATTCTACCATGCCTTTCTAAGGTCTTTGAAAGCCAAGTTAACTTCTCTAGGGTAGGGGGCAGCATTTTCACGTTTGGATGAAAAGCATACCCAAATTCAACTGCCAGTTACTCATCCCCAGAAGATAAAATATGCATATTATTATTAGATTTGGATAGAAAACACTCTGAAGTTTCTAAAACTGTTTAATCATGTCTGGGAGTATAACAGAACTTATTTAGCAGGCGAAACCCCGAGGACAAACCATTCAGATATATATTTTTTTGAGGTCACTGTCTTTTCAATGAGGTTTCATTGGGAAACCAGATTTCTAAGCGAATTGCTTGCAGTTCCTACGGCTTCCACTAGATGTCAACAGTCCTGAGAAATAGGTTGAGGTTATTCCTTTGTGTAATGAAGAAATACGGCCATCTTGAAGTCGAGGCACTCCAGGTGTCCTGGACATGCGCTTCAATCAAACAGAAGGCATGCTACATTTCGTTTTAATCCTGTATTGAACACATATCATCCCGTCTTCAATTTTATCGATTATTAACGTTAAAAAATACCTACAGTTGTTTTAAAAATGTAGTTTGACATTTTTTGGCAAAGTTTACAGGTAACCTTTGAGATATTTTGTTGTCACATTTGAGCAAGTTGGAACCGGTGTTTTTCTGGATCAAACGCGCCAAATAAATTGATATTTTGGATATATATCAACGGAATTAATCGAACAAAAGGACCATTTGTGATGTTTATGGGACATATTGGAGTGCCAACAACAGAAGCTCGTTAAAGGTAAGGCATGAATTATATTTTTATTTCTGCGTTTTGTGTCACGCCTGCAGGGTTGAAATGTTTTCTCTCTTTTGTTTACTAATGTGCTATGCTCAGATAATAGCATTGTATGCTTTCGCTGAAAAGCCTATTTGAATTCTGACATGTTGGCTGGATTCACAACCAGTGTAGCTTTAATTTGGTATCTTTCATGTGTGATTTAATGAAAGTTTGATTTTATAGTAATTTTCATAGTAATTAATTTTGATTTTGGCGCTCTGCATTTTCTCAGGCTTTTTGCCAAGTGATACAATAGCGTCTTGCCGAAACTCAGATTTTTGGATATAAATATGAACTTTACCGAACAAAAAATACATGTATTGTGTAACATGTAGTCCTATGAGTGTCATCTGATGAAGATTATCAAAGGTTAGTGATTAATTTTATCTCTATTTCTGCTTTTTGTTCCTGCTCTCTTTAGCTGGAAAAATGGCTGTCTTTTTCTGTGACTTGGCTCATACCTAACATAATCGTTTGGTGTGCTTTCATCGTAAAACCTTTTTGAAATCGGACACTTTGGCTGGATTTACAACAAGTGTAGCTTTAAAATGGTGTAAAATACTTGTATGTTTGAGGAATTTTAATTATGGGATTTCTGTTGTTTTGAATTTCACTGGGTGTTGACGAGGTGGGACGCTACCGTCCCACTTATACCAGAGAGGTTTCACCCACATTTCTAAATACTTTGAGGAAAGGGTTGAAAAAGTCAAATGGTTGAACAAAGGCAAGGAAAGATAAATTATTAGGGGCGGCAGTAGCTTCGAGGTTAGAAAGGAAGCCCGATATTCGAAAATTTGCAGGGAGTGATCTGTCAGGGTTACCAGCTACAGTATCTCTGTATACAGTACTACCTACAGCTGTTGTGCGCTTTTCTATTTCACTAGGCAAGTCAGTTAAGGACAAATACTTATTTACAATGACAGCTTACCCCGCCAAACCCTAACCTGGACAATGCTGGACCAATTGTGCACTGCCCTATGGGACTCCAAATTACAGCCAGTAGTGATACAGCCTGGAATCGAACCAGGGTCTGTAGTGATTCCTCTAGCAATGAGATGCAGTGCCTTAGACCGCTGCGCCACTTGGAAGCCCACTTGAGCAAGGCACTTTACCCCTAAATGCCCATGAGCTGCTCCCAGACTGTTGATCACTGTGACAGAATATCTGTGCAAATTACCAATGAAGAAAGTATGGTAAAAAGAGGCCAGACTATCTATGGTAGCTGTGCATGTAATGTATCTAGTCCCAAAATGGCTGCAAGGTTTCTAAGAGGCTCTGGTGAAGTTAAGTCTTTCAACATTCCATTAACATTAAGGTTGTACTATTGGTTATCGATGACAATGTGGAAGACGTACAGTTGAAGTCGGAAGTTTACATACCACTTAAATTCAGTTATTCACAATTCCTGACATTTAATCCTCGGACAAATTCCCTGTCTTAGGTCAATTAGGATCACCACTTTATTTTAAGAAT
This sequence comes from Salvelinus namaycush, assembly GCF_016432855.1. Lineage (NCBI taxonomy): Eukaryota > Metazoa > Chordata > Actinopteri > Salmoniformes > Salmonidae > Salvelinus > Salvelinus namaycush. Next base: position 58,277,052 of record NC_052309.1, on the reverse strand, counting down.
GTGAAATGTCAGAATAATACTAGAGAGAATGCTTTATTTCAGCTTTAAATATTTTTAATCACATTCCCAGTGGGTCAGAAGTTTACATACACTCAATTAGTATTTGGTAGCATTGCCTTTAAAACGTTTAACTTGGGTTAAACGTTTCGGTAGCCTTCCACAAGCTTCCCATAATAAGTTTTGTGAATTTTGGCCCATTCCTCATGACAGGGCTGGTGTAACTGAGTCAGGTTTGTAGGCCTCCTTGCTCGCACACGCTTTTTCAGTTCTGCCCACAGATTTTCTGTAGGATGGAGGTCAGGGCTTTGTGATGGACACTCCAATACCTTGACTTTGTTGTCTTTAAGCCATTTTGCCACAACTTTGGAAGTATGCTAGGGGTCATTGTCCATTTGGAATACCCATTTGTGTGGGTTCTATTTCAGACCAGAGGACATTTCTCCAAAAAGTACCATCTTTGTCTCCATGTGCAGTTGCAAACCGTAGTCTGGCTTTTTTATGGCGGTTTTGGAGCAGTGGCTTCTTCCTTGCTGAGCGGCCTTTCAGGTTATGTCGATATAGGACTCGTTTTACTGTGGATATAGATAATTTTGTACCCGTTTCCTCCAGCATCTTCACAAGGTCCTTTGCTGTTGTTCTGGGATTGATTTGCACTTTTCGCACCAAAGTACGTTCATCTCTAGGAGACAGAACGCGTCTCCTTCCTGAGCGGTATGACGGCTACATGGTCCCATGGTGTTTATACTTGAGTACTATTGTTTGTACAGATGAACGTGGTACCTTCAGGCGTTTGTAAATTGCTCCCAAGGATGAAGCAGACTTGTGGAGGTCTACAATTTTTTTCTGAGGTCTTGGCTGATTTCTTTTGATTTTCCCATGATGTCAAGCAAAGAGGTACTGAGTTTGACAGTAGTATGCCTTGAAATACATCCACAGGTACACCTTCAATTGACTCAAATGATGTCAATTAGCCTATCAGAAGCTTCTAAAGCCATGACAATTTTCTGGAATTTTCCACACTGTTTAAAGGCACAGTCAACTTAGTGTATGTAAACTTCTGACCCACTGGAATTGTGATACTGTGAATTATAAGTGAAATAATCTGTCTGTAAACAATTGTCGAAAAAACTACTTTTGTCATTCACAAAGTAGATGTCCTAACCGACTTGCCAAAACCATAGTTTGTTAACAAGAAATTTGTGAAGTGGTCGAAAAACGAGTTTGAATGACTCCAACATAAGTGTATGTAAACTTCTGACTTCAACTGTATATGCTGTTTTACACATGGTTAATGAAAATCTGTGTCTTCACTCTCAAAAAGGAATTTCTCATTCTTACCCTCAATCTTTGGAATCAAAAAGACCAGGTTCCACTCATTCAGCGTATCTTTAGTTTTTGACATGAAGACATTTAAGTATAGAAATAAAGAAATGTTGGAAACATAGCTAGCTAGCTAAACTAACTTGGCTACATCAAATTTAAGGTAAACTCTAACGTTAGCTAGCTTACAGAATTTGCATCCATCCTCCTCAACTTCACAAGCCCGACTAAACCTACCACTGTCAGAAACCATTGAAAACCAGTACATTTTTGGATCAGCTTAATATTGCGGAAAGATTGTTTCTTCCATCAATGTAATTGTCTGCATCATTTCCAATCCCAGATATATATATTTTTGTAAATATATATATCCATATATATACACATATGCATACATATACAGATATATACATACCTATATAGACATACATACTTTTTTTAGAAAATACCTTTATTATTCCCCGCAAACCCTACCACCCTTCCCCCAATTGGAGTAAACTAATAAACAATAAGACTTAGGCTTCTACCTTCAGTATATACATCTTATACACATTTTACAGACACAATCTATTTTACAATAGTTATATTTGTTTTGTTTTTAGTCCTTCCTCTATTTCTGATATCCATCCAGTTTGATTTCTATTTGTAACTGTGCTATTTCACAAAATGTCTGAACCTATATACATTTTACAGACCCTGTATGTTTTACATTGGTTATCTTGTTATTAGTCCCACCCTTCAGCTTCATTCAACCCCTCCCATCTAATCTCTCAACACCATCCGTTTTTGACACCATCTGTAGGTTTTCCTACTACAAAGCATGTAGAGGTCTGTAATTTTTTATCATAGGTACACTTCAACTGTGGGAGACGGAATCTAAAACAAAAATCCAGAAAATCACATTGTATGATTTTTAAGTAATTCATTTGCATTTTTTGCATGACATAATATTTGATACATCAGAAAAGCAGAACTTAATATTTGGTACAGAAACCTTTGTCTGCAATTACAGAGATCATACATTTCCTGTAGTTCTTGACCAGGTTTGCACACACTGCAGCAGGGATTTTGGCCCACTCCTCCATACAGACCTTCTCCAGATCCTTCAGGTTTCGGGGCTGTCGCTGGGCAATACGGACTTTCAGCTCCCTCCAAAGATTTTTATTGGGTTCAGGTCTGGAGACTGGCTAGGCCACTCCAGGACCTTGAGATGCTTCTTACGGAGCCACTCCTTAGTTGCCCTGGCTGTGTGTTTCTGGTCGTTGTCATGCTGGAAGACCCAGCCACGAGCCATCTTCAATGCTCTTACTGAGGGAAGGAGGTTGTTGGCCAAGATCTCGCGATACATGGCCCCATCCATCCTCCCCTCAATACGGTGCAGTCATCCTGTCCCCTTTGCAGAAAAGCATCCCCAAAGAATGATGTTTCCACCTCCATGCTTCACGGTTGGGATGGTGTTCTTGGGGTTGTACTCATCCTTCTTCTTCCTCCAAACACGGCGAGTGGAGTTTAGACCAAAAAGCTCTATTTTTGTCTCATCAGACCACATGACCTTCTCCCATTCCTCCTCTGGATCATCCAGATGGTCATTGGCAAACTTCAGACGGGCCTGGACATGCGCTGGCTTGAGCAGGGGGACCTTGCGTGCGCTGCAGGATTTTAATCCATGACGGCGTAGTGTGTTACTAATGGTTTTCTTTGAGACTGTGGTCCCAGCTCTCTTCAGGTCATTGACCAGGTCCTGCCATGTAGTTCTGGGCTGATTCCTCACCTTCCTCATGATCATTGATGCCCCACGAGGTGAGATCTTGCATGGCGCCCCAGACCGAGGGTGATTGACCGTCATCTTGAACTTCTTCCATTTTCTAATAATTGCGCCAACAGTTGTTGCCTTCTCACCAAGCTGCTTGCCTATTGCCCTGTAGCCCATCCCAGCCTTGTGCAGGTCTACAATTTTATCCCTGATGTCCTTACACAGCTCTCTGGTCTTGGCCATTGTGGAGAGGTTGGAGTCTGTTTGATTGAGTGTGTGGACAGGTGTCTTTTATACAGGTAACGAGTTCAAACAGGTGCAGTTAATACAGGTAATGAGTGGAGAACAGGAGGGCTTCTTAAAGAAAAACTAATAGGTCTGTGAGAGCCGGAATTCTTACTGGTTGGTAGGTTTTCAAATACTTATGTCATGCAATAAAATGCAAATGAATTACTTAAAAATCATACAATGTGATTTTCTGGATTTTTGTTTTAGATTCCGTCTCTCACAGTTGAAGTGTACCTATGATAAAAAATGACAGACCTCTACATGCTTTGTAGTAGGAAAACCTGCAAAATCGGCAGTGTATCAAATACTTGTTCTCCCCACTGCATATAACATTCTATTGGTTGCAAGAATTTTGTATAGTAATTTAAATTGAAGATTTCGAAGTTTTGAATCCATGTACCATGGAATGGGTACATCAAAAATCTCTTCCCAACTATTTTGCAATTTATATGGCACAGCTGTCAGTTTTTTGGTCTTTAAATGAAATTGGTATATGTTTTTATTTATCACACTTTTATTTAACCATTTATGTTCTTTAATACAGGGCCGACATACAAGTTCCTTACTTTTTCCCCCTTCTACTTGCCTCTTCCATTTTTGTGTTAATGCTGCAATTAGTTGGTTGTAATTTTGGGTAGAGCAGACATTTCCATATGTCTGTGTTAGCTGCATGTGTGACATAACTCCACCAGTCCTATTTATGATATCATTCAAAAAATTATAACGTTTTTTAAACATTTCTTAGAAAAATACGTTTTTTTTTATCAATTAGTATATTTGAGTTTAACCACAATATTTGTTGTATTATTTGTTCTGTCTTTTCAGGTGGATTGAACTGAAATTACAACCAACTTTCTAAGGCTTGTTTAAAAAATAACGATATTTTGGAGAATATTTCCTTTTCAAACAACCGAAAGTGAGCAGGTATAATCTGAATAAAGGGAAAAAGGCCATTCTTGAACATAGGATGAGACTCCTACCAATTTACTAGAGAACCAGTTTGGATTTAAGTATAACTTTTGTATGACTGATGCCTTTAGTGAGAGGTCTAATGCTTTAATATTTAATAATTTCTGCCGTCCGAATTCATATTCGTTATATAAATAGGCCCTTTTAATTTTGTCTGGTTTGCCATTCCAAATAAAATTTAATATTTTTTGTTCATATAATTTAAAAAGCAGGTCACTAGGTGTAGGCAAAACCATAAGCAAATAGGTAAACTGTGATATAATTAAAGAGTTAATCAGGGTGATTTTTCCACAAATAGACAGGTATTTTCCTTTCCATGGTAGCAAGATCTTATCTATTTTTGCTAACTTTCTATAAAAATGTATTGGAGTGAGATCATTTCTTTCTTTTGGGATTTGTATACCAAGTATGTCCACATCTCCGTCAGACCATTTAATTGGTAAACTACACGGTAATGTAAAATTTGCATTTTTAGTGATCCAATACGTAATATAGTACACTTATCATAATTTGGTTTTAATCCAGAGAGGGTAGCAAAAGTATCTAGATCCTCTATGAGGCCGTGGAGAGTTTCTAATTGTGGTTTTAAAAGAAAACATGAATCATCAGCGTACAATGACACCTTAGTTTTTAAAACAATGACGCCTTAGTACATTAAATCAAATCAAAATCAAATCAAATTTTATTTGTCACATGCGCCGAATACAACAGGTGTAGTTGTAGACCTTAACCAGCAATGCAGTTAAGAAAAAAGTGTTAAAGTATTTACTAAATAAACTTAAGTAAACAATAAATAAATACACATTTTAAAAATTAAAGAAGAAAATAGAAGAAAAATAAAACAATTAAAGAGCAACAATAAAATAACTGTAACGAGGCTATAAATAAATGTATAGCCTCGTTTATTTGCGTATTAGAGTACCTAAGGTTTGATTATAAACGTTGATTGACTTGTTTGGATAAGTTTATTGGTAACGTTTGGGATTGATATTGTATGCATTTTGAAGGAGGGAAACCGAGTGGATTATTGACTGAAGCGCGCCAGCTAAACTGAATTTTTATGGATATAAAGAAGGACTTTATCGAAAAAAAGGACCATTTGTAATGTAACTGGGACCTTTTGGAGTGCCAACAGAAGAAGATCTTCAAAGGTAAGGCATTTATTATATCGCTATTTCTGACTTTCGTGTCGCAACTCCCTGGTTTAAAATGATTTGTTATGCATTTGTGTGCTGGGAGCTGTCCTCAGATAATCACATGGTTTGCTTTCGCCGTAAAGCCTTTTTGAAATCTGACACGGCGGCTGGATTAACAACAAATTAAGCTTTATTTTGATGTATTGCACTTGTGATTTCATGAAAGTTAAATATTTATAGTAATTTCATTTGAATTTTGCGCTCTGCAATTTCACCGGATGTTGGCCAGATGGGACGATCCGCAAGAAGTTAAAGGTCTTACCCACATCGGCTGCGGAGCGTGTGATCACACAGTCATCCCGAACAGCTGGTGCTCTTGTGTGCTTCAGTGTTTCTTGCCTTGAAGCGTTCGCAGAAGTAATTTAGCTCATCTGGTAGGCTCGTGTCACTGGGCAGCTCGCGGCTGAGCTTCTCTTTGTAGTCCGTAATAGTTTGCAAGCCCTGCTACATCCGATGAGTGTCGGAGCTGGCGTAGTAGGTTTCAATCTTAGTCCTGTATTGACGCTTTGTCTGTTTGAGGGTTCGTCGGAGGGCATGGCGGGATTTCTTATAAGCTTCCGGGTTAGAGTCCCGCTCTTTGAAAGCGGCAGCTCTACCATTTAGCTCATTGCCGATGTTGCCTGTAATCCATGGCTTTTGGTTGAGGTATGTACGGTCACTGTGGGAAGACGTCATCAATGCACTTATTGATGAAGCCAGTGACTGATGTGGTGTACTCCTCAATGCCATCGGAGGAAACCACAGAGCATATTCCAGTCTGTGTTTGCAAAACAGTCCTGTACAGTGGTTCTTCCTTTAAAAGTTACGAGTTTATGCTGCGACCGTTAGTGGTAGAAGGTGGCATTCTGTCATTGCACCACACTATCACAAGGGGGAGTTAGAACGCTGATCTATCGGTAGTCTAAACTGTGGCTACTAATGGAGGCGTTTTCAGTCTGAGAGTCTCTCCTCTGGCACTAGAGTCCTGCATCAGGCAACAACAACAAAAACTGTCAGTGGTCCTGGAGTTTGGGGAAATACAATGGGGGAATTTCACTTTACATATAGACTGATGATTTTCCCAAAAATTTGCACAGTGGGCTTTTGGTTTCTCTCCCTCTAGAAACAGAAATAAATAATTCTAAATAACAAATTGGCTTTGTTTACAAATTAGTAACAATGTCTCACCCCATGTTCAAGAATGGCCTTTTCCCCTTTATTCCGATTATAATCGCTCACTTTCAGATATTTGAAACAAAATCATCTCCAAAATATTGTTATTTTTTAAACAAGCCATAGAAAGTTGGTTGCAATTTCAGTTTAAAAAAAATAATTAAGGAACTTACTTGCATTAAAGACCAAAATTGATTCAATAAAATTGTAATAAATAAAAATATATATACCACCGTCTCTTGCGCATGTCATTTTCCTTTCATAATGCATACTTATTCACAAAGCGATTATTATTATTATTAACCCTGCATTATAATTATATAAAAGCCCCTTACAGTGCCTTGCAAAAGTATTCATCCACCTTGGCGTTTTTCCTATTTTGTTGCATTACAACCTGTAATTTAAATAGATTTTTATTTGGATTTCATGTAATGGACATACAAAGTAGTCCAAATTGGTGAGGTGAAATGAAAAAAATAACTTGTTTAAAAAAATTCTAAAAAAAAAAAAAACGGAAAAGTGGTCTGTGCGTATGTATTCACCCCCTTTGCTATGAAGCCCCTAAATACAATCTGATGCAACCAATTACCTTCAGAAGTCACATAATTAGTTAAATAAATTCCACCTGGGTGCATTCTAAGTGTCACATGATCTGTCACATGATATCAGTGTATATATACACACCTGTTCTGAAAGGCCCCAGAGTTTGCAACCGCACTAAGCAAGGGGCACCACCAAGCAAGCGGCACCATGACGACCAAGGAGAGCTCCAAACAGGCAAGGGACAAAGATTTGGTGAAGTACAGATCAGGGTTGGGTTATAAAAAAATATCTGAAACTTTGAACATCCCACGGAGCACCATTAAATCCATTATTAAAAAATGGAAAGAATATGGCACCACAACAAACCTACCAAGAGAGGGCCACCCACCAAAACTCACGGACCAGGCAAGGAGGGCATTAATCAGAGCAGCAACAAAGAGACCAAAGATAACCCTGAAGGAGCTGCAAAGCTCCACAGCGGAGATTGGTGTAACGATCGTCATTGTAAGAATGGTCGGACCAAGATGCAGCGTGGGGTAGGTTAATCATATTTATTAATGATAACCAGCAACAAAACAAGAAAGAGAAACCAACGAAACGTACAGCCTTGTAGGGCTCAAAAGCAACAATACAAAAACAAGATCCCACAAACAACAGGTGGGAAAAGGCTTCCTAAATATGATCCCCAATCAGAGACAACGATAGACAGCTGCCTCTGATTGGGAACCGTACCAGGCCAACATAGAAATACAAAAAACTAGAATACCCACCCTAGTCACACCCTGACCTAACCAAAATAGAGAATAGAAAGTCTCTCTAAGGTCAGGGCGTGACAATTGGGGTATCTGTCCATAGGATCACTTTAAGCCGTACACTCCACAGAGCTGGGCTTTATGGAAGAGTGGCCAGAAAAAAAGCCATTGCTTAAAAAAAGAAATATGCAAACACGTTTGGTGTTCGCCAAAAGGCATGTGGGAGACTCCCCAAACATATGGAAGAAAGTACTCTGGTCAGATGAGACTAAAATGTAGCTTTTTGGCCATCAAGGAAAAAAAATGCTATGTCTGGCACAAACCCAACACCTCTCATCACCCCAAGAACACCATTCCCACAGTGAAGCATGGTGGTGGCAGCATCATGCTGTGGGGATGTTTTTCATCAGTAGGGACTGGTAAACTCAGACTTGAAGGAATGATGGATGGTGCTAAATACAGGGAAATTCTTGAGGGAAACCTGTTTCAGTCTTCCAGAGATTTGAGACTGGGACGGAGGTTCACCTTCCAGCAGGACAATGACCCTAAGCATACTGCTAAAGCAACACTCGAGTGGTTTAAGGGGAAACATTTAAATGTCTAAGGAAATTCCTAGTCAAAGCCAAGACCTTAATCCAATTGAGAATCTGTGGTATGACTTAAAGATTGCTGTACACCAGTGGTACCCATCCAACTTGAAGGAGCTGGAGCAGTTTTGCCTCGAAGAATGGGCAAAAATCCCAGTGGCTTGACATGCCAAGCTTATAGAGACTTGCAGCTGTAATTTCTGCAAAAGGTGGCTCTACAAAGTATTGACTTTTGCACGCTCATGTTTTTTGGTCTTATTTCTTGTTTGTTTCACAGTGGTAGGCATGTTGTGTAAACCAATTGATACAACCCCCCTAAAAATCTATTTTAATTCCAGGTTGAAAGGCAACAAAATAGGAAATATGCCAAGGGGGGTGATTACTTTCGCAAGCCACTGTATTTATTAGTCTAGCAATTAGGTTGGACCAACAATATTTTTGCTTTTGAGTTACATTAAAACTCACTGCAGTAAGATAGTGTTATGGTTAAATAGGCCTAGGGTTAGAGCTATTTTCATTTTGAAAAGTTAGTGTATTGGGGTAATATTTATCCTATATTATATACACCTCACATGTGACCCATAATAAGACCATGCAATTAGCCTATTAAAAATGTTTATCTGACTCCATAAAGATTATTAAAATATGCAAGCTATCATGTCCTGATCTGTTTCACCTGTCCTTGTGATTGTCTCCACCCCCTCCAGGTGTCGCTTATTTTCCCGGGTGTATTTATCACTGTTTCCTGTCTCACTGTGCCAGTTTGTCTTGTATGTTCAAGTCAACCAGCGCGATTTTCCCGTGCTCCTGCTTTTCTATTCTCTTTTACTAGTCCTCCCGGTTTTGTCCTTTGCCTGTTTTTCTGGACTCCATTCCCGCCTGCCTGACCATTCTGCCTGCCCTGACCTCGAGCCTGCCTGCCACTCTGTACCTCTGGAACTCTTTACTGGTTTTGACCTTTTGCCTGTCCATGACCATTCTCTTGCCTACCCCTTTTGGATTGTTAATAAATTTCTTGGACTCTAACCATCTGCCATCTGGGTCTCGCCTTGTGCCTTTATACGAGCAAGCATTAGGCAATTAGCTGACAAGCAAGAATTGGTCTGATTATTGTCTATATCACAGGCAGATATTTCATTAACATTGTACAATGAATGTATTCACATACAAGGCATAAAGCTTAAGTTACAAAGCCAGAGAGAGAGAGAGCACCTGATGATTTGTTTGGATTCAAAATCTGAGTTGCTGACCTTCTCAGAGGTGAGACATTATGGGGGTTGGAGAATAACACAGAAAATGCTGAATTCCTGAGACAACACAAAGGAATCCTTACATACAGTTGATAAGAGTCACTTCGGGGGCAGCCCTACACTTCACTCTTAGAAAAAAGGGTTCTGTGGGTGTCCCCATAAGATAACCCTTTTTAGTTCCAGGTACAACCATTTTGGGTTCAATGTAGAACCCTCTATGGAAAGAGTTCTACATGGAACCTGAAAGGGTTTTTACTGTGATCCAAAATGCATAGTTTTGACCAGTCCCAAAGGGGTCAGGGTCATGTCCCAATAGAAGGAACTTGGCAACTGGGTTGTCATGTATGTGAAGTGCACACTCTATCCTCTCCCTCTACATAAACGTCTCTCACTCTAACTTACTTTTCTCTATCTACATGTCTCTCACTCTAACTTGCTTTTCGCTCTTCAAACGAGCAGAGGTCACTGTTTTAATTCATCCTGCATCACAATTCTTTGTTTTTAACTTGCTCCCTCTTCCCGAATGTGGTGTCACTTTATATTAGAGGCTGCTTCCCTGAGGGATGCACAGCCAGAGTACATACAGCTCTCAGTTCAGAGCTCTCTGACTTGTCACTAATGTTAGCCTATCTCACTCACTTAAGCCCATCTAACCAGAAATATTGTTAAACATACAGTATCATTAAGTGAACTTCTCTGTACTTCGCTGGTGTTTTCAACTTATCACTGAGCTAATGTTAGTGTTTATTACTTTTCTCATGTTATTTTAACCTACATGTAATTTATAACTTGCAGACTTTTTTTTGCAATTGCAGTTCTCACACGCTTTCTCGGACTGACTTACAAATCTTAGTAAGTTCAATATGTGCCTCAACCTAGGCCTCGCTAACCACAGCCATATGCTAAGCTTTCATCCTGGTTCAATTTGGTAATACTGCATAAGTGCAATTGAGGTCAGGAGTCACTGCACCAAGCTAAAAATGGAGATACAGCTGTATGTGAGCTGGGGTGCTTATCCAAAAAAGGTATAACACACTGAAGATCAATTTAGAGATGGCTGAAGTATATTGAATTCAATAAATGTAAAGACTAAGCAAGAACAGACTTGCTCTGGAATGTCTGCTGGAATGTCTACCAATGGCATGTCCATCTTTTTGTGAGAAATTACACTAGTCATTTCAAAACATTTATAAAGTATAAATAGCCCACACTTTAAATGAGGCCACACAAAGACTTTAACTAATGATTAGTAAATGCTTTATAAGGACCTATATTAAACGGCTTACGACTGGTGTAATGATTAATAAATGATGAATAAACTATTTACGAAGTCATTATAACTGCTTTATTACGTGGAGATATTATAAAGTGATACCCACCGCTGTTGTCCTTGGCTTTGGTCGACATGTTTGTCAGTCTTATTTTGGTAATTGCTCAAAACTTTTCCCTCCTGTTCTCCATCACAAGTGCCTCATCTTAAAAAAAAAGTAGTGCACTAAATAAGGAATATGATGCAATTTGAGACGCAGCTGTAGGTTCGGCCCTAATTTATGTGCTCTCTGTCACCACCAGCCACATGGCAAATGGCTCAATACAATGCCCAAGGGCCAGTATGCACTTCCCCCCTCTGAGGGGCTAAAATGTATATCTCTCCACGGTATCCAGAGGACTGATTACTGGAATGTGTGATAGATACCAGACAAGGCTGCTGTAGGATTATTCTATCTAAAACTTGTCCTCTGAATAGAACTCTGAAGCGATTTACTGAGTATGGACGTATGATCTCTGTGGTTACTTGTAGTTGTTCAGAGTGAACTTTGACGACCAGGCGGTAGTTTGCCTAAGCAGTTAAGAGTGTTGGGCCAGTAAACGAAAGGTAGCTGGTTTGAATCCCTGAGCCGGCAAGGTGGAAAAATCTGCTGTACTGCCCTTGAGCAAGGCAGTTAACCCCCAACAACTGCTCTCCAGGTGCCGATGATGTCGATTAAGGCAGCCCCCCCTCAATTCTCTGATTTAGAGGAGTTGGGTTCAATGTGGAAGACACATTTCTGTTTACTACATTCAGTTGTGCAACTGACTAGGTATCCCCTTTCACTGTATGCAATTGTCCTACCGAGCTCACCCCCTCAGGTCATCACATGTAGATGCGACTCCCTTCCTTGATGATGCTGGTTGGTTTGATCTGATTGGATATCTTAGTTTAACTACCTTTTGGTTTTGTCTGTGTATTGGTCAACAATTGATTTTGAATACAAACAAGTCAGATCTGGTATAAATGGAATGAAGGTCTGTTGTTCTCTCTCATCCTATATCCTGTCACTTTGGAGAACGGCTGTATGATATTTTCTCATTTCCTAGGCTTCTAGGCCTAGTAAGCATCTAATTGTTCATGCTTTGTCTTCGAAGTTAACTTTTGGTGTCTAAATGCCTAGAATTACGCTTTATGTATTGTATGTGAATCCATTCATTTTACAAAGTTATTAAATAATATTTCCTTTGATATTCACTTCTCATGACCATTCCTTGATCTTAGTCAGCTAGACACATAATACTTGATTGCACATGGTTTTTCTATAATGTTAAATGGAGTCAGATATTTCATTTAGACTTTGTCAACATACAAATTGCATAGTCTTATCACGGGTCGCAGGTGAAGTGGTGTGTGTGTGTGTGTGTATATATATATATATATATATATATATATATATATATATATATATATATATATATATATATATATATACACTACCGTTCAAAAGTTTGGGGTCACTTAGAAATGTCCTTGTTTTTGATAGAAAAGCACTTTATCTTTGTCCATTAAAATAACATAAAATTGATCAGAAATACAGTGTAGACATTGTTAACGTTGTAAATGACTATTGTAGCTGGAAATGGCTGATTTTTAATGCAATATCTACATAGGCCTACAGAGGCCCATTATCAGCAACCATCACTCCTGTGTTCCAATGGCACGTTGTGTTAGCTAATCCAAGTTTATAATTTAAAAGGCTGTTGAACAAGTTGAGGCGACTAAATTACTTCGCGTTACCTTAGATTGTAAACTATCATGGTCAAAACATATAGATTCAATGGGTGGAAAGATGGGGAGAGGCCTGGCCGTAATAAAAAGATGCTCTGTTTTTGACACCACACTCCAAAAAGCAAGTTCTGTAGGATTTAGTTTTGTCTAATCTTGATTATTGTCCAGTCGTGTGGTCCAGTGCTGCAAGGAAAGACCTAGTTAAGCTGCAGCTGGCCCAGAACAAAGTCACGTTTTGCTCTTGATTGTAATAAGAGGGCTGATATAAATACAATGCATGCCAGTCTCTCTTGGCTAAGAGTTGAGGAGAGACTGACTGCATCATTTGTTCTTTTAATAAGAAACATTAATGTGTTGAAAATCCCAAAATGTTTGCATAGTCAACTTACTCACAACTCTGACACACACACTTATCCCACTAGACATGCCAGCAGGGGTCTTTTCACAGTCCCCAAATCCAGAACAAATTCAAGAATGTGTACAGTATTATATAGAGCCCTTATTGCATGAAACTTCCTTCCATCTCATATTTCTCAAATGAACAGCAAACGTGGTTTCAAAAACAGATAAAGCAACACCTCGCGGCACAACGCCTCTCCCCTAGTTGACCTAGATAGTTTGTGTATGCATTGATATATAGGCTATGTGTGCCTTTTTATGTAGTTCTGTCCTTGAGCTGTTCTTGTCTAATGATATTCTGTATTATGTCATTCTGTATTATGTTTCATGTTTTGTGTGGACCCCAGGAAGAGTTTTTGCAACAGCTAATGGGGATCCTAATAAAATACCAAAAATACCAAATATTGAATCTAAGACAGGATATTCTAACCAGGCAAGTTGTGTTATCTAACTACAGTACCAGTCAAAAGTTTGGACACCTATTCATTCATGGGTTTTTCTTTATTTTTACTATTTTTAAGCTATGAAATAATTTATATGGAATCATGTCATCAAAATATATTTGAGATTCTTTAAAGAAGCGACCGTTTGCCTTGATGACAGCTTTGCACACTAATGGCATTCTCTCAACCAGCTTCATGAGGTAGTCACCTGGAATGCATTTCAATTAACAGGTGTGCCTTTTTAAAAAGTACATTTGTGGAATGTCTTTCCTTCTCATTGCGTCCGAGCCAATCAGTTGTTCTGTGACAAGGTAGGGGTGGTATACAGCAGATAGCCCTATTTGGTGAAAGACCCAGTCCATATTATGGCAAGAACAGCTCAAATAAGCAAAGAGAAACGACAGTCCATCATTACTTTAAGACATGAAGGTCAGTCAATGCGGAAAAAAAGTGCAGTCGCAAAAACCATCAAGCGCTATGATGAAACTGGCTCTCATGAGGACCGACACAGGAAAGGAAGACCCACAGTTACCTCTGCTGCAGAGGATAAGTTCATTAGAGTTACCAGCCTCAGAAATTGCAGCCCAAATAAATGTTTCAGAGTTCAAGTAACAGACACATCTCAACATTAACTGTTCAGAGGAGACTACGCGAATCAGGCCTTCATGGTCGAATTGCTGCAAAGAAATCACTACTAATTTAAGTAACCTAATTGATGTCCCTTTAACTGCCCTAAATGCCTCTACTGATCCTACAGCTATTGTATTCAATAATCATGTGCCTATGAACCAGATTTATATTGTTAGCACTAAGCCACTGTGCCCTAGGAGGAATTCCACTGTGTGCAGCTCACCCTGTACTAACATAAAGAACATGAGCACATTTACTGCTGCTTTCCAGTAAATCAATACAAGCAAGTAAGCATCCCAGAAGAAAAGTGCTCAAAATAGACCACATTAATTAACATATGTAGCTTAAAACACTATCAACGTTTCCCTTTACTGTGGCAGTTGTGATCGAATCAACGCAATATTAGCCACTTTCAATGACACATACCGAAACAAAACAAACTTATGCAAGAGATGTTGTAAGCATAACGCGTCAGAGTATGACTCTATTATGGATGACTCAGCCTGTACTCTACACAGACCGGTGTGGCATAACCAATCAGAGGTGCAGTAGGCCTATACCAAAAGACCATTGCCATATATGGATCTGTGCCATTTACTTTGAACTGGACTGTGTTTACAGCTGTGGTTGTGAGTAGATGCCTTGCTTTGAGATCAAAGCAAGAGCTGCATGTAGCAATGTGTGGACTTTTTTTGTTGTTGCTAGTTAGTGAGTTATTAGCCCAGTTATAGATACTTTGTAGTCAGCAATAGGGGAATGATTTCTTCCTACAAGAGCACAAAACATTTACATTTCTAGATATCTTTGACAAGCAAGTCAGGTGAAGAGCTTGTTTTTGTCTTAAAGTGGCAACATTGTATTTTGAGACAGGCTTGAATAAGCTAAGTAGCTAATAGGCAGAGGGTAGCGTAATTTGTCTGATTCTCTGTAATAATGGTATGGGAATAATAATTCATTTTGTAAAGTGGTTTCTTGTGTCAAACACAACAACATTTTCAGTCAACTCCTTGTCTGAAGGACAAGTGGATAAACAGGTTAATGTCAAGCCCTGAGTGTTTTTTCAAAAGTCTCATGCAATGATGGCTATGCTGAACACCACACATTGGCTGCTGCTGTAGGTGTAACGATCTTCGTCTGGAGAAAGAGAGGAGGACCAAAGCACAGCGTGGTAAGTGTTCATGATGAAACTTTAATAGAACAAACTGAACACTGAAATACAAAACAATAAATGAACGAACGAAAACCGAAACAGTTCCGTGTGGAACACACAGACACGGAAGACAACCACCCACGAAACCCAGGTGAAAAAAGGCTACCTAAGTATGATTCTCAATCAGAGACAACTAACGACACCTGCCTCTGATTGAGAATCATACCAGGCCAAACGAAAAAACCAACATAGAAACACAAACATAGATAACCCACCCAACTCACGCCCTGACCATATTTAAACAAAGAAATAACAAAAGAACTAAGGTCAGAACGTGACAGTAGGTGGAATGATAGAACAGCTATTTCCATGTTAAAATATTATGGGATGCATTTTGTCCATTGTTTTTGATGGTAGTCCATTCTGGTAGGCATACATTATGATCAAATAGCCACAGTAGCGTACATGGCCACTGTTAATACTGTAACTTAAAGCCGATACAGCCTCGGTGTTCACAGTAAACGCACGCTGGAAGATGCACATAATTTCACAACATTCAAGTTTACGCTGAAATTTGCTCAGTGCCGAAAAAATTTGAGGGAACATTGTTCCCAAGGTGTTGATTCTGTTGAAATGCCTGAAGACTGCCTGTAAATAGAATTAACTACAGTGGTTCTTCCTTTAAAAATGTTTAGCTTATGCCGCGACCGTTTGTGGTAGATGGTGGCAGATTGCGGTAAATTGCATCATTCTGGCAACAATGGCTGACAATTAAATAACGTGCCATAGAATTCTGCGGCAAACCGCAAGCTGTGCTGGAGTACGCCACAACTTTTAAAGGAAGAACCACTGTACCTAGTATAGTGCATTGTAAATTTGGTTCTGGGTTCCAAAGACCTGTATACAGATGTAGGATCTTAATTTGAGCCAATTTGCTACAGCAGGAAAAAAAACTTGCAGCAACGGGAAATGTGAATTGTGTAGTGGTTGATGCATTTGTCGTTAGGACAAATGAAGTGGCATTTTAAAGTGGAAATTACAAGATTTAGAAACCTTTTTAAACCATGAATACACTACAAGTTAGCATTTTCAGCAACAAAAGTGATCAAATTAACATCCTACATCTGTATTCTAAAAATGCAATCCTCTAATCCACACACACAGAGATAGGATGTATATCGGGTACGTAACTTGACACCCTGACTGAGGGCACAGTTCCTCTGTCTGGCTGGGGTTATTCATCTGTGCCTGGGCTGCCAGGGAGCTGCTGGACAGAAAGTTGCAGACACCACCTTAGCTGCCCATCAGACAGTCAGCACACTGGCCCATAACAAATTATGTCACTTATAAAGTATCCTACTAGGGTTGCCAGATTTCAGATTTTGCAAAACTGGACAATATTGTGCAGGCACAATGGTGTGGGGACTTTGGAGACAGAGCTACCAGAACAAGTTTGAGTTATTGTAATATTCTTCTTTAAGAAACTGTATGGATTCTGACGGGACAGTTTCTCAAGTGTTTGTACAGGGTCCGGTCAGAAGTCAGTGAGATATTGTAATACCTGACCTGCAGACAGTCATGCCGATATTAGTGCTATCTTACTGTTGGAAAAACCTTTTAAAGAACAATAATGTTGAGAGGTCAATTTTAATTTTCCAATTTAAACACACAGATCAATCAACCTTCTGAGCCTCATTTGTTTAATCTTGAAAAGAAGAAAGGGGTCAAAGTTATTCCTGTGATTTCATCAATAAATGTCAGAGAGAAAGTTGAAGTACTGAAGGGGAGAGAGATAAATATTTATATTCAGTCAGCTAGACTAAGACCTGCACAAGTAACGTTGTACTTTCCCCCCTGTTTTTTGTCTCTATACACTTAATGGGCCACCAAAAATCGAACTTTGTAAATTGTTTACAAATTCCCTGAAGTCGGCCTGTATAACACTCTATAACAGCACCCGCCCTTGGGCCCAGGTCAAAAGTAGTGCACTAGATAGGGAATAATGACCCATTTTGGATGCAGGCATTGACTTATGCTCTAACTATTATAGGAACGGAGACATAATAATGCAAATATACCGCAAAAGGGCACACTGGTCAGAGAGAACCTAGACAGCTCTTCAATCTATTGCCTGCATAGCCACGCCAGTCACCTAGAATTAAAGTCATGAATCTCTAAACACACCCCTTTCATTCCCTCTTGCCTGATTTAATGCATTGTAATGAACTCTAATGATCCGCATAGAGAGGAGAAGGGTTGGGGAGATAGAGAACCTGAGTTGACTTACCACTCACTTGAATCGAAGTGCAGTTGTGCATAACATGGAAATGCTTTACTAACATGTGTAAATACATGCAGGGTTGGTTTCCTGGGCACAGATTAAACCTGGTTCTGGATTAAAAAGCAAACTCAATGGAGAATCTCAATTGAAAGTGCTGTTCAGTCCAGGACGAGGCTTAACCTGTGTCTGAAATAGTAAGCTTATCATGAATATTGAATACATTCAGTAATACCCATGAATAAGGCATCTCATTTATAAGCACTATTACTAATGTAGTGGTACTGGTGTCATGGTAGCTCTGTTTACCTGTTGGCTGGCTGGGTCGCGAATTAAAAGTACGTATCTCAGAGCGTCGTGCAAAAACTTGACTTACCCAGTTGCGGCCCACTTTTTAGAAGCAAACCACTCGGTTTCGTCTCTGTGTTATATTGGCATCGAACATGCCACCCTCCCTAGGAGAGGGGGTGACCTTGATAATTTATTGTTAAAACGAGAGGCTGCCTGGATCTTTAATTTAAAGATCGTAGACTTTGATCTGAAGCCATTCTTGTGATTATTGTGGAGTAGTGTGCCATTGTAATTGTTTGTAAGCTTGTGTAGTCTAATATGAATCTATGATGGTATGCTATCCATTTGTTTTTTTGTATGCTGTTCTTTGTATGCCATTTTAATATTTGATAATTAACCAATGATATTAGGCCACACTTGGCCATGATTACAGACACCTGTGTCTTTTGACACTATATAAACGAGTCATACCGCAGTGTTTGATCATACCCTGATGAAGACAGCTTGGCTGTCGAAACGTTGGACATTAAATTTTTGCTTCTGCGCTCCTAGAGTGTGCGGCTCTCCTTTATTTTCAGGCTGGCTGGGTTGACCCACGCATGGCCAAGAGAGGGAAAGTGGAATTAAGGCCTTCACATGTGTCCTGAATGTGTCCTGATTTCCTTTCGCTGTGCTATATGTGCTTTCCTTTCGAAAGCTCTGTATGCACTTTCAGTAGCCTGATACAGTAGAGATCCAGATACAATGTGAGTCCGTCCACCTCCGGAGGAGGTCAGCCAGATATGATCACAATCAGATCACATGCGCTTTTATTATCTGGTTCTCTAAACTGGATACAGGTCTTTAATACCAAGTGTAAATGGAGTCTATCCTTGTACGATCGGGATCCTGGGGCGTTTGGTACCCTGATCAGTGCTAAGTGTGTAAAACGCAAACTAATCCTAGTCCCTTCCCAAGTGGTGGGTCCAAGATCCAGGAACACAGTACCACAGTACCAGAGTAGTGTGACACTGTTCGGTAGAGTTGTATGTGTGTGCATACTCATCATTCATAAATTAAAACTAAAGTATTACTAAATTGACTATTCACATTAGCTCTGTGACAGTGGAGGCTCCTCGGAGGAGGAAGGGGAGGATAAGTCTCAGTGAATTTCAGAAAAACTTAAATAGTGAAATAGAAAAAAAGTTATAATTTTTTGATATAACTATACTAAATATATATTCAAGTAACCAAATAATTTATTAAAACACACTGTTTTGCAATGAAGGTCTACTGTAGCCTCAACAGCACTCTGTAGAGTAGAGACCGAAAGAGGAGAGAGAAAGAAATGCACGCAGGGAGAGAGATCAGTATAATTACACTTCTATTCCTGCAGCATGAATAAGACATCATTACGTAGATAATGGGCTCTGAGTGTCCCCAGCAGTTTCTCACATGCTCCCAGTCTGGAGGTGTGTGTGTGTGTGTGTGTGTGTGTGTGTGTGTGTGTGTGTGTGTGTGTGTGTGTGTGTGTGTGTGTGTGTGTGTGTGTGTGTGTGTGTGTGTGTGTGTGTGTGTGTGTGTGTGTGTGTGTGTGTGTGTGTGTGTGTGAGAGAGAGAGAAAGAGTGTATGTATGTGAAGGGGGGTATGAGAGAGAGCAAGAGCCAGAGGGGGAAAAAAGTATGTGTGCATGTTCAGGAATACTTCCTTCCAGGCAGAAGGGAAACTGTTGTGTGACTGGTGATTGAATTGAGCCCTGTGGGATTCTGACGACCAATTACCTCCTACTGTCACCCCCTTCTCCCTTCCCCTTCTCCCCCTCCACCTGAAAGGAGAGGCTCTTCTTTCCCTCTTTTTGATCCGAGTCTCACTAAATGAAATGGAAGCTCAGGAGAGAGGAGGAGGAGAAAGAGAGTGGGAAGGATAATAATGCCTTGATAATAGGAGGTAATATTTACCACTTCAACGACCCTGCCCTTAAAATTAAATTGAAATTGAGAAAGGGATAGAGAGAGAGGGGGATAGATAGACTGAGAGAGGGATATAGAGAGAGAGGGGAGTAGGGGAAGTGACATTCCAATGCCTACCTGTGGAGTTCTGTGTTTTAAATGTCAAGCAGTGGGAGTCAGAGAGGGTGGGAGTAGGGGGGTAGCGGAAGTGGGCCAGGAGGAGAGGCAGAATTCCGGTCAGCTACAGAATCAGGTGGGACCACTTTAAAATAGCTGGGAGCAGTAGCTTAGCTATATCGTGACAGCACATACAGGGTCGATTTCCCAGACACACATTCAGCCTATACCTGGACTAAAAGCAAATTTAATAGAGAATTTCCATAGTGTATAGTCGTGTGTAAAGTCAGAGGGCATCACTACTTTTGGATTACCAATGCTAGTGTAAAGGACGTGACTCTGCCTGCTTAGTGAGTACCACTTCATCTCACGCGGCTCGAACCCAGGACTTCTGTGTTGTGTTGGAAGAATGAGACTTTGTTCTTTATAAAGGACTCTGGTTTATTAGCGATCACTCTAGCATGCTCATGTTCCTCAGCTAGTATATTAACAACGTTTAGCCAAAGTACAGTAGCCCTTCTGGATAACAATAAGGTGAGTCAAAAGACCCACACAACAAACTCACAGGAGCTATATAAATCCAAATCTAATTTTATTGGTCACATACACATATTTAGCAGATGTTATTGCGGGTGTAGCGAAATTCTTGTGTTCAAAGCTCTGACAGTGCAGTAATAACTAACAACACACAACAATACTAACAAATCTAAAAGTAAAATAATGGAATTAAGAAATATAGAAATATTAGGATGAGCAATGTCGGAGTCCGGAAAATAAGTAAATAAATACGTAAATAAATATACAGTACCAGTCAAAAGTTTGGACACACCAACTCATTCAAGGGTTTCTCTTTATGTTTAATATTTTCTACATTGTAGACTTTTTGGGAAGACATCAAAACTATGAATTAACATATATGTAATCATGTAGTAACCAAAAAAGTGTTAAACAAATCAAAATATATTTGAGATTTGAGATTCTTCAAAGTAGCCACCTTGATGACAGCTTTGCACACTCTTGGCATTCTCTCAACCACCAATTTTTTAATTTTATTTATTTTTACTTTATTTAACTAGGCAAGTCAGTTAAAAACAAATTCTTATTTTCAATGACGGCCTAGGAACAGTGGGTTAACTACCTGTTCAGGGGCAGAACGACAGATTTGTACCTTGTCAGCTCGGGGATTTGAACTTGCAACCTTTCGGTTACTGGCCCAACGCTCTAATCACTAGGCTACCCTGCCGCCCCTGCCGCCCCAATTAACAGGTGTGCCTTCTTAAAAGTTAATTTGTGGAACTTCTTCCTTTTTAATGCATTTGAGCCAATCAGTTGTGTTGTGACGAGGTAGGGGTGATATACAGAAGATAGCCCTATTTGGTGAAAGACCAAGTCCATATTATAGTAAGAACAGCTCAAATAAAGAGTAATCAAATCAAATCAAATGTATTTATATAGCCCTTCGTACATCAGCTGATATCTCAAAGTGCTGTACAGAAACCCAGCCTAAAACCCCAAACAGCAAGCAATGCAGGTGTAGAAGCACGGTGGCTAGGAAAAACTCCCTAGAAAGGCCAAAACCTAGGAAGAAACCTAGAGAAGAACCAGGCTATGAGGGGTGGCCAGTCCTCTTCTGGCTGTGTCGGGTGGAGATTATAACAGAACATAGCCAAGATGTTCAAATGTTCATAAATGACCAGCATGGTCAAATAATAATAATCACAGTAGTTGTCGAGAGTGCAGCAAGTCAGCACCCCAGGAGTAAATGTCAGGTGGCTTTTCATAGCCGATTATTAAGAGTATCTCTACCGCTCCTGCGGTCTCTAGAGAGTTGAAAACAGCAGGTCTGGGACAGGTAGCACGTCCGGTGAACAGGTCAGGGTTCCATAGCCGCAGGCAGAACAGTTGAAACTGGAGCAAAAGCACGGCCAGGTGGACTGGGGACAGCAAGGAGTCATCATGCCAGGTCGTCCTGAGGCATGGTCCTAGGGCTCAGGTCCTCCGAGAGAGAGAAAGAAAGAGAGAATTAGAGAGAGCATACTTAAATTCACACAGGACACCGGATAAGACAGGAGAAGTACTCCAGATATAACAAACTGACCCTAGCCCCCGACACATAAACTACTGCAGCATAAATACTGGAGGCTGAGACAGGAGGGGTCAGGAGACACTGTGGCCCCATCCGATGATACCACCGGACAGGGCCAAACAGGAAGGATATAACCCCATCCACTTTGCCAAAGCACAGCCCCCACATCACTAGAGGGATATCTTCAACCACCAACTTACCATCCTGAGACAAGGCCGAGTATAGCCCACAAAGATCTCCGCCACGGCACAACCCAAGGGGGGGCGCCAACCCAGACAGGAAGATCACGTCAGTGACTCAACCCACTCAAGTGACGCACCCCTCCTAGGGACGGCATGAAAGAGCACCAGTAAGCCAGTGACTCAGCCCCTGTAATAGGGTTAGAGGCAGAGAATCCCAGTGGAGAGAGGGGAACCAGCCAGGCAGAGACAGCAAGGGCGGTTCGTTGCTCCAGAGCCTTTTCGTTCACCTTCACACTCCTGGGCCAGACTACACTCAATCATATGACTCACTGAAGAGATGAGTCTTCAGTAAAGACTTATAAGTTGAGACCGAGTCTGCGTCTCTCACATGGGTAGGCAGACCATTCCATAAAAATTGAGCTCTATAGGAGAAAGCCCTGCCTCCAGCTGTTTGCTTAGAAATTCTAGGGACAATTAGGAGGCCTGCGTCTTGTGACCGTAGCGTACGTGTAGGTATGTACGGCAGGACCAACTCGGAAAGATATGTAGGAGCAAGCCCATGTAACACTTTATAGGTTAACAGTAAAACCTTGAAATCAGCCCTTGCCTTAACAGGAAGCCAGTGTAGTAGGGAAGCTAGCACTGGAGTAATATGATCACATTTTTTGGTTCTAGTCAGGATTCTAGCAGCCGTATTTAGCACTAACTGAAGTTTATTTAGTGCTTTATCTGGGTAGCCGGAAAGTAGAGCATTGCAGTAGTCCAACCTAGAAGTAACAAAAGCATGGACCAATTTTTTGCAATGTTACGTAGATGGAAAAAAGCTGTCCTTGAAACAGTCTTGATATGTTCGTCAAAAGAGAGATCAGGGTCCAGAGTAACGCCGAGGTCCTTCAGTTTTATTTGAGACGACTTTACAACCATCAAGATTAATTGTCAGATTCAACAGAAGATCTCTTTGTTTCTTGGGACCTAGAACAAGCATCTCTGTTTTGTCCGAGTTTAAAAGTAGCAAGTTTTCAGCCATCCACTTCCTTATGTCTGAAACACAGGCTTCTAGCGAGGGCAATTTTGGGGCTTCACCATGTTTCATTGAAATGTACAGCTGTGTGTCATCACAGTGTGTCATTCATAGCAGTGAAAGTTAACATTATGTTTTCGAATGACATCCCCAAGAGGTAAAATATATAGTGAAAACAATAGTGGTCCCAAAACCGAACCTTGAGGAACACCGAAATGTACAGTTGATTTATCAGAGGACAAACCATTCACAGAGACAAACTGATATCTTTCCGACAGATAAGATCTAAACCAGGCCAGAACTTGTCCGTGTAGACCAATTTGGGTTTCCAATCTCTCCAAAAGAATGTGGTGATCGATGGTATCAAAGGCAGCACTAAGGTCTAGTAGCACGAGGACAGATGCAGAGCCTCGGTCTGACGCCATTAAAAGGTCATTTACCACCTTCACAAGTGCAGTCTCAGTGCTATGATGGGGTCTAAAACCAGACTGAAGCATTTCGTATACATTGTTTATCTTCAGGAAGGCAGTGAGTTGCTGCGCAACAGCTTTTTCAAATTTTTTTGAGAGGAATGGAAGATTCGATATAGGCCGATAGTTTTTTTATATTTTCTGGGTCAAGGTTTGGCTTTTTCAAGAGGGGCTTTATTACTGCCACTTTTAGTGAGTTTGGTACACATCCGGTGGATAGAGAGCCGTTTATTATGTTCAACATAGGAGGGCAAAGCACATGAAGCAGCTCTTTAAGTAGTTTAGTTGGAATAGGGTCCAGTATGCAGCTTGAAGGTTTAGAGGCCATGATTATTTTCATCATTGTGTCAAGAGATATAGTACTAAAACACTTAAGTGTCTCTCTTGATCCTAGGTCCTGCCAGAGTTGTGCAGACTCAGGACAGCTGAGCTTTGGAGGAATACGCAGATTTAAAGAGGAGTCCGTAATTTGCTTTCTAATGATCATGATCTTTTCCTCAAAGAAGTTCATGAATTTATTACTGCTGAAGTGAAAGCCATCCTCACTTGGGGAATGCTGCTTTTTAGTTAGCTTTGCGACAGTATCAAAAATAAATGTAGGATTGTTCTTATTTTCCTCAATTAAGTTGGAAAAATAGGATGATCGAGCAGCAGTGAGGGCTCTTCGATACTGCATGGTACTGTTTTTCCAAGCTAGTCGGAAGACTTCCAGTTTGGTGTGGCGCCATTTCCGTTCCAATTGTCTGGAAGCTTGCTTCAGAGCTCGGTATTTTCTGTATACCAGGGAGCTAGTTTCTTATGACAAATGTTTTTAGTTTTTAGGGGTGCAACTGCATCTAGGGTATTGCGCAAGGTTAAATTGAGTTTCTCAGTTAGGTGGTTAACTGATTTTTGTCCTCTGACTTCCTTGGGTAGGCAGAAGGAGTCTGGAAGGGCATCAAGGAATCTTTGTGTTGTCTGAGAATTTATAGCACGACTTTTGATGCTCCTTGGTTGGGGTCTGAGCAGATTATTTGTTGCGATTGCAAACGTAATAAAATGGTGGTCCGATAGTCCAGGATTATGAGGAAAAACATTAAGATCTACAACATTTATTCCATGTGACAAAACTAGGTCCAGAGTATGACTGTGGCAGTGAGTAGGTCCAGAGACATGTTGGACAAAACCCACTGAGTCGATGATGGCTCCGAAAGCCTTTTGGAGTGGGTCTGTGGACTTTTCCATGTGAATATTAAAATCACAAAAAATTTGAATATTATCTGCTATGACTACAAGGTCCGATAGGAATTCAGGGAACTCAGTAGGGAACGCTGTATATGGCCCAGGAGGCCTGTAAACAGTAGCTATAAAAAGTGATTGAGTAGGCTGCATAGATTTCATGACTAGAAGCTCAAAAGACGAAAACGTCATTTTTTTTTTGTAAATTGAAATTTGCTATCGTAAATGTTAGCAACACCTCCGCCTTTGCGGGATGCACGGGGGATATGATCACTAGTGTAACCAGGAGGTGAGGCCTCATTTAACACAGTAAATTCATCAGGCTTAAGCCATGTTTCAGCAGGCCAATCACATCAAGATTATGATCAGTGATTAGTTCATTGACTATAACTGCCTTTGAAGTGAGGGATCTAACATTAAGTAGCCCTATTTTTAGATGTGAGGTATCACAATCTCTTTCAATAATGGAAGGAATGGAGGAGGTCTTTATCCTAGTGAGATTGCTAAGGCGAACACTGCCATGTTTAGTTTTGCCCAACCTAGGTCGAGGCACAGACACAGTTTCAATGGGATAGCTGAGCTGACCACACTGACTATGCTAGTGGCAGACTCCACTAAGCTGGCAGGCTGGCTAACAGCCTGCTGCCTGGCCTGCACCCTATTTCATTGTGGAGCTAGAGGAGTTAGAGCCCTGTCTATGTTGGTAGATAAGATGAGAGCACCCCTCCAGCTAGGATGGAGTCCGTCACTCCTCAGTAGGCCAGGCTTGGCCCTCTTTCTGGGGCTACTGTAGTCCCAGAAAGAGGGCCAATTATCTACAAATTCTATCTTTTGGGAGGGGCAGAAAACCATTTTCAACCAGCGATTGAGTTGTGAGACTCTGCTGTAGAGCTCATCACTCCCCCTAACTTGGAGGGGGCCAGAGACAATTACTCGATGCCGACACATCTTTCTAGCTGATTTACACGCTGAAGCTATGTTGCGCTTGGTGACCTCTGACTGTTTCATCCTAACATCATTGGTGCCGACGTGGATAACAATATTTCTATACTCTCTACACTCGCCAGTTTTAGCTTTAGCCAGCACCATCTTCAGATTAGCCTTAACGGCGGTAGCCCTGTAAACAGTGTATGATCGCTGGATGATTCGTTTTAAGTCTAATACTGCGGGTAATGGAGTCGCCAATGACTAGGGTTTTCAATTTGTGAGAGCTAATGGTGGGAAGCTTCGGCGTCTCAGACCCCGTAACAGGAGGAGTAGAGACAAGAGAAGGCTCGGCCTCAGACTCCGACTTGCCGCTTAATGGGGAAAACCATAAACCATTGAAAGTTTCTGTCGGCTGAATGAGCGACACCGGTTGAGCATTCCTACAGCATTTCCCTCCAGAAGCCATGAGAAAGTTGTCCGGCTGCGGGGACTGTGCGAGGGGATTTATACTACTATCTGTACTTACTGGTGGCACAGACGCTGTTTCATCCTTTACTACACTGAAATTACCCTTGCCTAACGATTGCGTCTGAAGCTGGGCTAGCAGCACAGCTATCCTCGCCGTAAGGCGATTGTATTCCTGTATATTATGAGTACAGCGACTGCAATTAGAAGGCATCATGTTAATGTTACTACTTAGCTTTGGCTGTTGAAGGTGCTGACGAACCATGTCCAGATAAAGCGTCCGGAGTGAAAAAGTTGAATGAAAAAAAAAAGTTGTGAGGATAAAACAAAAAATATAAACAGTAATTAAAAAGTAAAGTTGTAGGTAGCAAAGTAAGGTTGGCAACAAAACGCACAACAACACGTCTGCAAGTTGCAAGTTCAAATGACAGTCCATCATTACTTTAAGACACGCAGGTCAATCAATCCGGGAAAATTTAAAGTGCAGTCGCAAAAACCATCAAGCGCTATGATGAAACTGGCTCTCATGAGGACCGCCACAGGAAAGGAAGACCCAGAGTTACCTCTGCTGCAGAGGACAAGTTCATTAGAGTTTTCTGCACCTCAGATTGCAGCCCAAATAAATGCTTCACGGAGTTCAAGTAACAGACACATCTCAACATCAACTGTTGAGAAGAGACTGCGTGAGTCAGGCCTACACGGTCGAATTGCTGCAAAGAAACCATTACTAAAGGACACCAATAAGAAGACACTTGCTTGGGCCAATAAACACGAGCAATGGACATTAGACTGGTGGAAATCTGTTCTTTGGTCTGATGAGTCAAATTGTTTGGTTCCAACCGCCCTGTCTTTGTGAGACACAGAATAGGTGAACAGATGATCTCTGCATGTGGAGGAAGAGGTGTGATGGTGGGGGTGGGAAGGTGCTTTGCTGGTGACACTGTCAGTGATTTATTTAGAATTCAAGGCACACTTAACAGGCATGGCTACCACAACATTCTGCAGTGATACGCCATCCCATCTCGTTTGTGCTTAGTGGGACTATCATTTGTTTTTCAACAGGACAATGACCCAACACACCTCCAGGCTGTAAAAGGCTATTTGACCAAGAAGGAGAGTGATGGAGTGCTGCATCAGATGACAGGGCCTCCACAATCTATAAGGGCACAAGGCGAGACCCATATGCAGACACAGGAGGCAGATGGTTGAGCGCCGATATTTATTACAAAAGGGGTAGGCAAAAAGCAGGTTGGGGACAGGCGAGAGTTCATAAACCAGGTCAGAGTCCAAACAGTATCAAGGGATAGGCAGGCTCGAGGTCAGGACAGGCAGGGGTTCAGTGAACAGGTCCGAGTCCAAACAGTACAAGGGGATAGGCTGGGATAGGCATAGAGGGGATAGGCATAGAGTGGTCAGGCAGGCGGATTCGGCATCAGGACAGTCAAGGGTCAAAACCAGGAGGGCTAGTAAAAAACAGACTGGGAAAAATAGGAGCTAGGAGAAATGCTGGTTGACTTGGCAAAACAAGACGAACTGGCACAGAGAGACAGGAAACACAGGAATAAATACACCGGGGACTAATGGGGAAAACAGGAGACACCTGGAGGTGGGTGGAGTCAATCACCAAGACAGGTGAAACAGATCAGGGCGTGACACATTCACACGACCTCAACCCAATTGAGATGGTATGGGATGAGTTTTACCGCAGAGGGAAGGAATGCAGCCAACAAGTGCTCAGCATATGTGGGAGCTCCTTAAAGACTTTTGGAAAAGCATTCCAGGTGAAGCTGGTTGAGAGAATGCCAAGCATGTGCAAAGCTGTCATCAAGGCAAAGGGTGGCTACTTTCAAGAATCCAAAATATAAAATATATTGATTTGTTTAACACTTTTTTGGTTACTACATGATTCCATGTGTGTTATTTCATAGTTTTGATGCCTTCACTATTATTCTACAATGTAGAAAATAGTAAAATAAAGAAAAACCCTTGAATGAGTAGGTGTGTCCAAAACCTTTGACTGCTACTGTATATATAATGTAAACATGACTAAAGTGGCCAGTGTTCCATTATTAAAGTGGTCAGTGTTCCATGTCAATGTACATAGGGCAGCAGCCTCTAAGATGCAGGTTTGAGTAACTGGGTGGTAGCCGGCTAGTGATGGCTATTTAACAGTCTAATGGCCTTGAAATAGAAGCTGTTTTCAGTCTTTCGGTTCCAGCTTTGATGCACCTGTACTGACATTTTGGATGATAGTGGGGTGGCTGAGGTCTTCCATGATCTTCTTGGCCTTCCTGTGAAACCAGGTGCTGTCCTGGAGGGCAGGCAGTGTGCCCCTGGTGATGTGTTGGGCAGACCACATCACCCTCTGGAGAGCCCTGCATTGCGGACAATACAGTTTCCGTACCAGGTGGTGATACAACCCGAAAGGATGCTCTGAATGGTGCATATGTGTAGGTTTGTGAGGCTCTTAGGGGCCAAACCACATTTCTTCAGCCTCCTAAAGTTGAAGAGGCAGTTGCGCCTTCTTCACCACACTGTCTGTGTGGGTGGACAATTTCAGATTGTCAGTGATGTGTACGTAGAGGAACTCTGTCCCGTCGATGTGGATGGGGACGTGCTCTCTCATTTAGCTCCTTCATTTTGTTGACGTTGAGGGAGAGATTACTTTCCTGGCACCACTCGGCCAGGGCCCTCACCTCCTCCCTGTAGGCTGTCTTGCCATTGTTGTTAATCAGGCCTAACACTGTTGTCGTCTGCTAACTTGATGATTGCGTTGGAGGTGTGCGTGGCCACGCAGTCATGGGTGAACAGGGAGTACAGGAGGGGGCTTAGCTCTTACCAATGTAGGACCCCTGTGTTGAGGATCAGAGTAGTGGAGGTGTTGTTGCCTACCTTCAACAACTGGGGGCGGCCTGTCAGGAAGTCCAGGACCCAGTTGCACAGGGTGAGGTTCAGACTCAGGGCCCTGAGCTTAATGATGAGCTTGGAGGGTACTATAGTGTTGAAAGCTGAGCTGTAGTCAATGAACAGCATTCTTACATACACGACATGAACAAAAGTATGTGGACATACAGCAGAGTTCAGTGGTCTTGATCCATAGGCGATAACTCGCTCACCACCATCAATCTCTTGTGTCAAAACAGTCCGATGTCACATGCATCCGTTTGTACTTTGAAGGGTAGGTAGAAGTCAGGGGAGAGGAGCACTGGCGCTTTGGTTAGGGCCTCCTTCAAGTCCTCGAAAGCCCTCTGGCATTCTGATGTCCAAGCCCAAGACAAATCCTTCTTCTTCAGAGCATTGAGGGGAGCAGAGCAGTCTGCGTAGTGAGGGATGAAGCGATTATACCATCCTGCCATACCTAGAAACCTCTCCATGTCCTTAACAGCCCGAGGTGTTGGAATAGACTGGACAGCCTCAACTTTTTGGCCTGTGTCACAATGCCTTCTTAGGACACGTAGTCCTCTGGAACAGGTTACACTTCTTCAGGTTCACTGTGAGTCCAGCTTTGTGCAACCTGCTGAACACAGCTCTCAGGTCTTCCAGGTGTGGGAATACACCACAATGTCATCCATGTACACAAAGTAACACTTCCCCTTGACATCTTCAAGGGCTATTTCCATGAGACTTTGGAACAATGCTCCAGCATTTTTCAAAACTCAAATAAGCCACCTGGAGTAACAAATGCCATCTTCTGAATGCTGGCAGGGTCCATGCCCACTTGTCAGTATCCACTCTTGAAGCCGATAGTGCTGATTACTGTTGGCCATGTAAGGACTCCAGTATTTCCTGAATTTGAGGCATAGGGTAGGCGTCAAGAGGGGTCTTCGCATTGATGCCTCTGTAATCAACACAGACCCTTGTTCCTTTTTCTTCCCAAGCACTATAGGTGAGGCCCAGGGGGATGTAGATTGTCTGACCTTGTCATCGCTCAACATGTTCTTGACCTGTCCGTCTATGAACTCTAAAAGACACTTGGTAGGCCTTGGTAGGCCTTCTTTATGGGGACCTCATCAGTTGTTATGATGCGGTGAGAGACAAGAGTAGTGCGTCCAACAGAATGTGTGCAAACTGTGGGCCACTCATGCAACAGGCTGTCAAGCTGCGCACAAAGCTGTGGGCTGGTGTCCACCCCATTAACCAGCTGCTGTATTAGGGCTACAGATTCCTCACAGTGTGACATGGAGACATTTGACTCCTTCTCTGGATCCCCTAAGAGAGCCTTATCTGAGCTACTCAGTGGAGTTGGGATGACCAGATACATATGTATGGTCTGTGGGCTGTCGGATGTTGACCCCTGCTGGTAGAAAGGTAAATAAGATCATGCTGTGACTACTGATAGACCATAACATGGGTTCTTGACTGAGGCCAGTCATCGTCAGAAAGTCAAGGCCAACAATAACTGTAAAGGCCAGGTGATCATCCCTCATGACATAGACATCAAGAGTCCATTGCTGTACATGGAGAGAACAGTCCATCTCTGCATGCCCCATGGCTTTGTTGGCTTGGCCATTCGCTAACACAAAAGAACAGTCAAAGCCTGGTTTCAATTCCTCTTTGGGCCTGTCTTGTCATAAAAATTCAAACCAAACAATCATCTTCATTTAATAAGAATTGCAATAATGGAGCGATTAACAAATCACATGGAATGCAGTGTTAAGAGTCCATCAAACAAGAGTCGGGTCTCAGCCTTTATAGGAAAATACAACCTCACTGTGGCAGTCTAGCAAGTGTGTGAGATCATAAACAAACAAAACAAACAAACGCCAGTGTTACTTCTTTCTGCTGATAGAAATGTCATTGCTGCTCAAGCTAGCCTCTGTTCTCTTCATATCTCCACACAGCTGTGCCCTTGAAAGATACGGAAAGAACAGTATGGACCAAAAAACTGTGGTCACTCTCAGAGGCTCTTTGTTTTTGGCCGCGTGACCAAGTTACTCAGAAACATGAGAGGAAAAACACTGACTTCTTCTTACATGCGAGAAACAGACAGTGGAAATGTACAGGTTTAAGGCTTATACAGCACGTGTATAACAGAGTTTGTAATTTTGACACAATATTCCTCCCTTTTGAGATTAATCTCAACCTAATATAAAATTACAAGTAAGCATGTAAGTAATAATTCAGAATATAGCTAATTATGCCATAATTACAAAATTATTTAGCCTGAGCTGACAGATGGGGTGGTAGTTTAGCACTTTCTAAGGTAGTGGCAGCTGTAGTTACTGCATAAGCCACTAATGGTTCGCCTTGAGGTGATTTGAGCGGAACCATCAACAAATAGTTCCAAATCAGCATTCATTAAAGGCACATCAGATAAATCAGGGTGCGGCTTACAGACCTGGTCAACTAGGACAACACAATCATGGGGCTCACCATCATAGTCAGTTGGTAAAGAGTGGCAGGGTTGAGGACGGTACAGTGCTTTAGTGTGACATGAGACATTGTTAACAGCACATTCTGGCATTGGAGCAGCCTTGCTGGGGTGAGGTGAGCAGTACGTGCCTGTGAAATGAGAGCATGAACAGTGTGAGGAACTTTAAGGGTTAAAGGGGCATATTGACACGATGTCAACACAGGCGAACAATGCCTCTGTAGAAGCTGCTTCAGCTCTGAGGCAACACACCAACCCTCTCACCACACTGTCAAGTATCTTAGTATGTAACAGGCCGCTGCTTCCCACTGTGATCCTGTAAAAGGTCAGATGACATAAAACAAGTAAGCATGTAAGTAATAATTCAGAATATAGCTAATTATGCCATAATCTAAGCAAAACTTCAACCTAGCAAAATATAAAGCATTTTGGGGGGGCTTTCTTACACTAGTACATTATCTGTGTAAATGGCTTCTGTTGTGCCACTGAGGTTTTTACCTGCACACGGTCCAAAACATTCTTGAGGGAATCATTAAACAATTAAACAGTTATACAGAAGTACACTCTTCATCTGTACAATGATCACATTATGCATCGATCTCCGTCTTCTTAAACACTGGGGTGGCTATTGTTTGCTGGACTCCCATCCTGAGCCTGCCGTTGGCTCGAGCTGGAGACGCTGTTATTTAAGTTCCGCTGTGGGACTATGCTGCTGTTGTATACTTCAGTTACATTGTGGCCACTTCTCCCAGGGTCCATAAAACAGCTGCAATGAGAAGACTGACCACAAAAGCAACAAACATGATGTGTTGAGTCCGGTCCTGGTTCTCCCATGGCCACTGGGGTCGCCTATGACGATTCATCGGCTGGTACATCTTCGTCAGGGTTGTGGGGCACCTTCCTGCAGTGGCTGGCGTGAACCCACGTCGACCTCTCTGCAACCGTCAGGAGCACCTGGAATGGACCAGTCCAGCGCTGTTGGTGCCAAGTCTTTCTTCAGAGGTCCTTGATGAACACTCAATCTCCTGGCTGCAATTTGTGGAGCTGTCCTCCCTTTGATTCAGGCAAAGCCACTTTTATCCTGGGGAAAATAGACTTCTGAACATTGTTAAGTGCAGCATAGTAGCTTACCATTTGATCCTTGCAACCCATCAGTGTCAACCTGTTCTGTGGGAATGGTGTGTTTAGCATTCTCATGGTAGCATTCTTCCTGTGAGTATTTCATGAGGTGCTAAATCAGTGGTACAATGTGTGCATCCATGCATGTACATCAAAGCCAGAGGCATTACTGTTACCTTTGGCAATCCGGTCTCAGCCAACCTCTGCCTACATTGTTAGTCATACAAATCACACACCTAGCACAAAATTGCTCCGCAACCCAAAAATGATGTACAATTTCTACAACTCCCCCCTTTTACCAAGAACACTTATTTCGCCATTCTCACTTCCCCAGGCCCTTTACCTGATTGCAGATCAGAAACATCCTGTAGAGAAAACATGTTTAACATGGACAGGAAGAGCAACAAAATAGCCTCCAAGTTTTCATCCATTTTAGAATGTCATTCACAACCCCAAATGCATACATGCTGTCAGTATAAATCATAGCAGTTTTATTCTTAAACAAAATAAATGCTCTAGTAAGAGCAAAAATTATTTAGCCTGAGCTGACAGATGGGGTGGTAGTTTAGCACTTTCTAAGGTAGTTGCAGCTGTAGTTACTGCATAAGCCACTAATGGTTCGCCTTGAGGTGATTTGAGCGGAACCATCAACAAATAGTTCCAAATCAGCATTCATTAAAGGCACATCAGATAAATCAGGGCGCGGCTTACAGACCTGGTCAACTAGGACAACACAATCATGGGGCTCACCATCATAGTCAGTTGGTAAAGAGTGGCAGGGTTGAGGACGGTACAGTGCTTTAGTGTGACATGAGACATTGTTAACAGCACATTCTGGCATTGGAGCAGCCTTGCTGGGGTGAGGTGAGCAGTACGTGCCTGTGAAATGAGAGCATGAACAGTGTGAGGAACTTTAAGGGTTAAAGGGGCATATTGACACGATGTCAACACAGGCGAACAATGCCTCTGTAGAAGCTGCTTCAGCTCTGAGGCAACACACCAACCCTCTCACCACACTGTCAAGTATCTTAGTATGTAACAGGCCGCTGCTTCCCACTGTGATCCTGTAAAAGGTCAGATGACATAAAACACTTTTTTCCCACACACAAATAGATTAAATGGTTTAGAATGAGAAGAGGCTTTAGCAACTGTTTCAATTTGTCAAGTGCCCGCAAACCCTCCGGAGTCCACTTTATATTGTCATTCATCGCCGTCATGTGGCCATGGATGAGATAAGAGTGTTAAACAGTTCATCATTATGCAATCATTCATTCACAATCATTATGTTATTGTGTGCGTCCACACATTAATTCACGGGGTACCCCTCCTTATTTGTTTAGTTCTTTAACAGTATCTCCATTTCTTAACAGCATGTTACTCTCAGATCAATCAGTTAACTAATTCCAGACCTTTTTATTCAATTTGGTTCAATTCAATTCCAAAGATCAGTCAACTCAATTCTCACTACTAAAATTCAGTTCCCGGGAGTACAAGTATTCTTACTACACGAGTCAACTCACTTGAAAACCAGGAATCAGTTACATCGAGAACACCCTTTCAAATTTTTTACACAGGCCTTCTAAACACAAGGCTCAAAGCATTAACTTTTAAAACATACAATTCTAAAGTCTTCACCGGTAGTGCTGTGAAAGCAAAGGTTAGCAATTACAACACTGCTACAACTAACAGGCGGACAGAAAATGGTATTGTTGGAAATCAGTCATAACTCCTTTTATTTATTTATTAATTTATCCTTTATTTAACTAGGGAAGTCAGTAAAGAACAAATTCTTATTTACAATGACGGCTTACCGGGGAACAGTGGGCAAAACTTGTCAGCTCGGGGAAGCGATCCAGCAATCTTTCGGTTACTGGCCCAACAACTTTGTAAAACTACAGTTTACAGCAATTGTAGATCTTATAAAATGTAGGAAGGTCTAAAGGAGTCCACTGAGTTACAACAGTACTATTATTCATTCCAATAACAAATTAATTCCCCTTAAACAAATTTCATATACTTCAACGCAAATTTTCTAGTTGTCTTCAAATGTATAATTTCAAGACAATTAAAAAAATAAAAATAACTTTCCATCAATCTTAAATAAAACAACAGCAAGCAGTGCATTTCCTTTACAAAACAATCATCAAAAGAAATCACATCATACAAAATAATAATCCTGAGTCGTCACCTGGGCAAACTCTAAAGGAACCTTAAACAACTATAACCTGCTAATTTAACCCACAAATTATTTCCCCATTGCATTCATTACTGCACCAAGTTGTTAATGCAAATGTTCTACATAATATGTTCAACAAATCCAATTTGTATCATAATACCTGTGCCATTTATATTTCAGTCAGGAACTTGGGGAAGGATGGTCACAACGCCCACACACTTTGTGTTTCCTATCACTTAATCAAGCCAATTCAGTCTGTCATCTTGTAATTGTAAATGGAAGTCCACACACAAGCCTAGTTAGTGAGATATCCATCTTCAGCTTTCAGCCTCATGTCCTTGTCTCATTAATAATTCAAAGTCCATCTCTCTCTCGACAACTTCCACTGCCGGCGACCCTGTGCAGTTTCTTGTTGTCCATGTAATTAGGCTAAACAGCCCTCTTCCTCGCTCATCATGCAACAGTATTGCCCAAACAATTATATCTTAGGCAAATCCATACTGTTTATATTATTTTCACGTTCCACGCGTTCCACTCCCAGAGTAGTTTAGATTTATTTTAGGTGGTATTTATGTCAGTCCTTCATACTTTTAGAATCTCCTTCAACCAACTTCCGCGCACCATCAATGTCTTTATTTTTCATTCGTCCAGTAGTCTTCAGGCTTTGTGTTCTAAGAGTTCCGTTATTTTTACCCTTTCTTCACAGACATTATTTTAGTATTGTTCTTCAACCAAAAAAGTCTGCGTCTTTTCTATCTTACTACGACGTTGTCCAATTCTTACTCAAGTTCAATCATTCCATTTATAATTTTTTTATTTTAACATTGTTTGTTGAAACCAGCGGCAATTTTAGCATGTAAATGTTGGTGGGGCAACAAAAAAAAAGGGGAAAAAAGTGGGATGCATGCCAGCAAAGCCACTACACAACACAACATGAATACATGAATACATGAATTGCACTATAATGGTGACAAACGGTGCCCACAAACTGTTAGGACCTACATAAAGCTGCTCCAACAGCAGTCCTAACATCTTACTACTGCTACACCTGGCTATCAGCGGAGCCTTGCCTGGCAGTGAAACAGTTCATTCAGTCTCGTTTACTCCCTTTAAAAAACATAGCTGATATGGCTGACTTGCTTAAACAAATGTGGTTTCTAATAACAATTGAGATGTACAAACTATGGCATAAGGGGACGACAAGCAGATAAGAGGCAATCCATCATTTCAATTAAGACATTAATGAGCGAGCTAGGACGGATGTAATCAATATAACTATTTAGCACTTTTGAAATGTAAAGCGACAGAATTCAGAACATGGGCAGTTCTTACAGTGTTCTCCCTGTACACCAAGTCAGAACCGTAGGATAAATAAAGCGGGCATATAAGCAGACAATGAAAGCTCATACAAAATTTGATGATTACATTTCTCTAAAACATGTTTTAGGCTACATGTGCACCACCAAGTCAGAACAGAAGGCAAAATTAAGAGGGGTAAATAGACCAAATTATGAGGGTGAGGCACATGGGCTACTAACAACTACCCTGAATGACAAGTAGTCACTGGTTGAAACCTACTTTAACGTCTTACTTAAATCCTATCTATTTTCTTCTATGAAACAAAACACTTCACTTAGGCTGGTGATTATCTCACTTTACACATAATTATCGCATTTATTTACTTAGTTGTCCTCCTATTTCCATCTAATCTGTCACGGCTCTCTCTTTAGTATACACACACTCAGGAAACAAAAACAAACACATAAGATACCAACGTTAGGAACATCTTCCTTAGTTAGTAGAAATGTCCAACTGAACATTCACTAATATATTTCTTCACTTTTCGGTGTAATTTAGGATCTTGAATCCAGACTGAATCATCTCCTACACACTCTGCAGTATAAGATGTATACTTATAATATGTTCTCCAACTATTTTCTATGTCCTATTCTTCCTGTCCACTGATCTATTGGAGCTGTCTATTGGCTGTGGGCTTCAATTCTACAGAAGTATTTTCTTACTACTAAAATGGGGTTTGATTTAAAACAATAACAGGTGCACCTTACTATCTTATACCATGTCATTGTAATGCATTCTCTACATTTCTATAATGCTTTTGAGTCCATACAGGTCTCTAGCCCACACAAGACTAACCCACACAGGGTTTTTGCTTTAAAGTCTTAAAACCTCTTACAGCTACCCCCCCCTCCCCCCCCCCCCCCCCCCCTTCTTTCAATTTCCGCCTGAAGACATACCCAAATCTAACTGCCTCTAGCTCAGGCCCAGAAGCAAGGATATGCATATTCTTGGTACCATTTGAAAGAAAACACTCTGAAGTTTGTGTAAATGTGAATTGAATGTAGGAGAATATAACACAATAGATCTGGTTTAGATAATACAATGAAAAAACGATACGTTTTTTTATTTTATTGTTGTATCATCATCTTTAAAATGAACAAGATAAAACAAACATTCAGATATGAATATGGGGACAATTTCAGTGAAAACCATTTATAATTTATCATGAAGTCACCCAGGTGTCCCACACAAGTAGCCCAAATGTACCCAAGTGGCCAAATAGGTGAAGGTATACATTTTGAAACAAATAACTATATACAAAATACCAAAATGGTATTCTAACACCCCCCCCCCCCCCCCCCCCCCCAAAAAAAATGGAGGGAAAAAAATATGAAGAAAAAAATAATACATTTACAAAATAACATGGGTAAGTATTTACACACTTTCAATATTTGGAAGACCCTCAGTCCTCTATCAAATCAAATCAATTTATGTAGCCCTAATATCAGCTAATATCTCAAAGTGCTGTACAGAAACCCAGCCTAAAACCCCAAACAGCAAGCAATGTAGAAGCACGGTGGCTAGGAAAAACTCCCTAGAAAGGCCAAAACCTAGGAAGAAACCTAGAGAGGAACCAGGCTATGAGGGGTGGCCAGTCCTCTTCTGGCTGTGCTGGGTGGAGATTATAACAGAACAGATTTTCAAACGTTCATAGATGACCAGCAGGGTCAGACACTAATAATCACAGTGGTTGTAGAGGGTGCAACAGGACAGCACCTCAAGAGTAAATATGAACAGTTTACCTCTAGATGGCCCGGGAGGTGTGGAGCCAGAGACAGCAGGGGTCCAGCTGGATGAACCAGCTTCAGAGGGGGATGGACACGTTGGCACTGGGGGCTCCCATTCGGAGTCAGTGTCACTGTGAAAGAAAATGTTCAGTTAGAATAGTTTCACATATGAGCCCTGTATCAACAGGTATAATAAACAGATATATAGAGTACAGGGAACATAAAGTGCTGTTCCATTTCACTTTGGCCATTGTTGTGGGCCTGCCTCAAATAGGCTATTTCATGTGGGGGTGGGGTGGAGCGGCAGACACACGCATCTTGACCATGCTCCCTCTAATCCATAATATGTAGACTGAGTGGAGGAAGCATGCTCGCTGTGTTGAGATGTGTGGGTTTGCTGTTACATTCTACTCCATTCCATTTATATATATATATTTATATATATATATATATACACACACAAACATAGGCTATGGGTCATTCACATACATACAAACATACATCCCACCCACAATGTATAGCCAATGTGTACTTTACACATTTCATTACATTTTTATATATTGCAAATAAAATGTAAAAACAATCACAAATAATATGTTATATTATTAATTTCAAACAACGGCATTAGCATGAGAAGAACTTACCAGTCCAAAACAATGTCCTCTCCGTTCAAAAAATATGCTTCCATTTTGGAGTCATAGCAATGGTCGCTAACTGAGTCGTCTTCCAAAGGCAGATCTATTTAACTTTCACGATCAATTTCCTCTATAATTTTGTCTACATTCGTATATCTAGTCTTAGGTTTAGCTTTCCCTGACTTATTCGCCATGATGTTCGATATATAAACAGCTGAAGATGCGCGTTACCGAAATAGTGCTGTGCGTAACAAGCTTGGCTCCTTCCAGTATGAATCTTCAATGGCGAAAGACCGTCTTTACGCCGGAGTTTACTACATGGGTTGGTCTTCCAACACAGAAACATTACATATTGCCGTTTACCTCTGCTCATTGGCTATCTACCCAGCTACAATTCAAGACGATCAGTAGTCATTGGGTTAAAATACAGTCAATCAACGAAACAGCGGTCATATAATTGGTGCACAATGAGGTCATTACTTGTTGTCTTCCAATCGGTTTCATTCGGTCAATATGTCCCGCAAAATTACCCATCAAGTTTGGTTGTGTTACAAACAAACAGTTGATTGCAATGAAACCAAACATGACTGGATAAAGTCACGTTTAGTCTGTGTATTTACGTCGAATGTTTCGTCGAAAATTGAATGACACGGAATTCACGACACCAGCGGTTCACAAAATGTTTCGTGTTAGGCTATAAAAATGGATTTAACCGAACAAAAGACCATTCATTGTGTAACAATGAGCCTTGGGATTGCAAACAGAGGAAAATCGTCAAAGGTAAACAATTTATTTTATTGCAATCTGTGATTTTGTTACGCCTGTGCTGGTTGAAATAGTATTTTGTTATGGGGCTCTGTCCTCAGATAATTGCATCGTATTCTTTCGCACTAAATCCTTTTTAAATCTGACAACGCAGTTGGATTAGCAAGATTCTAGGCTTTTGAACCATGTGAGACACTTGTATTTTCAGGAATGTTTAATATGACTATTTATGGCGCTCACCGTATGTTGTCAAAATGTAATCCCGCTACCGGGATCCGTAGCACAGAGAAGATAACTAGTCCACACAGGTTTGGATGGTCATCTGGCCCACACAGGGTTGGATGCTAACGTTAAATGATCTTAACTAGTTCACACAGATTCTAGTTTTTTCATCCAGTCCACACAGGTTTGGATGTTCATCGGATCCACACAGGTTTGGATGTTCATCTGGTGTACACAGGTTTAGATGTTAACGTTACTACTTTCTGCTGATAGAATTGTCATTGCTGCTCAAGCTAGCATCTGTTCTCTTCATATCTCCACACAGAGATATGAAAGACACGGAAAGAACAGTGTCATGACTGTCCTGTGAGAATCAGAATGGGTCAGATCAGACTGGAGTGGGGGTGACAGTAACCCGGCCTCTCTCTCTTCCACAGAGGGGAGAGGGGAAGGTGCTGGATGATTTTACACCTCCACACCCGGTCATAAATTAAGCAGGAGAGGACTCTCTCTCTACCCTCCAGTATTGTCTAAAGGAATGTCCCTTTGTCTCCAGAGACTTTTGCCTGCCCAAAACTATAAAATGTCCAAAAAGTAGACAATGGAACAATAATTCTAACATAAAGAATGTGGGGAATGGTCAGTGGGGAGATATAGAAAACTAATGTCATATTGTTTTTCATTTTGTCATATTGTTTTTCATTTTGTCATTAAAAACTGTATGGAAAAAATAATGTAACTTGGAAAGGATACCCCCTTTATCTGTCAAGTTTCCATCCAATACGTTGTGCATACGATATGAAAAAATTATGACAGTATTTTTGTTAAGATATTAATGTGATTTTCTGAGTCATAAATGATCACTTCAAAATCATATCCATTGCACATTAAGTAGCCATGCCCTGATTGAGGTCAGAAGAGTGTCTTAGATGGATGGAGACGTCCCCTTTGGCCAGAATGCATAAAAAGCCTTAGTAACGAAATGAAGATCAGAAATGTTTGGAACTTTGAACCTCAACACGAGGTGAAGAAATTAACTCACCTTTCTTTGGACCAGGAAAGACTGTTCAGCTGCAGCCCATGTCTGAAGTGGTCTAAATCCTGACTATCAATACGAGAAGGAAGAGGCGACAAACTCCCCTCTCATACAATCACTGGTACAGCTGGTACAGCTGATCAAATATCTCAAACTTTTCAAACCATCCCAACCTACTACGAGTCTCAAGTCACCGTACGCTACTCTCATCACCCCACGGCTAGTTTATCTTCAAATAAGCAGCTTTAGGACTGAATGGAAGAGTGAACTCTGTAGTTCTGTTCAGGACTACATGACGAACAAGGGCACTCACAAGTAAATACATTCATGATTTCTTATTCCTAACAGGCGGCGGTTTGTGTTTAACTTCTTGACGCTAGGGGTCAGATTATTAGTTTTTTTTTGAATAACGTTCCCAAGGTAAACGGACTATTTCTCAGGTCCAGATCGTAGAATATGCATATAATTTACAGATTAGGATAGAAAACAATCCAAAGTTTCCAAAAATGTCAAAATATTGTCTGAGTATAACAAAACTGATTTTGCAGGCGAAAACCTGAGGAAATCTAACCCGGAAGTGATTTTTTTTATTTTTAAAGGGGTATCAACCAGATTCCTTTTACAATGGCTTCCTCAGGCTGTGACCAGGCTTTAGACATAGTTTCAGGCTTTTATTTTGAAAAATGAGCGAGATTTTTCAAAACGCGTCAGGTGTCCTTTGATTAGTTCCTGCGCGCGAGAGGGGTAGCTCTCCATTTTCTTTCTCTCTTTTATTGAATAGATTACGGTCCGGTTGAAATATTATCGATTATGTATGTTAAAAACAACCTGAGGATTGATTATAAAAAACATTTGACATGTTTCTACGAACATTACGGATACTTTTTGGAATTTTCGTCGAACGGAACGAGGCTGTAGTTTTCTGAACATAACGCGCAACCCAAATGGCGTTTTTTTGTTATAAAAGTAATATTTATCGAACAGAAATAACATTTATTGTGTAACTGGAAGTCTCGTGAGTGCAAACATCCGAAGAGTATCAAAGGTAAGCGATTCATTTTATTGCTGTTCTGACTTTCGTGACCATGCTAATTTGGGGCTAGCTGTTCTAGCATTGATTGATACACTCACAAAAGCTTGGATTGCTGTTACGGCAGATTTCGGACCAAAACGCAGAGTGGAAAGTGTCCATGTTTTATTCACAATAAACTGAACACTACACGAAACAAAATAACAAAACTGAACACTGACACGAAATACAAACACCCACAAACACACACGTGAACCCCGGCTGCCTAAGTATGATTCTCAATCAGGGACAACGATTGACAGCTGCCTCTGATTGAGAATCATACCAGGCCGAACGCACAAAACCCCAACATAGAAAACAACACATAGACAACCCACCCAACTCACGCCCTGACCATACTAAATAAATACAAAACAAGAGAAAACAGGTCAGGAACGTGACAATTGCTTTCGCTGTAAAGCATATTTTCAAAATCTGACACGATAGGTGGATTAACAACAAGCTAAGCTGTGTTTTGGTATATTTCACTTGTGATTGCATGATTATAAATATTTTTAGTAATATTTTGCGCCCTGCAATTCAGCGGTTGTTTAGGAAAATGATCCCGCTAAAGGGACCCGTAGCGCAGAGAGGTTAAACTATATGAATGTGAGAAGAGTTATAGAATGTGTCCACAATAAGTGTCCCTTTCGCTTTTTCTCTCTCTCTCTATGTCGTTGGGTAAAACGCCATATTTTGTCAGTCCGCTAGGGACCTTTGTCTCATGTAGTAAGTGTGTGTATTCTGTGTTATTATTTAGTTAGCTAGTAAATAAATAATTAAACCAATGTGTGTAGTGCTGAATAATGAGCAAGGCTGGATTTTTTGCAGATGCATGAGGTTAAGACTGTCAGAATGAGGATATGATAAGTCGTAATGTTTAATAAGATGACTGTTAACTTCTTGCGAATATAGGGGGTGCTGTTTCGACTTAGCATAAATTGGTCTCCAGATTAAACTGCCTAGTACTCAATTCTTGCTCGTACAATATGCATATTATTATTATTATTGGATAGAAAACACTCTCTAGTTTCTATAACCGTTGGAATTATGTCTCTGAGTGGAACAGAACTCATTCTACAGCACTTTTCCTGCCAGGGAGTGAGATTTCAGAAATCTTGGTCTCTGTTCCCAGTTCAGTTTTTAAGTCCCTGTGAATCCTATGGGGATACAAACACTGCCTACGCCTTCCTCTAGATGTCAGTAAGTGGTGACAATTTGAATGGAGTCGATTGCGCAATCAGGGACTTTATAAAAGACAGAAAGGCGGAAGGACCTTTCTTTTCTTCAATGCGCTCGACGCACGATGGACGTCGGACTGGCCTCTTTCCAAGCTTTGGTTTAGCCAGTAATATATCGCCGGTCATGTTTTTACTCGTTATAGGTGTTAAAAACATCATAAGGTAGTTAACTTCTTGAGAATACAGGGGGTGCTATTTTCCCATTAGCATAATTTGCTCAACAGATTAAACTGCCTCTTATTCAATTATTGCTCTTACTACATGCATATAAATAATACCATTGGAAAGAAAACAATCTCTAGTTTCTAAAACCGTTTCAATTTTGTCTCTGAGTGATACAGAAGTCATTTCACAGCACTTTCCATGACCAAGAACATAAAATCAAGATGTGTTATGCTGGCTTCAAAGCTCTGCCTATATATGGTCGTGCCCCCTATGACCCGAAACACACCTCATTCGCC
This sequence comes from Salvelinus namaycush, assembly GCF_016432855.1. Classification (NCBI taxonomy): domain Eukaryota; kingdom Metazoa; phylum Chordata; class Actinopteri; order Salmoniformes; family Salmonidae; genus Salvelinus; species Salvelinus namaycush. Next base: position 58,233,415 of record NC_052309.1, on the reverse strand, counting down.
TTCCTCTGGGTGTCAAGAAGACGTCAGAGGAGAAATTCTTTGTTTATCTGGTACTGACGTGAAATAAGACCTATTTCTTTGGCGTGACCGACAACTTCCGGTTTGCTGATTCGCACGAGTTGGAGCTGCGATTGTGTACTGTTTTGCTGGCGTTATGGATGAAAACTATCTCCGTGTCGAATTTTGTTTGATACATGTGACCATATCATCGTAATGTATGTTTTTTCAATATAGTTTAATCAGATTATTTGAATTTTTTTGGGAGTTTTGCGGTGTTCCGTTGTCACAATTTATTTACATTTGAGAGATCTGTGCCACTCGACCGGTACCTGTGCTAAATGGAGTGGGAAAGGAAGATTTCTGAACGGAACCAACGACTCATCTTGACAAAGGACACTTTGATCAACATTCTGATGAAAGATCAGCCATAGTAAGACCCAATTTACGATGTTATATCATATCTGTTGTGCATGTGAACTGACCGTGGGCGCCTAGCCGAATCTGCCTTGTATAGCTATGCTAATTTAGCGCTACATTTTGTTTTCGTTATAAAACATTTAATAAATCTGAAATATTGTTTGGATTCACCAGATGTTGGGCTTTCAATATCTGTACGCTGTGTATTTTTCTGAAATGTTTTAAGATGAGTAATTCGTTATATGACGTTGGTCTCTGTAATTGTTCTGGCTGGGTCAGCACTATTTCAGATTGCAGCTGCAATGTAGAACTGTGATTTATACCTGAAAAATGCACATTTTTCCCCAAAAAAACTATGCTATACCATAAATATGTTATCAGACTGTCATATTATGAAGTTGTTTCTTGGTTAGTGGCTATATATATTTTTATCTAGTCGAATTAGTGATAGCTACTGACGCAGGAAAAAAGCTGTTGGGAGTAAAAAAATCGTGTCCTTTGCTAACGTGGTTAGCTAATAGATTTACATATTGTGTCTTCCCTGTAAAACATTTTAAAAATCTGAAATGGTGGCTTTATTCACAAGATCTGTATCTTTCATTAGGTGGCTTGGACTTGTGATTTAATGATATTTAGATGCTACTATTTAATTGTGACGCTATGCTAGCGATGCTAATCAGTGTGGGGGGGGTGGGGGGTGATCCCGGATCCGGGGTTGAGGCTCGTTAGAGGTTAACGTCTTACTTAAATCCTATCTATTTTCTTCTATGAAACAAAACACTTCACTTAGGCTGGTGATTATCTCACTTTACACATAATTATCGCATTTATTTACTTAGTTGTCCTCCTATTTCCATCTAATCTGTCACGGCTCTCTCTTTAGTATACACACACTCAGGAAACAAAAACAAACACATAAGATACCAACGTTAGGAACATCTTCCTTAGTTAGTAGAAATGTCCAACTGAACATTCACTAATATATTTCTTCACTTTTCGGTGTAATTTAGGATCTTGAATCCAGACTGAATCATCTCCTACACACTCTGCAGTATAAGATGTATACTTATAATATGTTCTCCAACTATTTTCTATGTCCTATTCTTCCTGTCCACTGATCTATTGGAGCTGTCTATTGGCTGTGGGCTTCAATTCTACAGAAGTATTTTCTTACTACTAAAATGGGGTTTGATTTAAAACAATAACAGGTGCACCTTACTATCTTATACCATGTCATTGTAATGCATTCTCTACATTTCTATAATGCTTTTGAGTCCATACAGGTCTCTAGCCCACACAAGACTAACCCACACAGGGTTTTTGCTTTAAAGTCTTAAAACCTCTTACAGCTACCCCCCCCCCCCCCCCCCCCCCCCCCCCTTCTTTCAATTTCCGCCTGAAGACATACCCAAATCTAACTGCCTCTAGCTCAGGCCCAGAAGCAAGGATATGCATATTCTTGGTACCATTTGAAAGAAAACACTCTGAAGTTTGTGTAAATGTGAATTGAATGTAGGAGAATATAACACAATAGATCTGGTTTAGATAATACAATGAAAAAACCATACGTTTTTTTATTTTATTGTTGTATCATCATCTTTAAAATGAACAAGATAAAACAAACATTCAGATATGAATATGGGGACAATTTCAGTGAAAACCATTTATAATTTATCATGAAGTCACCCAGGTGTCCCACACAAGTAGCCCAAATGTACCCAAGTGGCCAAATAGGTGAAGGTATACATTTTGAAACAAATAACTATATACAAAATACCAAAATGGTATTCTAACACCCCCCCCCCCCCCCCCCCCCCCCCAAAAAAAATGGAGGGAAAAAAATATGAAGAAAAAAATAATACATTTACAAAATAACATGGGTAAGTATTTACACACTTTCAATATTTGGAAGACCCTCAGTCCTCTATCAAATCAAATCAATTTATGTAGCCCTAATATCAGCTAATATCTCAAAGTGCTGTACAGAAACCCAGCCTAAAACCCCAAACAGCAAGCAATGTAGAAGCACGGTGGCTAGGAAAAACTCCCTAGAAAGGCCAAAACCTAGGAAGAAACCTAGAGAGGAACCAGGCTATGAGGGGTGGCCAGTCCTCTTCTGGCTGTGCTGGGTGGAGATTATAACAGAACAGATTTTCAAACGTTCATAGATGACCAGCAGGGTCAGACACTAATAATCACAGTGGTTGTAGAGGGTGCAACAGGACAGCACCTCAAGAGTAAATATGAACAGTTTACCTCTAGATGGCCCGGGAGGTGTGGAGCCAGAGACAGCAGGGGTCCAGCTGGATGAACCAGCTTCAGAGGGGGATGGACACGTTGGCACTGGGGGCTCCCATTCGGAGTCAGTGTCACTGTGAAAGAAAATGTTCAGTTAGAATAGTTTCACATATGAGCCCTGTATCAACAGGTATAATAAACAGATATATAGAGTACAGGGAACATAAAGTGCTGTTCCATTTCACTTTGGCCATTGTTGTGGGCCTGCCTCAAATAGGCTATTTCATGTGGGGGTGGGGTGGAGCGGCAGACACACGCATCTTGACCATGCTCCCTCTAATCCATAATATGTAGACTGAGTGGAGGAAGCATGCTCGCTGTGTTGAGATGTGTGGGTTTGCTGTTACATTCTACTCCATTCCATTTATATATATATATTTATATATATATATATATACACACACAAACATAGGCTATGGGTCATTCACATACATACAAACATACATCCCACCCACAATGTATAGCCAATGTGTACTTTACACATTTCATTACATTTTTATATATTGCAAATAAAATGTAAAAACAATCACAAATAATATGTTATATTATTAATTTCAAACAACGGCATTAGCATGAGAAGAACTTACCAGTCCAAAACAATGTCCTCTCCGTTCAAAAAATATGCTTCCATTTTGGAGTCATAGCAATGGTCGCTAACTGAGTCGTCTTCCAAAGGCAGATCTATTTAACTTTCACGATCAATTTCCTCTATAATTTTGTCTACATTCGTATATCTAGTCTTAGGTTTAGCTTTCCCTGACTTATTCGCCATGATGTTCGATATATAAACAGCTGAAGATGCGCGTTACCGAAATAGTGCTGTGCGTAACAAGCTTGGCTCCTTCCAGTATGAATCTTCAATGGCGAAAGACCGTCTTTACGCCGGAGTTTACTACATGGGTTGGTCTTCCAACACAGAAACATTACATATTGCCGTTTACCTCTGCTCATTGGCTATCTACCCAGCTACAATTCAAGACGATCAGTAGTCATTGGGTTAAAATACAGTCAATCAACGAAACAGCGGTCATATAATTGGTGCACAATGAGGTCATTACTTGTTGTCTTCCAATCGGTTTCATTCGGTCAATATGTCCCGCAAAATTACCCATCAAGTTTGGTTGTGTTACAAACAAACAGTTGATTGCAATGAAACCAAACATGACTGGATAAAGTCACGTTTAGTCTGTGTATTTACGTCGAATGTTTCGTCGAAAATTGAATGACACGGAATTCACGACACCAGCGGTTCACAAAATGTTTCGTGTTAGGCTATAAAAATGGATTTAACCGAACAAAAGACCATTCATTGTGTAACAATGAGCCTTGGGATTGCAAACAGAGGAAAATCGTCAAAGGTAAACAATTTATTTTATTGCAATCTGTGATTTTGTTACGCCTGTGCTGGTTGAAATAGTATTTTGTTATGGGGCTCTGTCCTCAGATAATTGCATCGTATTCTTTCGCACTAAATCCTTTTTAAATCTGACAACGCAGTTGGATTAGCAAGATTCTAGGCTTTTGAACCATGTGAGACACTTGTATTTTCAGGAATGTTTAATATGACTATTTATGGCGCTCACCGTATGTTGTCAAAATGTAATCCCGCTACCGGGATCCGTAGCACAGAGAAGATAACTAGTCCACACAGGTTTGGATGGTCATCTGGCCCACACAGGGTTGGATGCTAACGTTAAATGATCTTAACTAGTTCACACAGATTCTAGTTTTTTCATCCAGTCCACACAGGTTTGGATGTTCATCGGATCCACACAGGTTTGGATGTTCATCTGGTGTACACAGGTTTAGATGTTAACGTTACTACTTTCTGCTGATAGAATTGTCATTGCTGCTCAAGCTAGCATCTGTTCTCTTCATATCTCCACACAGAGATATGAAAGACACGGAAAGAACAGTGTCATGACTGTCCTGTGAGAATCAGAATGGGTCAGATCAGACTGGAGTGGGGGTGACAGTAACCCGGCCTCTCTCTCTTCCACAGAGGGGAGAGGGGAAGGTGCTGGATGATTTTACACCTCCACACCCGGTCATAAATTAAGCAGGAGAGGACTCTCTCTCTACCCTCCAGTATTGTCTAAAGGAATGTCCCTTTGTCTCCAGAGACTTTTGCCTGCCCAAAACTATAAAATGTCCAAAAAGTAGACAATGGAACAATAATTCTAACATAAAGAATGTGGGGAATGGTCAGTGGGGAGATATAGAAAACTAATGTCATATTGTTTTTCATTTTGTCATATTGTTTTTCATTTTGTCATTAAAAACTGTATGGAAAAAATAATGTAACTTGGAAAGGATACCCCCTTTATCTGTCAAGTTTCCATCCAATACGTTGTGCATACGATATGAAAAAATTATGACAGTATTTTTGTTAAGATATTAATGTGATTTTCTGAGTCATAAATGATCACTTCAAAATCATATCCATTGCACATTAAGTAGCCATGCCCTGATTGAGGTCAGAAGAGTGTCTTAGATGGATGGAGACGTCCCCTTTGGCCAGAATGCATAAAAAGCCTTAGTAACGAAATGAAGATCAGAAATGTTTGGAACTTTGAACCTCAACACGAGGTGAAGAAATTAACTCACCTTTCTTTGGACCAGGAAAGACTGTTCAGCTGCAGCCCATGTCTGAAGTGGTCTAAATCCTGACTATCAATACGAGAAGGAAGAGGCGACAAACTCCCCTCTCATACAATCACTGGTACAGCTGGTACAGCTGATCAAATATCTCAAACTTTTCAAACCATCCCAACCTACTACGAGTCTCAAGTCACCGTACGCTACTCTCATCACCCCACGGCTAGTTTATCTTCAAATAAGCAGCTTTAGGACTGAATGGAAGAGTGAACTCTGTAGTTCTGTTCAGGACTACATGACGAACAAGGGCACTCACAAGTAAATACATTCATGATTTCTTATTCCTAACAGGCGGCGGTTTGTGTTTAACTTCTTGACGCTAGGGGTCAGATTATTAGTTTTTTTTTGAATAACGTTCCCAAGGTAAACGGACTATTTCTCAGGTCCAGATCGTAGAATATGCATATAATTTACAGATTAGGATAGAAAACAATCCAAAGTTTCCAAAAATGTCAAAATATTGTCTGAGTATAACAAAACTGATTTTGCAGGCGAAAACCTGAGGAAATCTAACCCGGAAGTGATTTTTTTTATTTTTAAAGGGGTATCAACCAGATTCCTTTTACAATGGCTTCCTCAGGCTGTGACCAGGCTTTAGACATAGTTTCAGGCTTTTATTTTGAAAAATGAGCGAGATTTTTCAAAACGCGTCAGGTGTCCTTTGATTAGTTCCTGCGCGCGAGAGGGGTAGCTCTCCATTTTCTTTCTCTCTTTTATTGAATAGATTACGGTCCGGTTGAAATATTATCGATTATGTATGTTAAAAACAACCTGAGGATTGATTATAAAAAACATTTGACATGTTTCTACGAACATTACGGATACTTTTTGGAATTTTCGTCGAACGGAACGAGGCTGTAGTTTTCTGAACATAACGCGCAACCCAAATGGCGTTTTTTTGTTATAAAAGTAATATTTATCGAACAGAAATAACATTTATTGTGTAACTGGAAGTCTCGTGAGTGCAAACATCCGAAGAGTATCAAAGGTAAGCGATTCATTTTATTGCTGTTCTGACTTTCGTGACCATGCTAATTTGGGGCTAGCTGTTCTAGCATTGATTGATACACTCACAAAAGCTTGGATTGCTGTTACGGCAGATTTCGGACCAAAACGCAGAGTGGAAAGTGTCCATGTTTTATTCACAATAAACTGAACACTACACGAAACAAAATAACAAAACTGAACACTGACACGAAATACAAACACCCACAAACACACACGTGAACCCCGGCTGCCTAAGTATGATTCTCAATCAGGGACAACGATTGACAGCTGCCTCTGATTGAGAATCATACCAGGCCGAACGCACAAAACCCCAACATAGAAAACAACACATAGACAACCCACCCAACTCACGCCCTGACCATACTAAATAAATACAAAACAAGAGAAAACAGGTCAGGAACGTGACAATTGCTTTCGCTGTAAAGCATATTTTCAAAATCTGACACGATAGGTGGATTAACAACAAGCTAAGCTGTGTTTTGGTATATTTCACTTGTGATTGCATGATTATAAATATTTTTAGTAATATTTTGCGCCCTGCAATTCAGCGGTTGTTTAGGAAAATGATCCCGCTAAAGGGACCCGTAGCGCAGAGAGGTTAAACTATATGAATGTGAGAAGAGTTATAGAATGTGTCCACAATAAGTGTCCCTTTCGCTTTTTCTCTCTCTCTCTATGTCGTTGGGTAAAACGCCATATTTTGTCAGTCCGCTAGGGACCTTTGTCTCATGTAGTAAGTGTGTGTATTCTGTGTTATTATTTAGTTAGCTAGTAAATAAATAATTAAACCAATGTGTGTAGTGCTGAATAATGAGCAAGGCTGGATTTTTTGCAGATGCATGAGGTTAAGACTGTCAGAATGAGGATATGATAAGTCGTAATGTTTAATAAGATGACTGTTAACTTCTTGCGAATATAGGGGGTGCTGTTTCGACTTAGCATAAATTGGTCTCCAGATTAAACTGCCTAGTACTCAATTCTTGCTCGTACAATATGCATATTATTATTATTATTGGATAGAAAACACTCTCTAGTTTCTATAACCGTTGGAATTATGTCTCTGAGTGGAACAGAACTCATTCTACAGCACTTTTCCTGCCAGGGAGTGAGATTTCAGAAATCTTGGTCTCTGTTCCCAGTTCAGTTTTTAAGTCCCTGTGAATCCTATGGGGATACAAACACTGCCTACGCCTTCCTCTAGATGTCAGTAAGTGGTGACAATTTGAATGGAGTCGATTGCGCAATCAGGGACTTTATAAAAGACAGAAAGGCGGAAGGACCTTTCTTTTCTTCAATGCGCTCGACGCACGATGGACGTCGGACTGGCCTCTTTCCAAGCTTTGGTTTAGCCAGTAATATATCGCCGGTCATGTTTTTACTCGTTATAGGTGTTAAAAACATCATAAGGTAGTTAACTTCTTGAGAATACAGGGGGTGCTATTTTCCCATTAGCATAATTTGCTCAACAGATTAAACTGCCTCTTATTCAATTATTGCTCTTACTACATGCATATAAATAATACCATTGGAAAGAAAACAATCTCTAGTTTCTAAAACCGTTTCAATTTTGTCTCTGAGTGATACAGAAGTCATTTCACAGCACTTTCCATGACCAAGAACATAAAATCAAGATGTGTTATGCTGGCTTCAAAGCTCTGCCTATATATGGTCGTGCCCCCTATGACCCGAAACACACCTCATTCGCCTTCCTCTGGGTGTCAAGAAGACGTCAGAGGAGAAATTCTTTGTTTATCTGGTACTGACGTGAAATAAGACCTATTTCTTTGGCGTGACCGACAACTTCCGGTTTGCTGATTCGCACGAGTTGGAGCTGCGATTGTGTACTGTTTTGCTGGCGTTATGGATGAAAACTATCTCCGTGTCGAATTTTGTTTGATACATGTGACCATATCATCGTAATGTATGTTTTTTCAATATAGTTTAATCAGATTATTTGAATTTTTTTGGGAGTTTTGCGGTGTTCCGTTGTCACAATTTATTTACATTTGAGAGATCTGTGCCACTCGACCGGTACCTGTGCTAAATGGAGTGGGAAAGGAAGATTTCTGAACGGAACCAACGACTCATCTTGACAAAGGACACTTTGATCAACATTCTGATGAAAGATCAGCCATAGTAAGACCCAATTTACGATGTTATATCATATCTGTTGTGCATGTGAACTGACCGTGGGCGCCTAGCCGAATCTGCCTTGTATAGCTATGCTAATTTAGCGCTACATTTTGTTTTCGTTATAAAACATTTAATAAATCTGAAATATTGTTTGGATTCACCAGATGTTGGGCTTTCAATATCTGTACGCTGTGTATTTTTCTGAAATGTTTTAAGATGAGTAATTCGTTATATGACGTTGGTCTCTGTAATTGTTCTGGCTGGGTCAGCACTATTTCAGATTGCAGCTGCAATGTAGAACTGTGATTTATACCTGAAAAATGCACATTTTTCCCCAAAAAAACTATGCTATACCATAAATATGTTATCAGACTGTCATATTATGAAGTTGTTTCTTGGTTAGTGGCTATATATATTTTTATCTAGTCGAATTAGTGATAGCTACTGACGCAGGAAAAAGCTGTTGGGAGTAAAAAAATCGTGTCCTTTGCTAACGTGGTTAGCTAATAGATTTACATATTGTGTCTTCCCTGTAAAACATTTTAAAAATCTGAAATGGTGGCTTTATTCACAAGATCTGTATCTTTCATTAGGTGGCTTGGACTTGTGATTTAATGATATTTAGATGCTACTATTTAATTGTGACGCTATGCTAGCGATGCTAATCAGTGTGGGGGGGGTGGGGGGTGATCCCGGATCCGGGGTTGAGGCTCGTTAGAGGTTAATTTAAACCGTTTTATAGCAATTTATATCCGTTTAGTGCGATTTTCTGGCATTTCTTTGTGACGCACTTCCAAGAGCTGGGCACTTTTCTAGTACATGCCGAACGTTAGTGGCCATTTCGACGGGACAAGAGGACATCTTTCGACCAAAAGACGATTAGACCGGAGAAAGGATACATTGCCCAAGATTCTGATGGAAGATCAGCTCATAGTAAGAACTATTTATGATGATAAATCGTTGTTCTGTAGAAAAATGTTAAACGCATATTCCGCCATTTTCTTTGGGGTAGCTTCGCTTTGGCGCACCCGGTATTGCACAGTAAGGATAATTTAAAAAATGTAATTCAGCGATTGCATTAAGAACTAATTTGTCTTTCAATAGCTGTCCAGCCTGTATTTTTTAGTCAAGTTTATGAATATTTATTCATTAGACTAGATCACTGTCCAATATGGCGCCCGACATTTTCAGGCCAGTTTTGCTACTATTCTCATTGTATAACCACGGTTTTTTGTGGCTAAATATGCACATTTTCGAACAAACTCTATATGTATGTTGTAATATGATGTTACAGGAGTGTCATCGGAAGAATTCTGAGAAGGTTAGTGAAAAAATTAATACATTTTGGTGGTGATAATGCTATCGCTCTTTTTGCCTTGAATCAATGCTCGGGTAACGTTTGCACATGTGGTATGCTAATATAACGATTTATTGTGTTTTCGCTGTAAAACACTTAGAAAATCTGAAATATTGTCTGAATTCACAAGATCTGTGTTTTTCCATTGCTGTGAGCTGTGTATTTTTAAGAAATGTTTTATGATTAGTAATTAGGTAATACACGTTGCTCTCTGTATTTATTCTAGTCGAGTTGTGATGGTGGGTGCAATTGTAAACTATGATTTCTACCTGAAATATGCACATTTTTCTAACAAAACCTATCCTATACAATAAATATGTTATCAGACTGTCATCTGATGAGGTTTTTTCTTGGTTAGTGGCTATCAATATCTTTATTTGGCCGAATTGGTGATAGCTACTGGTGGAGAGAAAAAATGGTGGACAAAGAAAAATGGTGTCTTTTGCTAACGTGGTTAGCTAATAGATTTACATATTGTGTCTTCCCTGTAAAACATTTTACAAATCAGAAATGATTGCTGGATTCACAAGAAGTGGATCTTTCATCTGGTATCTTGGACTTGTGATTGAATGATATTTAGATGCTAGTATTTACTTGTGACGCTATGCTAGCTATGCTATTCAGCTTTTTTACTGGTGGGGGGGTGGGGGGTGCTCCCGGATCCGGGTTTCTGAGTCGGTAGAAGTTAATAGAATAAATAGATATACACCTTATAGAGTAATTATGAATGTAATTATAGAGTCATTTGGTAGATGGTAACTCTTTAAACAACCTCTTCCGTGGTGCCCCAAATCCTAATGAGTTAATTGTTACATGATTAATTTAATCGGTTAACAATTAAGCATAGTTAGTGGATTCAATAAATAACAGTCATCAGATTAATAAATGTAAAGTCATGACAACAGGATGGACCAAAAAACTGTGGTCACTCTCAGAGGCTCTCTGTTTTTGGCTGCGTGACCAAGTTATTCAGAAACAAGAGAGGAAAAACACTGGCTTCTTCTTACATGAGAGAAACAGACACTGGAAATGTACAGGTTTAAGGCTTATACAGCACATGTGTATAACAGAGTTTGTAATTTTGCCACGATAGTCTCCACAACGATTCCTGTACAAGGGTGTATGTTCATCCAGTATTAACGAGAGCATGGCAATGAAAGGACTTCAACAGCAACAGCATCATGATTTGATTGGAGACTGCAGTCCTTTCATTGGCAGGCTAAACAATGCTAAATGTTCCTTGGAGGTTTCCTTCTTCCAAAATTAGGAAAAGAGGGAGGAATAGACTTCTTCTGCTGCTCAGTCTTATTGACTGGGGAACAGTATGTCTTGTAGGCCTGCAAGTCCCTCTCTATAAGAGTTCCCACTCTGACCAGCTCATCCACTGTATTCACCTTTCCCCTAACATGGCATGCCAACCTTGGGTTGCAATTTCTGAAGATGTTGGAGTATGGTCTTCTCTGCTGCTTCAGGTTGCCACCGCAGAAAGAGAGCTCTGTTTCATAGTCTTCTGAAAGGAATGACTTCATGAAGACAGACTTGAACTCTTTCCAATTCCTCACGTTTGCGCTCTGCCTTCCACCAATCCTTGGCAGTGTCTTTCAGAACTGAATTCACAGCTGCAAGGGTTTCGGCATTAGAAAGGGGAAACACAGCAAGAAACTCCTCACATTTCTCAACGTAAGTGATGGTGTCCAACTCACTGTCCTGGTCCCCAAAACATGGAAATTCAAGGTTGTAAATTGTAAACTGTGTAGCCTCCCTTTTTTACATTCAAAATACAGCGATGTACTATGGTCAAGAAGGACAGGTTTGTCCTGGGAAGCCCCCATGCCGGATCCTGGCAACGGGGTTCAGGCATCGAGTGGTGTACAAGCTTTCAGCTTTTCTTCCCACCTGGTGTCTCTACGGTTCAGACAGTCCACCATGGCTTGACCAAGATCCTTGATAGAACCCTCTAAATCCTCCTTAAGTCTGGACAAAGCCTTGTCAAATTGGTAGCGTAAAATGTCTTCCTGTTTTTTGGGCATTTGCATCAAGTGTCTTGATGTCTGTGACAGCTGAAGCCTTTTCCATGGCAGCCATTTAGATTTTCAGATCATCATTAATGCTGGCCTTACATGCCTGGAGGTCATTCTCCACGCAAATCATTCTTGTTGCTAGCCATCATACAAGGCTGCCATTAAAGCCAGGTTGTCTTCCCCTTTTGGGATAGGAGAATCACATCTTTCTTCCTCTGTGGCTGAAATAGCCTCATCCTCAGCTGGGCTTGAACTTGCCACCTCTTCACTGACAGATACTGAACTCCGGTTCAAGTCCTGGTTGGGGCTACCCCTCGAATTCGCTACATTGTCAGAGCTGGTTTCTGTATTAGGAGTATGTTCTTTGAGATAGTGTGCTCAGACTGTTAATGACATCTCTGACTGGGTCCCTACGAGTCACAAAGGGACCTGTCGAGAAGTCTAGTTGTAGATCACCACTGGGGCTGTTACGGTGACCGTATTACTGCCACACCGGCGGTCACGATTCATGACCGCAGTCAAATTCCATGTGACTGTTTAGTCACGATAATTAGGCTTCTCCAAGCTCTGATGCTGCTGATGGTCATTAGTAGCCTACCAAACTTGCTACCTGCCTGCTACTCAACACTTGATTGTCCCTCTAATCACTCTGACATCAATGCAAATATTTTTTCAAATCAAACACTTTATGAGAGCCCATGAGCTCATGTTGCACAACATTTTTGTAGGCTATGCAATTGCGTGAGAAAACAGAGTTTTGATGGCCTCTATTAAAAAGAGGAGGATCCCATCAGCTTTCTATAGACTAGGCCTACTATATTTATTTATTTATCAACTTTCCTAATATTAAGCACATTGCTTTGCTTTACAACAGGAGTATATTCTAACTGACTGGCAGGGAAAAGCGTCCTCCATTCGCTATTTAAGTGCATAGATGACATGTATTTTTTCCCCCATGAACATGTTCCGAGACAGGTGTATGATAATGGTCCATTCTAAATCAAAACTAATTTCACACATATATGATTTAGTATATGTAAAGACAATATTCCATTAAGAATAGTCTGATAGGTAGCAATATTAGATATCACTTGTGAATGATGTATTATCACTTGTGCATGATGCCCAGAGTGTACAGTAAGGCAAGAAACAGTGCATGCCTAATTGTCGCACACCTCATGTAGCCTAGCCCATATGTTTTGATAAGGTTCGTACGACAACTAAAGTAGTCAAATAACTTCTTAATATAAGCACATTAATCCACTTTACATCTGGTGTATAGCCTAACTGGCATAATAGGCAGTGCGTGTGTTTAATGTTCAGGGACGATAATTTTCAGCATAAAAATACACCTTTTATATTGAAGCATTAAATGCATAATGGCATTTACCTTCAGTTTTGATAATAGTGTTCTCCCACTAATTGATTGCATTTTGGAACATTCTCACTTATAGTATACTGCCATGTGCACATTGCTGAGCTTATAATGTGAAGAAATAGTCTAATAGTTTATCAACATTTGAAGATTAAATTTATGATCTGTTGCATCAGCCATATTGCTTTAAAAATGTTTTTTTTTTACATTAAATTGGGATCTATCACATCCCACAACTGTCCCAGAGTATATTTGGATTATTTATTTTCTTGCACAGAAGGACAAGTTCACCAACAGAATAGGTCAACTTTTGTACTATGTAGTATAGTAGTAGATTGATAGTAGATTGACATGGGCTAGTGCTTTTGCTGTTCATTAGGCCTACTCATCTTGTTTGCTGATGAAAAGTAGGTAAAATGTGGACAGTTCTTCTAACATCTTTAATATGCGCCTTGGAATTCGATAAAAAAGACTTGCGCGATTGCACCCCGATGTGTCTGTCTTCACTTGTAGCCTATGTCTTAGCTGAGATGCCTGTGAGAAGGAACCGATCTTGTGACTGGCATTTCCTAATAAGAATTGAGATATCTGAGACATACATGTGAGTAACAGGTGCTTCGGAGCACGGCAGCCGAGATAAGGGAATTATAATTATTATATTCAGTCCAAGGGCACAACGGCCACTTTGGCCACAAAAGGCATGGATTTTTTAGGGGGCATTACGGCCACACAAGGGGGATGCTGCCAGGAATTTTGATGCCTGGTGAGAATATTATCAAGTGCTTGTCAAATTGTGAATGAGTGACTGATGAAGTGTGTGCAGCCTGCACAAGAAACAAATCAGATCTCATGCTTTTCACGCAACTTTTTTCAAATCATCATTAGAGTCGCATCATGCAGCTTAGAATGTATTAAAAATCAAAACATATAGCCCAACATTTGTATCACAACTAAAGTTGCTTAAATACCACTAACTTAAGCATATAGGAGGACCTGTTTATTTGTTAGCTGCTTAACAGAGAATAGCCACATGTGCGTACTTCCTTGGAAATTGTTTGGAGAAAATATCCTTTCTATTTTATTCAGTTAACTTCTACTTGGTCACAATCCCGGATCCGGGAGCACCCTCATCAGTAAAAAAGCTGACTAGCATAGCCTAGCATAGCGCCACAAGTAAATACTAGCATCTAAATATCATGAAATCACAAGTCCAAGACACCAGATGAAAGATACACATCTTGTGAATCCAGCCATCATTTCTGATTTTTAAAATGTTTTACAGGGAAGACACAATATGTATTTCTATTAGCTAACCACGATAGCAAAAGACACAACTTTTTTTTCTCCATTTTTTTACTGCATAGGTAGCTATCACACATTCGACCAAATAAAGATATAAATAGTCACTAACCAAGAAACAACTTCATCAGATGACAGTCTGATAACATATTTATTGTATAGCATATGTTTTGTTCGAAAAATGTGCATACTTCAGGTATAAATCATAGTTTTACATTGCAGCCACCATCACAACTCTCACCAAAGCAACTAGAATAACTACAGAGAGCAACGTGAATTACCTAAATACTCATCATAAAACATTTATGAAAAATACACAGTGTACAGCAAATGAAAGACAAAGATCTTGTGAATCCAGACAATATTTCAGATTTTTTAAGTGTTTTACAGCGAAAACACAATATAGCATTATATTAGCTTACTACAATAGCCAACCACACAACAGCATTGATTCAAGCCAACAATAGCGATAATGAATAAACCAGCAAAAGATATTAATTTTTTCACTAACCTTCTCAAACTTCTTCAGATGACAGTCCTATAACATCATATTACACAATACATATAGAGTTTGTTCGAAAATGTGCATATTTAGCGGCACAAATCGTGGTTATACAATGAGAATAGTAGCCAAGCTGCAAACAAAATGTCGGGAGAAATCTTGGGAGAGGCACCTAATCTAATCAATAACTAATCATAAACTTGACTAAAAAATACAGGTTGGACAGCAAATGAAAGATACATTAGTTCTTAATGCAACCGCTGTGTTAGATTTTTAAAATTAACGTTACTACGACATACAGCGTGCGTTAAAGCGAGACCGCACCGAAATTAATGGCGGAATAGTAGGTCAACATTTTTCAACAGAACAACGAATTAACTTCATAAATAGTTCTTACTATTTGATGAGCTTCCATCAGAATCTTGGGCAAGTTGTCCTTTGTCCAGAATCATCGTTGCTCGGTTGTAGATTGCCGTCTTCAACTTAGCTAATGTTTGCTGCTAATTCCTATGTGGCCCAGACGTGCCCAACTCACTATAACGCAGCACAAAGAAATATCCGAAAATCGCAATATACTGATATAACCTGATATAACTCGGTTTAAAATAACTACATTATGATGTCTTTAACACCTATATCGAATAAAATCAGAGCCGGATATATCTAAGGCCTATAACGAGAGCTTTCCAGAATGCAATCCTGAGGTCTGTCTCGCGTCATGGCGAACGTTGAAAAGAGTGCACCCCACGTTCCAAGACCATTTATATGGCCTCAGATCTGCCTAGCAACTCCATTCCAATTCTCACTGCTTGCTGACATCTAGGGGAAGGCGTATGCAGTGCATGTCGACCAATAGAAGACATGCAAATTAATAAACTGACCCCAGAACAGCCTGCCTGATTTCAGATTTCTCACTTCCTAACAGGAAGTTTGCTCCAACTTGAGTTCTGTTTTACTCACATATATAATTCAAACGGTTTTAGAAACTAGAGAGTGTTTTCTATCCAATAGTAATAATAATATGCATATTGTACGAGCAAGAATTGAGTACGAGGCAGTTTAATTTGGGAACGAATTTTTACAAAGTGAAAACAGCACCCCCTATTGAGAAAAGGTTAAGTTCAATTGTTTTCTACATACTATAAAATAATAAAAAATAATGCCACGGAATTCTAAGCAAATCTTATCTGCTCAATGAACTAGTGTAGCCCACAGCAATATGGCAGGGATGACATAACTCAGAGTATGCTATTCTAAAATTCTGAAATAGACTACATTGTCTTCATATCATGTTTCTTTAGACCTGTCTAAAATAAATAATGGATTTATTGTTATGGTGTAGGCTATAGTAAATTAAATTATTCAACTTTTTACAATGTTCCAAAGGTCTGCATCAGTGGCTTGTAGCCTATACGTGGAAGCCAGGAGATGCTAAACGTGTTTATGTTCATTAAAACCTCTTTGGGCTAGACGTGGTGCTAGTGACCCACCTCGACAAGATCCAGTGAAATTGCAGAGCGCGAAATTCAAATTACAGAAATAGTAATATTTAACATTCATGAAAATACAAGTGTCATACATTAGAAAAAGCTTAACTTCTTGTTAATCTAGCCGCTGTGTCAGATTTCAAAAAGGCTTTACGGCGAAAGCACACCATGTGATTATCGGAGGACAGCGCCCCACACACAAAAGCATTAAAAACATTTTCCAACCAGGCAGGTGCGCCACGAAAGTCAGAAATAGCGCTAAAATAAATGCCTTACCTTTGAAGATCTTCTTCTGTTGGCACTCCAAAAGGTCCCAGTGACATCACAATGGTCCTTTTGTTCGATAAAGTCCTTCTTTATATCCCCAAAAACTCAGTTTAGCTGGCGCGCTTCATTCAATAATCCACCTGTTTCCCCTCCTTCAAAATGCATACAAAATGAATCCCAAACGTTACCAAAAGACTTCTCCAAACAAGTCAAACAACGTTTATAATCAAACCCCAGGTACCAAAATACGTAAATAAACTATCAAATTTAAGACGGAGAATCGTTATTGTCTTTACTGAAGATAAACAACAAAGTACGCACTCTCATCCACGCGTGTGAAAACACTACAGCCAAAATGGGAGCCACTTAGAAACACTACAAATTCTAGCTCATTTTTCCAAAAACAAGCCTGAAACTCTTTCTAAGGACTGTTGACATCTAGTGGAAGCCCTAGGAACTGCAATCTGGGAGGTTTTCCCTTCATATTAAACATGACAGACAATGGAATCAGTGGTGGGCTGATAATGTTTTTTTTCTGGAAAGTTTGTCCTCAGGTTTAACCTGCCATATCAGTTCTGCTATACTCACAGACATTATTTTAACAGTTTTAGAAACGTTAGTGTTTTCTATCCAAATCTACCAATTATATGCATATCCTAGCTTCTGGGCCTGAGTAACAGGCAGTTTACTTTGGGCATGCTTGTCATCCAGACGTCAAAATACTGCCCCCTAGCCCAAAGAGGTTAACATTCAATTACCATGAGAACGGCAGTTATTTGCTTGACAATCCCCAACTGACAAAATGTCATGACCGCCACAGCCCTAGCCACCGCACGCTGTCTCATTTTTAGGTTTACCAGCCATTGAAAACCTAGAAAACACACCTTCATTATGTACACCTTGACACATGGCCCCACGTTGGGCGCCAGTTCTATAACAGTCTGTAAACACTAAACCCAACACAGCAAAGAATAAAGGAATAAAGGAGGGAACGTATGAAAGGAAATGTGTATTTTACAGATGGCAAACAAAATCAAACCAACTCCCTCTAAAACACAAATGAAAAACTAATTTGATAAAAAAGTCATTTCCCGTTTTAGTTCCTAGTCGAGGTAAGAAGTACAATAAATCCAAATGGGCAAAAATGTAAATAAGGATAGATCTTACCAGTTCAGTTGATTGGTTCAGATAAAGGATCCAAACGAAGTCCACAAAACCAAAAACCCCAAAAGGTAAAGTAGGTCGTAGAAATAGCCATCCAAAATATTGTATTTTAAACGGAGTGGGATAATCCACCAAAAGGAAAACTCTTCTAAATGCTCCAAGCAAAACTATGAGACAATACTCATGAGTAGGGTGGCACATTTTGGGGAATATTCAGAGGTGGAAACTTTCCGTGGAAATTAACGGGAATATATGGGAATTAACGGGAGTATATGGGAATTAACGGAAATATATGCAAAATAATATTAATATCATTTTAAATGTAGATGTTTTTTGCATTGGATATATTTACCATATCATATGGAGACAGAAACATAAACATTTTACCTTATCATAAGTAGACATAATTGCAAATTATTAAATCCTTCCAATAGAAATAAAATAAAATAAATATTTACAAATTGAACTTTAATTAAATGAGTTGACTCACCACATGGGATAATTTCACTGAACAACAAAAGAAAGGGAATATTGAATGATCCATTGCATCTCCCAAAATCTGTAAAATGATAGTCTAGAAACTAAAGCTTTGGTTGTCTTCCTCTCAGGCTTCCATGTCTTCTCCCTGGACCTCCTCAATGTCCACCTCATGAACATCAGACTCTGAGGCCTCATCTTCACTGTCACTTTCCAACCTTGTTGAGAATGGCTTGTTGTCAGGCTCAAAAAGCCTAAAATTCTCCCGGATAGCCACCAATTTTTCAACCCTTGTATTGGTCAGCCTGTTGCGTGCTTTGGTGTGTGTGTTCCCAAACAAGGACCAGTTGCGCTCTGAGGCAGCTGATGTTGGTGGGATTTTGAGGATGATTGAGGCAACAGGGGAAAGAGCCTCATATCCACAAAGTCCCTTCCACCAGGTGGCTGATGAGATATGTTGGCACGACTGCCATATTGGATCTCCATCCCAAAGCCCTTGCTTGGAAGTGTACTTCGCCAGACTGCCAAGAACCTTGCCCTCATCCAGGCCAAGGTGGCAAGACATGGTAGTGATGACACCATATGCCTTGTTGATCTCTGCATCAGACAGGATGCTCTTGCCAGCATACTTGGGGTCCAACATGTACGCTGCGGCAGGTATGGGCTTCAGGCAGAAGTCTTCACGCTTTTTGAGGTATTTCAGAACTGCAGTTTCCTCCGCTTGGAGCAACAGTGAAGTGGGCAGGGCAGTACGGATTTCTTCTCTGCTTGCGTACATCAAATGTACGCAAGCAGAGTCTGAACATCAGACAGGATGGCATTGTCTCCCTCAATCCGTGCAATGGCTACTGCTATAGATTTCAGGAGTTTCAGACTGCTTACCACTCTCGCAAAATACATCATGCAGGAGGATCCTCTTGATGGTGCTGTCCATATCAGCAGACTGTGATGTGGCCATTTCTTGGAGAGACTCCTTCCCCTCCAGGAGACTGTCAAACATGATGACAACACCACCCCAACGGGTGTTGCTGGGCAGCTTCAATGTGGTGCTCTTATTCTTCTCACTTTGCTTGGTGAGGTAGATTGCTGCTATAACTTGATGACCCTTCACATACCTAACCATTTCCTTGGCTCTCTTGTAGAGTGTATCCATTGTTTTCAGTGCCACAATGTCCTTGAGGAACGGATTCAATGCATGAGCAGCACAGACAATGGGTGTGATGTGAGGGTAGGACTCCTCCACTTTAGACCAAGCATCCTTCATTTCGCAACATTGTCTGTCACCAGTGCAAATACCTTCTGTGGTCCAAGGTCATTGATGACGGCCTTCAGCTCATCTGCAATGTAGAGACCGGTGTGTCTGTTGTCCCTTGTAACTGTGCTCTTGTAGAATACTGGTTGAGGGGTTGAGATGATGTAGTTAATTATTCCTTGCCCACGAACATTTGACCTCCCATCAAAGACGATTACAGTACAGCCTGCTTTCTCTATGATTTGCTCGACCGTCATTTGAACTCTGTTGAACTCTGCATCCAGCAAATGAGTAGATAACGCATGTCTGGTTGGAGAGGTGTATGCTGGGTGGAGAACATTCAGAAATCTCTTCCAATACACATTGCCTGTGAGCATCAGAGGTGAACCAGTTGCATACACAGCTCGAGCAAGACATTCATCAGTATTTCTCTGACTACGTTCCTCCATTGAGTCCAAAAAACTTCTGATTGCTGGAGGACCACGAGCTGTTGCTACCAATAAGGTGTCTGATTCATAATTTTCACCTCGAATAGAAGTAGAGGGACTTTTGTCAGAGTTTGCTTATTGTGAGCGCTGAGGGAACTTTATGCACTTGGCCAGATGATTCTGCATCTTTGTTGCATTCTTGACATATGATTTGGCACAGTATTTGCAAATGTACACAGCTTTTCCTTCTACATTAGCTGCAGTGAAATGTCTCCACACATCAGATATAGCCCATGGCATTTTCCCGTAAAGATTAGGGGGAAAAAACTAAATATAAACAAATTCAATTCCATGTACAGAAAATAGTTAAGCAGTTAGATTAAACAACTCCTTTGTAAGGTAAATGTTTTAAAATGAAACATGTATGGAAACAGAGCAGGCTCAAGCAAGCTAAAACCCACATGGTAGCAAAAACTAACTAGCAGAAATTGTTAACAAGTTAGAAATGATTTACACACACTTTGCTGTAGGCTACTATTTACTAGTTAACAAAAAATAATGTATGTCGTATAAAATATATTCACCTCACCCAGTATTGTAATCATAACTTACCAGAAAGCATGTAGTCGTTGGCTCAGACAGTGTAGTAGTGTGGGCTCAATAGCATCTCATTAGTGTACAAGATCTTGAGAATCAGCTGTACATGTGATGGAAAAGTGCATTGCACATGTGATGGAATAATGCACTGTGCATGCATAGGGTTGCAATTCCATTGAATTGGGGAAAGTTTAACCAAAATATGCCACAAGACCTAGAATTGCCTTATGTGTATCCCACAAAAAAGGTTCACTGTTATAAGCTAACTTTTTTTAGGAATTTAATAAAAATTGGCAAAATTCCAGGGCTTAACCTCCATGGAAAATTTCTGGAAAAATTCCTTTAAATTTACCGTAAAGTTTCAGACCCTTTGCAACCTGTCATGATCGTCGTAATGATTGGACCAAGGCGCAGCGTGCGTAGAGTTCCACATATTTTAATAAATTGAAACTCACCAAACAAAACAATAAAGCACAAGAACAAACAAAACGTGAAGGTACTGGTGTGCACACAGGCAACTATCTGTAGACAAGATCCCACAACACACAATGGGGAAAATGGCTACCTAAATATGATCCCCAATCAGAGACAACGATAAACAGCTGCCTCTGATTGGGAACCATATCAGGCCACCATAGAAATACAATTCACATAGATGACCCACCCTAGACACTATCACGCCCCAACCAACAGAGAATAAACAGCTCTCTATGGTCAGGGCGTGACAGTACCCCCCCCCAAAGGTGCGGACTCCGACCGCAAAACCTCATCAACCTCATCATCCCAGCATGACAGTTTGTTTTTCACACGTGAGAATGACTCCAGTTCTGGTGGGACACGGGAAGGCCATCCGTTCCTTTATGTACTCAACGAGTGTGCCAAATTATGGTTCTGCAGCCGACTCGTCCTCGAGTTCTTGCAGGGACACCATCTCCTGAAGAGGAGAGTAACAATGGATTTTCTTGGAGTGAACTGTACTTAGAAATCATACTGTTGTAGGCGAACTGACCACCTGTGGAGACAGAGGGGCCCGTGTCCCCTGCCAGCCAGTGGTGGACATCAGGGCTGTCAGGACTTGATGGTCTGTTCTGAGGGTGAAGGAGCGACCATAAAGGTAGTGAAGCCACCACTCACAAGCCCAGTTGCAAGCAAGAGCCTACTTTTGCATGAGAGGCGAAAGCTATGGGCTTTTCCGAGCCATCATGCACCTGAGACAGGACTGCCCCCATAATCATAGGTTGGGCAGTTCAAGTGGAAGTGAGCCAGGGTCGGGGACGTGGTGAGGGGGCGTTTCAGTTCTTCGATCACTACCTGACAGGCCGGAGTCCAGTTCTAAGGAGCATACTGCTTAAGAACCGGTGACGTAATGAAGGAGTATTCTTGTAGAAATCGCATGTAGTAGGCGGTCATACCTAGGAACGATGCCAACTGTGAAGCTGATGTTCGAGGATGGCTTGCACTTTCAACTGCAGTGAGAGATGCCAGTGAATGACACCTGGAACCCCAAAGTCTATAGCTGATGCTGAGAACTCACACCTGTCAATGTTCAGTGTGAGATGGACGTTGAGGCTGGTGAACACCAACCGTAGGTGCTCATCGTCTGTGGCAACGTCTGGCCAATGCACCACAATGTCATCCAAGTAGACCACAACACCAGGGCAGCCGGCGAGGAAGGTGGTCTAGATCTTGTGAAAGCAACTTGGTGCTGAGCTCAGGCCAAAAGCCATGCGTTTATAGCGATACAGTCCAGTGTGAGTGATGAAGGCTGTTAAGTTCCTGCTCTCCGGATGAAGAGGAACCTGCATGTAGTCCTGTCGAAGGTCGAGCTTGGAGAAGAGTGTTGGAAGTGTGTCATCAGCTCCTCCTTTGTGGTTGGTGGATATTTGTGAGGCACCACTGATTTGTTGGCTGCTCGCATGTCAACGCAGGTTCTGATGCCCCCTGATTTCTTCTGAAGGATCACCAGGTTTGACACCCAGGGAGAGGCATTGATGGGTTTGATTAGATCCTCAGCCAGGAGTCGTTGGAGATCCTACTCGATGTCTTTGCGGAGGGCCAGGGGTATACAACGCAGCGGTGGAATTACAGGAGGAACCTTGGGTTCCAAAAGCGGTTTGCGTGTGAATGCAGTCAGTCATCCCAATCCACTGAACAGCTCTGGATACTGATGATGACATGGGGAGGACACCTTAAGTATCTTTGCCCCACTGTTATCCTTTAGAGAGATTTCAAGACTAACAAAAAGGTCCAGGCCCATGATGTTTGCACTCTGGCATGTGACGTGAAATGGGAAGGAGTCCAAGGCCTTGGAACCATAACATATTGGGAGGTGGAGGAGGCCGACAAAATCTATCTTGCTCTGACCATAGCTACAGAGCGTGGTGGGTGGAGGCCGAAGCAGTAAGTGCTGGAAGTACTGGTTGTATGTTGTTGAATTTACCATAGACACCTTGGCACCGGTGTCAATGACAACGGGAATGCAGCTCTCTTCCGGGTAGAGATGGCACATATTAAAGTTCACTGAAGTGGGGCCCCACTGTATGGATCACTGCCTTGTGGCTGTCGTAGGCAAGTGGTTGAGCTGATGCGTCAGCGGATGTGGAGTGGCACCACTTTGCAAAATGGTTCAACTTTTGAAAGCATCTGCATGTCTGGCCCTTAGCTGGGCAATCTGGAGCCCTTGTAGCGTGATGGTAGATCCACAATTTCCACAGCGCCTCTGCTGGCGCCCTTGGTGGGGCCGTGCTAGTTGTATTGAGTCTGTCACAAACATCATAGCTAGCATGTAGCTGTTGTACTGACTGCTTCCTAATGCTAGCACTTGTTGTGGGGTAAGCTTGTGTTTCAGCTATTTTAGCAGCAAATTAAATGGCTGATTCAATTCGTAGAACAAATGTGAGTGAATTAGCAAGTGTTAAATTAGCATCTTCAAGTAACAGTCTTTTTTTGTACCCGGGGTTTGGAGGTTTTTCAATCAGCTGATCTCTTATCAGTTCGTCTTGTATTGCTCCACAATTACATTGCTGTGCTAGAGCATTCAAATCAGCTACAAACTGGCTAGCTGACTCACCAGCTAGCTGACTCATGACCTCTCTGATGTCGTTTGAACAGAAGCCGTCTCAGTAGATCGTTTTCCGATTTTTTAAAAATCCGTTAAGAGCTGCTATTGTTTCTTCGTATGAGGCCGCAGGTCACAAAGTGCTGAAAATGCGGTGCCCCTCTTCTCCCGAGGCAGTGTAGGAGGATAGCACGTTTCCTGGTGCCGGCAACAGTATACAGTCCTATGGCTAGAAGGTACGTTTCAAACTAGCCTTTCCATTGCTCCCAGGGAATGAGAGCTCCTCCTGGGTGAGGCAGAAATGGGTCCAGAGGAGGCAGAGATATGGTGGGGATGAGGCCATCCTAGTCGCCAATGTTGTGTTGGAAGAACAAGACTTTGTTCGTTATTTGCCATCACTCTAACATGCTCACATTCGGTGGCCCTTCTGGATAACAATACAGTGAGTCAACAGACCCATACAACAAACTGAGCTATATAATGAACATAACACTCTGCCTTTGCTAGCACATGTGAACGCCCTCCTGGAGCATCTTACCAGTATGCACCACGCGAAAAGCTCACACATCCCCATGTGCTACATTAGTATTACCAGCTACCACTAGTACTGGGTCTTGGCAATTGGCCTCCAGTGTATTAGATCTTAAACAGACGATATATCTGGGTACTCTCTACTCTTGATGCCATGTGGCTGGGCCGTGATATTCAACTAGCTCTACCTAACTCATTCTTAATTATGTGTCTATGGGCTCTGGTCAAAAGTAGTGCACTATATACAGAAAAGGATGCCATTTGGGATGCGACCAGTGTTCCCCCTCCTCCGTCTCCTTTACCTGATCCAGACTGCTTCTGTCCTCTGGGCTTCTCTCAGCTGTTTAATTACTTTGTCCCTAATAAATTATGCATCTCAAATTCTCAGCTGAACACTTAATCTCTCCGCCACTCTTCTTCCCACTCCCTTCTTTTTCTAAGAAGGAACACAGCACCTTGTTAAAAACCCGACACCCATCCTCCTCTTCTCCCCCCTCCTCCTCCTCCTCCCTCTCCTCCTCAACCCCTCCTTCTCGTTCTGCTTCTCATACCCCTCCTCTTCCCATCATCCACCTTCCCCACCTTCTCCTCCCCTCTCTTTCTATTCCTCGTCCCCCTTCTCCTTCTCCTCCTCCTCTTAAAGCCCCTGTGGCCCTGTGGAGTGTAATGAACACAGTCATGTGAGCTTGCACTTTTAAAGAGCAAAGAAAAACAAGGAGATATTCATTACAGATATTTATCATGTATATTTATGTCACTGTAAACTTCTCTCTCCCGCTGAGAAGGCAAAAACAACATGGTATGTCTGTGAATGCAGCACCCTGGATGCATCCCAAATGGAAGCCTATGGGCTTTGATCAAAAACAGTGCACAAGATAGGGAATAAGGTGCTATTAAAGACGCAGCACCCTATCTTATTGACCAATCCAAGCCTTGCTTGCTTATTTCTGTTATGGCCTTACCAGTAGCCTACTTGGTAAACAAAGATTAAGCCAAAAACTTGTATCTGTTATTAGTATTTACACTGTAATTACATGTGTATCATATAACAGTTGTCATTGCCAATCATAATATTGTATATAATATCTGATTGTTACTGGAGCTGAATTTAAACAGTCACTACACTTGCTGAAATATAGGTTAGCCGGGCAACAAACTAGCTAGCCATGGTTTTCTGGCATACTCCTGCATGTGACATGTTAGTGATATATCTGACATGAACAGAGGTCAGCTGTCGTGTTATTGTTATTTCATCGCGGAATTGCATCTTTGTAACTGAATACTAAAAGCAAGTTACGAATCCTACAGTTTTGAGGAACTCTGACCTCATTGACCTGGGCCCATTGACCTGGGCCACTCTTACCTCTCCGGTGGCCCCATCCCACCAGTGCCTGTGCATGAAATAACCAGAGGGTAGAATAACAAGACTCTAGACTCTTCTTCTTCCTCTTCCTTTTGAGAGAGGAAGCTAAGTGGATATCCCCCTCAGTTCCATACGGTTGAAAGTGATATGCTCCTGGGGAAGCACCTCTACAAACACACACTTCTTCAAACACGCACGCACGCACACACACCCCACACAAACACACATGAAAACCCTTTTTGCACATACACACACACACTTTGTGGTACATTCACAGATGTACAGTTGAAGTCGGAGGTTTACATACACTTATGTTGGAGTCATTATAAAATGATGTCATAGCTTTAGAAACTTCTGATAGGCTAATTGACATCATTTGAGTCAATTGGAGGTGTACCTGTGGATGTATTTCAAGGCCTACCTTCAAACTCAGTGCCTCTTTGCTTGACATCATGGGAAAATCAAAACAAATTAGCCAAGAACTCAGAAAAAGAAATTGTAGACCTCCACAAGTCTGGTTCATCCTTGGGAGCAATTTCCAAACGCCTGAAGGTACCCCGTTCATCTGTACAAACAATAGTACTCAAGTATAAACACCATGGGACCACACAGCCACCATACCGCTCCGAAAGGAGACGCGCTCTGTCTCCTAGAGATGAACGTACTTTGGTGCAAAAAGTGCAAATCAATCCCAGAACAACAGCAAAGGACCTTGTGAAGATGCTGGAGGAAACAGGTACAAAAGTATCTATATCCACAGTAAAACGAGTCCTATATCGACATAACCTGAAAGGCCGCTCAGCAAGGAAGAAGCCACTGCTCCAAAACCACCATAAAAAAGCCAGACTACGGTTTGCAACTGCACATGGAGACAAAGATCGTACTTTTTGTCCTCTGGTCTGATGAAACAAAAATAGAACTGTTTGACCATAATGACTATCGTTATGTATGGAGGAAAAAGGGGGAGGCTTGCAAGCCGAAGAACACCATCCCAACCGTGAAGCATGGGGGTGGCAGCATCATGTTGTGGGGGTGCTTTGCTGCAGGAGAGACTGGTGCACTTCACAAAATAGATGGCATCATGAGGGAGGAAAACTATGTGGATATATTGAAGCAACATCTCAAGACATCAGTCAGAAAGTTAAAGCTTGGTCGCAAATGGGTCTTCCAAATGGACAATGACCCCAAGCATACTTCCAAAGTTGTGGCAAAATGACTTGACTTAAGGACAACAAAGTCAAATTATTGGAGTGGCCATCACAAAGCCCTGACCTCAATCCTATAGAACATTTTTGGGCAGTACTGAAAAAGCGTGTGCGAGCAAGGAGGCCAACAAACCTGACTCAGTTACATCAGCTCTGTCATGAGGAATGGGCAAAAATTCACCCAACTTATTGTGGAAATCTTGTGGAAGGCTACCTGAAATGTTTGACCCAACTTAAACAATTTAAAGGCAATGCTACCAAATACTAATTGAGTGTATGTAAACTTCTGACCCACTGGGAATGTGATGAAAGAAATAAAAGCTGAAATAAATAATTCTCTCTACTATTATTCTGCCATTTAATTTTTTTTAAATAAAGTGGTGATCCTAACTGACCTAAGACAGGGAATTTTTACTAGGATTAAATGAAAGGAATTGTGAAAAACGGAGTTTAAATGTATTTGGCTGTATGGTGTATGTAAACTTATGACTTCAACTGTATGTGTGGTATGCAATATGCACATATTTAATGATATTTGCCTCATTAGCATATTTTAATAGAATATTTCAACAAAAATTACATTCAACTGGTAAAAGTTCATGATTACGAGAAAAAAAGTAATATCATGGTTTGGTGCCTGGCCTTAAGTTACAAAGCAATACTGACATTAACCATGAATAATTCTAGGCATTTAGATCCTACAAGATAAAGCATGAACGAAGAGTTACCTACTAGGCCAGAGACCTAGAAAATGTGAAAATCATACAACCATTCTCCAAGGGACAGGATAAGATAGAGAACAGATCTTTGTTCGATTTATACCAGATCAGACTTGTTTGTATTCAAAATAAATTGTTGACCAATCCACAGACCAAACCAAAGGTAATAAAACTAAGATGTCCAATCAGATCAAACCAGCCACCTCTAGGAAGGGGGTCACATCTATGGTAGGACAATTGCATAGTGTCGTCAGAGTTCAGTTCACTCTGAACAACTACAAGTAACCACAGAGATCATACATCCATATACAGTAGATAACGTCAGAGTTCTATTCAGAGGACACGTTTTAGATAGATACCAGACATGGCTGCTGTAGGATTATTCTATGACACATTCCAGTAATCAGTCCTCTGGATACCGTGGAGAGAGATATACATTTTGGCCCCTCAGAGGTGGGGCGTAATGGGGGGGGGGGGGGTCATTGGGGATTGTCTTGAGCCATTTGCCATGTGGCCAGTGGTGACAGAGAGCACATAAATTAGGGCCGAACCTACAAATCCCCCCTGGACGGAAGCTGTAAATGAACAGCATGTGTCCAATACAGGAATGAATGTCCCTCTCCACAAGAGAGTACACTCTTGAGTCTTCAGTTCAGCTTGTGCACCCTAACCTCTAGTCCCTGGGCCATGAGGAGTGTCTCCGGGGGATTGTAGACAATGCGCATTGGAGATGCAAAGGTCCCTAGGTACACATTTCTTGAAACAAGCTCAATAAAACGTGATTCATAAAGAGAATACCACCTGTATGTTTAACCAGTTATTAGAAAAGACAATAATGTTTGGTTTGACGTTAAAGGCTCTGTGTCTTTACTGCCAGAGTGAAGCATCATATAAAGATGAAAAATACAACTACAGGCAATAAGCACAATATGCTATATCAAATCCCCCAAAACAGCAGAACCACAGCCAGCCGATTACTACGTGTACGGTAGAAAGAGCCGTTTAAGGGCGCTCAATTGCCCAGTGAAGGTCATTCTACCATACATGACTGACTACTAGGCACATGTGTGAATACTAACTATGTGTAGCATGAGCTAATGCAGCAGTATTACTATTTCACATGACGCACTGCTGGGTATGCTCAATGAGGCAAGATGAGTGGTCATCTTGGTACATGGGAAATATGCTACCTATCGAACTAGGCAACCATAAGTATACTGTACAAAATACACTGAACAAAAATATAAACGCAACATGTAAATTGTTGGTCCCATGTTTGATGAGCTGAAATAACAGATCCCAGAAATGTTCCACTCGCACAAAAAAACATATTTCTCTCAAATGTTGTGCACAAATTTGTTTACATCCCTGTTAGTGAGCATTTCTCCTTTGCCAGGATAATCTATCCACTTGACAGGTGTGGCATATCAAGAAGCTGATTAATCAGCATGGTCATTACACAAGTGCACCTTGTGCTGGGGACAATAAAAGGCCACTCTAGAATGTGCTGTTTTGTCACAAAACACAAGTTGAGGGAGCGTGCAATTTGCAGGCTGACTGCAAGAATTTCCACCACAACTGTTGCCAGAGAATTGAATGTTCATTTCTCTACCATAAGCCACATCCAATGTCGTTTTAGAGAATTTGGCAATACGTCCTACCGGGCTGACAACCGCAGACAACGTTTAACACTGACAATTTACTTACCGTTGAGGTAGAGGCTAGTGCTCTGACTGGAATCCATGCAACACTGGAAAAGTTGTGTGAGGAGGTAGCAGGGCTGAGGGGGAGTTTGGAGTTCAGCCAGAGTGAAATTCTGATGCGCCAAAGAGAAAACAAAACACTCACAGCCAAGGTAAAAATCCACAATTCCAACATGGATTGTCTACTCAGGGAAAACAGGGTGATGAAGGAGTCGCTACTAGACATACAAAGTCATAGCATGCGTGAAAATCAATTTTAATCCAGAGGGCGCGATCAGAGAATTCATGCAATCTGCCTTGAAACTTCCTATAGAGACTGTAAACAAGGTGGCTTTCCACCGAGTACACAGACTTGGAGCTCGGAGCGACAAGACCAAGGGTCCTCGACCGATCATCGTGTTCAAAATTTGAACACTACCAACAAAAGGAGCTGATCAAAAGCAGGGTAAGGGAGCTTACTAAAGGGACCAAATTCGGTCTCAATGACCAATTTCCAAGGGAGATAAACGAACGTCGTAAGAGACTGTATCCGGTACAAAGACAACAAAGGGAGGATGGTAAGCGTGCCTTTGTCATTGTGGACAAACTCTTTATAGATGGACAGCTATTCCGAGACAGCTCCATAACACCGTGGCTGTACTAAATTCTAGAGGTACTTCAGGTTACGAAAAAAATGAAGGTATGGGAACTGTAAAAATATCTGAACATTTTGAAGTGGCTATGAACACACACGTACTCAATTACATGCTTGCATACACATACAGACTTATACATACACACAACACCTGATCTCGCTCTCTTCTCTCACTCTCTCTTTCTCTTTTTTCTCTTCTCTTCCTCTCTCTCCATTGTCGAGAACTGTTTTATAATTTAATGTGTTATTGTTTGTCTATCTTTTTTTATGTATTTGTCTACAAGTTTATATATGTTTACAACAAGTAAGGGAAAGATATCAGAATAGGGGCATTGGGGAATAATAACATATTGTACGGAATGCATTTGTACTGTAGTGAAGCCGTCTCCAGAGTAATGCAAGGTCTTTTTCATGATCATGTGAAACGGCAATTACTATGGAAATGCTGGGATGTGTTTTTCAATTATGTTCAAGGTAATTATGATGCAACTATGATGGTGATATGGATTACAATTATCATCATGAATATTAAGGCTATACGCACTACATGTTACACACATAGACACTCAACCATGCAAATTGGCAAAGTTATTATTTATTTGGACATCACACATAGATTATACAGACATCGTACACACTCCCTATTTCACATCCAATATCATACACATCAACCTACTCAGATTTGCTACACACATAGTATCTTGTCTCAATTTTCTAACATCTGTGGCATTGGCTCACAGGCAAACAGACAAGGGAATAAAACAAATCTTGCTGGAACCTATTTCTTGAATTCTAAATATCAGACATTTGAAAGCTCTAGTTTTGACCTTCATAATACCTCTGATGGCAGTAACTTTACAAGCACTAATTATGGTAAATTTAGACTGAGAATAGTATCTAGTTATGGTAAGGGGTGAAATAGCTATAGCCAGTTATAATTGTAATGGTTTAGCAAATTTATGTAAAAAGAAGATCATTCTTTACATCGCTAAAAGAAAATGAATATAACATATACTGTTTACAGGAAACTCCCTTTACATCCTTAGATGAAGTTGAATGGAAAAAGGAATGGGGTGGTGAAATAATTTTCTGTCATGGACAAAGGAACTCAAAGGGTGTGATGATATTAATTAACAAAAATGTTGATCTGAATGTGCAAATAGTCAGGATTGATTCGCAAGGAAGGTGGATCCTTTTGAATATGAAAGTGGACGAAAAAGAGATTTGGCTCATTAATCTATATGGTCCAAATCAGGATGATCCACAATTCTTCTAAAACATTTACACCAATTTATTGAACTTACAGGCAACAAATGATCTAATCATTATGGTAGGAGACTATAACACAGTGTTAAGTACCTCAATGTACTGTAAAGGTAAACACTCTACAAACTATCATCACCGTGCCCTTAAGGAAATCACAAATATTATGGACACATTAGAAATAGTGGATATTTGGAGACTAAAAAACCCCGACCTAGTGAGATGTACATGGAGGAGACTTAATCAAGCTAGTCGTCTTGACTACTTTCTTGTCTCTTTTTCTCTTGCATCAAAGGTTAAACAAGTTTTAATAGGAGACAGAATGCGATCGGATCATCATCTTATTGGCATTCACATAACAATTATATATTTTCCACGTGGACGGGGATATTGGAAATTTAATCAAAGTTTACTGGAGGACAACTTATTTTTTAACTAAGACAAAATAATTTATAACTGAATTTTTCCAGTATAATATAGGTGCAGCAAATCCCCTTATTGTTCGGGATATCTTTAAATGTACCTTCAGGGGTCATTCAATTCAATATTCATCAATAATAAAAAAACAGTTTCTGACTAAAGAGACAAGACAAACAAGGGAATCCATGAACTAATAGTACAGGTAGATAGCAATAAAAATGATACTACAGAGATACAAAATAATTTAGAGGAAAAACAAAAAGAACTTGAAGAACTTATTCAAGATCGATCTAATGTAATCAATTACAAAAATAAAGCAAACTGGATGGAATATGGAGAAAAATGCACAAAATTCTTCCTGAATCTCCAATACAGGAACGCTAACAAAAATAATTTGCAGAAACTCGTTACTGAAGACGCAGTCATCTATGATTCTCCGAATGATATTTTAAAAGAGGAAGCTAATTATTTTAGGCAGATGTTCTTTTTTCCGTCTCATCCTTTGCCACTGAATGAAGATTATGGTAAGGAGTACTTTCCAAATAATATAAAAAATGGAAAATTAACAAATCTACAGAAAGATCAGTGTGAAGGCCAAATTACAGAGGAAGAACTTTTTGAGGCTATTAAATCCTTTCAGTCTGGAAAAACACAAGGGCTTGATGGCATACCGGTAGATCAAGTATATTTTGATATACTAAAGCTCCATTGTTAGATTGTTTTAAGGAGAGGTACATCTATAATTCCATGTGTATAACTTGTATTATCATCTACATTTATGATGAGTATTTCTGTTGAATCGATGTGGCTATGCAAAATCACTGGATGTTTTTGGAACTAGTGAACGTAACGCGTCAATGTAAACTCAGATATTTTTATATAAATATGAACTTTATCAAACAAAACATACATGTATTGTGTAACATGAAGTCCTATGAGTGTCATCTGATGAATATCATCAAAGGTTAGTGATTAATTTTATCTCTATTTGTGCTTTTTGTGATTCCTATCTTTGGCTGGAAAAACGGCTGTGTTTTTTCTGTGGCCTTGGTCGTGACCTAACATAATCGTTTGTGGTGCTTTCGCTGAAAATCCTATTTGAAATCGGACACTTTGGTGGGATTAACAACAAGATTACTTTTAAAATGGTATAAGATACATGTATGTATGAGGAATTTTAATTATGAGATTTCTTTTGTTTGAATTTGGCGCCCTGCACTTTCACTGGCTGTTGTCATATCGATCCCGTTAGCGGGATCTCAGCCATAAGAAGTTTTAAGTATGGTTCTCAATCAGAGACAACGATAGACAGCTGCCTCTGATTGAGAACCACACCCGGCCAAACACAAAGAAATACACAACATAGAACATAGAATACCCACCCCAGTCATGATTCTACAACATTATTATACAACATTATAATATTGCAAAACAAAGCAATACAATTTAAGTAAAATTGCACAATAATGGCAACAGAAATAATGTAGTTATTAGTATTTATTTAATATTAACAGTTGATTTTCCAAAGCGAAGTGAAAAACCACAAACCCATTTAAGCCAATATGAAGTAAACACATTTTTGTCCATGATCTCTTTTAACAAGTCAATCGAGAAAGCTCCTGGAAAATACACAGAATAATCAACCCATTAACTATTTGACAAATCTTACGAGGTTTTTTGACTGGTCACAGGTCGCGCAAGCAAGTGTTTTTTCTATCCAAATATACTAATAATATGCATATATTAGCAACTGGGACTGAGTAGCAGGCCTTTTACTCTGGGCACCTTATTCATCCAAGCTACTCAATACTGCCCCCAGCCATAAGAAGTTTGAACTAACACGGAAAACTTTAGAAAGTTGAAGTTCAATCTTGTGCTTCTCTCTGTGTGCTTATATTTCTTCTGCACTCAGCACAGCAGTCCCGGGGAGCTGTGTGGCGTTCTTGCGCATGCACGCAGCTCAGCATTGTTTGAGAGCCTTTGGAGCTGAAGGTGAGATGCCTCTAAAAAGGTGAGATGTCCTATAAAATCACCCCCCCCCCCCACCCAAAAAAGCATGTTTTGTTATTTGACAAATTCTGTTTTCATAGTTTATTTATTTATTTCGTTTTTTATCAGTTTTGTCAGGTTTTCACCCTCAATCACACTTACATTTTTTTATAGGAAAACAACTAAATTGGATGTTCATGAATATAAATATTTTTTGCAATTTTTGGGGAATTGTGTGCTCTGCAATTCAACGGTTGTTGATGAAAATAATCCCGCTAAAGGGATCCGTGCGTCAAGAAGTTAATGTTGTTATGTTTTTCATGTCCAGACGCTGTCCTGTCTTGTTTCATGTCTGTTTATTAATTCGATTTTCACTCCCTGTACTCGCTCCTCACAGAATGCTGACACCACAATTTGAAGCATCAGGCAGTTTAGTTTTTTGTCTTGGTTGGTGACGTCGGGTCCAGGGCCGCTGCCAAAGGATACGGGGGTGCCTCAGCTGGCTCATCAGTTTTTCCATGCCTTAGCTGGCTCAAGAGGTTTCCTTGCCTCGGTTGGCTCAGCAGGCTCCCACCCCACGTCATGCCTCAGCCGGTTCGCCAGGCTCCCACGCCTCAGCCGGTTCGTCAGGCTCCCACGCCTCAGTTGGCTCATCAGGCTCCCATCCCACATCATGCCTCAGCCGGCTCAACAGGCTCCCATTCCACGTCATGACTCCCACGCCAGGCTCCCACGCCTCCGCCGGCTCGTCGGGCTTCCACTCTTCAGTCGGCTCGTTGGGCTTCCCCCTGCCTTGGCTGGCCCGTCAGGCTCGCCCCTGGAGGGGGGACGACTTGTCATGCCTGCTCCCGGTCCCCCTCTCTGGTGCTCGAAGGCCCATCATTACGCACACCTGTCACCATCATTAACATCTGCTAACCATGTGTATGTGAAAAATAACATTTGATTTGATTTGATCATTACACACATCAGCGCAATATTGGACTCACCTGGACTCCTTCACTATGTTGATTGCCCCCTTTATGTCTGTCTGTTCCTCAGTTTGTTCCCCGTGTCAGCATTAACCAGACGCTGTCCTGTCCTGTTTCATGTCTGTTTATTAATTAATTGTTCACTCCCTGTACTTGCTTCTCGTCTCCAAGCATCTGTCCTTACAAAGGCAAACTTTGAATGGTTGATATCCCATGCTTATATGTGCTGTGTGTGCAATAGCCTGGGGACAACAATACAGCAAGAAACATTTAACATGCTGATAGAAATTAGGTAAAACTGAATAAAGATTCCCTACATTAAAGTTCCTGGCCACTAGGAGCGCCACCTCTGGACAAGTGTTTTCTTGTTTGCTTATGGCGTTATACAGCTCATTGAGTGTGGTTTTAGTGCCAGCATCGGTCTGTGATGGTACATAGACAGATACGAAAAATATGGATGAAAACTCTCTCGGTAGATAGTGTGGTCTACAGCTTATCCTGAGATACTCTACCTCAGGCGAGCAAAACCTCGAGCCTTCCTTAGATATTGTGCACCAGCTGTTGTTTACAAATATACATAGGCCCCCGCCCCGTGTCTTACCAGAGGCTGCTGTTCTATCCTGCCGATACAGTGTTTAACCTGCCAGCTGCATGTTATTAATGTTGTTGTTCAGCCACGACTCGGTGAAACATAAGATATTACAGTTTTTAATGTCCCATTGGTAGGATATACGTGCTTTCAGTTCGTCCTATTTATTTTCCAGCGATTGAACGTTAGCTAACAGTACGGATGGCAAAGGCAGATTAGCCACTCGTCGCCTGACAAGGCACCCCAATCTCTTTCCACGATATCTCCAGTTTATTTCTCCAGCGAAGGACTGGGATGAGGGCCTGTTCGGGTTTTTGGAGTATATCCTTCCCGTCCGACTCATTTAAGATTTTTTTTTTTGTCCAATTCAAGGTGAGTAAATGCCCCCAATGCGAATCACTGTATACAGAATACATATTGGCTTAGAGCAAGAACTATTCTGTGTGCAGCAGTAAAATTATTGTAGGGAATACTCAGTAGGGTCTGTAGAATGTATACATGGTGTCATTTCATGGGGCTCTGGATAATATAGCGTGTTGCTGGCCTTTTACTCCACCCATTCCATTGGTGGCTGAATCACTTGCGCTTACTGCACTACAGAAAACATGCTAACCAAATAACAGTGCAGGGCAACAATAATTAAAGGGCAACTACAGACAAAAATCTAAGTTTCTTCGATTTTTCCTCGAACTCAAAAGTCATCCCCTGATTTGGTTTAAGCATTGTTGTGAACACAGAAAATCCAATTTGGTTGCATTTCTATTAAAAAGTGTGAAAAAATGGGGTAAACCATAAAGAAATATAGAAATCCAAAACCTGGAAAAACAAAACCAAGAAAACGTCATTTGGGAAAAAACGGAAGTACTGTGCATGCTGTGCATGACCGGGAGCTGACTCTGTCGTAGTCCATGTGGGGTCAAACGACATCAGGAGGGCTAGCTCGGAACTTCTAAAAACTGATTTTAAAGAACTGATTCTAGCACTGAAAGATTCCAAAAAGCAGCCAATCATTTCATGTCCGGTACCATCATTGGGCTACGGATGTGAAAGATTCAGCAGACTATCTGCATTACACATCTGGCGAAAATATTACTGTAGCTCAGTTGGAATCACTTTTATAGATAACTTTGACACCTTCTGGAAACAGAAGATGCTCTACAGCAATGGTTCCCAAACGTTTTATAGTCCCGTACTCCTTCAAACACTCAACCTCCAGCTGCGTACCTCCTCTAGCACCAGGGTCAACACACTCTCAAATGTATTTTTTTTGCCATCATTGTAAGCCTGCCACACACACACTTACATTTATTAAACATAAGAATGAGTGTGAGTTTTTGTCACAACCTGGCTCGTGGGAAGTGACAAAGAGCTCTTATAGGACCAAGGCACAAATAATTTTGCTCTTTATTTAGCCATCTTACATACACTGCTCAAAAAAATAAAGGGAACACTTAAACAACACAATGTAACTCCAAGTCAATCACACTTCTGTGAAATCAAACTGTCCACTTAGGAAGCAACACTGATTGACAATAAATTTCACATGCTGTTGTGCAAATGGAATAGACAAAAGGTGGAAATTATAGGCAATTAGCAAGACACCCCCAAAAAAGGAGTGATTCTGCAGGTGGTGACCACAGACCACTTCTCAGTTCCTATGCTTCCTGGCTGATGTTTTGGTCACTTTTGAATGCTGGCGGTGCTCTCACTCTAGTGGTAGCATGAGACGGAGTCTACAACCCACACAAGTGGCTCAGGTAGTGCAGTTCATCCAGGATGGCACATCAATGCGAGCTGTGGCAAAAAGGTTTGCTGTGTCTGTCAGCGTAGTGTCCAGAGCATGGAGGCGCTACCAGGAGACAGGCCAGTACATCAGGAGACGTGGAGGAGGCCGTAGGAGGGCAACAACCCAGCAGCAGGACCGCTACCTCCGCCTTTGTGCAAGGAGGTGCACTGCCAGCGCCCCGCAAAATGACCTCCAGCAGGCCACAAATGTGCATGTGTCAGCATATGGTCTCACAAGGGGTCTGAGGATCTCATCTTGGTAGCTATTGGCAGTCAGGCTACCTCTGGCGAGCACATGGAGGGCTGTGCGGCCCCACAAAGAAATGCCACCCCACACCATGACTGACCCATCGCCAAACCGGTCATGCTGGAGGATGTTGCAGGCAGCAGAACGTTCTCCGCGGCGTCTCCAGACTCTGTCACGTCTGTCACATGTGCTCATGTGCTCAGTGTGAACCTGCTTTCATCTGTGAAGAGCACAGGGCGCCAGTGGCGAATTTGCCAATCTTGGTGTTCTCTGGCAAATGCCAAACGTCCTGCACGGTGTTGGGCTGTAAGCACAACCCCCACCTGTGGACGTCGGGCCCTCATACCACCCTCATGGAGTCTGTTTCTGACCGTTTGAGCAGACACATGCACATTTGTGGCCTGCTGGAGGTCATTTTGCGGGGCGCTGGCAGTGCACCTCCTTGCACAAAGGCGGAGGTAGCGGTCCTGCTGCTGGGTTGTTGCCCTCCTACGGCCTCCTCCACATCTCCTGATGTACTGGCCTGTCTCCTGGTAGCGCCTCCATGCTCTGGACACTACGCTGACAGACACAGCAAACCTTTTTGCCACAGCTCGCATTGATGTGCCATCCTGGATGAACTGCACTACCTGAGCCACTTGTGTGGGTTGTAGACTCCGTCTCATGCTACCACTAGAGTGAGAGCACCGCCAGCATTCAAAAGTGACCAAAACATCAGCCAGGAAGCATAGGAACTGAGAAGTGGTCTGTGGTCACCACCTGCAGAATCACTCCTTTTTTGGGGGTGTCTTGCTAATTGCCTATAATTTCCACCTTTTGTCTATTCCATTTGCACAACAGCATGTGAAATTTATTGTCAATCAGTGTTGCTTCCTAAGTGGACAGTTTGATTTCACAGAAGTGTGATTGACTTGGAGTTACATTGTGTTGTTTAAGTGTTCCCTTTATTTTTTTGAGCAGTGTATAAAACCTTCTTTGTTCCTCAAAAATTGTGAATAACTCTCCACAGGTCAATGAGAAGGTTGTGCTTGAAAGGATGCACATTACTGTGCAATGTTGGGTTGTATTGGAGAGAGTCTCAGTCTTCAATAATTTTCCACACACAGTCTGTGCCTGTATTTAGTTTTCATGCTAGTGAGGGACAAGAATCCACTCTCACATAGGTACAGTACGTGGTTGCAAAGGGCATCAGTGTCTTAATTAACAGTGAGATTTGCCAAGGCAAGAAACTCTGAGGTTTGGCTACAGGTTAATGGCTACAGGTTAATGTCTTCCCTATCCAGAAACCTGGCAGTGGCTTCTGATTAAATAAATATTTCAGAGAACCGCTTGTTGCAATTTCGATGAGGCACTCCTGTTCAGACATCGGTAAGTGGACTGGAGGCAGGGCATTAAAGGGATAACGAATCCAGTTGTTTGTGTCGGCTGTATTTATAAAGTACCTGCGTAATTGCGCACCAAGCTCACTCAGGTATAGTGCTATATCACATTTGACATTGTCCGTAAGCTTGAGTTCATTTGCACACAAAAAATCATGCAATAATGGAAAGACGTGTGTTGTGTTTGTTAATGCAGACAGAAAAGAGCTCCAACTTCTTATAATCATAGCCTCAATTTAGTCCCGCACATTGAATAAAGTTGCGGAGTGTCCCTGTAATCCTAGATTCAGATCATTCAGGCGAGAAAAAACATCACCCAGATAGGCCAGTCGTGCGAGAAACTCGTCGTCATGCAACTCGCCATCATGCAAGCAGTAATTGTTTTTTGGCCTTTCCCCCAGCATTGTCCCAGCCATATTCGCGGCAGCAGGAAGAATTAAGTCCTCCACAATAGTATGGGGCTTGCCTGTCCTAGCCACTCGGTAGCTCACCATATAAGATGCTTCTAGCCCCTTCTTATTAATGGTACAGTTGAAGTCGGAAGTTTACATACACCTTAGCCAAATACATTTAAACTCAGTTTTTCACAATTCCTGACACTTTATCCTAGTAAACATTCCCTGTCTTAGGTCAGTTAGGATCACCACTTTATTTTAAGAATGTGAAATGTCAGAATAATAGTAGAGAATGATTTATTTCAGCTTTTATTTCTTTCATCACATTCCCAGTGGGTCAAAAGTTTACATACACTCAATTAGTATTTGGTAGCATTGCTTTTAAATTGTTTAACTTGGGTCAAATGTTTTGGGTAGCCTTCCACAAGCTTCCCACAATAAGTTGGGTGAATTTTGGCACATTGCTCCTGACAGAGCTGGTGTAACTGAGTCAGGTTTGTATACCTCCTTGCTCACACATGCTTTTTCAGTTCTGCCCACACATTTTCTATGGGATTGAATAACTTGACTTTGTTGTCCTTAAGCCATTTTGCCACAACTTTGGAAATATGCATGGGGTCATTGTCCATTTGGAAGACCCATTTGCGACCAAGCTTTAACTTCCTGACTGATGTCTTGAGATGTTGCTTCAATATATCCACATAATCTTCCTTCCTCATGATGCCATTTATTTTGTGAAGTGCACCAGTCCTTCCTGCAGCAAAGCACCCCACAACATGATGCTGCCACCCCCGTCCTTCACTGTTGGGATGGTGTTCTTCGGCTTGCAAGCGTCCCCCTTTTTCCTCCAAACATAACGATGGTCATTATGGCCAAACAGTTCTATTTTTGTTTCATCAGACCAGAGGACATTTCTCCAAAAAGTATGATCTTTGTCCCCATGTGCAGTTGCAAACCATGGCTTTTTTATGGTGGTTTTTGAGCAGTGGTTTTTTCCTTGCTGAGCGGCCTTTCAGGTTCTGTCGATATATAGGACTCGATTTACTGTGGATATAGATACTTTTGTACCTGTTTCCTCCAGCATCTTCACAAGGTCCTTTGCTGTTGTTCTGGGATTGATTTGCACTTTTCGCACCAAAGTACATTCATCTCTAGGAGACAGAACGCATCTCCTCTTGAGCGGTATGACGGCTGCGTGGTCCCATGGTGTTTATACTTGTGTACTATTGTTTGTACAGATGAACGTGGTACCTTCAGGCATTTGGAAATTGCTCCCAAGGATGAACCAGACTTGTGGAGGTCTACCATTTTTTTTCTGAGGTCTTGGCTGATTTAAAAAAAAAAATCCCATGATGTCAAGCAAAGAGGCACTGAGTTTGAAGGTAGGCCTTGAAATGCATACACAGGTACAACTACAATTGACTCAAATGATGTCAATTAGCCCATCAGAAGCTTCTGAAGCCATGACATCATTTTCTGGAATTTTCCAAGCTGTTTAAATCCTCTCTGGGATAGGCGGGACGCTTGCGTCCCACTTGGCCAATACCCAGGGAAAATGTAGAGCGCCAAATTCAAATTCAAATTCAAACACAGAGGGTGTTCTTTAATTGAAGCTTCCAACATAATCCAGGTACAATCAGGAATTCCACAGGGCAGCTGTCTAGGCCCCTTTCTTTTTTTCAATCTTTACTAACGACATGCCACTGGCTTTGAGTAAAGCCATGGATGGCAAGGAATAAGTTAGCCCGAAATATTTCAAAACTAAAAGCACTGTATTTGTGACAAATCATTCTCTAAACCCTAAACCTTAACTAAATCTTGTAATGAATAATGTGAAAATTGAGCAAGTTGAGGTGACTAAACTGCTTGGAGTACTCCTGGATTGTAAACTGTGATTGTCAAACCATATTGATACAACAGTAGCTAAGATAGGGAATAATCTGTCCATAATAAAGCCCTGCTTTGCCTTCTTAACAACACTATCAACAAGGAAGGTACTACAGGGCCTAGTTTTGTCGCACCTGGACTACTGTTCAGTTGTGTGGTCAGGTGCCACAAAGAGGGACTTAGGAAAATTACAATTGGCTCAGAACAGGTCAGCACGGCTGGCCCTTAAAAGTACACGGGGAGCTAACATTAATGATACGCATGTCAATCTCTCATGGCTCAAAGTTGAGGAGAAATTTACTTCATCACTACTTGTTTTTGTAAGAACTGTTGACAAGCTCAGACACCCATGTATACCCCACAAGAAATGCCACCATAGGTCTCTTCACAATCCCCAAATACATAATAGACTATGGGAGTCACACAGTACTACATGTAACTCTATTCCACATCAAGTAACTGATGCAAGCAGTAGAACCAGATTTTTTTTAAATGATCA
The DNA here is from genome assembly GCF_016432855.1 of Salvelinus namaycush. NCBI lineage: Eukaryota > Metazoa > Chordata > Actinopteri > Salmoniformes > Salmonidae > Salvelinus > Salvelinus namaycush. The sequence goes on along the minus strand of NC_052309.1, from coordinate 58,192,038 downwards.
AATACACCTTATGAAACAGCGGAGACTGTGAAGAGACACACACAACGGTACAGACACACACATGTACATTGTAATATTGTTGTATGGTGGTATTATACATTTTGCATTGTGGATATGTAGCGGCGTAATAATGTTATATGATGTACTGTTATATCTGTTGCTCCAGACTTAGAAAAAACTGCCTTTGCACCTCATGTATGGAATAACAAGTTCCTTGCAACTAGTTACATTGATGACTCTCGGGCAGTTCAAAATATGGTTGAGGACATCTTTGTTGAGGAATGTGAATGTTTTTCTTAAGTGTGTATTTTTGTATTCTCTGGTATTTTGTCAAATGTGTGAAATTGTAAAATGCAGGGCTGCCTTATGAAAGACACCGGTCCTTTGTGTCACTGTTGAAATAAAGGTAAAATCAAATATATTCCAGTAAAAAAAACAACGTATTTTTAATAAAGTTATTAGCGGCACATTATTGTGGTCTCAAAACAGTGAGCATAATGTACATTCTTCAAGAATATGAGCACTCTGGAATTATTTACACAATGAAAGTCATAATTGCTGCAGTTATTAAAACCATAAGTGCTGTGAATGACACACTTCCTCACCGGGACCAATTTCCTCTTCTCTGCATACGTCTGAGAATCAGGATGAACCAACATCACCCATGGCGAATCAAAATGTGCCAAATTCATATGATGGGACAGTGACATTTCAATTTCCATAGCGTCGCTGTAAAGTTTAAAAAAAGGACATTTCAGATCCACTCTGCCAGCTAGATGCTGTAGAAACAGTGGGGTAGTGGAAAAAAATAGCTGATCCCAGGTTGCAGTGAAAAAAGCTATGCTCCCTATACGTTCAATACATTTTTCTGTAAAAGGTGGATAAACGCTCACTTAAAATGAAGGTGAGTAAATTATGTTTAGGCTACCCTCCACAACACTGTAGAATAGATTATTAATAATCTATGCCTATACAATCTTCCAATGGGACGATCATACCACTAAACGACACCACCGTTGCATGTTTTCAGGTAGTTTACAGAACTATAGTTTAATAGTGGATCCCAAATCAATTGTGGGGAAGGGATGCGAGGCCTCCCATCGTATTGAGAAAAACAAACGCCATAAGGAGAGTGCGTGAGAGAATGCCAATGAATACTCTGACTGCTGTGAGAGGGAAACCTTGTGGTCAGGTGTTACCATGTTCACTGGGAGAAAGAGGATGGAAACAGAAAAATGGTTCCGACATTACATTTATTTAGACACACTTTGACATTCAAATAAAAAACATTTTATTAATAATATGGAACACTAAAATACAGGACACAAGTGTATTATAATACATTGAAAAAATCATAGCCATGCATTTTTACATGACCAGTATTTAGATTTGAGTGTGTTCTTACATAGGGAATTTTGTTTTGCCCTAATTAATCAGTTCACATCACTGTCCGGCTGTGGTGAAGTGGACTAGGAGGAGAGAAACACATTGTGCATTGAGCCCTGTAAGAGCATTTTATTAGTTAGCACACTTGCGCAATATTTTGGTCTGTGTAATAATACATACATAAATAAATAGTTAATCACAATACTTGCAACCTCACCACATCAATGCTCTAAAAATCTCCCAATGGTACACTCTACAGATCACAGGCAAGCATTGCAGTAGTCTGGGTACCAGTATCTTTAGCTAATCCACTCCCTGTACTCTATGTAATTTGCCAAAGATGAAGATTGGCAATGACAAGAAGTGGCAAGGAGTGGAATGTTAGCTAAAGAGACTTGTACTCAGACTAGCACTGTTGCACACGATTGGCAAACACCACACAAACACATACACACACACACACTGAAGAATGAGGCAAAAAAAATGGATCAGATCTTCTTCTAGTCCATGGGCTCAAACAGCTTCATTCTCTCTTGGACAGAGAGACCCTCTTTCAGACTCTGACAGACAAAGAGACGACACAGATGGATAAAAATGGAAGAAATGAGGCACAAGATCAGTGTTTTGTTTTTAGTTATTGCAGAGTATTATCAAATTGGGATTGAGTGAAAGTTACAGTGGCTTGTGAAAGTATTCACCCCCTTGGCATTTTTCCTATTTTGTTGCCTTACAACCTGGAATTAAAATGCATTTTTGGGGGGGGTTTGTATTATTTGATTTACACAACATGCCTACCACTTTGAAGATACAAAATATTGTGTATAGTGAAACAAACAAGAAATAAGACAAAAAAAAATTGAAAACTTGAGCGTGCATAACTATTCATCCCCTCAAAGTCAATACTTTGTAAAGTCACCTTTTGCAGCATTTACAGCTGCAAGTCTCTTAGGGTATGTCTCTATAAGCTTGGCACATCTAGCCACTGGGATTTTCTGCCCATTCTTTAAGGCAAAACTGCTCCAGCTCCCTCAAGTTGGATGGGTTCCACTGGAACACAGCAATCTTTAAGTCATACCACAGATTCTCAATTGGATTGAGGTCTGGGCTTTGACTAGGCCAATCCAAGACATTGAAATGTTTCCCCTTAAACCACTCAAGTGTTGCTTTATCAGTATGCTTAGGGTCATTGTCCTGCTGGAAGGTGAACCTTCGTCCCAGTCTCAAATCTCTGGAAGACTGAAACAGGTTTCCCTCAAGAATGTCCCTGTATTTAGCGCCATCCATCATTCCTTCAATTCTGACCAGTTTCCTAGTCCCTGCTGATGAAAAACATTCCCACAGCATGATGCTGCCACCACCATGCTTCACTGTGGGGATGGTGTTCTCGGGGTGATGAGAGGTGTTTGGTTTGCGCTAGATATAGCATTTTTCTTGATGGCCAAAAAGCTCAATTTTAGTCTCATCTGACCAGAGTACCTTCTTCCATATGTTTGGGGAGTCTCCCTCGTGCCTTTTGGCGAACACCAAATGTGTTCGCTTATTTTTTTCTTTAACTTCCCTAGGATATGTGGGACGCTACCGTCCCACTTGGCCAATAGCCAGGGAAAATGTAGAGCCAAATTCAAAAAAATGATATAAAATCAAACTTTCATTATATCACACATGTAAGATACCAAATTAAAGCTACACTCGTTGTGAATCCAGCCACCATGTCAGATTTCAAAAAGGCTTTTCGGCGAAAGCATAAGATGCTATTATCTGATGATAGCACAACAGTAAACAAAGAGAGTGTAGCATATTTCAACACTGCAGGCACGACACAAAACGCAGAAATAAAATATAAATCATGCCTTACCTTTGACGAGATTCTTTTGTTAGCACTCCAATATGTCCCATAAACATCACAAATGGTCCTTTTGTTCGATTAATTCCGTCCATATATATCCAAACTGTCCATTTATTTGGCGCGGTTGATCCACAAAAAAACAGCTTCCAATTTGCGCAAAGTCACTACAAAATATCTCAAAAATTACCTCTAAACTTTGCCAAAACATTTCAAACTACTTTTGTAATACAACTTTAAGGTATTTGTAAATGTTAATAATCGATCAAATTGAAGACGGGTCTATCTGTTTTCAATACAGGAGATCAACAAACTAACGCTACTTTTCTAGTCTTGCGCAACTCTCAAACAGTACACATGACGTTACACTGTTTCCAGGTGGCCTCACTTCTTCATTGCACAAAGGAATAACCTCAACCTATTTCCAAAGAGTGGTGACATCCAGTGGAAGCGGTAGGAACTGAAAACAGGGTGATTAGAAATCCAGTATTCCAATGAAAACTCATTGAACAGACAGTGACTTAAAAAAAAAGAAAAAAAAAGAAAAAAAAAGAATGGTTAGTCCTCGGGGTTTTGCCTGCTACATAAGTTCTGTTATACTTACAGACATGATTCAAACAGTTTTAGAAACTTCAGAGTGTTTTCTATCCAAATAATATGCATATCTTATATTCTGGGGATGAGTAGAAGGAAGTTGAAATTGGGCGCTATTTATCCAATAGTGAATTTGCTGCCCCCTATCCTAGAGAAGTTAATCAATGGCTTTTATCTGGCCACTCTTCCATAAAGTCCAGCTCTGTGGAGTGTACGGCTTAAAGTGGTCCTATGGACAGATACTCCAATCTCCGCTGTGGAGCTTTGCAGCTCCTTCAGGGTTATCTTTGGTCTCTTTGTTGCCTCTCTGATTTGTGCCCTCCTTGCCTGGTCCATGAGTTTTGGTGGGCGGCCCTCCCTTGGCAGGTTTGTTGTGGTGCCATATTCTTTCCATTTTTTAATAATGGATTTAATGGTGCGCCGTGGGATGTTAAAAGTTTCAGATATTATTTTAGAACCCAACCCTGATCTGTACTTCTTCACAACTTTGTCCCTGACCAGTTTGGAGAGCTCCTTGGTCTTCATGGTGCCGCTTGCTTGGTGGTGCCCCTTGCTTAGTGGTGTTGCAGACTCTGGGGCTTTTCAGAACAGGTGTATACATACTGAGATCATGTGACACTTAGATAGCACACAGGTGGACTTTATTTAACTAATTGTGTGACTTCTGAAGGTAATTGTTTGCACCCGATCTTATTTAGGAGCTTCATAGCAAAGGGGGTGAATACATATGCACGCACCACTTTTCAGTTTTTTATTTTTGAGAATTTTTTGAAACAAGTCATTTTTTTCATTTCACCAATTTGGACTATTTTCAGTATGTCCATTACAAGAAATCCAAATTAAAATCCATTTGAATTACAGGTTGTAATGCATCAAAATAGGAAACATGCCCAGGGGGATAAATAATGTTGCAAGGCACTGTACCTCACCCCTGACCTCTCACCTTTGACCTGACCCCTCTGATTTGCCTGGTGAGTGTCGACCTCTCCTTCTTCAGGAAATCAGGGTTGCTTGTCAACTTCACTATGTCTACAGTGTATGCATAGAGAGAAGTCCTAAGTCACTATACATGCCAGTAGGATTATGCATAAGTGTGCATGCAGGTGTGCACATGTGAGTGTGAAGAGGTTGCACTGTGTGGGGTGGGGGTGTTTGTGTGTGCATGTCTTACCGTATGCCTGAGCAGCATTGGAGCCATCGCCGCCCCTGCCCTCATCCCTGGGAGACTCTGTTGCAGTCTGGAGCTCCTCTCGCAGTTTGGGAATGTCACATTGGACCTTGGACCGGCTGAAGCTCAGCTCAGAATACAGGGCTTTGAGCTTGTCTTTGGCATACGCCTTATCCTGCATACACATATTGGGAAGATTGAAGTTTTGCCAGATTTCCTTTGACGATCTATTGACAAAAAAATCTGGTGAATTCGAGTGGATACACATGGTTTCAGAACCCCTATGGAACGGGGAGCCAATAATTTATTTTAGACTACTTGAAACTAGAGATATGCACTGTTATTTGAATATACAAATAGAATGAATATTAATTTTTGCGCAAAATAAAATTGTAGTCCTATTTTAACACTGAAAAGTATTTTTTCTGAATTACATTAAAATATCCATGTGACATTGTTACATACAAGTACATACCATGACATTTGAAGTTAATGATTTAATAAAACGTTTACTTTTCAATGTAGTTTTGTAGTTTTTGTGACATGTACTGTGCCCCATAACAAAGACTGGGAGCCTTCATGTGTGTAGCAAAGAGGCTCAATGTGTAACAAGTGTAGAGAGAGTTCACTAATGCAATGCAAGGTGGAATGAAATCATGGAATTAAAAGCTAAAAGAAATGAGAAGGAGTAGGCTACAACGAGCAACCAACAAGGGAGTTGGGACCACATTTTGCCTATCTAGCTATAGCTGGCTAGCTAGGCTACTCCATTTAAGACAGGCACTGTTACTGTCAGGCGTGTGCTTACTTGTGCTGAAGTCAGGTGCAGGAGAGCAGAGAATTGTGAACAGGCGCACACTTTATTTTGGCAGGAGAGATATACTGCGTCCAAAAAATCTCCAGCCAACAAGGCAAAGTGTATAACGCGCAAAACAGTCACAACACATCAAATGTATACAAAACAGGCTTCGTGAAATAACATAGGAAAAACGCACACAAGCCTCGTGCGTACGAACACACGTAACACACAAACAATCTTCCACAAAGACATGAGGGGGAACAGAGGAATAAATACATGTAGTGTGATTGGGGAATGAAAACCAGGTGTGCAGGGAACAAGACAAAACAAATGGATACATGAAAAATGGAGCGGGCAATGGCGACCTCGGAACGCCGCCCGAAAAAGGAGAGGAGCCGACTTCGGCGGAAATCGTGACAGTTACAGTGCCTTCGGAAAGCATTCAGACCCCTTGACTTTTTCCACATTTTGTTACGTTACAGACTTATTCTAAAATGTATTAACCTCTAACACCTCCCAAACCCGGATCCGGGAGCACCCCCATCAGTAGAAAAGCTACTAGCATAGCCTAGCATAGCGTCACAAGTAAATAGTAGCATCTAAATATCATTAAATCACAAGTCCAAGACACCAGATGAAAGATACACATCTTGGTAATCAAGCCATCATTTCTGATTTTTAAAATGTTTTACAGGGAAGACACAATATGTAAATCTATTAGCTAACCACGTTAGCAAAAGACACCACTTCTATACGCCACCATTTTTTTTACTCCATCAGCAGCTATCACAAATTCGACCAAATAAAGATATAAATAGCCACTAACCAAGAAACAACCTCATCAGATGACAGTCTGATAACATATTTATTGTATAGCATAGGTTTTGTTAGAAAAATGTGCATATTTCAGGTATAAATCATAGTTTACCATTGCAGCCCCCATCACAACTCTCACCAAAGCGACTAGAATAACTACAGAGACCATCGTGTATTAGCTAATTACTCATCATAAAACATTTCTTAAAAATACACAGCGTACAGCAGATGAAAGACACAGATCGTGTGAATCCAGACAATATTTCAGATTTTCTAAGTATTTTACAGCGAAAACACAATATAGCGTTATATTTGCTTACCACAATAGCAAACATCACCCCAGCATTGATTCAAGGCAAAAAGAGCGATAACGTATAAACCACCAAAATATATTAATTTTTTCACTAACCTTCTCAGAATTCTTCAGATGACAGTCCTGTAACATCATATTACACAATGCATATAGAGTTTGTTCGAAAATGTGCATATTTAGCGGCACAAATCGTGCTTATACATTGAGAATAGTGTCCAAATACTCAAGCAATCTGTCCGGCGCCATCTTGGAAAGGCCCCTATTCTTATCGAAAACTATTCATAAACTTGACTAAAAAAATACAGGTTGGACAGCAATTGAAAGACAAATTAGTTCTTAATGCAATCGCTGAATTACATTTTTTAAATTAACGTTACTGCGCAATACTGGGTGCGATAAAGCAAGGCTACACTGCACGTAATGGCGTCTTATGCATTTGATTTTTTTCAACAGAACAATGAATTATCAGCATAAATAGTTCTTACTTTTTGATGACCTCCCATCAGAATCTTGGGATAGGTGTCCTTTGTCCAAAAGAATCGTTGCTAGGTTGTAGAATGTCGTCTTCCACGTTGCAATTAGCAGTAAACATTAGCCATGTGGGCCAGAGATACCCAACTTCCTACAGCGCCAAGAAAATAAATACCCGAAAATCGCAATATACTGACATAAACTGATATAATTCGGTTCATAATAACAAGATTATGATGTCTTTAAAGCCTATATCGAATAAAAACAGAGCCGGATATAACTAGAAGCTTAAACGGGAGCTTCTAAAACGACATGCCAAGGTCCTCAGTGCGTCAGCGCGAAGAAGCAAAAGAAGGGACACATCGATTCCAATCAATTTATAGACTTCCTGATCTGCCTAGAGACTCCATTTCAAGGCCCTCTATTCGCTGACACCCAGGGGAAGGCGTATGCAGTGCATCTCAACCAATAGAAGACAGGCAAAGTTATACACAGGTCTGAGAACAGGTTGGAAAAATCTGCATTCTCAACTCCACATAGGGAAATTGCTCTAAGTCCAGTTCTGTTTCACTTACAGACATAATTCAAACGGTTTTAGAAACTAGAGAGTGTTTTCTATCCAATAGTAATAATAATATGCATATTGTACGAGCAAGAATTGAGTACGAGGCAGTTTAATTTGGGAACATCAAGAAAAAAATAGTGCTAACAGCTCCCCCTATCGACAAGAAGTTAAATTATTTTTTTCTCTCATCAATCTACACACAATACCGCATAATGACAAAGCAAAAACTGTTTTTTTGACATTTCTGCACATTTATTAAAAATCTCAAATATAACATTTACATAATAATTCAGAACCTTTACCTTAACCTTTTGAAGCACCTTTGGTAGCCTTGAGTCTTCTTGGGTATCACGCTACAAGCTTGGCACACCAGTATTTGGGGAGTTTGTCCCATTCTTCTCTGCAGATCTTCTCAAGCTCTGTCAGGTTAGATGGGGAGCGTCGCTCCAGAGTTATTTTCAAATGTTCGATCGGGTTCAAGTCCGGGCTCTGGCTGTGCCCCTCAAGGACATTCAGGAACTGTCTTGACTGTGTGCTTAGGGTCGTTGTCCTGTTGGAAGGTGAACCTTCGCCCAGTCTGAAGGTCCTGAGCGCTCTGGAGTAGGTTTTCATCAAGGATATCTCTATACTTTGCTCCGTTCATCTTTCCCTCAATCCTGACTAATCTCCCAGTCCCTGCCGCAGAAAAACATCCCCAGAGCATGATGCTGCCACCACCAAGCTTCACCGTAGGGATGGTGCAAGGTTTCCACCAGACATGATGCTTGGCATTTAGGCCAAAGAGTCCAATATTGGTTTCATTAGACCAGAGAATCTTCTCATGGTCTGAGAGTCCTTTAGGTGCCTTTTGGCAAACTCCAAGCAGGCTGTCGTTTGCCTTTTAATGAGGAGCGGCTTCCATCTGGCCACTTTACCATAAAGGCCTGATTGGTGGAGTTCTGCAGAGATGGTTGTCCTTCTGGAAGGTTCTCTCATCTCCACAGAGGAATTCTGGAGCTCTGTCAGAGTGACGATCGGGTTCTTGGTCCCCAGCCTGACCAAGGCCCTTCTCCTACGATTGCTCAGTTTGGCCGGGCTGCCAGCTCTTGGTGGTTCCAAACTTCTTCCAATTAAGAATGATCGAGGCCACTGTGTTCTTGGGAACCTTCAATGCTGCAGAAATGTTTTGGTACCCTTCCCAAGATATGTCCCTCGACACAATCCCGTCTCGGGGGCTCTACGGACAATTTCTTCTTTGGTTTTGCTCTGACTTGCACTGTCAACTGTGGGACCTTATACAGACAGGTGTTTGCCTTTCCAAATCATGTCCAATCAATTGAATTTACCACAGGTGTCACGTTCCTGACCTGTTTTCTCTTGTTTTGTATGTGTTTATTGGTCAGGGCGTGAGTTTTGGGTGGGCAGTCTATGTTTTCTGTTTCTATGTTGGTTTTGGGTTGCCTGGTATGGCTCTCAATCAGAGGCAGGTGTTTGACGTTTCCTCTGATTGAGAGTCATATTAAGGTAGGTTGTTCTCACTGTTTGTTTGTGGGTGGTTGTCTCCTGTGTCTGTATGTATGTTCGTGCCACACGGGACTGTAGCGTTGGTTTGTAGTCTGTACCTGTTTCGTGCGTTCTTCGTGTATTAGTAGTTCTCATGTTTTAGGTCAGTCTACGTCGTTTTGTTGTTTTGTATTTTTTCAAGTGTTCTTCGTGTGTTTAGTTTCGTTTTGTAAATAAATTCATTATGTCATCCTACCTCGCTGCAAATTGGTCTTCCGATCCCTCTCTCCTCTCCTCGTCCGAGGAGGAGGAGGAATTAGAGTTCCGTTACAACAGGTGGACTCCAATAAAGTTGTAGAAACATCTCAAGGATGATCAATGGAAACAGGATGCACCTGAGCTCAATTTCAAGTCTCATAGCAAAGTGTCTGAATACTTATGTAAATAAGGTTTTTATGTTTTTTGTTTTTTATAAATTTGCAAACATTTTCACTAATCTGTTTTCACTTTGTCATTATGAGGTATTGTGTGTAGATTAATGAGAATTTGTATTTATTTAATACATTTTAGAATAAGGCTGTAAGGGGTCCGAATGCACTGTATTTGGAATGATAAATAACATTGTGGCTGCTACAAGGTAGGCAGTCTTGGGTGTAGCCAAGAAGTGTCTCGCTCTCACCTGCACAGCTACAGCAATAGAGCGCCAGCCCCTCCCTCGCACAGCAGTGCTCAGGTTAGAAACGTATGTGCTACAGTACATGTAATATCTTTGTGGCCAGCAAATCATTTTGTCATATTGACTGGGTCTGAGCGATTTGTCGTTAGCGTGCAGTTTAGGCCCAGTCAATTTGAGTATGTGGTAGACTGAACCGAAAAATGTGAATTTGATTGATCCCTGTCGAGGGAGGAGCAGATTTTTTTTATACAACTGTAAAACATTCTTATAGTAACTATAAAAGTTGTTGGCACTTTCAATTCTTGCACATTTTATCATAAAAAGTAGATTTCAACACTATCTGCTCAGGCAAATTTGCCGAACCTCTAAAGTTGGAATCAATCAGAACTCCCGTACATACCCATCGTGATGAAGGCAGCAATGGCCTGCTTCTATCTACAATGTAAACACAGTCTCTTGTGAAAATGCGAGCGGCTGTCTGATGTAGGAGTGAACGACTCCAGGATTTTTGGAGTTGACTCCGACTCCTGTGTTTGGAGTCGTAGTCGACTTTTGCACGACTCTCAAAACACAATGAAACTGAGTCCTACTAACAAATTGTAACGGCTTCTGTCGGTAGAAAGAGAGGAGGACCAAAGCGCAGCGTGGTATGTGGTATCCCCCCAATACATTTTTGGTGCTGTCTCTCACGCTTTCTACCGCGTCGCCGTGCTGCCTCCATTCGCCGGTATCCCTCCGCACATTGCTCCATAGAGTCCCAGGCGGGCTCCGGCACTCTCCCTGGGTTGACCGAACACCTGTCTATTTCTTCCCAAGTTGTAACACAGTCCAGATTCTGCTGCCGAGCCAGCTCCTCAAAACGCCGCCTCTCTGCTTTCGCTGCCTCCAGCTCTGCCTTGGGGCGGCGATATTCCCCTGGCTCTGCCCAGGGTCCTTTGCCGTCTAACTTGTCCTCCCATGTCCATTCTTCCATAAAGCGCTGTTGCTGCTGCTGCCGCTGTCCGTTACCACGAGGCTTGGTCCTTTTTTGGTGGGTGATTCTGTAACGGCTTCAGTCGGTAGAAAGAGAGGAGGACCAAAGCGTAGCCTGGTATGTATCCATATTTATTAGAATACTTCTTCAATACAAACAAAACAATAAACAAACGAAAACCAACGAAGCTACAGTCCTGAACTAGAGAACATAGAACACATGAACACACGAACAGGAACAATCACCCACAAACAAACAGTGAAAACAGGCTACCTTAATATGGTTCCCAATCAGAGACAATGACAAACACCTGCCTCTGATTGAGAACCATATTAGGCCAAACAACAAACCCAACATAGAAACACAAAACATAGAATGCCCACCCAGCTCACATCCTGACCAACTAAACAAAGACTAAACAAAGGAAATAAGGTCAGGAACGTGACACAAATGTTGCGTTCTAGAGGACTGGCATGAGCATGATACTCATCAACAGCTTATAAAAGGCCTATCTTGTTTGAATATATACAGGTATGGAAGGTGATGTGTAGGAACAAGAATATTTCAGTGATATTTCTACTGTGCCCAGCCTTGACAGATCCCTTGGGATGATGCAGTGCACTCTACGCTAATAACCAGATGACCATTGTGCACGTGTTGATTTTGTCTAGCCCCACCAGATGCGTTCATGACATGCAGGTTAAAATATCAAAACCAACTGTGAACCAACTATTTTAAAAGGGAATTTCACCCTGGCTCTACCACGGCATATAGTCATTACTATATTAACAACATTGTTTTAATCATAAACAGTTAACTTTCAATGTTCTACCTACCAGAGGTTCACCCCTATTCTGCCAGTGGTTTGCGGTTATCAAGAATGATGCTTGACCAAAGATTAACAGAGTGATTTTGTCACGTTCCTGACCTGTTTTCTGTTGTTTGGTATGTGTTTATTGGTCAGGGCGTGAGTTTTGGGTGGGCAGTCTATGTTTTCTGTTTCTATGTTGGTTTTGGGGTTGCCTGGTATGGCTCTCAATTAGAGGCAGGTGTTTGACGTTTCCTCTGATTGAGAGTCATATTAAGGTAGGTTGTTCTCACTGTTTGTTTGTGGGTGATTGTCTTCCGTGTCAGTAGATGTTTCCACACGGGACTGTTTCGGTTTGTCTGTTCCTGTTCGTGTGTTCTTCGTTTCATGTAAGTTCGTAGTTTAGGTCTGTTTAGTTCGTTTTGTTATTTTGTATTTTCTAAGTGTTATTTCGTGTTTCGTCGTTTTGTTTAAATAAATCATTATGAATTCACACCCCGCTGCACGTTGGTCCAATCACTACTCCTCCTCTTCGTAAGAAGAGGAGGAGGAACACCGTTACAGAATCACCCACCAAACCCAGATCAAGCAGCGGGTTAACGGACAGCGCACAAAGCAGGATTTCTGGTCTTGGGAGGAGATCATGGAAGGAAAAGGACCATGGGCTAAAGTTGAAGTTAATCGCCGCCCATGGGAACAGCTGGAGGCAGCTCGGAGAGCGGAGGAAACCGGAGAGAGGAACCGGCGTTATGAGGGGACGCGTCTAGCACGGAAGCCCGAAAAGCCCGCAAGTACAACCCAAAAATTTCTTGGGGGGGGGCTAAGAGGTAGTGGGCCGAGGGCAGGTAGGAGACCTGCGCCCACTTCCCAGGCTAACCGTGGAGAGCGGGAGTACGGGCAGACACCGTGTTGCGCAGTAGAGCGCACGGTGTCTCCTGTACGTGTTCATAGCCCGGTGCGGGTTATTCCACCTCCCCGCACTGGTAGGGCTAGATTGGGCATTGAGCCAAATGTCATGAAGCCGGCCCTACATATCTGGCCACCAGTACGTCTCCTTGGGCCGGCTTACATGGCACCAGCCTTACGCATGGTGTCCCCGGTTCGCCTACATAGCCCGGTGCGGGTTATTCCACCTCCCCGCACTGGTCAGGCTACGGGGAGCATACAACCAGGTAAGGTTGGGCAGGTTCAGTGCTCAAGGGAGCCAGTACGCCTACACGGTCCGGTATATCCGGCGCCACCTTCCCGCCCCAGCTCAGTACCACCAGTGCCTACACCACGCACCAGGCTTCCAGTGCGTCTCCAGAGCCCTGTTCCTCCTCCACGCACTCTCCCTGTGGTGCGTGTCTCAAGCTCAGTGCCTCCAGTTTCGGCACCACGCATCAAGCCTCCTGTGCGTCTCCAGAGCCCTGTACGCACTGTTCCTTCTCCCCGCACTCGCCCTGAGGTGCGTGCCCTCAGCCCGGTACCTCCAGTTCCGATACCACGCACCATGCCTATAGTGCGCATCGAGAGTCCAGTGTGCCCTGTTCCTGCTCCCCGCACTAGCCTTGAGGTGCGTGTCTCCAGTCCGGTACCACCAGTTCTGGCACCACGCACCAGGCCTACTGTGCGCCTCAGCAGGTCAGAGTCGGCTGTCTGCCCAGCGCCGTCTGAGCCATCTGTCTGCCCAGCGCCGTCTGAGCCATCTGTCTGCCCAGCGCCGTCTGAGCCATCCGTCTGCCCAGCGCCGTCTGAGCCATCCGTCTGCCCAGCGCCGTCTGAGCCATCCGTCTGCCCAGCGCCGTCTGAGCCATCCGTCTGCCCAGCGCCTTCTGAGCCATCCGTCTGCCCAGCGCCTTCTGAGCCATCCGTCTGCCCAGCGCCTTCTGAGCCATCCGTCTGCCCAGCGCCTTCTGAGCCATCCGTCTGCCACGAGCCATTAGAGCCGCCCGTCTGTCCCGAGCCATTAGAGCCGTCCGTCAGTCAGGAGCCGCTAGAGCCGTCCGTCAGTCAGGAGCCGCCAGAGCCGCCAGCCAGTCAGGAGCTGCCAGAGCCGCCAGCCAGTCAGGAGCTGCCAGAGCCGCCAGCCAGTCAGGAGCTGCCAGAGCCGCCAGCCAGTCAGGAGCTGTCAGAGCCGCCAGCCAGTCAGGAGCTGCCAGAGCCACCAGCCAGTCAGGAGCTGCCAGAGCCGCCAGCCAGTCAGGAGCTGCCAGAGCTGCCCTACAGTCATGAGCTGCCCTACAGTCATGAGCTGCCCTACAGTCATGAGCTGCCCTACAGTCATGAGCTGCCCTTCAGTCATGAGCTGCCCTTCAGTCATGAGCTGCCCTCCAGTCATGAGCTGCCCTCCAGTCATGAGCTGCCCTCCAGTCATGAGCTGCCCTCCAGTCATGAGCTGCCCTCCAGTCATGAGCTGCCACTTAGTCCGGAGCTGCCACTCAGTCCGGAGCTGCCACTCAGTACGGAGCTGCCACCCAGTCCGGAGCTGCCACTCAGTCCGGAGCTGCCATTAGTACAGAGTTGTCCCTCTGTCCTAAGCTACCTCTCTGTCCGGAGCTACCTCTCTGTCCTGAGCTACCTCTCTGTCCTGAGCTACCTCTCTGTCCTGAGCTGTCTCCTCTATGTAGGAGGGGCCTTAGTGAAGGTTCCTGGACCATGGTCGGGGGCGAGGGTCGCCACTCAAAGGACGCTAAGGAGGGGGACAAAGACAGTGGTGGAGTGGTGTCCTCGTCCACCGCCGGAGCCGCCACCGCGGACAGATGCCCACCCAGACCCTCCCCTTGAGTTGTAGGGGTGCGCCCGGAGTTCGCACCTTGAGGGGGGGGTTCTGTCACGTTCCTGACCTGTTTTCTGTTGTTTGGTATGTGTTTATTGGTCAGGGCGTGAGTTTTGGGTGGGCAGTCTATGTTTTCTGTTTCTATGTTGGTTTTGGGGTTGCCTGGTATGGCTCTCAATTAGAGGCAGGTGTTTGACGTTTCCTCTGATTGAGAGTCATATTAAGGTAGGTTGTTCTCACTGTTTGTTTGTGGGTGATTGTCTTCCGTGTCAGTAGATGTTTCCACACGGGACTGTTTCGGTTTGTCTGTTCCTGTTCGTGTGTTCTTCGTTTCATGTAAGTTCGTAGTTTAGGTCTGTTTAGTTCGTTTTGTTATTTTGTATTTTCTAAGTGTTATTTCGTGTTTCGTCGTTTTGTTTAAATAAATCATTATGATTTCACACCCCGCTGCACGTTGGTCCAATCACTACTCCTCCTCTTCGTATGAAGAGGAGAAGGAACACCGTTACAGATTTTCAGGCTGAACTGATGGGGAATCCATTTTTACAACAGCTGAGAAGTGATAGATAGATTTTGTTTTTAAATTTTCCACAACAAATCGGAAGATTCCCAATTAAAGGTATCTAATGTTAGCTAACTTGCTACTGTAGCCTAGCTAGACTAGCTGGGTAAGTTAACTAGCTAGCGTTACAGTGCTCTATTGAACTCTGAAATCTTTGACGGACGTCAAAAACGTAAGCTAGCTAATGTTAACAAATAAGAGCATCTCAATTTGGTAGCCATCTATTCTACTCTTGTTTGTAAAACACTCCGTTTCTAAAAATAGAATTGTCAATATAGTATGTATAAATCGTATATGGTTGGTTAGTTGGTTCTCAGACAGTCTCAGCTCGATAGCAATCTTGCTGCCATTGTAGTGATGCTAGTTAACTAACAGCAAGCTGACTATTGAAACGTCCATGGTAAGTACGCTTAGCTAAATTGTGTATTTTGTGTATTTTGTTGTAAGTGGTACATCATCTGATTTCACCAACATGTGCTTCCAACCCCTAGCTCTGCACAAGGTGAAGGAAAGTTGACCTAAATATGTATAAGCTGATGGCTAAGATTGCTCATTTTACAGTAAGCATGGTTTAAACATGAATTGGGTAGTGTTTGTATGGTTTGTATTTGTGTTATGGGGTTACAAGTGGTTAGAGGTAGCCTGAGGACCACACCCAGCTAGCAATCGGCCCAGAAGCGGCCCTCTTCTGGGGGGCCAAAACTGATTGAATCGGCCCGGAATCGGGTGTCGGCCTAGAATCAAAATGAATGACTGCCCAGAATCGGCCCAATACATCGGGCCATTTCCGTCTACAGGAATTCAGCCGACTTTGCCGGCATCTTACCAGAATCCCCCAGAAGCAGTCCGATGCAAATTTAAATAAATGTATACAAAATTACCCGATTTAGTAATTTTAAATACTAGTATTATACATTTTATATATACAAATTATTCCCATCCACAAAAAAACGTTTTGTGTCGGAGGAAACACCATGTCATGCGCCTGGCCTGCCACGAGAGTCGCTACAGTGATGGGACAAGGACAACCCGGCTGGCCAAACCCTCCCCTAAATCGGACGACGCTGGGCCAATTGTGCATTGCCTCATGGGTCTCCCAGTCGTGGATGGCACAGGTCTCGAACCAGCATCTGTAGCAATGCAGTTTGCACTGCGATGCAATGTCTTAGACCGCTGCGCCACTCGAGAGGCTCCATCCACAAAGTTTTTAATGCTTATCAATTGCCTTGCACAAAGTATCAAAATGCTAAAATACTACACAGGACTCTTAAAGATTTTTATTTAAATGTTAATTGTATTTTCTGATCACAGAAACAATGAGAAAATATGGAACAATATATAATGAAATGTTAATTATCTAAAGCAGCCCGTGTAATCATCTGCCAGAGAGTAGCCCCAATCGGCCTGAGCCCCAAGAAATACATTTGGGCCAGATAACTCACACCGGAATCGGCCCGAGCCCCAAGTAATATATACATTTGGGCCAGATAACTCTCACCGGAATCGGACCAAGCCCAAAGTAATACATTTGGGCAAGATAACTCAAACCGGAATCGGCCCGAACTCCATCCCCACATCCTAGCCATAAGTAATACTGCCGAAGGCGGCAAAGATTTGGACCACATGACGTTGGCCGAGTCTGACTCTCAGTCGAGTGTCATTTTGGGTGCACAAGCTTAAGGGAGTGGACACACCTTGCAGTTATGGAGCATAACAAGATTGTGAGACAGAAACCCACAAGGGACACTGAAAGATATAACATCAAGACTACAACAGTAATGATATAACCACCTCATTCTTCTCTCTGCAGATTCTCAAGACACAATACAAAATTCCCCTGCAAAGGGCTACTATTGACAAGAATGATCTGTCAATGGGCTAGGGGAGGTTTACAGATAGTACTTTGAGGTGAGATAGTGAGTTTTGATTGTGCTGGGTTGTGCTTAGACAGTAAATGTATTGTTGTGTATGAGAGCGATTGAGGTGCCATGTCTCCTCAATCTCCCATACAAACCAATTCATACGGTGTAAGAACTGTCTTCCAAAGACTTTTCACACCTTCTTTAGCCCCCTAGCCCATTCACTTTGTTGACTGATCTTTCCTCTCAAAGCAGCTCCCAATGTCCCCTCATTGTCCCTAAACAATACTCTAGCCGGTCCCAGTCGGTTGATACATTTACCAACAAAGGTGTGTTGCCATCTGTCCCTTCCACAAAAAGTGTAAAATGCTAACACCACAACCATGTCTTCCAGGAGACATGCAGTACCAGCAAATCTTCTGGAGGAGGACCAAAAATGTGGTGGTTAAGAAGCAATTGTTTCCAGGAAACAGGATACCACATTATAGTCAATGGAAGTATGGCAATCTTAGTGGTCAATATTTTTTGTGACACAATCATGTATGAATATTTGCTTCTATTTAACCAGATGTATGTCCTTGAACCAATTACTTTAAAATCCCACACTGAAAAAGTTATGAGGATTAAAAAAAATCTACCGGCAGCTAGTTTTGACGTCACAATCCTGTGTAGAGAAGAGCTAGAATTTATATGGACATTGCATTCCGTGGGAAAGATGTTCCAGTCTCCTCCTTGCCTAAAGGCTGATAGTTTTTATATCAGATCTATTTTTATGATCGCACCACTTTCCAGTGTTTGTTCTTCGGGTATGGGATACAGTTTTGATAGCAAGGGCAAACATGGCTTTTCAGGATTTAACTGCACTAATCTCTATTCCAAGGAGGACCATTTGTTTGGTAAGTCTGTTAAGATTTTCACTTTCATATTTTCATGTCAACTAGGGCTAGGCTTAGGCTAGTAGAGGGTTAGATAACAGAGAGCCTAACTTCTAATGCTAGCTTTAGCATAAATGTTCCAATTTTATGTTAAATAATGAGCGACATGAGAAGCATTGTACAGTGCATTTGCTTGTTTGCTAGTAGCAAGTATGTTCATGAGTCATGAATACAGGTCTGTGACAGAGGTCTCATTTAAAAAAAAATGTTTAACCATTATTTAACTAGGCAAGTCATTAGCTAGATAATGTTAGCTAGTTAGCTAATATCATTTGGAAGACCCATTTGCGATCAAGCTTTAACTTCCTGACTTATGTCTTGAGATGTTGCTTCAACATATCAAAATAATTTTCCTGCCTCATGATGCCATCTATTTTGTGAAGTGCACCAGTCCCTCTGCACATGCCTGGAGCACACATCCTGGTAATCCGTCTAGCCCCGCAGCCTTGTGAATGTTGACCTGTTTAAAGGTATTACTCACGTCGGCTACGGAGAGCGTGATCACACAGTCGTCCGGAGTAGTTGATGCTCTCATGCATGCCTCAGTGTTGCTTGCCTCGACGCGAGCATAGAAGTGATTTAGCTTGTCTGGTAGGCTCGTGTCACTGGGCAGCTCGCGGCTGTGCTTCCCTTTGTAGTCTGTAAAAGTTTGCAAGCCCTGCCACATAAGACGAGCATCGGAGCCGGTGTAGTACAATTCAATCTTAGCCCTGTATTGACGCTTTGCCTGTTTGATGGTTCGTCGGAGGGCATAGCGGGATTTCTTATAAGCTTCCGGATTAGAGTCCCGCACCTTGAAAGTGGCAGCTCTACCCTTTAGCTCAGTGCAAATGTTGCCTGTAATCCATGGCTTCTGGTTGAGGTATGTACGTACAGTCACTGTGGGGACGACGTCGTCGATGCGCTTATTGATAAAGCCAGTGACTGATGTGGTGTACTCCTCAATGCCATCGGAAGAATCACGGAATGTTCTAGCCAAAACAATGCAGGAGTGGCTTTGGCACAAGTCTCTGAATGTCTTTGAGTGGCTACCCAGAGCACGGACTTGAACCCGATCGAACATCTATGGAGAGACCTGAAAATAGCTGTGCAGCAACGCTCCCGATCCAACTTGACAGAGCTTGAGAGGATCTGCCGAGAGGAACGGGAGAAACTCCCCACCATTTTTTACAGAACCAGTCAAAAGTTTGTACACATCTATTCATTCCAGGGTTGTTCTTTATTTGTACTATTTTCTACATTGTAGAATAATAGTGAAGACATCACAACTATGTAATAACAAATATGGAATCATGTAGTAACTAAAAAACTGTTAAACAAATCAAAATATATGTTATATTTGAGATTCTTTGAAGTAACCACTCTTTGCCTTGACAGCTTTGCACACTCTTGGCATTTTCTCAACCAGCCTCATGAGGTAGTAACTTGGAATGCATTTCAATTAACAGGTCTGCCTTGTGGAATTTATTTCCTTCTTATGGTGTTTGAGACAATTTGTGTTGTGACAAGGTAATGGTGGTATACAGAAGATAATCCTATTATGGAAAGAATAGTTCAAATAAGCAAAGAGAAATTACAGTCCATCATTATTTTAAGACATGAAGGTCAGTCAATCTGGAAAATTTCAAGAACTTTTAAAGTTTCTTCAAGTGCAGTCACGAAAACCATCAAGCGCAATGATGAAACTGGCTCTCATGAGGACCGCCACAGGAAAGGAAGACCCAGAGTTACCTCTGCTGCAAAGGATAAGTTCAGTAGAGCTACCAACCTCAAAAATTGCAGCCCAAATAAATGCTTCACAGAGTTCAAGTAACAGACACGTCTCAAAATCAATTGTTGAGAGGAGGCTGCCTTCATGGTCGAAATGCTGCAAAACAAACCACTACTAATAACAAGCCACACCAATAAGAAGAAGAGACTTGCTTGGACCAAGAAACACGAGCAATGGACAGTAGACCGGTGGAAATCTGTCCTTTGGTCTAATGAGTCCAAATGTTTTGGTTCCAACCGCCATGCCTTTGTGAGACGCAGTGCAGGTGAATGGATGACCTCTGCATGTATGGTTCCCACAGTGATGCATGGAGGAGGAGATGTGATGGTGTGGGGGTGTGGGGGTGCTTTGCTGGATTCAAGATTTATTTAGAATTCTAGGCACACCACAGCATTCTGCAGGGATATGCCATCCCACCTATCATTTCATTTTCAACAGGACAATGACCCAACATACTTCCAGGCTGTGTACGGGCTTTTTGACCAAGAAGGAGATTGATGGAATGCTGCATCAGATGACCTGGCCTACACAATCACCCGACCTCAACCCAATTGAGATGGTTTGGGATGAGTTGTATCGCAGAGTGAAGGAAAGGGGGAATGGGGGATACCTAGTCAGTTGTACAACTGAATCCATTCAACTGAAATGTGTTATTTCATAGTTTTGATGTCTTCACTAGTATTCTACAATGTAGAAAATAGTAAAAATAAAGAAAAACCTTTGAATGAGTAGGTGTGTCCAAACTTTTGACTGGTACTGTATTTTTAATAAATTAGCAACAATTTCTATAAACCTGCTTTTGCTTTGTCATTATGGGGTATTGTGTGTAGATTGATAAGGGGGAAAACTATTTCTAGAATAACTAATTCTAGAATAAGGCTGTAACGTAACAAAATGTGAAAAAACTCAATGGGTCTTAATACTTTCTGAAGACAATGTAGCCGTGCAGCAACGCTCCCCATCCAAACCTGACAGAGCTTGAGAAGATCTGCAGAGAAGACTGGGCGAAACTCCCTAAATACAGCTGTGCCAAGATTGAAGGGTCATACCCAAGAAAACTTGAGGCTGTAATCACTGCCAAAGGTGCTTCGACAAAGTACATTACTGTGTAAAGGGTCTGAATACTTATGTAAATGTCATATTTCCATTTTTTTTTTATATACATTTGCAAAAATTTCTAAAAGCATGTTTTTGCTTTGTCATTATGGGGTATTGTGTGTAGATTGATGAGAATGATTATGTTTTTATCCTTTTTTGAATAAGGCTGTAACGTAACAAAATGTGGAAAAGTTCAAGGGGTCTGAATACTTTCCGAATTCACACTTGTCTCACACGCCCATCTAGAAGAGGAGAGGTAGGCTACTGAAGATGAAGCAGGGAATTCTGAGTGTGTGTGAATAGTGCGACAAATATGTTTTTAATAGGTAGGCCTAGGCGTACAAAGCAGAAAATGACCATTTCCAATTAATCTGCAAGACAACATAAACATTTTAATTACAAAATCATCAGATTGAAAACTCATGTTAAACAAAATTATTGCACAGAGTGAGTCTATGCAACTTATTATGTGACTTGTTAAGCACATTTCTACCCCTGAACTTATTTAGGCTTGCCATAACAAAAGTTTGGAATACTTATTGACTCAAGACATTTCAGCTTTTCATTTTTTATTAGTTTGTAAACATTTCTAATGACGTAATTCTACTTTGACATTATAGGGGTATTTGTGTATAAGCCAGTGACAGAAATCGCAATTTAATCAATTTTAAATTAAGGCTGTAAAACAACAAACTTTGGAAAAAGTCAAGGGGTGTAAATACTTTCTGAAGGCACTGTACATTTGAACAAAGAACACCGTCACAAATAGTGTGTCCCCATTTATTGAGTACGGAGACAAATAGCAAAGGTGTCTGGGGCAGTATTTGAAGTATCTAAATATAGTGTAACCTACCAATCAATGTATATTAAGTGCCGTGAAGGACACAATGTTGCAGTACAGAAATTAAAGCTTTATCATATATGCCAAAAGTTTGGGCCTCTGATGGAGATTGTAGAACTGTCATCAACGCATGCTTCACTATTCCCCCTTTTCTCTAGGAGTATTTGTGTGCCCAGGCCCCATAGGCATATCGAAAGGATCCCACCCTGGTCACCAATGGAGCTGACCGATGTAAAGAGAGAAAAGTGCCTTAACAGAATGCAATTTAAAGCTTGTGTGGTCCAAAGACGGGAACTCTAACACCTATGGCAAAAGCCTGGGCTCCTGACGGAGACAATATAATTATCTCCGCTGCATGTTACAATAGTAGCAATAGTCACCTGTTAAACTGATTCTACATTGAATTTAGTCTTTAAAATTAGTTGGTGTTCTTAAACCCAAAAGGCACTCGACTGTGTAAAACAAAATTTACAAAGGAAATACAACAGGCAAATGCATATGTGGTCCCAATGTCTAAGTAGTGAGGGCAGGGCTAGTTCAAACTGCAGTAGGATGGTTCTCCTCACAGGTGAGTAAATCAGCCCAGGCTTGGTGAATAGCACTTGGTTGATCTCTGGGAGCAGGACACTGGAGAGCTGAATAGAGACAAAAGTGAGAGACAAGAATGAATAAAATAATTCATCACGGCTAAGGAATGTAATTTATGATTTTAAAGGTTTTTGTAGTCTTGAATTATTACTTGGAATAAACTAGGGCTGACCCCATTTAGTCGACTGGTCAATTGTTTGGTCGATAGGCTGTTGATCGACCAAGATAATTTTAGTCGAGCAGCTGCAAATAGATGTTTCTTTTTAATGGCACACACCTTTCTGATTCAGTCTGTCTCAGTGGACTAATCCATTGCGGAAGCTGCAGGGATGGCACGGTCCAAGAAGAAGGGGAGTGTGGATAAAATGCACGTCTCTCTCCAGAATGCGCTCTCGCTCGCCATTTTGGATGCATTCATTGTTTCATAACTTCATTGTGTGAATTGTTTGCCATTTGATTGTTAGATTCTATCAATTGCCCATTACATACACTGAGTATATAAAACATTTAGAACACCTGCTCTTTCAAAGACATAGACTGTCCAGGTGAATCCAAATGAAAGCTATGATCACTTGTTAAATCCACTTCAATCAGTGTAGATGAAGGGGAGGAGACAGGCTTCGGGATCGGTGTCCCTTCCACGGGACGGTTGAGCTAACATAGGCTAATGCGATTAGCATGAGGTTGTAAGTAATAATAACATTTCCCAGGACATAGACATATCTGATATTGGCAGAAAGCTTAAATTCTTGTTAATCTAACTGCACTGTCCAATGTATAGTAGCTATTACAGTGAAAGAATACCATGCTATTGTTTGAGGAGAGTGCACAGTTTTGAACATGAAAAGTTATTAATAAACAAATTAGGCACATTTGGGCTGTCTTGATACAGTTTGAACAGAAATGCAATGGTTCATTGGATCAGTCTAAAATGTTGTACATACACTGCTGCCATCTAGTGGCCAAAATCTAATTTGCAGCTGGGCTGGAATAATACATTATGGCCTTTCTCTAGCATTTCAAAGATGATGGTACAAAAACATACAAAAGAACGGTTGTTTTCTTCTTTGTATTATCTTTTACCAGATCTATTGTGTTATATTCTCCTACATTCCTTTCACATTTCCACAAACTTCAAAGTGTTTTCTTTCAAATGGTACCAATAATATGCATATCCTTGCTTCAGGACCTGGTTACAGGCAGTTAGATTTGGGTATGTTATTTTAGGCGAAAATTTCAAAAAAGGGGTGGATCCTTTTAAAGAAGGATTTTTAAGCCTTGAGACAATTGAGGCATGGATTGCGTATGTGTGCCATTCAGAGGGTGAATGGGAAAGACAAAATATTTAAGTGCATTTCAAAGGGGTATGGTAGTAGGTGCCAGGCTCACCGGTTTGTGTCATGAATTGCAACGCTGCTGGGTTTTCCACAATCAACAGTTTCCTGTGTGTATCAAGAATGGTCCAACACTCAAAGGACATCCAGCCAACTTTACAATTGTGGGAAGTATTGGAGTGGGCCAGCATCCCAGTGGGATGCTTTCGAAACCTTGCTCCGACAAATTGAGGCTGTTCTGAGGGCAAAGGGGTATATACTGTGTATATGGAAAAATACACAGTTTAACATTTCGACCAATCGGTCGAAAAAACAGACTACTCTTGGTCGACCAAGATACTTTTTTGTCGGGGACAGCCCTAGAATAAACTGATAGCTAAAACGCTCCTTGTCACAGAATAACATGCTAGCTAGTGATAAAGCTATCTGCTCCTGCTAGCTAGCAACATATCTACTTGTTGTAACTGGCTAACTAGCAAGCTAGGTACATTACCAAGGTTGCTGCATTCTAAGTTGGGACTCTTTTTACAGATTGCATTGATGATATCACATTTCTATAACTAGTTAGATTACAGATAAATAAAAAAGACTTTACCTGATAGCAGCTTGTCGGACAGAACTCACCAGCTGTCTACTACCTTAGATGCGGATAATGTGATTGGCAAACATGATCAGCAGAGATAGTACCATGGATAAGTTTTGATTGGTTTACAGATTAGTACCCAGCGGCGTTTGCCTGTCCAGCTAGCAAACATAAAAGTATTTAGAAGAAAACGTAATTTTTTTGATACTGCCAACAAACGGAAATGTGTTCAGAAGAATATAAATATATAATATATAAAAACCAGCTCCTCCCTGGACAAGATCGATCATCTCAAAAACCAAAGCAGATAGCTTTCTACGGTCCACCACCTAGAGTGGCTCCAGTCAATTTGAGTGGCTCCGTGAGCGAACTGATTGTGCCACAGACAAATCGTTAGTGTGCGGCTCAGGCCCAGTCAATGCGACAACAGGAGCCTTCTTTTTGTTGACCAACAAGTAGGCTGAACCATTAGAATGCAATTTTGTGTGGGCCCAATTGAACATTTCCAGGGGGAAACTATTGTGAAACACTATCATTTCACTACTACTTTAGATATATTGACGACATTTTCTGAAATTACAATGCAAAAATAATTACATGTAGCTCCTATTTCAAATATCTGGATGTCCGACAAAGATGTATGATACTATATGAATATGGAAAATATTTCAAATCCCATCCCTCCTTGAAACACATATACACTGCTCAAAAAAATAATGGGAACACTAAAATAACACATCCTAGATCTGAATGAATGAAATATTCTTATTAAATACTTTTTTCTTTACATAGTTGAATGTGCTGACAACAAAATCACACAAAAATTATCAATAGAAAAGTCACCAGGGACGGGTGGCTCACATCAAATTCGTCACTGGAACCGCTCAATATGATTGGTCATATAAAAACCTTGGGACCCAAATGCATAATGAGTGCTCTAACTCCCCCCTGTGGTGGTCTGGAGCAATGAAGCCGTGACGCTGGGTACCTCTAAGTCCCGCGGTGGAAGCAACTTTTAAAGGAGGAACCACTGTATATATACGGTAGCTATAGATAGTAACCTACAGTGCATAATGAAACAATCCCTAGTAAGCTAGTGTTGTGAGGAGGGACTGACTGTATTATTTGGCATTAATAGACTGGTTTTACGCACCACAACTTTCTATCCAAGCTGGGACATGCAGATTCAGGTAGGCTATACAGGACAGTTGTATATACACTGCTCAAAAAAATAAAGGGAACACTAAAATAACACATCCTAGATCTGAATGAAAGAAATATTCTTATTAAATACTTTTTTCTTTACATAGTTGAATGTGCTGACAACAAAATCACACAAAAATTATCAATGGAAATCAAATTTATCAACCCATGGAGGTCTGGATTTGGAGTCACACTCAAAATTAAAGTGGAAAACCACACTACAGGCTGATCCAACTTTGATGTAATGTCCTTAAAACAAGTCAAAATGAGGCTCAGTAGTGTGTGTGGCCTCCACGTGCCTGTATGACCTCCCTACAACGCCTGGGCATGCTCCTGATGAGGTGGCGGATGGTCTCCTGAGGGATCTCCTCCCAGACCTGGACTAAAGCATCCGCCAACTCCTGGACAGTCTGTGGTGCAACGTGGCGTTGGTGGATGGAGCGAGACATGATGTCCCAGATGTGCTCAATTGGATTCAGGTCTGGGGAACGGGCGGGCCAGTCCATAGCATCAATGCCTTCCTCTTGCAGGAACTGCTGACACACTCCAGCCACATGAGGTCCAGCATTGTCTTGCATTAGGAGGAACCCAGGGCCAACCGCACCAGCATATGGTCTCATAAGGGGTCTGAGGATCTCATCTCGGTACCTAATGGCAGTCAGGCTACCTCTGGCGAGCACATGGAGGGCTGTGCGGCCCCACAAAGAAATGCCACCCCACACCATGACTGACCCACCGCCAAACCGGTCATGCTGGAGGATGTTGCAGGCAGCAGAACGTTCTCCACGGCGTCTCCAGACTCTGTCACGTCTGTCACATGTGCTCAGTGTGAACCTGCTTTCATCTGTGAAGAGCACAGGGCGCCAGTGGCGAATTTGCCAATCTTGGTGTTCTCTGGCAAATGCCAAACGTCCTGCACGGTGTTGGGCTGTAAGCACAACCCCCACCTGTGGACGTCGGGCCCTCATACCACCCTCATGGAGTCTGTTTCTGACCGTTTGAGCAGACACATGCACATTTGTGGCCTGCTGGAGGTCATTTTGCAGGGCTCTGGCAGTGCTCCTCCTGCTCCTCCTTGCACAAAGGCGGAGGTAGCGGTCCTGCTGCTGGGTTGTTGCCCTCCTACGGCCTCCTCCACGTCTCCTGATGTACTGGCCTGTCTCCTGGTAGCGCCTCCATGCTCTGGACACTACGCTGACAGACACAGCATACCTTCTTGCCACAGCTCGCATTGATGTGCCATCCTGGATGAGCTGCACTACCTGAGCCACTTGTGTGGGTTGTAGACTCCGTCTCATGCTACCACTAGAGTGAAAGCACCGACAGCATTCAAAAGTGACCAAAACATCAGCCAGGAAGCATAGGAACTGAGAAGTGGTCTGTGGTCACCACCTGCAGAACCACTCCTTTATTGGGGGTGTCTTGCTAATTGCCTATAATTTCCACCTGTTGTCTATTCCATTTGCACAACAGCATGTGAAATTTATTGTCAATCAGTGTTGCTTCCTAAGTGGACAGTTTGATTCACAGAAGTGTGATTGACTTGGAGTTACATTGTGTTGTTTAAGTGTTCCCTTTATTTTTTTGAGCAGTGTACATTGGCCGTATCTGAATACCCATACTAGCCTACTACATACTTAAACTGCATACTAATTTCAGCGTTTGATCTAGAATAATTCACTCAGCTTTTCCAACTCAGCTGTTTGACAACACCTGCTAATCAGATAAATTGATGGGCTGTACCAAAATGAACGAATGGTGGGAGTCAACGCAATCACGCATTCGATTATGCATTCAGAGTACTATTTTTGAAATTTCACATACTATAAACTACTATTTAGTACGCTATTATGGGTATTCGGACATGGTCATTGTTTATTTTCCATTGAAAACATGTATAAAGCATCTGCTAGAGGGCATTGATGTAGAGGGCAGATCATTGGGGGGTGGTCGGCATTTACCTCTCCTCTCCTATTTGGGCATGCGAAATCAAGTGCCCAGGCCTAGTATATGTGCGGTCTCAATGAAATAGAGTAGGTTGCCTATGGAAGTTATCTTTCAAAGGAAACCACATATGATTTGACTGTAGTTTACTACAGTGTCTGTCAATTTTATGTTGTTAATGGAAAGAAGTGGAGGGCGCTCAACCAACATGAGTCGAGGTACAATCAAAAGATTGGATCATTGAAAAGGCGCAACACACGCATATGCTATCATGGTTTATAGCCTTTTCATTTTCAATAAATATTGATTACCCATTTATCTGTGTCTGCCTGCAAATCGTCATCCTAAAAGTTAGGTAATATCCTATATGCAAAACGTAGCTCAAGAGAAAGTGCTAGTTCAGTAGCCATACAAGTGAGATCAGGTGCGTGTGAGGTCTCAATTAAGTAGAATTGGCTATAGCCTTTGCATGAGCAGAGAAGCACGAGGCAGTTATCTTTCCAAGGACATGTACTTCATAAATATGATTAGGCTATAATTTACTATATCGCTTAGAAATATATATTGAACACCCATATTTGTATCCAGGGCTGGCTCTAGCCTTTAGGGGGCCCTAAGCGAGATTTAGTTGAGGGGCCCCCCACCTCATGGCAAAACATTTTAGTAGCCCCACTCTTGGCACATATGCTAAAATAACATTGTGGGACTGCGGGTGGATTCAGGACCAGTTTTTCTGGTAGCGGGTGGAAGTCAGACAGAAAGCCAGGGTGTGTGGGCAGTGCAGTATGAAAAGCTGCAAGAGCGGAATGAATAAATCAGTTCTGCACAGACTTCTATATTGATGCACTGCAGCACAAGTGTTATACAATGAGGAAAGTGATGAAGTGTCTGTGGTAAATGGTTGTTTTCTCTGATTGTTTTCTCAATGCTAGGAGGTGCATGCATGTACCCTGTGAACAGCTTTCAGTTCCTCCTTCAGAGAGTTGGTCTCCTGTTTGAGGCACTGCAGCTCTGTGTCCCTGACCCGTAGGATCACCTGCAGCACAACACAACAAATGGAGGTTAAAAAAAGACATGAGTGTTAAGATAATTTGTCAATGGAGGTTTAATAATAATAATAATAATAATAATGAAATGTACCCTTTGGAGTGCCGTCCATATAATTTTTTATGGATTTATGGTAGTATGAATTCTGCTATAATGTGAGTACCTTCAGTTCATAGAGGTCTTTTCCCTGTAAGGCAGTGGCCGGTTCCTCACTGAGAAGGGAGTGCTTGCAAGAGATCTCCTCGGTCAGCCTCTGAGTCAGCTCCTGAGGAGAGGGGGATGAGTGTCAGACACAAACATCAAAGAAGCTTCCCTTTTGCCAACCATCCATGTTGAGTCTAAGAACACTTTGGTGTTCTACTACATGAAAATATGTTTTTTCTTCAATAATTTCCCTCGATCATAATTTTTAAAAATGTATTAGCCTTTATTTAAACAGAGAAACAAGCTGAGACAGAGTATATTTTACAGTTGTGCCCTGTGATACAACAATAAAAACAACAGCAATTAATACGAATTTAAAACCAAACAAAATTATAACATATAAAAAGTACAAGATGGAGATTAAAAAGATTAAAATAAATAAAACACACATTGCAAAAAGCAATCACAATTTATAATAAAATGTTCATGTAATGCGCATTTAAACTGTCTTACAAGCACCAAAACATCTAACGGGAGTTCTCTCTGCAATTCATTCAATGAGTGCGGAGCATGATATTCAAATGCCGTTTTGCCTAACTCAGAGTGAATACTGTATCTTTCAGATTCTGTGCATTTTTAATTTTTTAATTTAATACTTTAGACAAATGTGATTTCAATTTAGCGACATCTCCTCCCAGGGTTTGCTGTGTGTCAATCACTGAGGTAAATAATTAACTGGAGACAGCATTAGAAGATGGCTAACCTTGTTACCAGACACTTTCTGACAAATCTGCAGAAGTTCTGGTGGACCATTATATCAAACATGGCCTGAAAGTTAAACTAAATTATTAGGATTTCCATCATCCTAATCGAGGTGTAGATTACATCTGACATTCCAGTGTTCAAACTTGTAAACAAGGCTCCATGGGATTTCTCTTAATGCGACTCCACGCAGCGAATGGCAATGTCTGCTTTACTGTGGGTATAATGCAAGTAGCCACTTGTGAATTTGACAGCTCTAACACAGTTCCACCTCTGACAAGGCCAAAACGACCGCTATGCGGATGTCGGTATGAGCTTATCTGATTGAATAAAGTCCTTAAAGGGGAACAATGGCAATTTTCGGGAAATTTCTAAAAGTACCTAAACCTCTCTGACTCAATGTTGGACTGTCTGTCACAGTGCATTGCTCTCTCACACAGGGAGAGCGAGGTAGAGCTAGGTCACAGGGTTATGCCCCCCTCCCCCTCACTGCAGCGCTACTATGCGCTAGATATAACTTTGTGGAATAACACGGGTCATGGGTTCACAATTGTACCTTTTCTAAAATCTCTGCCAAGCAGGAAAAAAAACTGCCTGTGGGCTTACAGCACATGCAACAACACACACACAAGGGAACTCCTCAAACACTACACCTGTCTGTAACCAGCAGTTTTCAAAATGCAGACATCAAGTATAATATTTCATCAAGTCAACCTAAAATATCATTGTGATTGAGTCCATTATACAATTGGTATTATCTAATGCAACATTTACTCATGTAAAGAAAACAGAGAGCATGTTAAAAAAAATATATATATATATATATATATATATATATATATATATATATATATATATATATATATATATATATATATATATATATATATATTTTACAGGAAGCAAACATGGGATGACTGTGAAATATGAAGGTCTGTATAGTGACAATGTAGAGTGAAGGTGTCTCTGTTTTCATCCCAGGACAGTTTTCCAAACATAAAACAATCACAGTGGGCTGAGTTTTTCTAATCAGGTCACATAGTTTTAAAAATCTTTAGACCCTCGGGGGGATGAATAGAGACACAGACAACTGCAGTTTGACAATATAAAAAATAGGGCTGATCTTGCTTTATGCAGGGTTGCATCGTTTAGTATGCACTTGTAATTAACAAGTTATTCAGTCTGTCATCACTATGTTGATAGATTCATTTCAGTCAATCATTTGGGATGAAAGGTCTAGGTAACCTAGCCAGCCGACACTTGGCTATAAACCAAATTTGTTCACATTCACAATTTGTCCTCTCACAAATAAATGGGCTTATATTGTGAAATACATGATGTAATGGTTGTTTCCTCTGGCCAGAGGGGACAGGGCACATTTGTATTTGTATTTGTATTTATTATGGATCCCCTACCACATATCTACATTAGGTGGGGGTTTTAATGTACACTGTGCTGGGGGCCATGATGGCTATGCTGAAGAGCAAGTGGGCAGGCATTGTAACGGAGACCTACATGGGCTTCTTCTGCCGCTGTTAAGTAAAACCACCTATTCCACTACTTCTTCGTCATCATATTTCAATGTATTACCGTCCCTGTGTGTAAACCTACGTGAAAGAGGCATGCCGCTAGACTTGCAGGGGGACTTTGGAGGGCTCCGGACAGTGCTCTGGGTCCGGGGGACTCTCATCTCCAGAGACCTCTCAGGCTCCTCGGCTGTCAGGGGGGTTGGCAGCGAGGGAGCTGGGATGCCTCCTCTTCCCCACATTTGGAATCCAAACCAGTAGATTAATGTCTGTTCATAAAATCAAGTGCAAGACAGACCTGGTGTGTTTTTAAATACTTTGTGCTAAGTGCTCTCACAAAGTATTCACAGCCCTTGACTTTTTTTTTTTAATTGATTTGTCATTTTTTGTCAACGAGCTACACAAATACTCTGTCAAAGTGGAAGAAAAATTATAACATTTGTAAAATAATTATGAAAAATAAAACACCATATCTTGATTAGATAAGTATTCAACCCCCTGAGTAAATACATGTTAGAATTACCTTTGGCAGCGATTACAGCTGTGAGTTTTTCGGGGAAAGTCTCTAATAGCTTTGCACACCTGCATTGTACAATATTTGCACATTATTCTTTTTTAGATTCTTCTAGCTCTGTCAAGTTGGTGGTTGTTGATCATCGCTAGACAGACATGTTTAATTCTTGCCATAGATGATAAAGCCAATTTAAGTCAAAACTGCAACTAGGCCAATCAGGAACATTCAATGTTGTCTTGTTAACCAACTCCAGTGTATATTTGGCCTTGGGTTTTAGGTTATTGTCCTGCTGAAATGTGAATTTGTCTCCCAGTGTCTGTTGGAAAGTAGACTGAACCAGGTTTTCAAGATTTTGCCTGTGCTTAGCTCCATTCTGTTTCTTTTTACCCCTAAAACAACCTCCCTAGTCCTTGCCAATGACAAGCATACCCATAACATAATGCAGCCACCACCGTGCTTGAAAATATGATGAGTGGTACTAAGTGATGTGTTGTTGGATTTGCCCCAAGCATAACACTTTGTATTCAGGACAAAGTTAATTTCTTTGCCACATTTTTAGCAGTTATACTTTAGTGCCTTGTTGCAAACTGGATGCATGTTTTGGAAAATGTGTATTCTGTACAAGCTTCCTTCTTTTCACTCTGTCAATTAGGTTAGTATTGTGGAGTAACTAAAATGTTGTTTGATCCATCCTCAGTTTTCTCCAATCACAGCCATTAAACTCTGTAACTGTTTTAAAGTCAACATTGGTCCTCATGGTGAAATCCCTGAGCGGTTTCCTTCCTCTCCAGCAACTGAGTTAGGAAGGATGCATGTATCTTTGTAGTGACTGGGTGTATTGATACACCATCCAAAGTGTAATTCATATCTTTACCATGCCCAAAGGGATATTCAATGTCTGCTTTTTTTATATACCCATCAACCAATAGGTGCCCTTCTTTGCGAGGCATTGTAACACCTTCCTGGTCTTTGTGGTTGAATCTGTGTTTGAAATGCACTGCTCGACTGAGGGACCTTACAGATAATTGTATGTGTGGAGTACAGAGATGAGATAGTCATTCAAAAATCATGTTAAACACTATTATTGCACACATAGTGAGTCAATGCAATGTATTATGTGACTTGTTAAGCAAATTTTTCTCCTGAACTTATTCAGGCTTGCTATAACAATTGGGTTGAATACTTATTGCCTCAAGACATTTCAGCTTTTAATTTTTAATACAAGCAATGTATTTTTTTATACATAAAATCAAATAAAAATGTATTGGTCACATACACATGGTTAGCAGATGTTAATGCGAGTGTAGCGAATTCCACTGACATTATGGGGCATTGTGTGTAGGCCAGTGACACAAAATCTCAATGTAATCCATTTTAAATCAGGCTGTAACACAACCTGTGTTATAGCCTGTCTCCATTTAACGTTGTTTCAACTGACTGTGAACACATTGGACAATAGTGCAATATTGCCTACTTGGATTTACTCTTTTTTTACTCTCCCAAGGCATGGTGTAGCACTTGCCACCCTCCCGGCTTTCCACCAGCCTGTACTGGAAACTACATTCCCTCCAAGGTGCTTCTCTCCTGGCTATCATACCGGTAATATGACCAATGTTGCGTTGCTGTTTTGATGGGCCCCAGCATTTAATCGCATGAGTAAGTCACCGCTCTCTCCTTGCTGTTGTTAAGCTGTTGAGTTTTCTGCCTTGGCTTATTATGTAACTTGTTAAGCACATTTTTACTCATGAACTTATTTAGGCTTTCTATAACAAAGGGGTTGATACTTATTGACAAAAGACATTTCAACTTTTAACTTTTAATTAATTTGTAAACATTTTGAAAAACATAATTACACTTTGACACTATGGGGTATTGTGTGTAGGCCAGTGACCAACAATCTCAATTTAATCAATTTTAAATTCAGGCTGTAACAACAAAATGTGGGAAAAGTCAAGGGGTGTGAATATTTTCTGAAAGCACTGTATATGATATCACAAATTTGAAAATGATACAAAACTGTAAATGATAGACAACCCTCGCACTGGTTGGTTTCAAATACTAGTGTTAGGTAAAATTACTCTTCACAAAAGCTTGTATTCTGTTTTATCTGCAGATGCATATAACCTTGCCCTAAGAGATATCTGTAGACTCAGTGTAATGCTCGTCGGAAGGATGAGACCAAGGTGCAGTGTGGTACGTGTTCATGATTTTTTATTAAATCTGAACACAAACAAAACAACAAAAGAACAACGAACGTCACCTTCAGTAGGCTACGCAGAGCTAACAAAAAACAACATCCCACAACCTAAGGTGGCAAAACATGCTGCCTAAGTATGATTACCAATCAGAGACAACGATAGACAGCTGTCCCTGATTAAGAACCATACCCGGCCCCAAAAAAACATAGGGAAACCCAAACGTGAGCTGCCCAGTAACGCGAGCCTACCAGACGTGCTAAATGCCTATTATTCTTGCTTGGAGGCAAGCAACACTGAATCATGCATGAGAGCACCAACTGTTCTGGATGACTGTGATAACGCTCTCGGTAGCCAATGTGATAAAACCTTTAAACAGGTCAACATTCACAAAGCCGCTGGGCCAGATGGATTACCAGGATTTGTACTTAAAGCATGCGCTGACCAACTGTCAAGTGTCTTCACTGACATTTTCAACCTCTCCCTGACTGAGTCTGTAATACCTACATGTTTCAAGCAGACCACCATAGATCCTGTGCCCAAGGAAGCAAAGGTAACCTGCCTAAATGATTACCGCCCGTGGCACTCACGTCGGTAGCCATGAAGTGCTTTGAAAGGCTGGTCATGGCTCACATCAACAGCAACCTCCCGGTCACCCTAGACCCACTCCAATTCGTATACAGCCCCAACAGATCCACAGATGACACAATCTCAATCGCACTCCACACTGCCCTTTCTCACCTGGACAAAATAACACCTATGTGAGAATGCTGTTCATTGACTACAGCTCAGCATTCAACATATTAGTGCCCATGAAGCTCATCACTAAGCTAAGGACTCTGGGACTAAACACCTCCCTCTGCAACTGGATCCTGGACTTCCTAACGGTCTGCACCAAACTGCTAAGAGTAGGCAACAACACATCTGCCACACTGATCCATAACACTGGGGCCCCTCAGGGTGTGTTCTTAGTCCCCTCTTGTATTCCCTGTTCACCCACGACTTCATGGCCGAACACAACTCCAACACCATGATTACGTTTGCCAACGACACAACAGTGGTAGGCCTGATCACCGACAACGATGAGACGGCCTATAGGGTGGAAGTCAGAGAACTGGCAGTGTGGTGCCAGGACAACAACCTCTCCCTCAATGTTAGCAAGACAAAGGAGCTGATCGTGGACTACAGGAAAAGGCGGGCCAAACAGGCCCCCATTAACATCGACGGGGCTGTAGTGGAGCGGGTCGAGAGTTTCAAGTTCCTTGGTGTCCACATCACCAACGAACTATCATGGTCCAAACATACCAAGACAGTCGTGAAGACGGCATGACAAAACCTTTTCCCCCTCAGGAGACTAAAAGGATTTGGTATGGGTCCCCAGATCCTCAAAAGGTTCTACAGCTGCACCATGGAGAGCATCCTGACCGGTTGCATCACCACCTGGTATGGCAACTGCTCGGTATCTGACCGTAAGGCGCTAAAGAGGGTAGTACGAACAGCCCAGTACATCACTGGGGCCAAGCTTCCTGCAATCCAGGACCTACATTTGAAGTCGGAAGTTTACATACACATAGGTTGGAGTCATTAAAACTCATTATTCAACCACTCCACAAATGTATTGTTAACAAACTATAGTTTTGGCAAGTCGGTTAGAACATCTACTTTGTGCATGACACAAGTCATTTGTCCAACAATTGTTTACAGACTATTTCACTTATAATTCACTGTATCACAATTCCAGTGGGTCAGTGTCACGTTCTGACCATAGTTCTTTTGTGTTTTCTTTGTTTTAGTGTTGGTCAGGACGTGAGCTGGGTGGGCATTCTATGTTGTGTGTCTAGTTTGTCCGTTTCTACGTATGGCCTGATATGGTTCTCAATCAGAGGCAGGTGTTAGTCATTGTCTCTGATTGGGAACCATATTTAGGTAGCTTGTTTTGTGTTGGGGTTTGTGGGTGGTTGTCTTCTGTCTTTGTGTTCATTGCACCAGATAGGACTGTTTCGGTTTTGCCACATTTGTTATTTTGTATTGTGTTCATGTTCAGTTGTTTATTATTAAAACACGGACACTAACTACGCTGCGTCTTGGTCCGATCCCTGCTACACCTCCTCTTCAGACGAGGAGGAGGAAGGCTGCCGTTACAGTCAGAAGTTTACATACACTAAGTTGACTGTGCCTTAAACAGCTTGGAAAATTCCAGAAAATTGTCATGGCTTTAGAAGCTTCTGATAGGCTAATTGACATAATTTGAATCAATTGGAGGTGTACCTGTGGATGTATTTCAAGGCCTACCTTCAAACTCAGTGCCTCTTTGCTTGACATCATGGGAAAATCTAAAGAAATCAGCCAAGATCTCAGAAAAAAATTGTAGACCTCCACAAGTCTGGT
Source organism: Salvelinus namaycush (assembly GCF_016432855.1). NCBI lineage: Eukaryota > Metazoa > Chordata > Actinopteri > Salmoniformes > Salmonidae > Salvelinus > Salvelinus namaycush. Next base: position 58,156,092 of record NC_052309.1, on the reverse strand, counting down.
TCATCCTTGGGAGCAATTTCTAAACGCCTGAAGGTACTACGTTCATCTGTACAAACAATAGTACGCAAGTATAAACACCATGGGACCACGCAGCCGTCATACCGCTCAGGAAGGAGACGAGTTCTGTCTCCTAGAGATGAACGTACTTTTGTGCGAAAAGTGCAAATCAATTCCAGAACAACAGCAAAGGACCTTGTGAAGATGCTGGAAGAAACAGGTAAAAAGTATCTATATCCACAGTCAAACGAGTCCTATATCGACAGAACCTGAAAGGCCTATCAGCAAGGAAGAAGTCCCTGCTCCAAAACCGCCATAAAAAAGCCAGACTGGTTTGCAACTGCACATGGAGACAAAGATCGTACTTTTTGGAGAAATGTCCTCTGGTCTGATGAAACAGTGAAGCACGGGGGTGACAGCATCATATTGTGGGGGTGCTTTGCTGCAGGAGGGACTGGTGCACTTCATAAAATGTGGATTACCAGGTTGTGTACTCAAAGCATGCTCTGACCAACAGTCAAGTATCTTCACGGACATTTTTAACCTCTACCTGACTGAGTCTGTAATATCTACTTGTTTCATGCAGACAACCATAGACCCTGTGCCCAAGGAAGCGAAGGTAACCTGCCTAAATGATTACAGCCACGTGGCACTCACGTCGGTAGCCATGAAGTGCTTTGAAATGCTGGTCATGGCTCACATCAACAGCATCCTCCCGGTTACCCTAGACCCACTCCAATTCGCATACAGCCCCAACAGATCCACAGATGACGCAATCTCAATCGCACTCCACACTGCCCTTTCCCACCTGGTCAAAAGGAACACCTATGTGAGAATGCTATTCATTGACAGCTCAGCGTTCAACACCATAGTGCTCTCAAAGCTCATCACTAAGCTAAGGACGCTGAGACTAAACACCTCCCTCTCTAACTGGATCCTGGATTTCCTGACAGGCCGCCCCCCAGGTGGTAAGGGTAGGTAACAACACATCCGCAACATTGATCCTCAACACGAGGGCCCCTCAGGGGTGCGTGCTCTGTCCCCTCCTGTACTCCCTGTTCACTCATGACTTTACGGCCAGGAATGACTCCAACACCATCATTAAGTTTGCCGATGACACAACAGTAGTAAGCCTGATCAACAACAAGACTGACCTTCTCCCTATAGGCTGAAACCTGGCCGTGTGGTGCCAGGACAACAACCTCTCCCTCAACATGATCAAGACAAAGGAGATACTTGTGGACTACAGGAAAAGGAGGACCGAGCACGCCCCCATTCTCATCGATGGGGCTGTAGAGGAGCACGTTGAGAGCTTCAAGTTCCTTGGTGTCCGACAAACTAACATGGTCCAAGCACACCAAGACAGTCGTGAAGAGGGCACGACAAAACCTATTCCCCCTCAGGAGAATGAAAATATTTGGCATGAGTCAACAGATCCTCAAAAGGTTCTACAGCTGCACCATCGACAGCATCCTGACTTGTTGCATCACTGTCTGGTATGGCTACTGCTCGGCCTCCGACCATAAGACACTACAGAGGGTATTGCGTATGGCCCAGTACATCAGTGGGGCCAAGCTTCCTGCCATCCAGGACCTCTATACCAGGCGGTGTCAGAGGAAGGCCCTAAAAATTGTCAAAGGCTCCAGCCACCCTAGTCATAGACTGTTCTCTCTGCTACCACATGACAAGTGGTACTGGAGCGCCAAGTCTAGGTCCAAGAGGCTCCGTAAAAGATTCTACGCCAAGCCATACGACTCCTGAACATCTAATCAAATGGCTACCCAGACTATTTGCATTGTCCCCCCCTCTTTTACACTGCTGCTACAGTACTCTCTGTTATTATCTATGCATAGCCACTTTAATAACTCTACCTACATGTAAATATTACCTCAATTACCTCGACTAACTGGTGCTCCCACACATTGACTCTGTACCGGTACCCTCTGTATATAGCCCCGCAATTGTTATTTTACTGCGGCTCTTTAATTATTTGTTACTTTTATCTCCTAATCTTATTTTTTAAACTGCATTGTTGTCACGCTCTGACCTTAGATATCTCTGTGTTCTCTATATTTTGGTTAGGTCAGGGTGTGACGAGGGTGGGTATGCTAGTTTTTGTATGTCTAGGGGTTTTGTAGGTCTAGGTATTTGTATGTCTATGGTGGCCTGATATGGTTCCCAATCAGAGGCAGCTGTTTATCGTTGTCTCTGATTGGGGATCATATTTAGGCAGCCATTTTCCCTTTTGTGTTCGTGGGTTCTTGTCTATGTGTAGTTGCCTGTCAGCACTTGTTTTGTATAGCTTCACGTGTCGTTTTGTTATTTTGGTTAGTTTGTTCAGTGTTCATTCTAATTATATTAAAGAATGTACGCATACCACGCTGCGCCTTGGTTCGATTCATACGACGAACGTGACAGAAGCACCCACCACAAAAGGACCAAGCAGCGTGTTAATGAGGAGCGGACATCCTGGGCTCAGGAGAAAGATGAGTGGAGGACATCCTGGACCTGGGAGGAGGTAATGGCAGGGGACAAGACCTTGCCATGGAAGCAGGTGGAGATGGCGCAGGAGGAACGGCGACAATACGAGGGGACACGGTTAGCACGGAAGCCCGAGAGGCAGCCCCAAGAAACATATTTGGGCACACGAGAAGATTGGCTGAGTCAGGTTGGAGACCTGAGCCAACTCCTCGTGCTTACCGTGGGGAGCGTGTAACTGGTCAGGCACTGTGTTATGCAGAGATGCGCACGGTGTCTCCAGTTCGCATTCATAGCCCGGTGCGCTCAATTCCAGCTCCTCGCATTTGCCGGGCTAGAATGGGCATCCAGCCAGGACGGATGGTGCCGGCTCAGCGCTCCTGGTCTCCAGTATACCTCCTTGGACCAGGATATCCTGCGCCGGCTCTGCGTACTGTGTCTATGGTGCGTCTGCACGGCCCAGTGCGTCCTGTGCCTCCTCTCCGCACTCGCCCTGAGATGCGTGTCATCAGCCCGGTACCACCAGTTCCGGCACCACGCATCAGGCCTCCAGTGCGCTTCCACAGTCCAGAGCTTCCGGCGACAGTACCCAGTCCAGAGCTATAGACAGGTCGTATTGCCTTTCCAAATCATGTCCAATCACTTGAATTTACAACAGGTGGACTCCAATCTAGTTGTAGAAACAGCTCAAGGATGATCAACGAAAACAGGATGCACCTGAGCTCAATTTCGAGTTTCATAGCAAAGTGTCTGAAAACATATGTAAATAAGGTATTACTGTTTTTTATTTCTAATACATTTGCAAAAAAATCGAAAACCTGTTTTCGGTTTGTTATTATGGGGTATTGTGTGTAGATTGCTGAGTTAAAAAAAAAAGAATAAAGCTGTAACAAAATGTTGAATAAGTCAAGGGGTCTGAATAGTTTCCGAAGTCACTGTATATGCCATATCTCACAATCGATTGGGGTTACCCGAAAAAAAAACATGTTCACTGTGATAGTATGTGTATTTTTTCATAGATCTGTGTTATTCCACAGAGTTATATCTAGAGCATAGTAGTGCTGCAGTGCGGCAGAGGGGCGCAGCTGGGATGTAGCTCTACTTAGCTCTAATAGAGCGAGAGAGCTGTGCACTGTGACAGCCAGTCCAACACTGAGTCAGAGGTTTAGGTACTTTGACAAATCTCAGAAATGTGCTGTTCCCCTTTAATCTACCAATGAATCATCTCCCACAGCACCTTCCCCCACTTGCCTCTCTGTTGTATCGGTCTGACTTTTTGGCAATAAAGAGATTGTGTTTGTAAGTCTTATTGGGATAGTTTCCACCGCAAGTGCGACACACATCGACCATTGATTTGAAGGTTGTAGTCTTTCTTCTTCTCGGTGAAGCCATTAGCTAGCTATATATGGCTAGCTAACTGTGTCCTTTGCTAGTTAGCTAGCTGGAAGGTAGGGCAGATAGTTATTTTTCTCTGTGAGGCCAGTGGGAATCAGTAAAACCCGAAACCACTCAATCGCCCCTACCAACTCACTCAGAGGGTCTTCCGTTGTCACGTGTTGCTGACCAAACTCAAAGAGTGACTTCCAGAGGGTGGTGAGAGGACCAATAAACCCATCAACTTCAGGATGTTCCACTTTTAAATAGTAAAACAAGCATGAAAATTGAATTATCAAGTTGAATTACTACATCCATTGAATTACTCAAATAATTGTAGCTGTTCACAAAGATGATGATTAGGAATTGTTGTATTTTACTTCCCTATTGGAATTGTCTTTTTGGGCCAGACTTAAGTTAAACTGCAATACCAAAGCTGACCTGTAGGTACAGTCGAAAGCGTGCTTCGAGACCGGAACCCTGGGGCCAATGGGCCTCCTGTTGCCAGCTCACTTCACGGCAGATTTTTTCCTGTCTGACCCGGTATTCGAACTCAACCCAGGTCTGCCGAATAAATGCAACCCAGGTCTGGTGGTCGTTGATCTAAACTGGCACACTGGGTGAGTACATGCAGTGTACTGTATGGGTGTCTGGTGGTGTCTTGCCTGCTTGTGGATGCTGAGCACCTGGTTCTCCCTCTGGCACTGTAGCAGGGCCTGTCTCTCGGCCTCCAGGGCCTGATTCTGCTGGGCGCACTCCAGGCACTTCTGGGAGTACTGGCCCGACAACACCTCCAGCTCCCTGTGCAGAGACCGGCGCTCAACTCTGGACGATGGGGCAAAGGGGAAGGTCGGCAGTTATACAAAGGTGCATGTACTTTGCATTGAAACATACATGTAACACTCACACACACACAGTGCATGCATGCACACACAAACTTTAAAAAAGCCAGGTGCATGAATACAAAAAACACCCAGATAAGAAAGAGATATACAGTCTCAGTCAAACGTTTGGACACATCTACTCATTCCAGGGTTGTTTTTTTTTTTTTTACTATTTTCTACATTGTAGAATAATAGTGAAGACATCAAAACTATTAAATAACACATATGGAATCATGTAGTAACCAAAAAAGTGTTAAACAAATCTAAATATAATTTATTGTCACGATCGTCTAATGAATTAACAGACCAAGGCGCAGCGTACGTAGAGTTCCACATGTTTATTAAATGAAACTCACAAAAACAATAAAGAGCAACGAAACGGGACGTTCTGTAGAGCTCACAGGAATCAACACAAAAACAAGATCCCACAAAAACCAGTGGGGAAATGGCTGCCTAAATATGATCCCCAATCAGAGGCAGCTGTTTATCGTTGTCTCTGATTGGGGATCATATTTAGGCAACCATACCAGGCCAACATAGAAAATATTAACCTAGATAGGAACACCCCCCTAGTCACACCCCGACCTAACCAAAAGAGAGAATAACAAGGCTCTCTATGGTCAGGGCGTGACATTTATATTTGTGATTCTTCAAAGTATTCACCCTTTGCCTTGATGACAGCTTTGCACACACTCATATACACTGTGGCAGTGTCCGAATAACCATTATTGCGTTCTAAATAGTAGGCATTTTGGGTATGCAAAATAATAAAGTTTTATAGTATGTTAAATTTGGAAAATGTAGTACTTTAAATGCCAGGATGTCATACTCATTTCAGCTTCTCATCTAGTAGAATTCACTGTACACTATTAAGGAAGAGAATCGTCTTTAGAAACATGTGTTTGACAACAGCTGATAATCAGCTGAGGAGACACGCTGTACCAAAATTAATGAATGGTGGGAATCAACGCAATTGTGCATTAGATGATGGATTCTCAGTAGGATGAGCCTAGTATGATGATATTTGTTGCTTACTGCATTTGTTTTTAGTAAACAGTACGTTCTAGTATGCAGTTTAAGTAAGTAGTAGGCAAGCCAGATTTCTTTTTCACATAGTCACTCACTCATGCTGCTGGGAGCGAAGGTCTGTGATGTCAGAGCTCCCTCCACTCTGACCCCTCTCCAGCTCCTCCCGATGAGCATTCCTGATTGCCTCGATCGCTACACACAGGCCACAAACACAGGAAGTGAACAGACATGTTGCCACATGCCCCCCCCCCCCCCCCCCCATCCCACTTCTAGGGGCATGTTCAGCAGGACACAACGTTGTGAAACATTCAGATGGAAATATGCTAAGTGGAACAAACATGCCACTCTAAGGAATCATGTTGGCTCTATTCATTTGAGTCAGCAACTTTTGACCATGTTTGGCTACAGAAGATGGGCCAGATGTTTTACCTGCGACAGTGGCGGCTGTCTCCTCCTCCAGTAGGCAGTCTCTCTCCTGCAGGAGGGTGGCCACCTCCCTCTGGTGCTGCCGTTGCAGATCCCCCACCAGCTTCTGGTGCACCTCCTCCATGGCAGTGAAGCCACGCTCACAGGAAACCTGCAGGGTATGAATTTCACACTTATATGTATATACTTTTTAACCTGTTTGGGATAGGGGGCAGTATTTTCACGTCCGGATGAAAAGTGTGCCCAAAGTAAACTGCCTGCTACTCAGGCCCAGAAGCTAGGATATGCATATAATTGGTATATTTGGATAGACAACACTCTAAAGTTTCTAAAACTGTTAAAATTATGTCTGAGTATAACACAACTTATTTGGCAGGCGAAACCCCGAGGGCAAACCATCCACGATTTTTGTTTTTGAGGTGACAGTGTTTTCAATGGGTTTTCTATGTGGATCTAGATTTCTAAGGCACTTGCTTGCAGTTCCTATCGCTTTCACTGGATGTCAACAGTCTTTAGAAATTGGTTGATGTTTTTCCTTTGAGTAATGTATGGCTGTTCAGAACGAGGGTCGAGTTTAGTGTACTGTTGTGGTTGGGGCGCGCAACCTGAACGCTTGCTCCACATTGTTTTCGTTCTGTATTGAACACAGTTTATCCCGTCATAAATTTGATCGATTATTTGTGTTAAAAAATACCTAAAGTTGTATTAGGAATGTTGTTTGAAATGTTTGGATCAAGATTACAGGTAACTTATTAGATATTTTGTAGTCATGTTGCGCGAGTTGGAACCGGCTTTTTTCTGAGTCAAACGCGCCAAATAAATGGACATTTTGGAGATATAACAACGGAATTTATCAAACAAAAATACCATTTATGATGTTTATGGGACATATTGGAGTGCCAACAGAAGAAGATCTTCAAAGGTAAGGCATGAATTATATCGTTATTTCTGAGTTTTGTGTCGCGCCTGGCGGGTTGAATTATGATTGTCATGTGTTTGTTTGATGGGGTGCTGTCCTCTGATAATAGCATGGTTTGCTTTCGACGTAAAGCCTTTTTAAAATCTAACACGGTGGCTAGATTAACAAGAAGTTAAGCTTTAACTTCTCTGGGGCAGGTGGGACGCAAACGTCCCACCGGCCAATAGCCAGGGAAAATACAGCGCGCCATATTCAAATAACATGATATAAAAATCAAACTTTCATTAAATCACACATGTAAGATACCAAATTAAAGCTACACTCGTTGTGATTCCAGCCAACATGTCAGATTTTAAAAAGGCTTTTCAGCGAAAGCATAAGATGCTATTATCTGATGATAGCACAACAGTAAACAAAGAGAGTAGCATAATTCAACACTGCAAGCACGACACAAAACGCAGAAATAAAATATAAATCATGCCTTACCTTTGACGAAATTCTTTTGTTGGCACTCCAATATGTCCCATAAACATCACAAATGGTCTTTTTGTTCGATTAATTCCGTCGATATATATCCAAAATGTCAATTTATTTGGACCGTTTCATCCAGAAAAACACAGCTTCCAACTTTCGCCAAGTCACTACAAAATATATCAAAAGTTACATGTAAACTTTACCAAAACATTTCAAACTACTTTTGTAATACAACGTTAGGTATTTTTAAACGTTAATAATCGATCAATTTGAAGACGGGATGATCTGTGTTCAATACAAAAAGAAAACAAACTGACGCAACTTTTTTCGTAACGTGACTCTCTCAAAAAATTTACTTCATGTGACCCTCATTTACGATAGCCCTACTTCTTCACTACACAAAGGAATAACCTCAACCGATTTCCAAGGACTGGTGACATCCAGTGGAAGCGGTAGGAATTGCAAGCAAGTCCATTAGAAATCTGGTGTCTCTAAGAAACCTCATTGAAAAGACAGTGACATCAAAAAAATACAAATTCTGAATGGTTTGTCCTCAGGGTTTTGCCTGCTACATAAGTTCTGTTATTCTCACAGACATGGTTCAAACAGTTTTAGAAACTTCAGAGTGTTTTCTATCCAAATATACTAATAATATGCATATCTTATATTCTGGGGATGAGTAGCAAGCAGTTGAATTTTGGCATGCTATTTTTCCGAAAGTGAAAATGCTGCCCCCTGCCCTCAAGAAGTTAATTTGGTGTATTGCACAAAAAAATGAATTTCGCGCTCTGCCATTTCACCGGATGTAATCGAAATGTTCCGCTAGCGGAACCCCTAGCCATATTAACGCCTACTTTTATGGAGTATTTGGTATGATGTTGGTACTGATGTGTATCAAAGCATTAGCATTTACAGTGCCTTCAGAAAGTATTCAGACCCCTTGACTTTTTCCAGATTGTGTTACATTACAGCCTTATTCTAAAAGTGATTAAATATAAAACATTTCTCCTCCATCTACACACAATACCCCATAATGACAAAGGGAAAACAGGTTTGTAGAAATTATTGCTAATTTATTACAAATAAAAAACATAAATACCTTGATTGCATACGTTTTCAGACCCTTTGCTATGAGACTCGAAATTGAGCTCAGGTGCATCCTGTTTCCATAGATCATCCTTGAGATGTTTCTACAACTTGATTAGAGTCCACCTGTGGTAAATTCAATTGATTTGACATGATTTGGAAAGGCACATACCTGTCTATATAAGGTCCCACAGTTGACAGTGCATGTCAGAGCAATAACCAAGCCATGAGGTCAAAGGAATTGTCCATAGAGCTCTGAGACAGGATTGTGTTGAAGGACATATCTGGGGAAGGGTATCAAAACATGTCTGCAGCATTGAAGGTCCCCAAGAACACAGTGGCCTCCATCATTCTTAAATAGAAGAGGTTTGGAACCACCAAGACTCTTTCTAGAGCTGGCTGCCCAGCCAAACTGAGCAATCGGGGAGAAGGGCCTTGGTCAAGGAGGTGACCAAGAACCCGGTTGTCACTCTGGAGCTCTGTCAGAGTTCCTCTGTGGAGATGGGAGAACCTTCCAGAAGGACAACCATCTCTGCAGCATGCCACCAATCAGGCCATTATGGTAGAGTGGCCAGACGGAAGCCACTTCTCAGTAAAAGACAAAGGTACATAAAGGCTCTCAGACCATGAGAAACAAGATTCTCTGGTCTGATGAAACCAAGATTGAAGCCTTTGGCCTGAATGCCAAGTGTCACGTCTGGAAGAAAGCTGGCACCATCCCTACGGTGAAGCATTGTGGTGGCAGCATCATGCTGTGGGGATGTTTTTCAGCAGCAGGGACTGGGAGACTAGTCAGGATTGAGGGAAAGATGAACAGAGCAAAGTACAGAGATCCTTGATGACAACCTGCTCCAGAGTGCTCAGGACCTCAGACTGGGGTTGACGTTCACCTTCCAACAGGACAACTACCCTAAGCACACAGCAAAGACAATGCAGAAGTGGCTTCGGAACAAGTCTCTGAATGTCCTTGAGTGGCCCAACAAGAGCCCGGACTTGAACATGATTGAACATCTCTGGAGAGACATGAAAATAGCTGTGCAGTAACGCTACCCATCCAACCTGACAGAGTTTGAGAGGATCTGCAAAGAAAAATGGAAGAAACTCCCCAAATACAGGTGTGCCAAGCTTGTAGCGTCATACCCAAGAAGACTCAATGCTGAAATCACTGCCAAAGTACTTTAACAAAGTACTCAGTAAAGGGTCTGAATACTTATGTAAATGTCATATTTCAGTTAAAATTTTAAATCAATTAGCAAAAATTCTAAAAAACAGTTTTTGATTTGTTGTTATGGGGTATTGTGTGTAGATTGATGAGCGGGAAAAACAATTTAATACATTTTAGAATAATGCTGTAATGTAACACAATGTGGAAAAAGTCATGGGTCTGAATACTTTCCAAAGGCACTGTACATAAGTCAATGTGTTTGTGTAAACGTATTGGGTATTTGAGTGGGGCTGTGTTGTACCTTGATGTTTTCAAGGTCTCTCTGATAAGCTTCCTTCATGGCAACTTCATCCCCTTCCAGATTCCGTCTCCCCGCCTCATCTTTCATGGTGTTTACCTGCGTCTCAAGCACATGGATTCGCTTCTTCATTGTTTCCATAGACACCATGTCTATTTTGCAGGCTCCATCAAGATTACATTTCTCTGCCGGCAGGGTGGAATCCAAGGTGAAGTCTGGGTAGAAGGTGGCTTTTTCGGGAGGAGTGTTAGGGGTGGTCTGTGATGAGCGGGACTCGTGTTGTGCATCTGTTGCAACACAGGCAGACTGAGCATGGTGGCTGTGCAGACGTATCATTTCCTCCTCGTGGATCTTCTGGAGCTCCTGCATCTTCCCTTGGAACTCCTCCTCCAGCTTCTGCACCTGCTCCTCGTGGCGATCCTCGATGCTCTCGATATCGGCTAGGAGTACACCAACCTTACGCCGGGTCTCGCTCTCTGCTGCAGCCCTCCCTTGCTCCACCTGCTCCAGCTTCTCCTTGAGGGCCTGGCTGTCCTCCTGCAGTCGCAACAGGGCGTGGCTAAAAGTGCGGCGGTCCTTGCTGAGCATGGCCTCTTGCTCCTGACACAGCGCCCCTAGGCTGTCGAATGCCCCCTTGCACTGCTGCAGTTCCTGTTCGTGATCCAGCTGCAGGCGGCATGCCACGTAGGTCACCTGGGACTGGACCAGCACCTCCGGCCAGTACAGGGTCAAGTCCAGGGTTCCAACAGAGTCCGGGTCATCCAACCAGCGTCTACCTTTCGCTGCACTACTCTCCCCCTTTGAGCCATTGCTGCTGGGGATCTCCTGACAGAGTTGGTGCAAGACCTTGGCCCTTTTCCTCAGCTGGACTGCAAGTCTTTCTGTCCAGTCGTGTTGTTTCTCTGCCTTGTCCCCACTCCAGACTGATTGGATCCTCTCCAGCAGGTTGTCTGTGAGGCCTCTGGACTTCAACTGGACCTGTTCCTCATAAGGAGCCAGCTCTGGAGGACTGACATCAGCCAGACCCCTGGCATGACCAGAGCTCAGATTGTTATCCCCAGCGCCGCCACACTGTTCCTCTGGCTGAGAGCTCCGCCACAGCTGCTCCCTGGTCGGGTTGTCAGAGGGCAGTTCTTCTTGTATCGGCTCTCCCTGGTAGCGATGCTGTAAGGTTAGAGAGATGTAAGCTAACTCTGCTCTGGCACAGACCCTGCCAATGGCGCTCTCCTCCGACTCAGTGTCGCCACCTACTGGTTCCCCACAATCCATTCCGAGGGCCATCCTTTTCAAAAGCACGTCGGCATACATATGTGCCGAGTCACCTTTGTCTCCACCAAGGAGGGCTTCATTCTGGCAAAAAAATGTATCTTGGCTCTGCATTGCCGACGCCATCTTCTCTAGCGTAGACGCTTCCAGGGCTAAAGCTCTACCCAATGTTTCCATTCCAGCTTCCTCTCCTTCTGGGCATGACATTGTGGCATACGTGTCTGTGCCCATTTGTTCAACCTTGTCCTCTGATAGTGTCTTGTCATCAATCAAGTCTTCCTCCTCCCTCTGAGCTCGGTGGCACTCGTGCCATTGCTCATCGGCAATTATTCCTCCTTGCCTGAGGCAGGCGGCAGCAGTGACCAGCTGCATCTCCAGGGCAGAAAGCTCGGCTTCTAGGTCAGGGTTGCTACCTTCCCCAGGGTTCCTCCTCAGCAAGGCTTGGATCCTCTCTCTGCAGGCCTGCACACTGGCCAGGGCCGCCTGACACTGCCCACCCAGCACCCTGGTTCGGCCCTCCGTTTCCAGGGCGAAGCGCCTGCTCTGCTTGGCCTGGTTGTGAAGAAAGAGGCTAAGCCGCTGGGTAGCGGCCCGGCTCTGGGTGAGCTGGGAGAGGACATGGGGGTTGGCGGCTGCACTGCTGCACCACTGACCTTGTGGCTCCTCCAGCCTCTGGGTGATGTCTCTCAATTTCTCCTCGGTCACATACAGCTTGGTCTCCAGTACCTGGATCACTGACATGAACCTGTCTGGATCATCTCCAGCCGTAACGATGTACTGGTAGGCCGGGTCGACAGAACATGAGCCAGGTCCGGAGTGGCTTATGGCAGGGACGCTGCTGCCGTTTGTCTGTCCTTCGTCTGTATTGTAGGAGTGGTGGATGTTCTGGGTTTCCCGTGAATTCAGACCGCTGGATTTGATATTCAGTCTGTTGTCAGTCACTTTGAAGAGAGGAAGAGAGGAACAACAGGTGCATGCTTCCTTCACCTCACTCAGTTTCAGCTCCGTCTCTTCCAGGCTGCTCCCAAGGGCGGCCATCTTAACCAAGGCTTCACTCAGCTCCCGCTCCTTCCTGTCCAGCAGCCTCTTGTAGTCCTCCCTGGCATCGCTGGCTGCCGCCTCCCTCTCCTGCGCCTGTCCCAGGGCCCGCTGTAGCTCCTCTGAAACACTCTCGTAGGAGTGCTCCAGGTTGTAGAAGTCAGTTTCCTCCGTCTGTAGGCGTCTCTGCAGCTGAACCACCTCCCCGTCCGCCTCGGCCAGCTGGTTCTGCAGCTCTTGGCAGCGTCTCTCCAGCTGCTCCCCCTCCCCCTGTAGCCTCCCTATAGCCGCCAGCGTGCGGGCCAGCTCCTCCTGCAGCTGCTGCTGAGCCTCTTCCACCTCTCCTTCCCTGGCCCACGGCTGCCCCTGCCCCTTCCACAATGTCTCCGCTTGCTGCTCAGCCTTTTGCAGCTGCTCCTGCAGGTCCTGGGTCCGCCGTTCCGCCTGGGCCAGGTTGGCCCCCAGGCTTCTGCGTTCCCTGTCCTGGCTCTCCTGCAGGAGGCCCAGGTGCTTCTGCAGGCGCACCTCCTTCTCAGCCTGTGCCGCCTCTGTTGTTCTCATCTGGGCTGACAACTCTTGTAGTCGCTGGCGCAAACACTCCAACTCTTGCCGGTGGTCGTGCTCCCCCTCCTCCCGCTGCTTCCGAGCGCTCTGACGCTCCTGCTGCAGCTCAGAGCGTGCCAAGGCTGCAGCCTCCCCTGCGCTTAACGCCCGCGCCTGCAAGGCGATGAACTCGGCCCTCCGCTGCAGTTCAGCCTCACGCGCCTCCTCCTGGCTCCTCCTCTGGGCCTCCAGCTCGAACCGCAGGTCCTGGTTCAGCTTCTGAAGACGCTGCCACGCGCACGCCTGTGCGGAGGAGGACGGGTTGAAAGATGTGGGTAGGCCATTCTAAAAGAGATTGATGGGGAATGGGGAAGCTCAACCAAGCGTACCTTAAGTATTATAAAGTATTTGACTTATGTATTTGACCCAATTCATCTACAGGTATGGTCTGACCTGTACTAGGCGGCTCTCCCTGGAGCGTTCCCTCTCCTGCTGCAGCTGTTGCTGCAGACTGATGTTCACCTGCTGGAGTCTGGACAACTCTCTCTGGGTCTGCTCCAGCTGGGGGCACACACACAGAAACATGCTCAAACACACACACACACACACACACACACACACACACACAGAAACACACACATGCTTAAACACAGACACACAAATGTATCCTCAAACACACACATACGTACACTCACAAACAAGCCACAGTAACTTAAATCACACTCCTAACACACCGTTACACACACATACTCTAGCTCACCTCTTCAGTCTGCTGTTCATAGAACTGCTGCTCCGTCTCTTCTGTGGTTTCGTTAGAGTTATTGATGGGAACCCACCTCTCCCCTCTCAGCGGTGTGGAAGCCACTTGCTGCTCTATCACCACCTTCACCCGTACACCGGCAGTGCCATCACAAGGGGTGTTGCTCGGAGTGTGGCCAAAGCCATCACTAAGGGCAACGCTAGGGACATCACTAGGGGTGTGGCCAGTGACATCGTCATCGCCACAACCAACGGGCAGCTCTGGTGTAGAAGAGGTGGAGCTGTTGTCCACCTCAGAAATTGTCCTTTTTTCAAAAACCTTATTTTGAGCATGAACTAGTGTTGTGGATGTTGTGGGTGTTTTGGTCCCAGCAACACTTCTTTCCTCTAGGGGTGTGGCCGTGAATGGAGCCTGGGGTAGCATGGTTGGACCTGCCCCCCTTTCTAGCGAAGCTACAGTGTCCCTGAGGCACTGAGAAGAGGACGAGGAGGAGCAGGAGTTAGCGGCAACCAGAGAGGAGGCAGAGGAGGAGGAGACTGGTGATGGGCTGCCGCCGTCAGCGGTGTCCGATCCTACCACAGGACGCGGCTGTCTACTGGGCTCCGCCTCCTTCACTACTCCCTGGTAGTGCTGTTGGCGGCTAAAATCAGCCCAGTCAAAGGTTTTGTAGCGTCCCTCCCGTCGACGCTCACGGACACTATGGTTCTTCCTCTGATCTGGATCCACATCTTCCTCTGCAGAGCGTGTCTCCATAGGGGCTAGCGCTGGTGGCTCCTTCTGCTCTGGAAGAGAACTGGAGGACAGAAGAGAAGGCAAAAGCATGGTCAACTGTTGTCAAATGACAACATAACAGTTTATGCAAGCTTTCTCATCACCTAGCCACGACAAAGGGACCAAGTCAACTGTTACAATCTACATAGGGTACGCCAGAAATACTTTACATTTACATTTTAGTCATTTAGCAGATGCTCTTAACTCTAATTTCTCCTGTAAATTAGTCTGGATAATTGCCTTGCTCAACGGCACAGACAGATTTTTCACCTAGTCGGCTCGGGGATTCAAACCAATGCTCTTAACCGCTAGGCTATCTGCCACCCAAAATACTTTCAAATACTTGAACTGTGGGTTGATTTCGTTTTCTAGGCACAATGGAAACAATGGAATGTCCAAAAGTGCAAACTCCAAACTGAGTCAAGTGCACATCAAACTCTACATATTTTCCATAATGTATTTGACCCAGGTCTGGGGTTTGTACACAGATACAGAAATACAGGTAACACTTTACTTGACACCCAGCGTCATAACATGTTATGACACAGTCATAACTATGTCATATGTCATAACAGCTGACATAACCTGTTATAATATGGTCATAACACTGTCATGACACATATATTTAGACCTGTTGTGACATATATTGCGTTATTTTATGGCTGGTTATGACACCAACATAAGAGTGTCAAAACCCACAAAACCACCACACAAGGCAAATCTTTACATTACACCATAGCCTACATGTCAACAGTATATTTATGATGTATGTATATTTTTTTAAATAGACCATATTAAATTATCATTGTAATTTCACTGGTAATAATTCTGCTTGACAGTGTCATAGAGTGTCTTTTCTTAGTCCAAGTAAAGTGACACAGGACTGTCATAATGCTTCATGACAGTGTAATTGTATTTAAAATATGATGAAAGAATTGAATGTAAAGAATTCACTACTTCTGCGAACAGGCCTTTCTAATTGACCTGGCCGGGGTATCCTGGAATGACATTGACCTCATCCCGTCAGTAGAGGATGGCTGGTTATTCTTTGAAAGTGCCTTTCTCACCATTTTAAATAAGCATGCTCCATTAAAAAAATGTAGAACTAGGAATAGATATAGCCCTTGGTTCACTCCAGACCTGTCTGCCCTTGACCAGCACAAAAACATCCTGTGGCATTCTGCATTAGCATCGAATAGCCCCCGTGATATGCAACTTTTTAGGGAAGTTAGGAACCAATATACACAGGCAGTTAGGAAAGCTAAGGCTAGCTTTTTCAAACAGAAATTTGCATCCTGTAGTACAAACTCAAAAAAGTTCTGGGACACTGTAAAGTCCATGGAGAATAAGAGCATCGCCTCCCAGCTGCCCACTGCACTGAGGCTAGGAAACACTGTCACTACCGATACATCCACAATAATTGAGAATTTCAATAAGCATTTTTCTACGGCTGGCCATGCTTTCCACCTGGCTACCCCAAACCCCGGTCAACAGCCCTGCGCTCCCCACAGCAACTCGCCCAAACCTCCCCCACTTCTCCTTCACCCAAATCTAGATAGCTGATGTTCTGAAAGAGCTGCAAAATCTGGACCCCTACAAATCAGCCGGGCAAGACAATCTGGACCCTCTCTTTCTAAAATTATCTGTCGAAATTATTGCAACCCCTATTACTAGCCTGTTCAACCTCTCTTTCGTATCGTCTGAGATTCCCATAGATTGAAAAGCTGCCACGGTCATCCCCCTCTTCAAAGGGGGAGACACTCTAGACCCAAACCGCTACAGACCTATATCTATTCTACCCTGCCTTTCTAAGGTCTTTGAAAGCCAAGTTAACAAACAGATTACTGACCATTTTGAATCTCACCGTACCTTCTCCGCTATGCAATCTAGTTTCAGAGCTGGTCATGGGTGCACCTCAGCCACGCTCAAGATCCTAAACGATATCATAACCGCCATCAATAAGAGACATTACTGTGCAGCCGTATTCATCGACCTGGCTAAGGCTTTCGACTCTGTCAATCACACCATTCTTATTGGCAGACTCAACAGCCTTGGTTTCTCAAATGATTGCCTTGCTTGGTTCACCAACTACTTCTCGGATAGAGTTCAGTATGTCAAATCGGAGGGCCTGTTGTCCGGACCTCTGACAGTCTCTATGGGGGTGCCACAGGGTTCAATTCTCGGGCCAACTCTCTTCTCTGTATACATTAATGATGTCACTCTCACTGCTGGTGATTCTTTGATCCACCTATACGCAGACGACACCATTCTGTATACCTCTGGCCCTTCGTTGGTCACTGTGTTAACTAACCTCCAGATGAGCTTCAATGCCATACAACTCTCCTTCCGTGGCTTCCAACTGCTCTTGAATGCAAGTAAAACTAAATGCATGCTCTTTAATCGATCGCTGCCCGCACCTGCCCGCCTGTCCAGCATCACTACTCTGGATGGTTCTGACTTAGAATATGTGGAAAACTACAAATACCTAGGTGTCTGGTTAGACTGTAAACTCTCCTTCCAGACTCACATCAAACATCTCCAATCCAAAGTTAAATCTAGAATTGGCTTCCTATTTCGCAACAAAGCATCCGTCACTCATGCTGCCAAACATACCCTTGTAAAACTGACCATCCTACCGATCCTCGACTTCCGCGATGTCATTTACAAAATAGCCTCCAACACTCTACTCAACAAATTGGATGCAGTCTATCACAGTGCCATCCGTTTTGTCACCAAAGCCTCATATACAAACCACAACTGCGACCTGTATGATCTAGTTGGCTGGCCCTTGCTTCATACTCGTCGCCAAACCCACTGGCTCCAGGTCATCTACCAGTCTCTGCTAGGTAAAGCCCCGCCTTATCTCAGCTCACTGGTCACCATAGCAGCACCCACCTGTAGCACGCGCTCCAGCAGGTATATCTCACTGGTCACCCCGAAAGCCAATTCTTCCTTTGGCCGCCTCTCCTTCCAGTTCTCTGCTGCCAATGACTGGAACGAACTGCAAAAATCTCTGAAGCTGGAGACTCTTATCTCGCTCACTAGCTTTAAGCACCAGCTGTCAGAGCAGCTCACAGATCACTGCACCTGTACATAGCTCATCTGTAAATAGCCCATCCAATCTACCTCATCCCCATACTGTATTTATTTATTTATCTTGCTCCTTTGCATCCCAGTATCTCAACTTGCACATTCATCTTCTGCACATCCTACCATTCCAGTGTTTAATTGTAATTACTTTGCCACCATGGCCTATTTATTGCCTTACCTCTCTTATCCTACCTCATTTGCACATGCTGTATATAGATTTTTCTACTGTATTATTGATTGTATGTTTGTTTATTCCATGTGTTGTTGTAAGTGTAAAACTGCTTTGCTTTATCTTGGCCATAAATAAATAAAATAACAATAAAAACTACAACAACAACAAGGATTTAATAATGTTTGGGGAGGAATAGATGTTGGGTTTTGACACTCTTATGTATGTGTCATAATCAGCCATAAAATAACACAATATATGTCACAACATGTGTAAATATGTGGGTCATGACAGTGTTATGACCATATTATGACAGGTTATGACAGGTTTAGTCAGCTGTTATCACATTATGACATGGTTTTGACAGTGTTATAATGTGTTATGACACTGGGTGTCAAGTAAAGTGTTACCCAAATACAGCTAAAGGTCAAGGGTCACGAGGCCCAAGGATTCAACCTGGCTCTGAGAGTGGACAGTTTCAGCAGCCGCAGGTTTTTCCTAAAGAGTAGCATGGAAGACATAAGACAAAGCAGGAAAGAAGAGCCATCAGACTTTGTGTATCATAATAAGCACATATCAGGGGATTGAGGTGTTCAGTGCTGGATGCCATTTAGATTTGTTCATTTTTACTCTTTGATTTATAAACTTGCAGTTTGCACGTTATTGTAAACTGAAGCAAATTGTGTAATGTTCTGTTTAGAGCACTGATGTTGTCTTTTTGTCTTGTCGGTCTTGTTTTGTAATTGAAAATAAATCATAAATAATTTGTCTCAACCAGAGAAGACTCCTTTACCTTGTGACGACCAGGGCCACTTTGGGCCTCACGTTCTTCATCACTGCCTGGACCCAGTTCCTCCGGATCCCAGAAGTCATGGCACACAGGGTGAACGCTCCCTCTGCAGTCTTGGTGAGGAGGGGGGAAGACTCAATCACTGTGATTTCAGTGTGCTTTTTGTCATTAACTATCCTACCCTGTCCTGTCCTACCCTTGAATAATTCATTTCATGGAATATTTTGACCCTGAACATGCACTACTCACAGAAGACAAAAAAAAGTGCTGATCTAAGACACACCCCAATGAACCCTTTATTATTCACTTTTAATACCATCCCACACACCCCTTGACAGCCCTACTACATAGAACAGGTAAACTGTCGGGCTATAACAAATCATCTCAACTGACTGAGGAATAACCAATCAAAGACTCCAAATGTGACTCATTTCAGGTAACTAGGCGTATGTCGTAAGTCACGACTTCACAGAACGTTTCTTTAAACGTTTTTATCAAAATGCGTTTTTCAGCAGAAATGCCTTCTGGAACATTTGAACTTTCATTTGCCTTAATAGCAAATGTGTATGCCATCTGTAAATATTAATAAAGTTGTTAAATTACGAGCCTAGTTGGTTTAGCCACAGAAAAAGACAGGAACCTTCGAGTTAGCCATAATTGGCTGAGATAATGAATGGGCTGGACATGCTGAGAGATGAGTTTCAGATTGTTCTGCCATGTAGCATCTTCTGTCTATAAAATGAGTTGCTTCTTATGTGTGGATAATCCTTCCTACTGCAGTTCTTTTAAAATATATAACATTAGCTATGGAGAACTGAAAATGTGTTGCTAATGCTAAGGCACTATCGACAACGGTCAGTGGGAAAAAATTGTGATGGACTACTTTCAGGAGGACGATCGTACCATGCTGACTCTCTCAGGAAATCCCTGATTTAGGTAAAAACATTTTAATTGAACAAGACATTGTAGAGTCTTCTGATGACAGTGATGAGGAAGAAACATCGATCAACAGTGTTGTTGTCACGGAAGAAGTTTACTGAGTTTTGAAATCTGTACAAATAAAACGGAAATTACACAGGACGTTGTGTTTAATGAAAGGGGTTGCAGTCTGCTATGAAGCGTTCATCCATGCATACGGGTAAGAATCTAGCTACAGTTTCAGATATTATACGTTTTTAATTTTGTCAGAAAGTTGTTTTCATTGCAAGTTAAAGCGTACTGTTAGCTAGCTATCTGACGTTAGATGGTTGGCTCGCTAGCTAACATTACGTGTATGATCTGTGTAGTAATATTATCTCAGCAAGCCATTTACATTGCTAGTTATAGCCTAATGTTACCACGCTAACTAGCTAACATTGAACTTATTTGGTTAACTTAAGCTAGCTATGACCCTCGGTTTGCATTGCTAGTACTCTATGGATTGGGATTATGGTTCATTATTTAGCTAGCTACATGTCTAAACAAAAGACCCCAAGATAAAGCGTACTGTTAGCTTTCTAGCTGAGGTTAGATGACTGGCTCGGTAGCTAACATTACGTGTATGATCTGTGTAGAAAATATTATCTCAACAATCCATTTGCATTGCTAGTTATAGCCTAATGATAGCTAGCTAACATTGAACCTATTTGGTTAACTTTAGCTAGCTATGACAATTAGTTTGTATTGCTAGTACTCTATGGATTGGGATTATGGCTCATTGTTTAGCTAGCTAGCTAAACAAAAGACTCCACTTCGCCAGATGATTACATGACCCATCAAGTTAGCCAGGTGTCTCTGACAGTGATTACTGCTATCTATTGTATAATAGTGCTAAAATATTTGTGTCTGGAATTTATGGTCTGGATATACCATTTTGTAGCTCTGTCTCTACTTTTATCCAATGCAAAAAAAACACAATTTCAAATTTTGCTACATAAAACCGAATCAAAGCGGTCGGTCACAAATGTCAACTCACGTGTATCTGGAAGCCGTAGTTCCTCTGAACTGGGTAGTCTGTGATGTCATAACACGTAGACAGGTTAATCTCGCCATCCAAATCAGCAGCCTGAAATTAAATATGATAGAGAAAGACAGTCGAAGTTAAAAGGATGCTGTGACACACACACACACTCTCGCTCTTACTCTCTCACACATAAAATAATACAAGTGTAGTGTATTCTCAAACAACATTTAAAATAAGGCTGTGGCAGTGGATCTGATGTTTTCGGGATCGTTAGACCACAGACTAAAAGATCTGGAGCTTCCCGAAGATTCTGGAATTGTGACCCGGAGAAAAATGGGGGAGGGTCATGCTTTTTCAATTTCAGACAGTGGGACGGTCATGTATTTTATAATAGATTAAATGTCAATATTGCTTAGTGTTTAAGAACTAGTTGCTTATTGATGTGTGCCCGATGCTGCCCCTCATCCCTGATTCTTTGCTGGGCGCACAATATTAAGTGCGCCATTATTTAGTGTGGTCTCAATCAAATGATCCATAGTGTAACGACTCTCGTGGGTTGAAGAAGGAGACCAAGGTGCAGCGTGGTAGGCGTTCATGATTTTTAATAAAACTGAACACCGCAACAAAATAACAAAGTAGAAAACGAAAGCGAACAGTTCTGTCAGGCAACAAAACAGCTAAACATAAAATAACTCCCCACAAAACCCAAACGGAAAATCACAACTTATATATGATCCCCAATCAGAGACAACGATAGACAGCTGCCTCTGATTGGGAACCACACATGGCAAAAACAGCAAAGAAATAGAAAACATAGAATCTCCCACCCGAGTCACACCCTGACCTAACCAAACATAGAGAATAAATAAGAATCTCTAAGGTCAGGGCGTGACACATAGCCTATACTGTAGGCTATAGGCCTAGGCTACTGTATACGAAGTGAATGCTCTGAGAAAGGAAATAGAATGGTATTTGTCACATGCTCTGAATACAACAGGTGTAGACTTTACTGTGTAGTATGTGTGAGTGTGTGGGTAGAGTCCAGGTAGTGTGCATTGAACCAGTACAACAAAGGGGGTCAATGCAAATAGTCCGGGTAGATATTTGATTAACTGTTCAGCAGTCTTATGGCTTGGGGGTAGAAGCTGTTCAGGAGCCTTTTGGTCGCAGTCTTGGTACTCCGGTACCGCTTGCCGTGCGGCAGCAGGGAGAACAGTCTATAACTTGGGTGGCTGTAGTCTGACGAGTTTTGGGGCCTTCCTCTGACACCGCCTGCTATAAAGGTCCTGGATGGCATGGAGCTAAGCCCCAGTGATGTACTGGGCCATACGCATTGCTCTCTGTAGGATCTTGCGGTGGGATGCCAAGCAGCTGCCATACCAAGCGGTGATGCAGCAAGTAAAGATGCTCTCAATGGTGCAGCTGTAGACCTTTTTGAGGATCTGAGGGCCAATGCCAAATAATTTCAGCTTCCTGAGGGGAGACATGCCCTCTTCACGACTGTGTTGGTGTGTTTAGACCATGATAGGTCCTTAGTGATGTGGACACAGAGGAACTTGAAGCTCTTGACTCGCCCACTACAGCCCTTTGGATGCAAATGGGGGCGTGCTCAGTCCTCCGTTTCCTGTAGTCCATGATCAGCTCCTTTGTCTTGCTGACATTGAGGGAGAGGTTGTTGTCCCTGCACCACACTGCCAGGTCTCTGACCTCCTCCCTGTAGGCTGTCTCATCGTCGTCGGAAAATCAGGCCAACCACCGTTGTGTCGTCGGCAAACGTTGGAGTCGTGTTCGGCCATGCAGTCGTGGGTGAACAGGGAGTACAGGAGGGGACCAAGCACACACCCCTGAGGGGCTCCCGTGTTGAGGGTTTTTGCCTACTCTCACCACCTGGGGGCGGCCCATCAGGAAGTCTAGGATCCAGTTGCAGAGGGAAGTGTTTAAACCCAGGGTCCTTAGCTTATTAATGAGCTTGGAGTGCACAGGGCAGTTATAGGTCTAAGCAAATATACTTCCTTCACGATTTTTTTGTGCTGGTGGGATGTGTAAAACTAGGCTGCAATGGTATCCCAATCATGAGCCCTGGCCTGCCCTGCTCTTGCAGATGTAAACCTTTGTGTGAAAAAATTATTTTTGATTTGTCCCAAAAATTCATTAGGCCTATTTGTACATGCAGGCTACTGATTTCCTGTACAGTTTGAAAGGGAGAGCACGAAGATGCGAAGGAGGACTGGAGCTACATTTTATTAGCTTGCTACCGCTATAATTGATTTGAATAAAAACAATATGTTTCGTTGCCAATGATGAAGCTTTATCAGAGTTATTGACCTCACAATAAGCCATATTCAAGTAACTTTAATAACTTAGGCTACGTGCTAAAAGTAGGCTAATTCGAGAAGGCCTAAACAGCCAGTCTTTGGTTTGATGCTCATGTGGTGAGTTATAGTTTGTTAGTCGATTTAGAATCTCGATGGTGCAGCTGTAGAACTTTTTGAGGATCTGGGGACCCATGCCAAATATTCTCCTGAGGGGGAAAAGGTGTTGTCGTGCCCTCTTCACAACTGTCTTGGTGTGTTTGGACCATGACAGTTTGTTGGTGATGTGGACACCAAGGATGTCACAATTCCGATAGGTAATTCTGAGCAAGTGGAAATTTATTATTTCAACCAGAAATAATCTATGAGACGGCTACGCCACACAACAAAGGGTGCGTCAAAAAAATACTGTCCAACATAAATTAGGACAGAATCCACTATACAAAAACACCACCACAACAAACAGAATAACAAGCCCGCACAAAAGTCGGCGGGCCAACTGGGTTTAAATAACACCCTACCCTAAACACAAAACAGGTGTAACCAATTAGACAAACCTAAATGAAAACAGAAAAGGGGATCGGTGGCAGCTAGTAGGCCGGAGACGACGACCGCCGAGCGCCGCCCGAACGGGAAGAGGCACCATCCTCGGCGGGATTCGTAACAAAGGAACTTGAAATTCTCGACTCGCTCCACTACAGCGAGTGTCTGCGTTGCCAAGCGTTAAAATAGAAGTCAGTTCTATTTGTGACGCTGAACGCGGTGTAAGTCCTGCCTCTCCCATCTCCTCATTGGTTTATAGAAGCAGATACCCACGTGCCATCTACTCATTGGTTATACCCATGTGGGTGATTGATAGATGAACTAAGGTTGGTCGGTCATGGTAATACACCTTATTATGAAAGTTAGATGCCAATCGCCATGTAAAGTCCAAAGAAGAAAACGCCTGGAAGGAGGAGAGAGGACTAGAAACGGTTCGGTTGACCGTTTTATGTGTGGATTAATTGGCGGAGTAGAGGATCTTGTGCATTTCAAGTAAAATAACAACTCAACATTTAAATCCCAGCACAAATTAGCTGTTTGTTTTGATATTTAAACCTGCGTGTTCGTGATCGCGTTTGGTGCGGGGGAACAAAATCTATTGGCGCACGATGGTGCACGCGCGTGTCCGGTTTGCGCATGGTGTAAGGCTCAGGTCTGAGGCTCTGGTCTGTCTTAGGCATGCTCTCTGCTATCCACTTTGTTTTAATTATTATTTTGTGTATAGTGGAGGGTCATTTATTTATAGAGGGTCACTTTTCTTCCAGATGAAAATGTAAGGGAGGGCTATCCATTTTCATTTCAGAGGTCCAATTTTCTCCAGGTATCCCTCATTATAAATAACGTACAGTCCCTAATTCTTCAAGTCTTACCCATAGTAACCAACCATTTGATCTCAATCAGTTTCATGGGGATATGCATTTAGACATTGAGTTATACAGTGTTGTCACACAGTGTTGTTTTGAATGATGTACAGTGAGTAAATGTTTGAGCAGATGCTGTTAACAAACTGTAGCATAGCCTACATGTGCATTATGCCTAGTGGAGCGCTCTGTTGTATTTTGGCCACATGAGCGAAACATGCTGTGGTGTTTTTGTCTTACAGTAACGTTATACTATGCTATTATATTTGGTTCTGTTATGTAGAATACTGTGATCATTATGTGATCTTGCAGACATTGATTCAGCTTTGTCTAACGTTGATCTAACTTTGCCTGAGTAGCCTGTTCTCTACGCGTATACTTATGTGCAGAACGTGATCCACACAAGTGCTGGCAGAAGCTTCAGGAAGCTCTAGATCTTTTATTCAGAGGACTAAAGATCCCAAAAAAGTCAGATCCGTAGGCACTCCATTAAAATAAAGATAACTGCCCATCCATACCTCCTCAGCAACAGCATCTCTGTAGAACCTCAGGGTTTGGTCAGTCAGGACGAACCAGTGCTTCTTCCACTGCAAGATAGATAACGAATCAACAATTAAAGAATTGCAATTCACATGCACAAACACATACAGATACAAAGTTTATAAACACTAACCTGCCCTTTGTCAGTCAGTCTGGTCATCCAGCCCTTTTTGAAGTTGAGGAGGTCAGGCTGGGAAGGGGAAATATTTATCATTTTTATTTAAAAATGTTTATAAAAATGTACACCAGTTTAGCTAAATCAAGCTTACCCTATATTTGTAATATTAGGCCAGTTTCCCAGACACAGATCAAATGTAGTCCTAGACTAAAAGGCGTGCTCAATTGATAATCTCTTTGTCTGGGAAACCGGCCCATTATGTATTGGACACACCCAGGTCTAGTTTAAGAATGTAGAGGTCCCATCTGGACAGATTTACCGTTGCTGTGGTGGCCGTAGCCTCTGCTGCTCTCCGGTCCAAGGACTTGGAGCGGCGGTAGCAGGGCATGGTTGGTCTGGAGACATCCGGGGCCGAACGCTTCAGAGCAGATTCCAGGGCCTGCTCCAACCACAGACAGAGAGGCGAGAACTACAGTTGAGCACATGTCTAATTTTATCAAAAACATACTTTTTTTTCAAGCAATCTTCCATTGTGTAATCAGGAGTTGCTTAATGTAGGGTGTGTGAAAACTCACTTTGGTGATGACATTTAGTCTAGTAAGATGGCGCCGACAGGCAGCTCTGCTTCTAGCTCCTAAGCAACTTTGACGGTAACAAAGTTCTACCAACACGCTACCGAAGTTCTACCAACACATTGACAATAGTACTCGTGCTGGGAAAACACTCCACCACTGCAATTTTCTCTTCCAGGATGCCTACAAGGCCCTACCCCACCCTCCCTTCGGCAAATGAGATCACGACTTCATTTTGCTCCTCCCTTCCTATAGGCAGAAACTCATACAGGAAGTACCCGTGCTAAGGTCTATTCAATGCTGGTCTGACCAATAAGAGTCCATGCTTCAAGATTGTTTTGATCACGCAGACTGGGATATGTTTCGGGTAGCCTCTGATAATAACATTGATGAGTTCATCAGGAAGTGTATAGGGGACGTTGTTCCTACTGTGACTATTAAAACCTACCCAAACCAGAAACTTTGGATAGATGGCAGCATTCGCGCTAAACTGAAAGCGCAAACCACTGCATTTAACCATGGCAAGGTGACTGGGAATATGGTCGAACACAAACAGTGTGGTTATTCCCTCCGTAAGGCAATTAAACAGGCAAAACGTCAGTACAGAGACAAAGTGTAGTCGCAATTCAATGGCTCAGACACGAGACGTATGTGGCAGGGTCTACAGACAATCAAGGATTACAAAGGGAAAACCAGCCACGTCGTCGAGACCGACGTCTTTCTCCCAGACAAGCTAAACACCTTCTTCACCCGCTTTGAGGACAACACAGTGCCATCGATGAGGCCCTCTCCCAAGGACTGTGGGCTCTCCTTCTCTGGCCGTCACGAGTAAGACATTTAAGCGTGTTAACCCTCGTAAGGCTGCCGGCCCAGACAGCATCCCTAGCCGTGTCCTCCGAGCATGCGCAGACCAGCTGGCTGGAGTATTTACGGACATTCAATCTCTCCCTATCCCAGTCTGCTGTCTCCACTTGCTTCAAGGTGTCCACCATTGTTCCTGTACCCAAGAAAGCAAAGGTAACTGAACTAAATGACTATCGCTTGTAGCACTCACTTCTGTCATCAGAAGTGCTTTGAGAGGGTAGTTAAGGACCATATCACCTCTACCTTACCTGACACCCTAGACCCACTTCAATTTTCTTACCGCCCCAATAGATCCACAGACGATGCCATCACCATTGCACTGTACACTGCCCTATCCCACCTGGAAAAGAGGAATATATCTACAGTATGTAAGAATGCTGTTCACTGACTACAGCTCAGCTTTCAACACCATGGTACCCTCCAAGCTCATCATCAAGCTCGGGGCCCTGGTCTGAACTCTGCTATGTGCAACTGGGTCCTGGACTTCCTGACAGGCCGCCCCCATGTGGTGAAGGTAGGAAACAACACCTCCACTTTACTGATCCTAAACACAGGGGCCCCACAAGGGTGCGTACTCAGCCCCCTCCTGTACTCCCTGTTCACCCATGACTGCCTGGCCACACACAACTCCAACTCAATCATCAAGTTTGCAGACGACACAACCATAGTAGGCCTGATTACCAACAATGACGAGACAGCCTACAGGGAGGAGGTGAGGGCCCTGGCGGAGTGGTGCCAGGTAAATAACCTCTCTCTCAACGTCAACAAAACGAAGGAGCTGATCGTGGACTTCAGGAAAAAGCAGAGGGAGCACGCCCCTATCCCCATTGATGGGACCACAGTGGAGAAGGTGGAACATACTGCTTTACCAATTTCATATGTATACACTGTATTCTATTCTATTGTATTTTAGTCAATGCCACTCTGACATTGCACATACTAATATTATTATAGTTCTTAATTCCATTATTTAACTTTCAGATTTGTGTGTATTGTTAGATATTACTGCACTGTTGGAGCTAGAAACACAAGCAATAACATCTGCTGAATATGTGTATGTGACCAATACAATTTGATTTTATTTGATTTCACTTCCTTAAATATGATTCTAAATATTCTGAATCGTTCAGTGGGGTCTTTCTCTAACATATCATTAACATAATATCCGAAAAGTTAGATTTCGTAAACTAATACATCTGATAATAAGCACCGAGCTCTGTTGACAGAGCGGTGCAGCTTTCTCGCTGATGCGTTTGAGGATTTAACATTTTGTGGTCGTCCCCTTCCAAGTTGTTTCCGCAAATATCAAATTAGCCTGACACGAGCTGAATTAAATGTAAAAGGCTTTGAAGATAAAAAGCTTGCGGTAATGCTCAGTGCTCCGTTGACGTTTCAAAGAGATCCGGGTTTTTTTGTGAGACGTCTTCGAAAAAGAGCAGTATGAAAAGTGTATACTAAAATATGAAAATGCTACCTGTCATATCTCAAAATAGATATCTATCTTACCTCTATATTGTTTTATGTCCTCCGGATTTGAGAAGCAAGATGACGAGTTCAATGGTAAACCTGTCAGGCTGTGCGAGAATTAAGGCTGCCTATCTGACGCGATGCTATTTTTTAACAACTTTTTTTTCTGGCCTTTTCTGGCCATTGATTTATTCACCCTAGTTTTGACCATCCTACAAGTGTAAAAAGTCAAATAAGTTTTGAACAGATTATGATAGAGACAAGAGGTTTGCAACATTGGTTTTCTTAGAGGAGTATCTACACAATTAACATTATTTTACCCATTGGCCAAAATATGCAGTTTTGATTGGTCTCTTCAGTTTCAACAGCAGTTTCTATCTCCACATATCTCACAATTCAAGTACTTGGTAGTCGAAAGCTAAATGAATGTGATCAATATACTGGTAGTTTATTGCGCTATAATCCGTTTTCCAAAAATGGTCATTGTACCTGTTTTTTGCTTATCTGCAGTCTGCTGTGTCGGGTCTGGCTTGTGGTGTTGGAGAATGATGAGGAAGAGGAAGTCGGCTCAGATGAAGAGCTGGTGTCCATGTTGTCAACGTGATCACCCTCTAACTGGTCTATGACCTGCGACCTGATCCCAACAAACAAACACACACAGAGTACACATATCAATGCTTAACTCAATTGACTTACAAAATGCAAAAGTACCCAGACACATTCCCTTAAAATACACAAAGAGAACAACACATATCAATGCTGAACTTAAACGACTTACATAACGCAAAAGTACACAAACAGACTACTTAAAAAATTTACAGTTTACATGTTTAGTAATGTAATTTCAGCATGGTAATAATAAGGAATGCAGAGGCAAAATAATAGGTAGAGACGACTTGTGATGATAGGAATGGATTTGGTAATGTAGGGGTGATGGCTGGAGCCCCATGTTGTGGTTGGCGGATGGTTTGGAAAGAGGCCAGCAGGCAGGAACGGGCAGTCCCAGCAGTGCTGAGTGACATGGTTGGTGGGGCTCCAGAGACCTAGAAGTACAGGGAAAACAACAAAGGAGTATGATTTGTGTTTAGAACGTATGAACATAAAAACAGAAGTGCACAAGTTTTGAGATGGTGAACACCACAGCTCATGTGGCAAAAAGAGACATGAGAGCATCAATTCTGCTCAGTCAGTCTGCTCTGTCGGTGATCAGCGACTTGAGAAGAATTTATGCTCTCAAACATCGCTGTGACGAAGAAGTCTGACCTGCGTTCCAAGACAAATAGCCTGTTGAGCTGGTCCCTGCCAGGGCTGTCTGCTCTACCCTGCACCAGACTCCCTGCCTGGGCCCCGAAGGCCCCCATCATCTCCCTGTCATCCAGCCGTCTGGTCCTGTGCACATCAGCCAACCACACATACTTTGGTCTCCCCACATTGGGACCCCGGGGGTCGTCACCCTGGTCCTCTGCTCGGCCCTTGTCCACCTTCACCATGCCCCTGGTAGACTCACGCCTCAGCCACCCGAAGGATGTGCTGGTGGCAGAGCATCTTGAGCCCATTGGGGACCTGCCAATCAGGACCTGAGGACAAGGGGAGGAGGAGGAAGAGCAACCAGAAGAGGAGGAAGAGACGGGAGAGGCCAAGGGACCGTTGATGGGGAGGAAGACAAACCTCAGGGGGTCCCTGGGAGAAACACTGGACAGAGACAAAGATGGCTGCCAGGAGTCTGTAGCTGGTATGTTCTTCTCTAGGGAGGAGCAACCACTCTCCGCCCGAGACTTGGGTCCGGAATATAGAAGGAATTGTTGGGCATCTGGGGAGGGATTTCCAAGGAGAGGGAACGGGAGAAGAGGAAGGAAAGGGTTAATCTGCAATACAGATAAATCAATGGGAATAACCAGTAAATTGTAGGTAGATTTGTGCATAAAGTGGGCCACCAACAGGAACGTGCGTGTGTGTATGTGTGTGTGTGTGTGTGTGTGTGTGTGTGTGTGTGTGTGTGTGTGTGTGTGTGTGTGTGTGTGTGTGTGTGTGTGTGTGTGTGTGTGTGTGTGTGTGTGTGTGTGTGTGTGTGTGAGTGTATAAACGCTGGTTTCACTCAGTCAGGAATAATCTGGCCCGAGCTGGGGCTTTGTGGCAACTCCAGTGCCTTCAGAAAGTATTCACACCCCTTGACTTTTTCCACATTTTGTTGTGTTACAGCCTTAATTTAAAATAGATTAAAATCATATTTTTTGTCATTGCTCCTTGTGGCAGGCCGGGCGCCTGCAAGCTAACTTCGGTTGTCAGTTGGACGGTGTTTCCTCCGACACATTGGTGCAGCTGGCTTTCGGGTTGAACAAGCAGTGTGTCAAGAAGCAGTGCGGCTTGGCGGGTCATGTTTCGGGGGATGCATGGCTCTTGACCTTTGCCTCTCCCGAGTCCATTGTGGAGTTGCAGTGATGAGACAAGATCATAATTACCAATCGGATATCATGAAATTGGGAAGAAAAAGGAAGTAAAAATATAACAAACAATAATAAATAATATATATACAGTACCAGTCAAAAGTTTGGACAGATGGGTTTTTCTTTGTTTTTACAATGTTCTACATTGTAGAATAATAGTGAAGACATTAAACTATGAAATAACACATATGGAATCATGTAGTAACCAAAAAAGTGTTATAAAATATATTTGAGATTTGAGATTCTTCAAAGTAGCCACCCTTTGCCTTGATGACAGCTTTGCACACTCTCTGCATTCTCTCAACCAGGTTCACTTGGAATGCTTTTCCAACAGTCTTGAAGGAGTTCCCACGTATGCTGAGCACTTTTTTGGCTGCATTTCCTTTACTCTGCGGTACAGCTCATCCCAAACAATCGCAATTGGGTTGAGGTCGGGTGATTGTGTAGGCCAGTCATCTGATGCAGCACTCCGTCACTCTCCTTCTTGGTCAAATAGCATTTACACATCAAATAGCCCTTACACAAATGATAGTCTCACTAAGCGCAAACCAGATGGGATGGCATATCGCTTTAGAATGCTGTGGTAGTCATGCTGGTTTGGACTCATTTGGACTCATCAGGCCAAAAGACAGATTTCCACCGGTCTACTGTCCATTGCTCATGTCTCTTGGCCCAATCTAATCTCCTCTTCTTATTGGTGTCCTTTAGTAGTGTTTTCTTTGCAGCAATTCGACCATGAAGGCATGATTCATGCAGTCTTCTCTGAACAGTTCATGTTTGAGATGTGTGTATTACTTGAACTCCGTGAAGCATTTATTTGGGCTGCAATCTGAGGTGCAGCTAACTCTAATGAACTTATCCTCTGCAGCAGAGGTAACTTTGCGTCTTCCTTTCCTGTGGCGGTCCTCATGAGAGCCAGTTTCATCATAGCCCTGATGGTTTTTGTGACTACACGTGAAGAAACATTCAAAATTCATGAAATGTTCTGTATTGACTGACCTTCATGTCTTAAAGTAATGATGGACTGTCGTTTCGCTTTGCTTATTTGAGCTGTTCTTGCCATAATATGGACTTGGTATTTTACCAAATAGGGCTATCTTCTGTATACCACCCCTACCTTGTCACAACACAACTGATTGGCTCAAACGCATTAAGAAGGAAAGAAATTCCACAAATGAACAAGTCATACAGTGCCTTGCAAAAGTATTCATCCCCTTTGTAGTTTTTCCTATTTTGTTGCATTACAACCTGTAATTTACATGGATTTTTATTTGGATTTCATGTAATGGACACACACAAAATCGTCCAGATTGGTGAAGTGAAATTAAAATAATTACTTATTTCAAAAAAATTAAAAAAAAAACAACGGGAAAAGTGGTGCGTGCATATGTATTCACCTCTTTGCTATGAAGCTCCTAAATAAGATCTGGTGCAACCAATTACCTTCAGAAGTCACATAATTAGATAAAGTCCACCTGTGTGCAATCTAAGTGTCACATGATCTGTCACATGATCTCAGTATATATACACCTGTTCTGAAAGGTCCCAGTCTGCAACACCACTAAGCAATGGGCACCACCAAGCAAGCAGCACCATGAAGACCAAGAAGCTCTCCAAACTAGTCAGGGACAAAGTTGTGGAGAAGTAAAGATCAGGGTTGGGTTATGAAAAATATCTGAAACTTTAAACATCCCAAGGATCCCACCGTTAGATCCATTATTATTAAAAAATTGAAAGAATATGGCACCACAACAAACCTGCCAAAAGAGGGCCGCCCAGCAAAACTCAAGGACCAGGCAAGGAGGGCATTAATCAGAGAGGAAACAAAGAGACCAAAGATAACCCTGAAGGTGCTGCAAAGCTCTACAGCGGAGATTGGAGTATCTGTCCATAGGACCACTTTAAGCCATACACTCCACAGAGCTGGGCTTTAGAGTTGCCATTGCTTAAAGAAAAAAAATAAGAAAACACATTTGGCGTTCGCCAAAAGGCATGTGGGAGACTCCCCAAACATATGGAAGAAGGTACTCTGGCTTTCTGGCCATCAAGGAAAACGCTAACCAAACACCTCTCATCCCCCCGAAAACAACATCAACAGTGAAGCATGGTGGTGGCAGCATCATGCTGTGGGGATGTTTTTCATCGGCAGGGACTGGGAAACTGGCCAAAACTGAAGGAATGATAGATGGTGCTAAATACAGGGAAATTCTTGAGGGAAACCTCTTTCAGTTTTCCAGAGATTTGAGACTGGGACGGAGGTTCACCTTCCAGCAGGACAATGACCCTAGCATACTGCTAAAGCAACACTCGAGTGGTTTAAGGGGAAACATTTAAATGTCTTGGAATGGCCTAGTCAAAGCCCAGACCTCAATCCAATTGAGAATCTGTGGTATGACTTAGAGATTGCTGTACACCGGCAGAACCAACTTGAAGGAGCTGGAGCAGTTTTGCCTTGAATAATAGTCAAAAATCCAAGTGGCTAGATGTGCCAAACTTATAGAGACATACCCCAAGAGACTTATAGCTGTAATTGCTGCAAAAGGTGGCTCTACAAAGTATTGACTTTGGGGGGGGTGAATACTTATGCACGCTCAAGTTTTCCATTTTTTGTCTTATTTCTTGTTTGTTTCACAGGAAAAAATATTTAGCATTTTCGAGGTGGTAGGCATATTGTGTAAATCAAATGATAGAAGAAAAAATCTATTTTAATTCCAGGTTGTAAGACAACAAAATAGAAAAAATTCCAAAGGGGGTGAAAACTTTCGCAAGCCACTGTACCTGTTAATTGAAATACATTCCAGGTGAATACCTCATGAAGCTGGTTGAGAGAATGCCAAGAGTGTACAAAGTTGTTTAACCCTTTTTTGGTTACTACATGATTCCATGTGTTATTTCATAGTTTTGATGTCTTCACAAATATTCTACACTGTAGAAAATAGTAAAAATAAAGAAAACCCTTGAGTGAGTAGGTGTGTCAACTTTTGACTGGCACAGTATATATATATCTAATATTTTTTTTTGCTGGCCTACACACAATACCCCATAATGTTAAAGTGGAATTATCTATTTAGAAATTTGTATGAATTAATTAAAAATGAAAAGCTGAGATGTTTTGAGTCAATAAGTAGAGTAGAGTAGAGTGGCCAAACGTTTTGAGAATGACACAAATATTAATTTTCACAGTTTGCTGCTTCAGTGTCTTTAGATATTTTTGTCAGATGTTACTTTGGAATACTGAAGTATAATTACAAGCATTTCATAAGCGTCAAAGGCTTTTATTGACAATTACATGAACTTGATGCAAAGAGTCAATATTTGAAGTGTTGACCCTTCTTTTTCAAGACCTCTGCAATCCGCCCTGGCATGCTGTCAATTAACTTCTGGGCCACATCCTGACTGATGGCAGCCCATTCTTGCATAATCAATGCTTGGAGTTTGTCAGAATTTGTGGGTTTTTGTTTGTCCACCCACCTCTTGAGGATTGATCACACGTTCTCAATGGAATTAAGGTCTGGGGAGTTTCCTGGCCATGGACCCAAAATATCGATGTTTTGTTCCCAGAGCCACTTATTTTTGCCTTATGGTAAGGTGCTCCATCATGCTGGAAAAGGCATTGTTCGTCACCAAACTGTTCCTGGATGGTTGGGAGAAGTTGCTCTCGGAGAATGTGTTGATACCATTCTTTATTCATGGCTGTGTTCTTAGGCAAAATTGTGAGTGAGCCCACTCCCTTGGCTGAGAAGCAACCTCACACATGAATGGTCTCAGGATGCTTTACTGTTGGCATGACACAGGACTGATGGTAGCGCTCACCTTGTCTTCTCCGGGCAAGCTTTTTTCCGGATGCCCCAAACAATCGGAAAGGGGATTCATCAGAGAAAATGACTTTACCCCAGTCCTCAGCAGTCCAATCTCTGTACCTTTTGCAGAATATCAGTCTGTCCCTGATGTTTTTCCTGGAGAGAAGTGGCTTCTTTGCTGCCCTTCTTGACACCAGTCCATCCTCCAAAAGTCTTTGCCTCACTGTGCGTGCAGATGCACTCACACCTGCCTGCTGCCATTCCTGAGCAAGCTCTGTACTGGTGGTGGCCCGATTCCGCAGCTGAATCAACTTTAGGAGATGGTCCTGGCGCTTGCTGGACTTTCTTGGGCGCCCTGAAGCCTTCTTCACAACAATTGAACCGCTCTCCTTGAAGTTCTTGATGATCTGATAAATGGTTGATTTAGGTGCAATCTTACTCGCAGCAATATCCTTGCCTGTGAACCCCTTTTTGTGCAAAGCAATGATGACGGCACATGTTTCCTTGCAGGTAACCATGATTGACAGAGGAAGAACAATGATTCCAAGCACCACCCTCCTTTTGAAGCTTCCAGTCTGTTATTCGAACTCAATCAGTATGACAGAGTGATCTCCAGCCTTGTCCTCGTCAACACTCACACCTGTGTTAACGAGAGAATCACTGGCATGATGTCAGCTGGTCCTTTTGTGGCAGGGCTGAAATGCAGTGGAAATGTTTTTGGGGGGTTCAGTTCATTTGCATGGCAAAGAGGGACTTTGCAATTATTTGCAATTCATCTGATCACTCTTCATAACATTCTGGAGTATATGCAAATTGCCATCATACAAACTGAGGCAGCAGACTGTGAAAATTAATATGTGTGTCATTATGGGATATTGTGTGTAGATGGGTGAGAAAAAAAATAGATTTAATCCATTTGGAATTAAGGCTGCAACAACAAAATGTGGAAGGCACTGTAACTGCCTGGTAAAAATCGTATTTTTTAAAGTGTATATTCTGTTAACTCATACCCAATTAATGTTGTTGACTCGTTCTATATTTCTATGTGACCAAAGCATAAATTGGAGGGGTATAAACACAAAAAACCCGACCGTTTCAAAAATGCTTGATATTTCCTCATAGAGTATGATGTAATACTCCTCAGGAGGATGAGCCAATTGGCGGTCTAGAGGAGGAAGAGATGGCCAATCAGCACTCTACTTGCATGAATATTTTTATATTCACACTCACACCATTCCAACACAACGCAGATTTTTAACATAGGTCATGAACAGTCAAAATCAAAAATTATATTTGGATGAAACCAGATCAAAGTATGATGATCAAAGTATGAAAAATTACTTGCTTATACATTGATAAAGTTTGATCATTTAGTTATTAGTCCCCTCCCACATGTCAAACACTTATTTAGGAGGCGGGATTAT
This sequence comes from Salvelinus namaycush, assembly GCF_016432855.1. Classification (NCBI taxonomy): domain Eukaryota; kingdom Metazoa; phylum Chordata; class Actinopteri; order Salmoniformes; family Salmonidae; genus Salvelinus; species Salvelinus namaycush. The sequence continues at coordinate 58,120,649 of NC_052309.1, read as the reverse complement.
TAAGGGGATACGGTAACCTAGTTTAAAAAGTACCCTCTTGTAACCAACATCGGAGAAGGCTTGTTTGCAGAGGGATGTGGTTTATATAGCTCAAAAGTTACTATACTTGTGCCAAAATTTTAATGTAGGGTGTCAGCAAATATAATTCAAAGTTTACACTATCATCTATGGCACAGATATTTATGTCTCCCCTGTCATCTTTGTCTGGTGTTCAGGTCTTCAGCCAGCATGGAACAAAATGGGCGGAAGGGTCATTCAAAACATGTCAACACATCCGTCAGTGTTGCTGTGACCCGCATAACAAGAGACATGCCAAACAGGAGATGTATTAAAAAAATGGACATCATTGATGCAATTTCAATACTGTTTGAGTTGCTTTGTGTATCACCAAATTTGCTTGCATAGACACTCTGGTTTTCCTCAAAGCCAGTGGAAATTCATTAGTAAAGATTGAAAAAAGTAATGGGCCTAGACAGCTGCCTTGGGGAATTCCTCATTCTACCTGGATTATGTTGGAGAGGCTCCCATTAAAGAACCCCCTCTGTGTTCTGCTAGACAGGTAACTCTTTATCCAGAATATAGCAGGGTGTATAAAGTCATAACACATCAGTTTTGCCAGCAGCAGACTATGATCGATAATGACAAAAGCCGCACTGAAGTCTAACAAAACAGCCCCCACAATCTTTTTATCATCAATTTCTCTCAGCCAAACATCAGTCATTTGTGTAAGTGCTGTGCTTGTAGAATGTCCTTCTCTATAAGCATGCTGAAAGTTTGTCAATTTGTGTACTGTAAAATAGCATTGTATCTGGTCAAACACAATTTTTTCCAAAAGTTTACTAAGGGTTAGTAACAGACTGATTGGTTGTCTATTTGAGCCAGTAAAGGGGGCTTTACTATTCTTAGGTAGCGGAATGACTTTTGCATCCCTTCAAGCCCGGGGGCACACACATTCTAGAGACTTAAATTGAAAATATGACAAATAGGAGTGGCAATATCATTCGCTATTATCCTCAGTAATTTTCCATCCAAGTTGTCAGACCCTGGTGGCTTGTCATTGTTGATAGACAACAACAAAAAAATGCACCTCTTCCACAACTTTATGGAATTTAAAATTAGAATGCTTGTCTTTCATAATTTGGTCAAATATACTTGGATGTGTAATGTCAGCATTTGTTGCTGGCATGTCATGCCTAAATTTGCTAATCTTGCCGATTTAAAAAAATCATTAAAGTAGTTGGAAATATCAGTTGGTTTTCTGATTAATGAGCCATCTGATTCAATGAATGATGGAGCTGAGTTTGCCTTTTTTACCAGAATTTCATTTAAGGTGTTCCAAAGCTTAGTAATTTAATGGGTGCATGCTTGTTAGCAACTAAAATGAGCAATTTCATAAATGTGTCAAGTGCAGTGTCTGTTTTCTCCTTATTACATACCACTGACCAACATATAGTCTTTACATCAATAACATAGGAATCACTACAAAACTTTTTATATGACACTATATTATACATTATATTAGGCCCAGCCTTTGGAACTTTGGTTTTCCTAGATATGGCTACTATATTGTGATTACTACATCCGATGGATCTGGATACTGCCTTCAAGCTCATTTCTGCAGCATTAGTAAAGATGTGATCAATACTGATTGATGAGTTCATTCCTGTGCTGTTTGTAGCTACCCTGGTAGGTTGACTGATTACAGTTTGAAGCATTTTCTTGAGTCGGCAGCATAAAGGCGTGTCCCTTACATATGTTAGATGTAGTTTTTCTTTGTCGAAGCGAATGAGCTGGTATTGAGGCAAAAGAGTTGGGGCTGCCTTGGCAGGCGGACTAGTCAAATTGTTCTTTGTTATGTGTTTATATGTTTGTCTTATTTTGTCACCCCTTCTCCAGAGACCTTCAGGGCTGGCTGCCTTTTGGAGGGCCTATTTTGGTTATAGAGTAGCAGTCTTATGAATTCACGTGTGTGCTTTTGTATTCCAATTATCACAAAGTGTGTTATTATCTTTCAGAGTGTTTAATCTCCAGTGTGCCATTTTACAACAAGTGTGAATATACTTTATAAAAATCTACATAATGTTCTCCTAGAAGAGTTTTACATGCAAGGCTTGAGTCTTGGAAACTTGGTGTTATTTCTTGCCCTGCTGCTAATTCATTGTGTGTGCCCTCTAAGCTGTAGTTCCAGACAGTTAGTCTGTTCAAATTGTGGTGACCTGTCTTATGAATTGTATGTATTGCCTCTTATCTGTAATAAATCTTTCCACTTTGGTTAACTCTGTCGATTTTTTGACATACCTGTGTATAACATGTCCCAAGAACATCCTCTCTTAACAAAAAGGTGGCATAGCACAGTTTACATAAAGTTAACACAATACCATAAAGTAACAAAAATCACCTCACACACAACTCTCTCACATAAAACAGATGCACAAACAAAAACACTCACAGCACTCCATTGCATAGAAAAACAAGTATGAACACACATTAAAGCCACAAAAACCATAAAAGTTTGTCATTATTTATATGATCAGAGTGGGCCACCAATAAAACAAACAATGGACCATGTGTTTGCTCTTACCGTCTCTGGAGATGGTTTGACTGAGCTGGTCGAGGGAAGCGCTGCCACTCATGGAGGGAGACAAAGAGCAGAGAGAGGAGGAGGTGCTGATGGATGGAGAACTGCGGCTGCTGGGGAGGGTTCTTCTCCCGCCTCCTATCCTCTGCTGTTGTTCCTCACGGCACCGCCAAGACCGACCTGTCGGAGTCTTCTCCACCATGGCTTTGCAAGCACTGCCGCGTCGGCTAGTGCTACCGCTGACACTGTCGCTACTTTTGCTGCTAGCGCTTTTGCTGATGCTACAGCTAGGGCAACTGCTGTAGCTACCATTAGCGCTTCCAGCACTGTCGCTAGTAGCACTGCTGTTACTTTTAATGCTAACAGTATTTTTCCTGCTGATGCCCGGCTGGTCAACTCCACTGGTCACAGCCACCCTAGCTGGCCCAGGTTCCTGGAAGGAAGAGTGAGAGAGAGAAAGAAATAAAGAGGTAAGAGAAGGAGAGAGAGAGATTGAAAGGCAGACAAAGATTGAGTCAGAGCGAGAGATAATGTGAGCCACTCAGAAACAGACAAATAAGAGGGAGAAAAGGACGAGGAATGATGAGGATGCAGAAGTACATTTCAATAAAATCTGTGGAGACTCCAACTGCTACCACTGGACCACCAATGTAAACTGTTTCCCATCTGCCTTGACCACATCCCTCGTCTCTTCCAATCACACACCTAATCCCCTATGTAGTCCAGTTAGCTCCTCCCCCTCATCTAGTTTAATGTCCCATGGAGCAGCACCACATCCCCTGTGTGCGTCCCAAATGGCAACGTATGGACCCAGGTCAAAATTATTTCACTATATAGGGAATGGGGTGCCGTTTGGGACACGGCTGCTCCTCCGCCTCTCAATCCCATCAGCCTGGGAGGGGAGTGTCCTTTAATCCTGATCAGATCGCTGCAGCTAATTCTGTTAATGTGGCCATCTGACTGGGCCTTTAATCACACTTGTACACACAGCCGGCTGACCAACAACGCTAACACACACACACACACACACACACACACACACACACGAGCAAGTGTAAATCACATACTGTATACACACACACAAGTCTGACTAAAGCTTAATTACACTAGAGCACAGGATGCCGTCAGACAGACGTTCTAGGAAGACGGAATGCCATTGGGAGATGTGCAAATCTTGAGAGCTGCAACCTCACCAAGTACACACACACACACACACACACACACACACACACACACACACACACACACACACACACACACACACACACACACACACACACACACACACAATAATCAATCAGTAGGGCCCATCTATCTGTGGCTGCACCATTTATAAAGCAGGGTGAAATCAATTGGCTCCAGCCTGCTGCCAGGAAAGTCCTGACTCTGCTACTGATGCAGTCATAAACAAACTCTTTAGTTCACTCCAAATGTTTTTCCAACCTTTTCAGACCTCAAGTAGTCTGTCAAGATGAGTCTACATCCCACAACATCCGGTGTGTAGTTTCAGCTATATACACAAGTTGTATTGTGTATATAGAATTCATCCCAGCATTGGACATGCTGTACTAGACATCATCTCACCATGTTGTTGACAAAGCTATAGAGGTAGAACAATGAGGAAAAGAAGGCGGGTTTACAGTATCTGTGGTTGTGTTATGATGAGTTGGAAGACAGGGTCTACCTGGGATGTGGGTGTGTCCACTTTCCTCTTCTTCTTCTGTGTAAGTTTGTGGGTCTTGGGGTATACAACGAGGGCCTCCTGCCACCTGCTTGAGAAAAACACATAGTTAGAACCCTACACACACAAACAACACGGTATCAATTTAAATATATACACACAAAAAACACACACAAAACAGACAGCACACACAACCAGCTGCATACAACAAGCCGGAATGTTGAGCATGGCTGATCTCCAACTGTTTGTTTCTGTGTATAGGCTAGTGCGTTTTCAGAGTCTAACAGTTAATTATATATATTGTATAACAATGTGTAGTCAAGTTTATAGAGGTCAGCTTCAGTAGCTAACCAGTGGATTAGTCAGCAGCCTTTGGCAGGAGAGTAGTGTTGACTACCTTGGATTAAACTCTTGAGATCTAGATTGCTGACATAAACGCATAGGCTGTGTTTACACAGGCAGCACAATTCTGATCTTTTAAATTATTGGCATAAAAGCTGATCTGATTGGTAAAAAAAAAACAATTAGTGAATAAAAAGATCAGAATTGGGCTGCCAGTGTAAATGCAGATGTAGACTGGAGAGGAAACAGTTAGACATTACTGTTTCATGTGTAATGCTCTCAAATGTATTATTGTATACTTGAGGTGCACTTGATTCATATTAAGCTTTATCGTGTGCAGGATGGGTGGAGTTTGCAATTCTGGGACTATTCCAATGGTTTGGATCACGTTTGGAACAAACCCTTCAGCAACAGCCAGTTCTGATGTAAATCAGTGGTAATGATAAAGAATTAAAAGGCCACTGAGGTCAAGAAGGCATTGCTATCCTTACAAAATGGCTGGCATCCAGACTGGAATAGCATTACGTATAGAACTAAATTAGCCCTAAAGAGGATTAAGGCTTTAAATGAACATTTCATTAGTGGTAAAGAGGTTCACATCACATCAAACAACTTTCAGTCATATGTAGAAGTTATTGTGAGAATTTTGTTTACTGTGAATTCCTTTTATGTGTTTGTTTTCTAAATAGATTATAGTCACTTAGAGTGATATGCCAGACATACTCCAGACAAGCTAACCTTAAGGTTTGAGTCACAGACTTTCAGACGCTGCCGTCAAATAGTCTTTAGATAGACATAGTTTCAATGACATCCAGACTGTCCTGCTGATCACAATAAGAAAGTATCGCTCCTACAGTTACAAAGTGTCCCATGCACATTTAACATTCTGAAATAAAAAGCATTATGTTGGACTATTATCATGACAAGACCTCTAAAGCTTGGAAACTAATTTAACTCATATCTACACAAATAGAGTCCAATTCCCTTTTCTAACCCTACAATATTCCCATGTCTACATCTAAATATTCAGATTTCTTACTTCTGTTTCCTGGACATTGCCTGGTCTCAGAAAAGTGGTTAGTCCAGAAGAGATGTCCACAATAATCCACACCAGCCACAATAGATCTCTATCTCAAATGAGGAATGACCAAGACCGAACAATCCTTAAATATCGGTAATGTCAAACAAAGAAATCCGAATTTAGATTACAAGAATTCACAAGTATGCCATTGAGTCAGTGTTTGGGATACAGAGCCACACACAAAAAGTCAGGTACTCAAGTAGACACACCAATCATGCTGCACACAGACACACACCTTGGTGCACACGCATACATGCACACACAAACACATTAACACCCCCACTTTAATCCTGTTCAGACAGAGTTGACACACTACATTACAGTCTTACTGGATTAAGCATAGATTCCTTCAGATTTACAGCCTAATGACACTTAAAGTACAAGGAAACAAGGATGAGAGAGGAACAGGGAGACAGTGAGTGAGTGATGAAGGACATGGGGAGCGAGAAAGAGAGATAGAGAGACTCAGGAAGAACAAGACAAGAGGGGGTTGGTTATATTTCCATTAAATATCTGTGTTAAAGGCTTTAACCCTTGCTAAACAGTAAAATCCAGAAAGCCCATCAGCATTGAACTTGAACTGAGGGGACCTGTATCTAGTCTAAGTCAGAGAGGCTTACTCACTGATGTGGCTAAAATTGGTAGAGCATAGCGCTTGCAACTCTTCAGTCAGGATAGTGGATTAGATTCCCGCTGGCGCCACACATGCGAAAATGTATACAAGCACTAATGTAAAGCGCTTGGTATAATGTGTCTGCTAAATTGTATATAGAATATTGACTGGGTAAATGAGGAGTGAGAGGCACAGGAGGAACATTACAATTAGGATCTAAATCAAAACCCTTTTCCCCAAAAGCCACCACACTTGGCCACAGTTTCAAAGGCTCATTTGGGTAGCTGCAGTTTAAGACTTATTACACTAGAGGGAGCCATCAGCAGTGTGTGTGTATTTTCCTCTAATCCAATGATTGTCTACTTGGTGTCAATACAGATAAGGTTATCTGTGGCGTAATACTGTGTCTGTGTTGTTTTTTTCACCCTGCTCTGCTCTCACCAGGACATCCAAGGCGTAGCGTAGAGAGAGAAGAGAGAAAAGAGAGGAGATGGATGGAGGAAGTGAGAACAGAGGGCAGATGAATTTCATATGCCCAAAAATAAGTGATTAACATTCACTAAAAAGTTATTTAATGTTATTTTATTCTCCCAATCTTTATTTTAAAATGGTGTTATTATTCCAGTGCCAAAAAAGGGAAATAAAAAATTAACTAAAGGAGCAGTGTGTGAGGTGGAAAGGTCATAAACTCAGCAAAAAAAAAAAAAGTCCTCTCACTGTCAACTGCATTTATTTTCAGCAAATTTAACATGTGTAAATATTGTATGAACATAACAACATTCAACAACTGAGACATAAACTGAACAAGTTCCACAGACATGTGACAAACAGAAATGTAATAATGTGTCCCTGAACAAAGGGGGGGGGGGGGGGGGGGTCAAAATCAAAAGTAACAGTCAGTATCTGGTGTGACCACCAGCTGCATTAAGTACTGCAGAGCATCTCCTCCTCATCGACAGCACCAGATTTGCCAGTTCTTGCTGTGAGATGTTACCCCACTCTTCCACAAAGGCACCTACAAGTTCCCGGACATTTCTGGGGGGAATGGCCCTAGCCCTCACCCTCCAATCCAACAGGTCTCAGACATACTCAATGGGATTGAGATATTGGCTCTTCGATGGCCATAGCAGAACACTGATATTCCTGTCGTGCAGGAAATCACGCACAGAACGAGCAGTATGGCTGGTGGCATTGTCATGCTGGAGGGTCATGTCAGGGTGAGTCTGCAGGAAGGGTACCACATGAGGGAGGAGGATGTCTTCCCTGTAACACACAGTGTTGAGATTGCCTGCAATGACAACAAGCTCAGTCCGATGATGCTGTGACACACCGCCCCAGACCATGACGGACCCTCCACCTCCAAATCGATCCCGCTCCAGAGTACAGCCCTCGGTGTAACGCTCATTCCTTCGACCATAAACGCGAATCCGACCATCACCCCTGGTGAGACAAAACCGCGACTTGTCGGTGAAGAGCACTTTTTGCCAGTCCTGTCTGGTCCAGCGACGATGGGTTTGTGACCATAGGCAACGTTGTTGCCGGTGATGTCTGGTGAGGTCCTACCAAGCACGACCCCACTCACATTGACGGGGATGTAGTGGAGCGGTTCGAAAACTTGTGTCCATATCACTAAGGATCTATCACGGTCCAAACACACCAACACAGTTGTGAAAAGGGCACAACAACGCATCTTCCCCCTCAGGAGGCTGAAAATATTTGGCTTGGGCCCTTAGATGCTCCAAACGTTCTACAGCTGCACTATTGAGAGCATCTTGACTGGCTGCATCACCGCTTGCTATGGCAACAGCTTGGCATCTGACCACAAGGCACTACAGAGGGTAGTTTGGACTTCCCAGTACATCACTGGGGCCAAGCTCCCTGCCATCCAGAGCCTCTATACCAGGCGGCGTCAGAGGAAGGTCCAAGAAATTATCAGACTCCAGCCACCCAAGTCATAGACTTCTCTCCGATATCGCACGGTAAGCAGTACCAATGCACCAAGTCTGAGACCAACAGGACCCTAAACAGCTTCTACCCCAAGCCATAAGACTAACTAATAGTTAGTTAACTAGACAACCACATAGCAATCCAGACAATCTGCATTGACCCTCTTTGCACTCACTTTTTTGACTCATCACATTCGCTACCACTACTGTTTACTATATGTCACTTTATTCCTAGCTGTAAGTGCAGTGCATTCGGAAAGTATTCAGACCCTTGACTTTTTCCAAATTTTGTTACGTTACAGCCTTATTCTAAAATGGATTAAATAGTTTTTCCCCCCTCATCAATCTACACACAATACCCCATAACGACAAAGCAAAAACTGTTTTTTAATATTCTTTTCAGGTCTCTCCAGAGATGCTCAATCGGGTTCAAGTCCAGGCTCTGGCTGGGCCACTCACCGAAGCCACTCCTGTGTTGTCTTGACTGTATGATTAGGGTTGTTGCCCTGTTGGAAGGTGAACCTTTGGCCCATTCTTGGGTCCTGAGCACTCTGGAGCAGGTTTTCATCAAGGGTCTCTCTGTCCTTCGCTCTGTTCATCTTTCCCTCGATCCTGGCTAGTCTCCCAGTCCCTGCCACTGAAAAACATCCCCACAACATGATGCTGCCACCACCGTGCATGGTGCCAGGTTTCCTCGAGACGTGACACTTGGCATTCAGGCCAAAGAGTTTAATCTTAGTTTCATCAGACCAGATAATCTTGTTTTTCATGTTCTGAGAGTCCTTTAGGTGCCTTTTGGCAAACTCCAAGTGGGGCTGTCATGTGCCTTTTAATGAGGAGTGGCTTCTGTCTGGCCACTGTACCATAAAGGCCTGATTGATGGAGTCCTGCAGAGATGGTTGTCCTTCTGGAAGGTTCTTCCATCTCCACAGATGAACTCTGGAGCTCTGTACTTCGACCTCGTGGCTTGGTTTTTGCTCTGACATACATTGTCAACTGTGGGACCTTATATAGACAGGTGTGTGCCTTTCCAAATCATGTCCAATCAATTGAATTTAACACAGGTGAACTCCAATCAAGCTGTAGAAACATATCAAGGATAACCAATGGAAACAGGATGCACCTGAGCTCAATTTCGAGTCTCATAGCAAAGGTTCTGAATAAATACGGTTATTCAGTTTTTTTTGCAAAAAATTCTAAAAACCTGTTTTTGCTTTGTCATTATGGGGTATTGTGTGTAGATTGTTAAGGGAAAAAAAGTAATTTAATCCATTTTACAATAAGGCTGTAACGTAACAAAATGTGGATAAAGGGAAGGGGTCTGAATACTTTCCAAATGCACTGTACATATCTACCTCAATTAACTTGTACCCCTGGTGCGGCAGGTAGCCTAGTGGTTAGAGCGTTGGGCCAGTAACCAAAAGGTTCCTAGATCAAATCTCTGAGCTGACAAGGTAAAAATCTGTCATTCTGCCCCTGAACAAGGCAGTTAACCCACTGTTCCTAGGCCGTCATTGTAAATAAGAATGTGTTCTTAACTGACTTAGCTAGTTAAATAAAGGCTCAATTTAAAAAAGAAAAACATCGGCGTGGTACCGGTACCCCTTGTATATAGTCAAGTCATCATTACTCATTGTGTATCTATTATTATGTGTTTCACTTTTCTATTATTTCTCTTTTCTTTCTCTCTGCATTGTTGAGAAGGGCCCGTAAGTGACCTATAGTTTACGAAGTATGTGACGAATAAAATGTTATAAGTAATAAACAACAAAATGGTATACCACTAAATCAATAAATATGCATCTGAATGTGTCACACCCTGATCGGTTTCACCTGTCTTTGTGCTTGTTTCCACCCCGCTCCAGGTGTCACCTATCTTCCCCATTATCCCCTGTGTCTTTATACCTGTGTTCTCTGTTTGTCTGCCAGTTCATCTTGTCTTGTCAGGTCTTAACAGCGTGCTTTCCCATCTTCCTGCTTTCTCAAGTTTCTGTTTCCTAGTTTCCCTGGATCTGACCATTCTGCCAGCCTTGGTCGCGAGCCTGCCTGCCGTTCTGTACTTGCCTGACTCTGACCCGATTACGAACTTCTGCCTGCCCTGACCCCGAGCCTGCCTGCTGTTCTGTACCTTATTGACTCTGCCCTAGATTACGGACCTTTGCCTGCCCTTGACCTGTCTTGTGCCTGCCCCATGTTTGGGTCAATAAACATCTGTGATTCTAGCTGTCTGCATCTGGGTCTTATCCTGAGTTATGATAGAATGTCTTTAGAAATGGAGAGTGTCAATTGCATAATTTGAGAGCTCTTGCCAAGAAGGATGTCTGGGGTTTGTTTTGTAGCTCTCCAAAACCCTTCTCCATATGCAAGGTTTTCAGCGGTTACATTCGCTCACATATGGCTCCATGTGAACCAAAATCTGACGCTGTGTTTTAATGTTTAGAAAAGTAAATAATCGGGGCCTCCCGGGTGGCGCAGTGGTCTAAGGCTGAGCCACCAGAGATTCTGGGTTCGAGCAGGCTCTGCCGCATCCGGCCGCGACCGGGAGGCCCATGGGGCGGCGCACATTTGGCGCACAATTGGCCCAGCGTCGTCCGGGTTAGGGAGGGTTTGGCCGGCAGGGATATCCTTGTCTCATTGCGCACTAGCAACTCCTGTGGCGGGCCGGGCGCAGTGCACGCTGACCAGGTTGCTAGGTGTACAGTGTTTCCTCCGAACACATTGGTGCGGCTGGCTTCCAGGTTGGATGTGCGTTGTGTCAAGAAGCAGTGCAGCTTGGTTGGGTTGTGTTTCGGAGTGCGCATAGCTCTCGACCTTCGCCTCTCCCGAGTCTGTACGAGAGTTGCAGCGATGAGACAAGACAGTAGACACTACCAATTGGATACCACGAAATTGGGGAGAAAAAGGGAAGAAAAAAAATCAATAATCATCGCTTTCAAACTGGTTTCCGAAACATATGCCCCTTATCTTTCAAATAAAAAATATACACTTATTGTTGCTCTTGATCATTACTCTCAGTTCCATTACATTACACAAGTGGCATTGGACGAAAGGCATCTTCTGTACGGGGGAGTTTTGTTAAAAGCCCTGGCGCTTGGTCTGAACATTAACACGCATGGCTTGAGGTACGGTTTTGGAAGTAAAAGGACATTATCTTCAAAAAACAAAAGGTTAAATTGAAGGTTATGGTTAGTGTTCCCACATGGCCATATCTCCATGTTACTGCGCGTGTTAACGGAAGACAGAGGGACCACCTGTGTTTATTAGCTATCTAGCATGCTCTGAACGTCTGTGTGTAATGGAAGAAGGCTGACAGAAACGTGTTGTAACTGAAAAATACTGTCGGCTGAAACTGTGATAAAGCCAGTTAAAACAGTAAGTGTATATTTTGCATTTGTGAAATTGTTTTGATGTGATAGGAAAGTAAATGGCTTTTTGTAGGTAGCCTTGTGGTTAGAGCATTGGGCCAGTAACCGAAAGATTGCTGATCGAATCCCCGAGCTGATGAGGTAAAATCTGTTGAGCTGAGGAGGTAAAAATCTGTCGTTCTGCTCCTGAACAAGGCTGTTAACCCATGTCTATGTGGCTGCCTATCAAATGGATGATAGACTTTTTGTGGTGTCAGGGCATGTAGCCTATAGCTTTGCTTTAGCTAATGGATACATGTTCATTGGTAGGCCTATTTGGTTGTCATTTTCTCATGTTAAGCCTAACATTTCAGGCAGCTATACATGGTCTCACAATGCTGACATGTAGACTGCTGGTTGGCGGCAATGTAATTAATAGGGCTAGGCGTTCCGCTAGCGGGACAACTTCCGGTGAAACTGGAGGGCACGTAATTCAAATAAATAATCATAAAAATTATGGATATTAAACATTTAGGTACATACAAGTGTCTCATCGGTTGAAAGCTTAAATTCTTGTTAATCTGAGTGCACTGTCCGATTTACAGTAGCCATTACAGCGAAAGCCATGCGATTGTTTGAAGACGTCGCCCCATATCAAAATATTTTTCCACTGGCACAGGATTCATAAATTCGCAATAAGCTACTAAATATTCACCTACTTTTTGAAAATCTTCCTCTGATTTGTCATCCAAAGGGTCCCAGCTATAACATGTAGTGTCGTTTTGTTAGATAAAATCCTTCCTTATATCCCAAAAGGCTAGTTAAGTTGGTGCCATCGATTTGAGTGATCCACTCTTTCAACATGCAGAGAAAGGAATCCAAAATCTACCGCTAAACTTTGTTAAAGCGCATGAACCGCTAGCGGGACACCTACGACAACATCCGGTGAAATTGCAAAGAGAAGTTCAAAATATAAAAATCGTAATATTAAACATTCATGAAAATACAAGTGTCATACATCATTTAAAAGCTTAACTTCTTATTAATCCAACCAACCGCGTTGTCAGATTTCAAAAAAGCTTCACGGCGAAAGCATACCATGCGATTATCTGAGGACAGCGCCCTACATCAAAATACTTTTTCAACCAGCACAGGCATCAAAAAATCACAAATAGCGATTTAAATAAATCACTTACCTTTGAAGATCTTCCTCTGTTTGCAATTCCAAGGGTCCCAGCTACACAATGAATGGTTGTTTTGTTCGATAAAGTCCTTCTTTATATCCCAAACATGTCTGTTTAGTTGGCGCTTGATTCAGTAATCCACTCGTTCAACATGCATACGAACAAATCCAAAAAGTTACCTGTAAAGTTTGTCCAAACAAGTCAAATGATGTTTCTAATGAATCCTCAGTTATTCTAATATCTAAATAAACAATAATATTTTAGATGGAGAATAGTATGTTCAATAGGGAAGATAAATAATGAAGAGTGCGCACCTCATTTACACGCCAACAAGACTACATTTCTAATGAGAGACACCTACAATCTAGTGGAAGCCATAGGAACTGCAATATGGGTCCTATCTATTTGTATTTCCCATAGGTTAGCGTTGAAATGGCCTGTGACCTCAAAAAAAATTCTGGATGTATTTTCCTCAGGTTTTTGCCTGCCATATCAGTTCTGTTATACTCACAGACATTATTTTAACAGTTTTAGAAGTGTGTTCTATCCAATGCTACCAAGTATATGCATATCCTAGCTTCTGGGCCTGAGCAACAGGCAGTTTACTTTGGGCACATCAGTCATCCAAAATTCCGAACAATAACCAGTATGCTAATGAAGTTAAAAGTCAAAATACGTTTCTATTGACTCCTCAGATACTCTAAAATGTAATCAATCTATAATATTTCTTACAGAAAGAAGTATGTTCAATAGGAAACCGATTTTAGCTCGCCCAATCACGAATTTCCAAGACTGTGTCCCGGTACTAAAACTCCTTATTCTTATTCGTTTTTAAAGTTACAAGCCTGAAACCTTGAACATAGACTGCTGACACCCTGTGGAATCCATAGGAATTGCATCCTGGGAGCTAGAATTCAGAATGCCCTTATACTTTCCATTGTAAGAGCATGGTCTCTCAAAAAGAAAATTCTGGTTGGTTTTTCTTTGGATTTTCTCCTACCATATCTATTGTGTTATAGTCTCCTACATTATTTTAACATTTCTACAAACGTCAAAGTGTTTTCTTTCCAATGGTACCAATTATATGCATATCTTGGCTTCAGGGCCTGAGCAACAGGCAGTTTACAGTCAGGAGAAAATTGAGAAAAAAGGACCCTAGCCCTAAGAAGTTTTAATTGTTCAGTAGGCTAATTAAAGTTAGGAATTCAAACAATGTAGATTGTAAAATAAATGTTCGATTCAACAGCATACTAATAAGCTACCAATTCATTTTTTTTATATACACTGCTCAAAAAAATAAAGGGAACACTTAAACAACACAATGTAACTCCAAGTCAATCACACTTCTGTGAAATCAAACTGTCCACTTAGGAAGCAACACTGATTGACAATAAATTTCACATGCTGTTGTGCAAATGGAATAGACAACAGGTGGAAATTATAGGCAATTAGCAAGACACCCCCAATAAAGGAATGGTTCTGCAGGTGGTGACCACAGATCACTTCTCAGTTCCTATGCTTCCTGGCTGATGTTTTGGTCACTTTTGAATGCTGGCGGTGCTTTCACTCTAGTGGTAGCATGAGACGGAGTCTACAACCCACACAAGTGGCTCAGGTAGTGCAGCTCATCCAGGATGGCACATCAATGCGAGCTGTGGCAAGAAGGTTTGCTGTGTCTGTCAGCGTAGTGTCCAGAGCATGGAGGCGCTACCAGGAGACAGGCCAGTACATCAGGAGACGTGGAGGAGGCCGTAGGAGGGCAACAACCCAGCAGCAGGACCGCTACCTCCGCCTTTGTGCAAGGAGGAGCAGGAGGAGCACTGCCAGAGCCCTGCAAAATGACCTCCAGCAGGCCACAAATGTGCATGTGTCTGCTCAAACGGTCAGAAACAGACTCCATGAGGGTGGTATGAGGGCCCGACGTCCACAGGTGGTGGTTGTGCTTACAGCCCAACACCGTGCAGGACGTTTGGCATTTGCCAGAGAACACCAAGATTGGCAAATTCGCCACTGGCGCCCTGTGCTCTTCACAGATGAAAGCAGGTTCACACTGAGCACATGTGACAGACGTGACAGAGTCTGGAGACGCCGTGGAGAACGTTCTGCTGCCTGCAACATCCTCCAGCATGACCGGTTTGGCGGTGGGTCAGTCATGGTGTGGGGTGGCATTTCTTTGGGGGGCCGCACAGCCCTCCATGTGCTCGCCAGAGGTAGCCTGACTGCCATTAGGTACCGAGATGAGATCCTCAGACCCCTTGTGAGTCCATATGCTGGTGCCGTTGGCCCTGGGTTCCTCCTAATGCAAGACAATGCTAGACCTCATGTGGCTGGAGTGTGTCAGCAGTTCCTGCAAGAGGAAGGCATTGATGCTATGGACTGGCCCGCCCGTTCCTCAGACCTGAATCCAATTGAGCACATCTGGGACATCATGTCTCGCTCCATCCACCAACGCCACGTTGCACCACAGACTGTCCAGGAGTTGGCGGATGCTTTAGTCCAGGTCTGGGAGGAGATCCCTCAGGAGACCATCCGCCACCTCATCAGGAGCATGCCCAGGTGTTGTAGGGAGGTCATACAGGCACGTGGAGGCCACACACACTACTGAGCCTCATTTTGACTTGTTTTAAGGACATTACATCAAAGTTGGATCAGCCTGTAGTGTTGTTTTCCACTTTAATTTTGAGTGTGACTCCAAATCCAGACCTCCATGGGTTGATAAATTTGATTTCCATTGATAATTTTTGTGTGATTTTGTTGTCAGCACATTCAACTATGTAAAGAAAAAAGTATTTAATAAGAATATTTCTTTCATTCAGATCTAGGATGTGTTATTTTAGTGTTCCCTTTATTTTTTTGAGCAGTGTATATACAACTGTCCTGTATAGCCTACCTGAATCTGCATGTCCCAGCTTGGATAGAAAGTTGTGGTGCGTAAAACCAGTCTATTAATGCCAAATAATACAGTCAGTCCCTCCTCACAACACTAGCTTACTAGGGATTGTTTCATTATGCACTGTAGGTTACTATCTATAGCTACCGTATATATACAGTGGTTCCTCCTTTAAAAGTTGCTTCCACCGCGGGACTTAGAGGTACCCAGCGTCACGGCTTCATTGCTCCAGACCACCACAGGGGGGAGTTAGAGCACTCATTATGCATTTGGGTCCCAAGGTTTTTATATGACCAATCATATTGAGCGGTTCCAGTGACGAATTTGATGTGAGCCACCCGTCCCTGGTGACTTTCTTCAACGAAGAAGACTGACAAAACATTACGGTGGAAGCAGATGTAAGTAGTTATAACATCATAACGAGTCAAGCTAAAAATGTACAATTGAGAGGAATATGTTAGTTAATGTAGAGACAAACGATTGTGCATATTTTTTTGTCATAAAGTTAATTTAATTTAGCCAGCTAGCTGGTGTTATGACATGAGTACAGTATGACATTGTAATTCGTGTTGTTTAATGTTTTAGGGACTCCTGAGAGAAAAAAAGCAAACCAGGCTGTCGTCTTGGGAAACAGTGGATGTAAAGAATCTAGCTAGCTAAAGCATTTACTGCAAATTGAATGTACAATTGTGTAAGCTTGCTTTGCTGTGCAATGCAGCTGAAGTAACATAGCTAATGTTAGCTAACTATTTACTTGCTTCTTGTGGAGTGGAGGATAAAAATAACTATGCCTATGGATGTGTAGCTAGCTACAGTATGTAGTCGATCTGTGTATGGACCCCAAAACGTTAGGTTCTGAACTAATTTTCAGACCAATCTATGAACCTCAGCTATCATATTTGTTGTATCAACTTCAAGTCTGAATTGCATTATTAATGAAGCCTATGGATTGAGTAGAATATAATAACTTTATTGTGCCAGGGATGCAAGTCCTATGTACTGTAGTTATTACCACGCATGAGATCCACACATTGTAGCCTGTACATTGAATATATTCACTGATCATGTACTCTTCCTTGGCAAATAAAGGTGTGGTTCAGGTATGAATCTCTGAGACATTCTTTTTCAGTCATATCCAATACCAGGTGTATCAAACTCCATTCTTTGAATGATGCTGTGTCTGCATGTATGTATTGCAATTATACACTTCAACAGTGTTTACCACTCCTGCTCCTGAGACATCAATGATTACACATTGTAACTATGCAATAGACTAGAAACATTATTTAAAGGGTGATTTGTAATTCATGTATACAGAAAGAAAAAAACCTATGCAAATCTAACTCCCTTCATCTGCATTAATCTGAGGACACAGGATAGTATTTCAATGAGATACTTAATTTCAACCAGTGGAGAATGTGAAATGCTTTTGTAACGGCTTTCGTCGGTGGAAGGAGAGGACCAAAGTGCAGCGTGGTTAGTGTTCATCTTAATTTAATAAAAATCAAAAAACAGAACACTTCAAAATACAAAACAACAAAAGTGAAAACCGAAACAGTTCTATCTGGTGCAGACACACAAAGACTGAAGACAACCACCCACAAAACACAATAGAACACAGGCTACCTAAATATGGTTCCCAATCAGAGACAATGACTAACACCTGCCTCTGATTGAGAACCATATCAGGCCAAATGAGAAACCCCACATAGAAACAGAAAACATAGATCATACCCACCCAACTCACGCCCTGACCACACTAAAACAAAGAAAATACAAAAGAACTATGGTCAGAACGTGACAGCTTTATTGAAAGAAGTTCATTATCCAGGTGTTATAAATACATAATACATGCATTATAATTATGATAATTGTAATACTATATTATAAATACAAGTTCAATCTGTACTTCAATGCACATATGGTGTGCATTATAAAACGAGGAAGAAAGACGAGGTGGGGAGAGAGGTGTAGAAGACAGAAAGGGAAAGAGGTAAGAACAGAGGCAGACAGCAAATGATTAATGAATTACAGTGCTACCCTAATATTCTCTCAGTTCATCACAATTACAGTGTCTCTAGCGGTGTCTCCTAACAAGCCTTGGGCCCCCAGTTGGCTCGAAGGTTATCTTAAGAGCGGGTGAGGTGGCGATGACGGGACTGGCTTCCTTTCTCACATGAAAACATACCTGCAGACGAGAGACAGATGGATAGAGAGAAAGCATGATTAAGCCTTGTTTTTTTTATTCTAACACGGCCAGTCATCATAATCATCAGGAGGTGAAAAGCAAAACTGACCTTGGATCATTAACTCTGGGACTACTACAACAGCTCTATCTGTTTTTCAATGTAAAGCATCTCTTTAATAATACTTCCTGTTGACCCAACCTCTCACCTGTGATCATGCTGTGCCCTCTGTGTCAGCCAGATCAAATGTGGGAGGGGTTCACCGACACAGCTGATCTAACCTAGAGGATTTAGGGAGAAGGGGGGAGGGATGAAGTGAAGGAGAGAGACTGTTATTGTGTGTGTATGGTCTCACCTGGTGTCCACACTAAGTGGCCAAAGAGTACTTTCTGATGAAAAACAGACACATGAGGACAAACAATAGAAGATAATGTCATTATTAGACACAAATACCACTTGAAGCTTGATGATGACTTGACCATTTGAATCAGCTGTGTAGTGCTAAAGCAAGAACAAAAATGTGCACAGGTGTTTGGAGCATTCCGATATGCCACAGTTGGTGAGGGGTCAGGTTCGCCTCTGCACTTAAAGGGTGATTATTCCAACTCTCTGTGAAATGCTGCAGATCTGCCCGCAGACAAGACAGGAACACATATCCCACACAGAAGAGGTAGATAGAATTCGACAGGTCAAGTTATCCTTCTTCCTCCAAACTGTGCATGTGAGACAGGTTCCATGTACAACAAGACAGGCAGAGAGGAAGAGAGAAAGAGAACACAGAACAGTTTAATTACCTCTGGTTATGGACACTTTTGCCAGAAATTAAGCTTCCATGGCCTGTTCCTCAGACAGTGAACATCTGGCAATATCTACATTTTCGACCCCTTGATCAGCTCGCACTCTAAAAGTAAAGAAAATAGCTTATTTTTTGTAGATATGACAACAATAACTTAGATATGACCGTTCAATCTAAAGCAGCAGATGTCATTTTCAGTATACGTCAATACAGCACAGAAAGCTTAACACCAGACTGGTATTGTGGTTGTTCATTAGGTGATGGGAAATATGCAATATGTATACAAAATAATATACTTACCTGTTGTATCTTGAAAAAAAGCATTGGAATTAAAAGTGAAATGTTTAACATATTAACCTGCCGTTGATGAAGAACAACTCCAATTTCATACATCATTGAACATTTGTATAGGAACAAGTAAGAATAAAAAAGTTAAAATAACTTCTTAGATTTGATGGAGACATTATACATCTTAGTACCTTATCAATTTATGATTTGTATCAATGTGGACGAGAGACAGGGGTGGTGTAAAGGTCTGGGTGTAGCTGGTGCAGAGGAGTCAGGCGCAGGACAGCAGAGATGAGTAATAAAAGTAACTTTACTCAAAATTACCAAATACATGTAGTAATACCAAGCCCACACAAAAGGACCGAAATACATAAAACAAACACGCACAAAAACCATGGGGAAAACAGAGGGCTAAATAATGAACATGTAATTGGGGGATTGAAACCAGGTGTGTAAAACAAAGACAAAACAAATGGAAAATGAAAAGTGGATCGGCGATGGCTAGAAGGTCGGTGACGTCGACCGCCGAACGCCGCCCGAACAAGGAGAGGGACCGACTTCGGCGGAAGTCTTGACAGGTGGAGAAACAGAGTATTTTTGCCGAGCAATGCAACGCAGCTGGATCATTCTGGCAATGATACCTTCACCATCTACACGCTGCAAAGACTCTTCGCCATTGTACACGATGGCCCATTGCTCTGAGACTTCCTTTGACCAGCCTTGCCTTAATGGTGCTGACTTTCTGGTCTAACTCTTCATCTGGAGAGTTATCAGAATAGCATTCCCTAACAGGCATATTGTGCTCTTTCATCCTTCTGTAAACAAAGTTAACCGTTACACTGTCATGAAATATGATTATATATCGACTATGAAACAAACACGACATGGCCTGCTTATGAGATGCCATGAAAGAAAGTTAGATTAATTCAACTGAAAAAGGCGAGAAAAGGCATTCGTTGCTAAATGCTTTTGGTTAGCTTGAGAATAATAATTGCATGATTTATCATTCTACGGTATGTATCTATGTAATATATAATGCAATGTTATGATCAGACACTGAATGGTAGGAGCTAACTACTAGCTATGTAAAAGTTGGTTGGAAGAATGCCCAGTGCTGCTTACCTGAGATGCCATCATCACACAGTCCTTCTTCATAGGTGTCCGCAATGACTTCCTTTGTGTCGGAAAGAAAGGCTGAACAGTATTGGTTGTAGCCAAACTGACACTCAAAAAATGGTCAAAATGGAGGGTGGTTGTTAGTTTTGTTTTCAAATACATTTTTTTGTTGTCAAAATATTTTTGGGGAATAAAATGCATAAAGTTTTGCGTTCTATTACAAAATATTTGATTGCAAAACATTTTTTTTTTACTTTAGAGCCTCGTTTTGGCTTTCAGAACAATTATTTTGGATTGAAAATAAAAAAGTTGCTTTCAGAACGATTATTTTTGACTTTTGCTCTTGACAAAAAGACATCCATTTGTTGCAAGTTGGGGAGGGGGGCTAATAGCTGAACAATAGACTATTCAACCTTTACTAAAGTATAGTCTAATAGCCGAGCTAGCTGTGAAAAAACCCCGTCCTATTACAGACCAGATTTGCATTAACGACCAAGGGGGAGTTAGAGCACTGATTTGATTATGCTTTTATGCTTTTGGGTTCCAATGCACTACTGTCTCTAACTGACAATGAATGGGCAATATAAACCAAACAATTAACTGATAATTGTGCAGGACTTCAAATGAAACAAGCAGGTAGCAGGTTTCGAATTCTCAATCTTCTTGCCCGAAGTCCAGCGCGCTATCGACAGTGCACCAAAAGCGTCCTCAAAAGAGTCGATAGAGCGCGTCCTCGCGGTAGCTTGCTACTCAATGTAATAAAGTAATGACTTTTCAAATAAGTTACCTTACACGTTATGTTGGCTGACAATTTGTTAGCTGCGCTGTCCTTACGAACCACATATCATATCATTACAGCAGTATGTACCAGTATGTTAGCTATCTACCTAACGTTAATAGTTATACATCAAACTTGACAGTATATTAACTATAGGCTATCTAACTACCCAACGTTTATTGACTTGATTATTGTTGATAAAACGTTATTGGAGACAGGAGGCCAAGTTGAGACATTGGACGAGGTGGATATGGTATAATAAAGGCAGTTTATTCAAAGGTAAAGATATCTGGCAAATCGTGCTGCACGGCCCCGTTCGTCTAGCTCGTATGGAACCGTCGGAAGAGAGGCCCGAAACATATTGTGCAGATCATTTATGCAGTAAATGACGTAGGTTGAATCTGGTAGTCTGGCCTTCTGATTGGTCGATCTGGGTCGTGGGTAGTCCTGTTCGGACCTGGTGTCGACGTTCCATTGGCTCTTAACATCGTTCTTTGTCTTCGAGACCCAACCTTGAAAAGGATGTGTGTGCGTGTTGTTTTAGCAGGGGCCTGATCTTGGTGTGGGTGTCTGTGGTTGTTATCTGATGAGAGCAGAATGTGTCTGAGAGAAAAGCGGGGGGTGGGTGCATGTTGTGCAAAGTATAGCTTATGTTGAGAAGTTGTTATAACAAGTTTCCAGTATCTATTACAATTTCTTACAAATCCCCCTCTTCACGTCTTATAGACGTGAATAAACTAGATAAAATTTGTCAGAAGACAAATTTTTAATTCCCCCTCTTCACGTCTCACAAGAGACGTGACATAAAAGTAAAAAGGCAAATGGGTAAAATTTGTCAGAAGACAAATTTTTGATTCCCCCTCTTCACGTCTCACAAGAGACGTGACAATAGTAAAGCAAAACAGGGGAAAATTTGTCAGAAGACAAATTTTTAATTCCCCCTCTTCACGTCTCACTAGAGACGTGACAATAAAAGCTAGATCTGGTTCGTCTGCCGCAAGCAAAGAAAAAATAAGGATATAATGAAAACAATAAGCCCCCTCAAGTATGGGTAAATGAGCAAGGACAAAAAGGAGACCACTCCAAGTGCTACACCTGGAGTGGCCAATCACACATTAGTAACCAAAAAACGAGATCATGTTAAACCCTCAGGTCCATCCCTCTATACAACCTGTACCAGGTGGGCTCGTCGCCACCCGGGAACTTCAAACCTTCACAACAGGGAGGACAAACATCACTTTTTATTCATTCGACAACATCAACTACAGCAAACCAAGGGTCCTCCTCTGTCAGGCACACTCTCCTGCGAGAGCTTGATTCCGTATCAGCCTCTCCAACTGGAGCATCAAGCAGCGGCATCATACCAGAGGCCCTTGCCACATCTGTAACAGACTTCTTCAAACAAGGTATGATACAGGCAGCACAGCACATGAGCATACCCTAAAACAACAACTAGGGTCAGAAATCCAGTAATCATCATTTCAGTGTACTTACCAAACCAACCACCCAGCCAGGGGAACAGTCCACTCTCCTCCACACCTCCAAGACCCTTCATCTCCACCGATAACCTTGCCAACCCACTCAGAGCTTTAGAAATGCTCCCATCCGGACTAGTATTGTTAGGGACAAACGTGCAACACTGTTCTCCAAACATTTTACATACACCTCCCTGGTTGGCCAGAATCAGGTCCAGTGTTAGTCTATTTTGTCTACTGGTTTGAGAGGTAGCATCCAATTGTTCAGCCATCCCCGTAAGTGCTGTGTGGGTGTATTTAACAAATCATTATTAATTATAGTAGATATAATTGATCCAGGCATTTTGTTTAGCATCAACAATAGCTGGGCATCAGATGCCACAGGCCATCATTCCTGTTTAATGTCTGGAATTCGTGGGGGACCCCTATTGGGACCCCCAACAGGTTGGTGTGGATGTTATCTGTACCCTCGGACCAAGGAGCGTCACGTTTCTGCCGCCTCCTGGGTTGGTCCCGAGCCTCTGTGTCATGTGCAGCTCCCAGAAGTTGGTTAGCTGTAACCTCAAAAATAGGCAATGGTGTTTATCAGACTGGCCAAAGCACATGTGCCCTGCTAGTCTCCTTTCAAAATGAGGGTCAACCGCCTGGCAGGTCCACACATCCACCATACATCAGCAACACCTCTATTTAATAGTGACATTAGTGATGCAGGCAGTAGTAGGGAACCCCCCATAGTCTATACCTCTACCTGTACCAGTGATACAGCTGTAATATCCCCCATAAGCCTTAACTCACCACGGTGCCTTCTGGGGAGGGACTTCTGGGAACACAAGACTCAGAGTTTTACACAGGGTTGAATTTGGCTTAAACTTTCCAATATGCACATCCAACCTTCCCCATTACTTAGGGCAAATGGGTGAGCAGCCAGAATAGGTCTGGCATGTCCACATACGACACAGTCCCTTCTATTAAGTGTTTTGTAGGCCAACCACATATTCTCCCTTCCCTCACAACCAGTTTCAGTCCCCAATTGGTCACTATCTGAGATGTCTTTTACATTTATTACCTATACCAGATTGTAGAGCTTAGGTGATGGCGTGGGACTTGGTCTTGAAGTGGTGGAGGAGGCCGGCTGAACCCTGGTCCGTTGGAACTGGTGGTGCTTCTGGCAGTACTGTGATGGTAACATCTCCATCGTATCCTAATCAGACAGCTCAGGACTACAAGCAGTCCTGTAAAGCCCCATCCTCTCCCATAGAACACAGCATCAGCCAGAGATCAAGCAACACTTTCACTTCTATGAACGTACACAGTGATGAAAGGTCGGGGTCAGGGATTCTTCATTAAGGAGTTGATCCCCGAGCTCTATTAGCAACGGTTCTTCTCCTTAACTCTGTGATCATTCGGCAGTGTCAGTGTGTCTCACCCTCCAAGTGCGATATGCCCCCAGGTCGGGTGAATCACCTTCTCCTTTAATTCACCTGCAATGCATAAAATCTTGGACATACAGGTTTGGTTAACAAACAGTTTCTCATTTGTTCTATCTGATTATATATTTAACTTCTATGCCTATTTTTTAGCTAGAAATTTTTAATTTTAAATTAGTTTATTATCCAATAGGCCCCATCCTATCCTAGACCACAATGTACCCCTCCCCCGTTTGATACCTGGCTCTAGTCAATGACAACTATGTGTTCCTTTGCAATATTAACTAAGTGTCTCACTGTTTTGACTTTATCTGAAATCATGGATTTAAAAATAACAACATGTCTTATAGTGTCAATCTCTAAAGTCCTTACATAACCTTAATAAACCTATCTCTATCTTCTAATGGCCAAAACAAATGCTAACCATATAAATTCCTTTCTTTACTAATAAGCTCTCTATCACTTTTATTTTCATGCCCTATAGGCTTAAAATATCTCCTGTTCAAACCTCAATGTATCATATCTTCCCCCATTTATTATTGATGACAAATGGGATTTTTTCTATAATACCAAATCAATAACAGCCCATTCAAAACCGTCATAGCCAATGTTTAAAAACAGAATCCTGACTCCTCTTTGGTTAAAACTACAATTATGGTCAAGAGTTATAAACTCTATTATAATCCATTTACCTCAAAACTAGTATCCCAAATGACCACAAATTCATTATTCTCACTACATCCCCCCGTGAGTGATCAAGTCACAGGAAAATGCAATGAAAACAGGTCAAAAGGTTACTCCTACATTCGTGTTCCATGCCATATCTAGACATACCAAAAGAACCCTTTATCTTAACAAAGTCCCTTGTCTAAATAAACTCAGAAAGTAAAACTCCTATTCCAATATGAGTGTACTCCTTTAAGATATCTTGTCTCTGGGAACACGGAAAACCCCTTAACCCAAAACGTTTACCACAAAAACAAAACCTAATAATTATGAAAATGCCCTCAAATCATTCGTTTTAAATTTCCCCGATGTTTCATGAACTAATCATACAACTGTGATAAACGTGTACTGTCCCTTTAAAAACTCCCAGGCCGCCATTCCACTCTGCGGGCCGGTCATTGTTCCCCATAATGAAAACAGATCACGTTTAGAATACGTTTACTTATTGTTCGAATTCTCTGGTGTTACCTAAACAAAAACCAATAACTTTTAGCAACTTTTGAAAAGTAACTCAAATCTATAATACACACATTTTCCCTCTATATGACACAACCAATTTTCTCTAGCATAATTTAATACGGCCACACCCGGTGGGGAAAGTACAAATTGTATCCCGTTCCTCCTATAATACCCAATGCTAAATTCAAAGTTGTGGTTAAATATATGGATTTGCCAATCATTATCAAATGTTAAATATACAGGTTTAGTAATTTTATCAAATAGATTAGTATAGTTCAAATAAAGATATGCGTTTACTAGCGCTCAACCTGTGTTCAGAACGCAGCAACTAGCCAATACAATACCAAAAATGACTGTCTTATTCATGCCTCTAGGCAAAATATCTAGTTACTCCAACTGAGTTTAGCAGCAAAACTATCGTATAAGTAAAATCAACTTCTCAACTTTCTCCATTCCAAAGTGTAAACTTACCATATACTTCGCTAAATTTATATCGCATGTCAGCCAATCCATAACAATAATATCATTAGTCTGTAAATTTAACCTAAATAAGTTATTAAATGTATTCTCTCTACTCCGAATTGGTTTTAAGTTTTTTTTCTCTGTCACCAGCATTCAAACAGGCTCCCCGTTTGCTGGGAGACCGTTGAGTGCTGCAATACTGCCATCTTCTGTCCATTCTCTGCACAGCTCTCCACCCCCAGACTATTCTAAGAGTTATGAGTGTGTGGAGGAATATCACAAATAAGGGGCCAGATATCCCTAGCCTTGCCCAGGGAGGGAGAAATGTCCCTCTAACTGGGCGAGGTTCCTTTTTCAGGGGAGGCGGAGTTTGATGCCGCATCACCTGAGTCAGGAGTGTCTTCATTTGGAATCGAATTTAGGCCGCTCAAATCAGCTCTGACTTCTGTCAGTGTTCTGGAAGGAATTGGAGCTGGAGTGCAATGTGTGAGGTGGTGCCAAGGTGCGCCTGATTTTACCTTTGACCTGAACTGAGTGTGAAGTAACCTCCTTCACTTCGTACAGTTCAGTCCACCTGGGTTCCAGCCACTTTCTCTTGTGGACTTAACCCTCACCCAGTCACCAACTTTTACATTCCGTGGTGGCGTATCTCTCGTCAGCTCCCCCTCTTGGACCTTGCGAATCTGTGTGGAGAGAGCTGCAGAAAGTTCCGTCAGTTTTTTCACATATTTACATCAAGAGCGGGCATATGACCTCCCTCTCTTGGTGGACCAGGCATGACTCTTCCAGTCATTATCTCATGAGGAGAGAGATGGGTGCCTGCCCCTGGAGAGGCTCTCATGGCCATCAACGCCAGAGGCAGGGCTTCAACCCATGTCAACTTCGAACCTGCACATACCTTGGCTATCTTAGCCTTCAAAGTTTGATTGGCGCGTTCCACGAGGCCTTGAGATCGGATTTGTCGTGGGATACCATACCTAGGTATGAGTTCTGTTTGTAGCCACTTAATGACTGATTTAGCATCTTCCCCCGCCGTTGGTACTGCCCCAACCCATGATTCTTTGGTCTAAAAATTCATTAAACTTAAGTTTTGTGATGGTGGTGGTGGCCATTTTATCAGTTAGGTTATATCTGGGGTTTTACTATCTTGGTGCACTTAGCCCGTCACTGGCTGAAACCAGCAATGTATCTCTGGTGCCCCACCCTCGTACACAAAGAATTTTTATTGTCTTCTATTTATCGATTAAATTTATTATTTTCCGAATTTATTCAAGCGGAGACCTTTTGGGACAATATATTAGTAAATTCAAGCGCTCCTAAAATAATTATAATAATAATTTTAGGAACTATTTTCCAAAAGTTATTATTGTTTTTCACTTATTCAATTAATTAAATATTTTGCCAAAATATTTCAGAAATGTGCTTTTGGGACAATATATTAGTATATTCAAGCGCTCCTAAAATAATTGGAATAATAATTTTAGGAACTTTTTCCAAAAAGTTATTATTGTTTTTCACTTATTCGATTAATTAAATATTTTGCCAAAATATTTCAGAAATGGGTTTTTGGGACAATATATTAGTATACTCTAGCGCTTCTAAAATAATTATCAAATTAATTCTAGCCCTTAAGGAATTACCAACACCACAAGAGGGAAAAATCAAGTCATCACCCAGCCCGGCGGCTGCAAAACGGCCTAAACTTTTTGACTCGGCGGTCACTTTCAACACAGCCTCAATTTAGAATATCAGTAATTAGTAACAATCACTCTCGTGGAACGTTCAATCACTCACATTGATTTGGAGAGTTCAGGTTTAATACCATTACTCCTAGCTCAAGCTTAGATTTCTCACCGATGCTCCTAGTCGAAGAATAGTTCGACTAGTCCCAGATTACTAATGCGACTTGAATCCCGAAATGTCAAGCTTAGATTTCTCACCGATGCTCCTAGTGGGGTGCCATTTCCACTAGCCCCAGATTACTAATACGACTTGAACACATTACATTGCATTTCAACACTTCATCAAGCTTAGATTTCTCACTGATACTCCTAGTTGATCAACACATCAACTAGTTCCAGATTACTAATTCGACTTGATCTTATACTTCACAGATATCTTTACACAATGCCTTAGGTTACGGACAGTTTTCACATAAAATTTAACAGTAATTCATACTCACGCTCAGTATCACTGATCTTAATTTGGGTATTGACTATAATATAATATGCAGATTTTGATTTAACAGGCTCTGCTTACCTTTTTGTTGAGCTCTTTGATCAGTTTCCTGAGGCGAGTTGAATCCCTGATGGCTCCTGATTACAGGTCACCCCTCCGTCTGGAATCTGTCTCCAACTTGCCTCTTCTCTTATCAACTTTCTATGGACCGAATTCAAAGGTTTTAACAAACCATCCTCTGCTACCATTTTGTTGATAAAACGTTATTGGAGACAGGAGGCCAAGTTGAGACATTGGACGAGGTGGATATGGTATAATAAAGGCAGTTTATTCAAAGGTAAAGATATCTGGCAAATCGTGCTGCACGGCCCCGTTCGTCTAGCTCGTATGGAACCGTCGGAAGAGAGGCCCGAAACATATTGTGCAGATCATTTATGCAGTAAATGACGTAGGTTGAATCTGGTAGTCTGGCCTTCTGATTGGTCGATCTGGGTCGTGGGTAGTCCTGTTCGGACCTGGTGTCGACGTTCCATTGGCTCTTAACATCGTTCTTTGTCTTCGAGACCCAACCTTGAAAAGGATGTGTGTGCGTGTTGTTTTAGCAGGGGCCTGATCTTGGTGTGGGTGTCTGTGGTTGTTATCTGATGAGAGCAGAATGTGTCTGAGAGAAAAGCGGGGGGTGGGTGCATGTTGTGCAAAGTATAGCTTATGTTGAGAAGTTGTTATAACAAGTTTCCAGTATCTATTACAATTTCTTACATTATTCCCATCATTCTTAGCTTAGCTAAATGGTATAGTTGGTGTGCGTTCTCAATGGACATTAGGGTGCTTTCGTAAATTCGCTCTGGCTATCTACTCCGATTTCAGAGCACTCTCGTCGGAGTGAACCAGAGCGCGGAATAATGAATTTACGAGCGCTCAACACCCATTGAATATGGCCGGTGTCAGTAAACGTCGGCAAAAAAAGCGTAATTAAATTGTTTCCCGCAGCACAGTTACAGTCACCAACGCTCTGGTTAACACGAAAACTGCCTAACCAGCTCTGCTAGGGCGAGTAAAATGGTCAGAGTGGTCTCATTTGTGTCTGGAAGTATCTAGTAAGCTAGCCAACGTTAGCTTGGGTGCTTGACTGCCTCGGCCCGAACGTCCAGTGTATGCTCTGAGAGTGAAACGGTCTGAATTTACCCAGAGGGTTTTGCGTTTTCCATGGAATAGAAACACCATAATATTAATCTAATTAATTAAGCAAGTACCAGTCAAAAGTTTGGACACACCTACTCATTCCAGGATGTTTCTGGTGGTCAAACTAGCAATAACTTGCATTAACAGAAAAAATGGCTGAGAATGAAATGATGTGCCACAGAATTCTGAGGCAGCATGCAAGGTGTGCCGCAGTATAACAGAACTTTTAAAGTAGGGACCACTCTATACAGTATTAAGCTGCTATTTAGCTGGTATTTATAAACTTTTAATAAAAATGACACATAAAATAGCCTAACAATTCTCCTGAAGTATTCCTTGCTGCATCTCTCTGTGTCTGTCTCTTGTTCTCTTTCTTTCTCTTAGAAAAACCTTTATGTGTCTGTGCTTAAGAGTTTAGTGTCTTTCAACATGGCTCCGTCATAGGATACCACCTATCCAACAAGTCAGTTTGACAAATTTCTGCCCTGCTAGAGCTGCCCTGGTCAACTGTAAGTGTTGTTATTATTAAGTGCAAACGACTAGGAGCAACAACAGCTCAGCGGGAAGCGGTAGGCCACACAAGCTCACAGTACAGGATCTCCAATTGCTGAAGCACGTAGTGCGTAAAAATTGTCTGTCCTTGGTTGCAACACTCACTCCCGAGTTCCAAACTGCTTCTGCAAGCAACGTCAGCACAAGAACTGTTCGTTGGGAGCTTCATGAAATGGGTTTCAATGTCCGAGCAGCCGCACACAAGCCTAAGATCACCATGTGCAATGCCAAGCATCAGCTAGAGTGGTGTAAAGCTCACCATCATTGGACTCTGGAGCAGTGGAAACGCATTCTCTGGAGTGATGAATCACGCTTCACCATCTGGCAATCCGACAGAGGAATCTGGGTTTGGTGGATGCCAGGAGGACGCTACCTGCCTGACTGCGAGCCAGGACTAATCACCCAACATCAGTGCCCGACCTCACTAATGCTCTTGTGGCTGAATGGAAGCAAGTCCCCGCAGCAATGTTCCAACATTAGTGGAAAGCCTTCCCAGAAGAGTGGAGGCTGTTATAGCAGCAAAGAGGGGACCAGCTCCATATTAATGCCCATGATTTTGGAATGAGATGTTCGACAAGCAGGTGTCCACATAATTTTGGTCATGTAGTGTATGTCCATTGCACTGCACACAATTTAACTTAGTATTGAATGATGCATGCCAAGATATAGCCTACCAGAGATAAGGGACTGTTGATATTGCAATCACACAACTCAAACGCCGGTTCACCAGTATGAACGAAATTTCATTTATTTATTTTTTACTCTTGAGAACTGTTGTCCGCTAAAGATGATAATCTGTTTGCATCTGCCAATTTATTGGCTGTCCAGTATCCAGAGGACCTGTCCCCAGACCATCCTATACAGTTAATCTCTTTCCGTAACGTGTTGAGGCCAGCTATTAAGGAGAATGAGCAGCTCAATTAAAGATGTAGAACTGCTTATTTGAAGCACCCCTCCCCTCTGCCCAATTTCCCTGATGTTGCTATGGCAATCAAGCTGTTTAAGCTTCCCTGTAACTGTCCCTTCTGCAGAGAGTTTGTTTTCTAAACCAAAACTAATAAAGAACTACCTAAGTAGCATAGACTCTCGGTCTGATATGCGCTTTTGAACACCTGAATAAGATCCACAAATTATTTTATTTAAAAAATGTTTTTAATCTATATTTAATTTGGCAAGTCAGATAAGAACAAATTCTTATTTACAATGACGGCCTACACCGGCCAAACCCGGACGACGCTGGGCCAATTGTGCGCGATACAGCCTGGATTCTAACCAGGGTGTCTGTAGTGACGTCTCTTGCACTGAGATGCAGTGCCTTAGACCCCTGCTCCACTCGGGAGACCTCATTTCACTAGCACCATCGTAGCCTTGACCGCGGCATTTGTTTACTGATATCCCCTTAGTTTCAATCAGTTAAATTATGTATTTTTCAAGGCCTGAGGCACTTTGATCAGTCACATTCTTGAAGCCCAAGAAACAAACACTTACAGTGCCTTCTGAAAGTATTCATACCCCTTGACTTATTCCACATACTGTGTTGTGTTATGGATTACAATTTTTTTATCTCACCCATCTACACACAATACCCCACAATGACAAAGTGAAAACATGCTTTTATGCATCTTAGCAAATTCTCATTTATAAAACTTTTCACCCCTGAGTCAATATTTTGTAGAAGCACCTTTGGCAGTGATTACAGCTGTGAGTCTCTCAGAGCTTTCCATACCTGGATTGTGCAACATTTGCCAATTTTTCTGTCCAGATTTCTTCAAGCTCTGTGAATTTGGTTGTTGATCATTGCTAGACAACCATGCTGAACAATAGACTATTCAACCTTTACTAAAGAATAGTCTAATAGGGATGCTGGCCTTCTAGGCAGAGTTGCAAAGAAAAAGCCATATCTCAGACTGGCCAATAAAAACAAATGATTAAGATGGCAAAAAGAACACAGACACTGGACAAAAGAACTCCGCCTAGAAGGCCAGCATCCCGGAGTCGCCTCTTTTTTGGGCCTTCCTTTGACACCGCCTAGTATATAGGTCCTGGATGTCAGGAAGCTTGGCCACAGTGATGTACTGGGCTGTACACACTACCCTCTGTAGCGCCATATGGTCAGATGTCGAGCAGTTGCCATACCAGGCGGCGATGCAACCGGTCAGGATGCTGATGGTGCAGCTGTATAACTTTTTGAGGATCTGGGGACCCATGACAAATCTTTTCAGTCTCCTGACGGGGAAAAGGTGCTGTCGTGCCCTCTTCACAACTGTGTTGGTGTGTTTGGAACATGACAGTTTGTTGATGATATGGACACCAAGGAACTTGAAACTCTTGACTCACTCCACTTCAGCCCCGTCGATGTTAATGGGGGCCAGTTGGGCCCTCCTTTTCCTATAGTCCACGATCAGCTCCTTTCTCTTGTTCACATTGAGGGAGAGGTTGTTGTCCTGACACCACACTGCCAGGTCTCTGACCTCCTCCATATAGGCTATCTCATCATTGTCGGTGATCAGGCCTACCACGGTTTTGTCGTCAGCAAACTTAATGATGGTGTTGGAGTTGTGCTTGGTGAACAGGGAGTACAGGAGGGGACTAAGCACGCACCCCTGAGGGGACCCAGTGTTGAGGATCAGCGTGGCAGATGTGTTGTTGCCAACCCTTACCACCTGGGGTTGGCCCGTCAGGAGGTCCAGGATCCAGTTGCAGAGGGAGGTGTTTAGTCCCAGGGTCCTTAGCTTAGTGATGAGCTTTTTAGGCACTATGGTGTTGAACGCTGAGCTGTTGTCAATTAACAGCCTTCTCACATAGGTGTTCCTTTTTCCAGGTGGGACAGGGCAGTATGGAGTGCGATTGAGATTGTGTCATCTGTGGCTCTCTCGTGGCAGTATGCGAATTGGAGTGGGTCTAGGGTTTTCAAAGCACTTCATGGCTACCGACGTGAGTGCTACGGGGCGGTAATCATTTAGGCAGGTTACCTTCACTTTCTTGGGCACAGGGACTATGGTTGTCTGTTTGAAACATTTAGGTATTACAGACTCGGTCAGGGACAGGTTGAAAATGTCAGTGAAGACACTGGCCAGTTGGTCCGCGCATGCTTTGAGTACACGTCCTGGTAATGTTGATCTGTTTAAAGGTCTTGCTCACATTGGCTATGGAGAGCGTGATCACACAGTCATCTGGAACAGCTGGTGCTCTCATGCATGCTTCAGTGTTGCTTGCGTCGAAGAGAGCATAAAAGGCATTTAGCTCATCTGGTAGGCTCACGTCACTGGGCAGCTTGCGGCTGGGTTTTCCTTAGTAATCAGTAATATTTTTCAAGCCCTGCCACATCCGACGAGTGTTAGAGTAGTAGAATTAAAATCTTTGTCCTGTATTAACTCTTTTCCTGTTTGGTGGTTCGTCTGAAAGCATAGCGGGATTTCTCATAAGCGTCCGGATTAGTGTCCCCCTCCTTGAAATTGCCAGCTCTAGCTTTTATCTCAGTGCGGATGTTGCCTGTAATCCATGGCTTCTGGTTGGGAAATGTACGTATGGTCACTGTGGGGAGGACGTCGTCAATGCACTTACTGCTGAAGCCGGTGACCAAGGGTCAGCAGGAATCAGGAGGATGGAATTATGATCATTTGCCAAATGGAGGGCGAGAGAGAGCTTTGTTTGCATCTCTGTGTGCGGAGTAATGGTGGTCTAGAGGTTTTTTTTCCCTCTGGTTGCACATGTGACAAGCTGGTAGAAATGAGGTAAAACAGGTTTAAGTTTGCCTGCAATAAAGTCCACTGCCACGAGGAGCGCCACTTCTGAATGAGCATTTTCTTGTTTGCTTATGGCATTACACAGCTCGTTGAGTGCGGTCTTTGTGTCAGCATTGGTTTGTGGTGGTAAATAGACGACTACGAATAATATAGATGAAAACTCTCTTGGTGGATAGTGTGGTCTACAGCTTATCATGAGGTATTCTGCCTCAGGCGAACAATACCTCAAAACTTCTGTCATGACTCTCCTGGTAGAGGATCCAAGGCCTCAGATCAGCTTGGAAAATGGCTGACAAATAGCCAGACCCCCCTCTCTCCCACATGAAAGGAGAGGGGGGCATGGCCGGTTTATGACACCTCACGCCAATCATAAACCTTATGCAGCAGAGAACCCTCTCTTGCTCTTTAGTATCAAGATTGGAATGTCTTTGTTACAGACATTTTGCCACCCAAAAACTATAATGTCCAAAGAGTGAACTTTGGAAGAATATTTATAAGATAGGAATGTTACAAATGGTCAGTGGGGATCTAAAGAATAATAATGTCATATTGCTTTTCATTTTGTGAAGTTATTAACAACTGCATGAACCAAATACTGTATGAACCAAATACACCCTTCGGCTGTTAAGTTTCCTTCCAATATGATGTTTATACAGTATGAATAATGATGAAACTATTTTTGTTAAGACATGAATGTGATTTAAATTTTCTAACGAGATCCTAGTTTTCATGTCCTTTGCACATTAACTAAGCCACGCCCCAAATGAGGTCAGAAGAGCGTGTCAGTGTGATGGAATCGCCCTTTTTGACCAGAGTGCTAAAAAGGACTCGCTAAGAATTAACATACCAGGCCAGCAGACAGCAGCAGACAGCAGCGTGAGCTAAACGTTACAAATGGTTGAAACTCTAAGACCAGAAAACGTGGAGCTGTGGCTACACGGCTGAAAATGGTTAGTAGTTTGAATCTCCACACAAGGCGTAGATGATGAAGACTAGACCTTAATAACATTGCCAGTCTGCAGCTGGGCATGTAAAAGTGGCCCTAGAACTTTGACTAAAGATACGAGGTGGGAAGGAAGAAAATCCTACAGAAAATTTTCATTTTTACCAAGAGTATTATTATATTATTGGTCAATTGACTCTGGCTTTAGCAGTGCTATTCGTAGAGTTAGCTACAGGTAAATAATGCAATTATTCAGCCATTCCTGAACCTGCAACCAAGGCAGTACCAAAACAAGTCTATTTTAGGATTCTGTCTCATCACAGCAGAATCTGTCGAGCTGGGATGGTTGTATCCCCCATATACATAACATTCTATTGATTGCAAGAATTTTGTATAGTAATTATAATTGAAAAACTCTACATTTTTAATCTGCCGTTGTTTTGGGTTCATGAACCATGTGCCATGGAATCGGCACATCGAAAATGTTTTCCCAACTATATATTTTGCAACCTTATGGCGCAGCTGTCCATTTTTGGGTCCTTAAATTAAACTGGTATACTTTTTTATTCATCACAATTTTCTTTAACCAATTCAGGTCTTTAATGTAGGGCCGACAGACAAGTTCCTTACCTTCTCCGGTTCCACTAGCATCCACCATTTTTGTGGTAATGCTGCTATCAGTTGGTTGTAATTTAGGATAGAGCAGACATTTCCATATATTTTTCTTAGCTGCAAGTGTAACATAACTCCACCAGTCCTATTTATGATGTCATTAACAAATATTATACCGTTCTTAATTATTGTTTAATTAATTAGTATATTTGAGTTTAACCATAATATTTGTTGTAATATTTGTTCTGTCTTTTCTGGTGGGTTAAACTGAAGTTGCAACCAGCTTTCTATGGCTTATTTTTTTTTAAATAGTGATATACTGGAGATTATTTCATTTTCAAATAGCCGAAAGTGACAGGTTGAATAAAGAGAAAAAGGCCATTTTTGAATACGTGTGAGCCTTTCTTACTAATCTGCTGGAAAACCAGTTTGGATTTTAGTACAACTTTTGTATGGCTGAAGCCTTTAGTTAGAGGTTCAATGCTTAAATATTTAATTGCGGCTCGGGTGAATAGAACTCCCTCAATGTCCAATGCAGCCTTCTTTGCAATTCTTACAAACAAGCAAAGAAGTAAAATAAAATAATAAGTTTCTAAACATCAAAACGTCCAACCATTGGCAACGCGTCATTCAGGGCAGGTGGGTCATATAGTTGAAGTCGAAAGTTTACATACACCTTAGCCAAATACATTTAAACTCAGTTTTTCACAATTCCGGCCATTTAATCATAGTAAAAATTCCCTGTCAGTTAGGTTTACCAATTTATTTTAAGAATGTGAAATGTCAGAATAATAGTAGAGAGAATGATTTTATTTCAGCTTTTATTTCTTTCATCACATTCCCAGTGGGTCAGAAGTTTACATACACAGTGAAATGCTTACAAATTCTTACAAATGCTTACAAATTCAAGCCCCTTGGGTTCTGCCATAGACTTACATTAGAAGTGCCCATCCAAGAAGGCTCAATGTCATTTGCCACAGATAAAATGATGTCAAATCACGTTATATCTACAGTAGCTTTGATTGGACTGTCAACGTCATACATTCAAAATCTTAGCTAGCAAGCTAGCAGTCATCATCATGAATCAAGTTGTCAATCTACTGGCAAATCCTTTTCAATCTTTGTCATATGAAGAGAAATTATAGATAAAACGTATCGGTGCTCATCGGCCATTAGACATAAACACTACACAGCAAGCTGGAAATAGCAAATTCAACAATGAGTGCTAAGGCTCCACTGCAGCCTTGGGTTTGATCCCAGGCTGTGTCACAGCTGACTGTGACCGGAAGACCCACGAGGCGGCGCACAATTGGCCCAGTGTCTTCCGTGTTAGGGAGGGTTTGGTTGGCCCGGGATGTCCTTGTCTCATCGTGTTCTAGCAACTCCTTGAGGCGGGCTGGGCTCCTACAAGCTGATCTTGGTCGTCAGGTCAAGTTTGAATCATTGGCCATGCTGTCAATCCAGCATGACCTCTGCCGCGTTCAAAACAACTGGAAACTCGGAAATGGGAAATATCAGACAACAGTGAGTTCAAGACAACTGGGAACAAGCTCCGTCTGTGAAAATACAGAAAATAATTTTGAACTGTCATCCAACTCGGAATTCCAAGTCGGGATTTTGGGCCTCATTCTAGAGCCCACAAGAAGGACTGTCACACCACCTTCCTTCAAGTGAGCACAGCACAACAAAGTGAGTCCAACAATGTATTGAATGCTGCTGCATAAATTACGTAATATGCCAGAGAGATATGTATACTGTAGCCAAGAAAGTAATGCTAAGTGTATGTTGTGTAGTAAGCTGTTAGCCCATGTGCCTCACCCTAATAATTTTCACCCCCATCGTTTTTGTGCAATTAACGTATTGTTTGGTGTTTTGTGTTGTGTGGTGGTTTTGCTAGCACGCATCCCAAATTTTGGGGGGGAGTTTGCCCCACCAAGATTTACTTGCTAAAATCGCCACTGCGTCCAACCAAGACGACTGCATTATATGAAGATGAATGAGCTATAATTGTAAATAAGTAATGTGTATAAGTATTGTATTTAGTATTTTAATAATGTGCCTGTAAACTTGCCTTGACAACAAAGTATCCTAATATTGTGGCATTTCAGAACACCTAATAGATATGCTCATGTTGACATGATGTTTATTGAATGTTAAGGTTTGGCAAAATCTGTTATCATGTCATTTGTAGCAGGAGTGTTGTGTCAACCATTTAAATTAACATTCTTCAGACAGCAATATAAGAGATCAAAAATAACAATGGTTGTGAGATTCACTCTATTCATTCAGCACAAATAGAACATTAACTATCTTATCATTATTCCACGTTTATAAAGGTTATTTATTTATTGAATTTATGAATGTAGCATATCACTTTTTTGGATACAGGAGGTTCATCAAGCAGCCCACTATAGAGCTGATGACATATGGCATGACAGATCTTCCAAAGGTGGTGGAGTGGCAATCTTTAACAAGGAACACCTTTGGTACTCGGTTGTCTCCACCAAGTCTGTCCCCAAACAATTTGATTTGCTGTTTTTAAGCACTAAGCTTTCAAATTGCTCTTTGTTAACTGTTGGTGGTATCGTCCACCATCGTCCACCATCAGCACCAGCCTGTACCCTACCTGCCCTAAGCTCTCTCATGGCCCCTTACACTGAGTCTGAATTTGTCCTGCTAGGTGACCTAAACTGGGACATGCTTAAACCACCTGTTTTATGGTCTGTATTCGTAATGGCTGCTCAGTTAAACAACCTGTTCTGATTTGTCATAGGCGCTTGCTGAAAAACTTTAATGAGCAAGCCTTCCTTTATGACCTGGTCTCTGTAAATTAGTATAGAATCATCTTGATCGCCTCTGTCAAATGCTTGGACCTTATTTTTTTAAATGTTTTCAGTGGTATTGTTAACAAGCACGCTCACATAATGAAAATTAGAATTAAAAACAGGTTTAGCCCCTGGTTCAACCGTAATCTGTCAGAGTTACTCCACCTCAAGAACACCATAGGCTCAGCACACAAATGCTCAGGCTGACTGTATGTCGTTCAGGCAAATGAGAAATAGGCTATTCAGAAGGCAAAAGTTAGTTACTTTAAGGAGCGGTTCTCTCTCTGTGGGTCTAACCCCAAGAAATTCTGGAAAACGGTAAAAGACCTGGAGAATAAACCCTCCTCCTCACAGCTGCCCATGTCCCTTAATGTTGATGATGTGGTTGTTACTGACAAGGAGCATATGGCTGAGCTCTTTAATCACCACTTCCTTAAGTCATTATTCCTATTTGACTCAGCCACGCCTCCTTGCACGTCCAACAGTTCTTCGTCTCCCAGCCCTTCTAATGCGACTAACCCTGATGCTCCTCACACTTTTTCCAATGCCCCGCTACACAGCTTCTCCCTGCAGGCGGTCACTGAGTCTTAGGTGCTAAAGGAACTCCATAAATTTGACCCTAAAAACATCTGGGTCAGATGGTTTAGATCCTTTCTTCTTTACGGTTGCAGCCCCTATCTTTGCTCACCTTTTAAACCTCTCTGGGGAGGTCCCCAGTGCTTGAAAGGCAGCCACGGAGCGTCCTTTATTTAAAAGGGAGATCAAGCTGATCCTAACTGTTATAGGCCAATTTCTATCTTGCCCTGTTTATCAAAGTGTTGGAAAAACTTGTCAATAGTATTCTCTCTGGTACGCAATCTGGTTTCCACTCAGGTTATGGATGAATCACTGCAACCTTAAATGTCCTAAATGATGTCACCACTGCCCTTCATTGACTCTTAGCAATGTTGTGTTGCTATTTTTATTGACTTGGCCAAAGCTTTTGATAAGGTAGACCATTCCATTCTTGTGGGTCGGCTAAGGAGTATTGGTGTCTCTGGGGGTCTTTGGCCTGGTATGCTAACTACCTCTCTCAAAGAGTGCAATGCTGTCTCTGCCACTGCATATCACCAAGGGAGTACCTCACAGCCCCCGTCCCCAAAGGAGGCCTTTTGCCTCTTGGTACGCCGTCATTGTAAATAAGAATTTGTTCTTAATCGACTTGCCTAGTTAAATAAAGGTTCAATAAAAAGCACACAAGACACTTTGCCCCTGACTTCTAATTATGTAGAATAGGAGCTGTTTGACGTGGTTTTTGACTTTGAATTAAGACTCATTAATAACAGAATTCACAGCAGTCAACATTCACTTGTTTTAAGCTCTTGTTTGCTCCTGCACTCTCCATTGAGTGACTGGAGAGAGAGAGTGCACGTGAACTTAGACTATACAGGTGATAAAGTCACATCTACAGATTTAACCATTTAAAAGGTGTGAGAAAGAGTGGGAAGGGTGGACGCATGGAATGAACCGTGGTCTCCAATGGAAAGTTGTGTAGGGTGTTGTTATCACTACACTACAGCTCTGCACAGGTCTACCTATTTACTGTACAATAGGCTGCAGTAGACAGCTGAAGAGTACATCCGATAAAAACAAACACTGTCATTCACATAATTATCATCACCTTTGTTCTGTATAAATGTTTTTGTCTTTTACATGTGTTGGCTGTTTCATAGACTGGTCACTCTTCCTGGACACACTGCTGGGTACAGGTTGGTCTTGTCTCTCCTGTTGGATTGGGCTTCAACACAACAGATACAGCTAGACCTTTCAGTCTCTCTAATATTCTGCCTAATGAGGATTATGTTCTTATTTGAATTACTTTATTGTATATGTTTTTTTTGTTCTCTATAATAAAGTCTCCTTAAAGCATTACATAAAATATGTTTTTTTTTATCATTGTCAATATTATTTATATTATTATTACCTCTTAACTTTAACCTCAATGTCATGTTCCCTAGAGCCAGTGACCCCTTCCTCTGTCTTCTCTTTGTGTTGAGGGTCCTTTTTGAGGAAGTGCACCCCATTTTCGCATATAAAAAACATCCACCAATTTGTTAATATGCCTCTTCGTGTGTATTTTTCACTCTGTGTACACGCTTTGAAATAATCCCTGAGATCTTTACGTTGTAGCCTGAATTCACTACCAGAACAAAGTAAGTATGGTAATGTGATGTAAGTGGCTCTGTATCATTCTAGTGACTGATTAGCTTTGAATACAATAACATCTTGTTAAAGTCTGGTTACATTGACACCATAAAAGTGTAATCATAAAACCAGTTAAACCAGTTTAAAGGAAAGGCCATGTTTACAATAAAATCACTGTTTAATCATCAAAAACAATTCCTTTACAGAAGCAGTCAAAGCAATTTGACAAATCAATTTTCAGGACTATAATACAACAATGAAAAATAATAGCAAGATCTGCTTTCCAACTGCTAGTGTTGTGATTCACTTTATTTAGAAAACTACTCCGGTATAATACCTGTGAACCCTAATGAACTAAAAAACGATTTACATAATCATAGGTTGTGTGTGTGTGTGTGTGTGTGTGTGTGTGTGTGTGTGTGTGTGTGTGTGTGTGTGTGTGTGTGTGTGTGTGTGTGTGTGTGTGTGTGTGTGTGTGTGTGTGTGTGTGTGTGTGTGTGTGTGTGTGTGTGTGTGTGTGTGTGTCACCCAGCTGTGTTTGAGCAGGAGTGTGACTTTGCTGAAGACTCAGGATACTCTATTTTATCTGGCACAGGGACACTGTGGAGTCAGAACCCCAAAGCTTAAACCCTGGATAGAGGGGCTCAGTGAAAGTGGCATGAAAGGTATGCAGGTGGGTCAGTGTGTCAGAAGAGACACTGTAGAAGGCCAGAGTGCCGGCCAGCCAGTCCAGATACACTCCTACTTTGTGAGTGCTGGAGGAAGGGACAGATATGGCAGTAGTGCTCTCACTATTGTGTCTGGCAGAGTAACTGGTACTAGAGCATTCCAGACTCCAGGACTTGTCATTGCGTCCAAGCCTAAAGTCAGTAATCTCTCCATTCCTGCAGATTCCTCTATATGTCAGTCCTATAACAGCCTCACTACCACTCCACTCTGCCTCCCAGTAACAGCGCCCAGACAGACCCTCTCTACACAGCACCTGTGCCCAGTAATTAAATCTATCTGGGTGATCAGGATACGGTTGCTTCTCTCCCCCATATGTCACCTTTCTGTTCTCCTCGGACAGAGATAGTTTTTTGAATGCTGTGTTTGGGTCCAGTGTGATTACACAGGCATCTGATGGGGGAGACCAAGACACAATATACCGTGTTAGTAATCAATACAGAGTGTGTGTGTGTGGGGGGGGGGGGGATTTCGGTCAGTACTCACATTTTTTCAGCCCTGATTTCAACCAACCCCCTTTACCATGGTCCACACTGTAGGAAAAGCAAAACATCAGACAGGTGTTGAGTGATACACAAACTGGGTGACATCATCCTACACACGTCGACACCTGCTAGAGTACTGTAAATGTATTGATCTATTGTACTTCAACAGATACTCACATAGGATGGCTTGATTAGGATTCAGTCCTTCTCTCAAACAACCTAATACAAGGTTTATAGGTTTATCCCATTAATGTACTTTGTAATTTAAATTCGTTTTTTCATGTAATACATCCTCCCGTTCCACTCATTTAAACATTATCGAGAGGTTTTCCCAGACACAGATTAAGCCTAGTCCTGGAATATAAAGTGAGATTAATGGAAAATCTCCAGCCAATATCCTTCTAGTCCAGAACTAGGTTTAGTCTGTGAAACTGCTCCTTAACCCTACATGTGACCTAGCCTAATACATAGGCCTACTCAGATGGGAAATGGACGAGGTAGCGTAGTTGACAGCTTTTGAACATATTTTGAAGCAATACTTGGTTTATTTTCCTGTTATAAACAATGGAGTAAGACAGGTACGCTATGCTTGAGACATTTATAATTCATATTATTTAAAGGATCAATCTGAGACTGCTAAAACAATTGTTTGACTTACACACACCCATTGATTCTTGAAGAATATAACTTACATAAATGCCTCATGAGCTTAGTCCAATTGTACCCCACCAGAACCAAATTGTAAACAAACACTGTTTAGCTTCTGAATGTGTAACAATGTGCACTGAGAGTCAGGAAGCAAGTTCAGAGAGTGTTGTAATACAATAAACTGAACATAATACAAAACAAGAAACACTAACAGCACACAGACATGAAACTGAAACCGAAACAATGACGCCTGGGAAAGGAACCAAAGGGAGTGACATTTATAGGGAATACATCATTTAAACATTCAGTGTAGGTTGGAAAAAGTATGTGAACACCTAGGCTAATAGAGTCAGGAGTCAGCTAACCTGGAGTCCAATCAATGAGACGAGATTGGAGATGTTGGTTAGAGCTGCCTGCCCTATAAAAAAACTCACAAAATTTGAGTTTGCTACTCACAAGCATTGCCTGATGTGAACCATGCCTCGAACAAAAGAGATCTCAGAAGACCTAAGATTAAGACTTGTTGACTAGCATAAAGCTGGAAAGGGTTACAAAAGTATCTCTAAAGGCCTTGATGTTTATCAGTCAACAGTAAGACAAATTGTCTATAAATGGAGTTCAACTGTTGCTACTCTCCCTAGGAGTGGCCGTCCTGCAAAGGTGACTGCAAGAGCACAGTGCAGAATGCTCAATGAGGTTAAGAAGAATCCTAGAGTGTCAGCTAAAGGCTTACAGAAATTTCTGGAACATGCTAACATCTCTGTTGACGAGTCTATGATACCTAAAACACTAAACAGGAATGGTGTTCATGGGAGGACACCACAGAAGAAGCCACTGCTGTCCAAAAAAAACATTGCTGCATGTCTGAAGTTCGCAAAAGAGCACCTGGATGTTCCACAGCGCTACTGGCAAAATACTCTGTAGACAGATGTTGTTTGGAAGGAACACACAACACTATGTGTGGAGAAAAAAAAGGCACATCAAGCCAACATCAAAACCTCATCCCAACTGTAAAGTATGGTGGAGGGAACATCATGGCCTGGACGGCCTGCTATAATCGAAGGGAAAATGTATTCAAGTTAATCAATACATTTTCCAGAGAATGTAAGGCTCTGTCCACCAATTGAAGCTCAACAATAGTGACCCATTCACTTAGCTATATGTGGCTGGGAGGTGGTTATAGCTTTCACATAACCCATCAATTTAGGGTAATCTAATAATTATACAATATTTCTAGACACTTCCAATTTGATATTACTATGCAAGTAACCAAATTCACTATACCGTTTACTCCTTCTGTATCCTGTGCATGTGACAAATACACCTTTATTTGATATAGTGTGTGTTTATCAGAGACGGTAATGTGAAGAAACACATGACCTGCACCAAAGTCAGATTAGGATATAGGCCAAGGAGTAGATAGTATAGTAAACAACCAACGATTAAGACTGAAAGAAGTAGCAAAAAATACACTATCTTACTATGTTTAGCACATGGCCTCACATGTGAATCCTTAGAGATTGGTGGGGCTAAGGTTTAAGAGGGTGTGAACAATTCTTAATGGGTGTAGACAAAGCTCTCCATTATGTGTACTA
Source organism: Salvelinus namaycush (assembly GCF_016432855.1). Classification (NCBI taxonomy): domain Eukaryota; kingdom Metazoa; phylum Chordata; class Actinopteri; order Salmoniformes; family Salmonidae; genus Salvelinus; species Salvelinus namaycush. Next base: position 58,077,601 of record NC_052309.1, on the reverse strand, counting down.
ACACATTCAATGGCCATTTTCTAAAAAAATTAGTTTACAAATTTGTGTGGAGGCCAAAGCTGGGGTTGACGAGGAGGCATGCAGCCTCCTCAATCTCGGCTAGCAGTCCCTGCCCCTGACAGCAGATCATTCCTCATCTTTGGCCATCACCGGTTGGAAAGGTAACATTATAGCTATACTTGTTAGTCGCTAATGGTTTGTTTGTTAGCTAGCTACAACGTAAGCTAACAGAAATATACAAATTTTAAGCTAGCTACTGGTTGCCAACAGGGCCAAGTAGTCAATACAGCAGAACGACATCACAGCCTTCTTAAATGTCTTCTTAGAGAATCCCTATGTGAGAACGTTACATTTCTATCCATCCTTCTAGTGAGCGGATCGCTGTGTCATCTGCTGACTAGTTAGGGAATTGAGTTCTCAACCAGTGTGCCAAATTTAGTTAAGTAACATGGAGTATTGACGGAGAAATGACGAAGGATATCATCGTGTCTATAATAACATGGATCTGATGTCATAAACAATGTTAAATGACATTATTGTCAACAGTTGCCTGCTGGCTACATACTTGAGTTTCTCCAGTTTCCAGTGCGGATCCTCAAGTCCAGCAGAGAGCAGTCGCACTCCCAAGTCTTCTGGGTGATTGTACCGAAGATCCAGCTCTCTTAGGTGTGAGGGGTTTGACTTCAGAGCTGATGCCAGAAAACCACAGCCTTCCACTGTGATCAGACAGCCTGACAGCCTGAAAATAGATGATTGTTATTTTAACAACATTGCTGCTACCTTATTGTGGAAAGAGAGATTGGCAGCTACATCTTAAAAACTTCTTATGGCTGCAATCCCGTTAACGGGATCAATATGACAACAGCCAGTGAAAGTGCAGGGTGCCAAATTCAAACAACAGAAATCTCATAATTAAAATTCCTCAAACATACATGTATCTTATACAATTTTAAAGGTAATCTTGTTGTTAATCCCACCAAAGTGTCCGATTTCAAATAGGCTTTTCAGCGAAAGCACCACAAACGATTATGTTAGGTCACCGCAAAATCACAGACAAACACAGTAATTTTTCCAGCCAAAGACTGAAGTCACAAAAAGCAGAAATAGAGATAAAATGAATCACTAACCTTTGATGATCTTCATCAGATGACACTCATAGGACTTCATGTTACACAATACATATATGTTTTGTTCGATAAAGTTAATATTTATATCCAGAAACCTCAGTTTACATTGGCGCCATGTTCAGAAATGCCTCCAAAATATCCGGAGAAATTGCAGAGAGCCACGTCAAATAACATAAATACTCATCATAAACTTTGATGAAAGATACATGTTTTACATATAATTAAAAATACACTTGTTCTTAATGCAACCGCTGTGTCAGATTTCAAAAAGCTTTACGGCAAAACACAATATTCAATAATCTGAAAACAGCGTTCAGCCACATAAGCAAGCCATACAGTTACCCGCCAAATTGTGCAGTTAACAAAACTCATAAAAAGCATTATAAATCTTCACTTACCTTTGCTGATCTTCGTCGGAATGCACTCCCAGGACTCCCACTTCCACAAGAAATTATAGTTTTGTTCGGTAATGTCCATCATTTATGTCCAAATAGTTATTTTTGTTAGCGTGTTTGGTAAACAAATCCAACGTCAGGAAGCGCGATCACTATAAGCTGACGAAATGTCCAAATGTCCATGTTCCGTAACAGTCAGTAGAAACATGTCAAACGATGTATTGAATCAATCTTTAGAATGTTTTTAACATAACTCTTGAATAACGTTCCAACCGGAGAATTACATTGACTTCAGATGAGCGATGGAACAGAGCTCCCTCTCATGTGAACGCGCATGGTTAGAGCATGGTCAGGTCATGGCAGACCTGACTAATTCCCCTCTCATTCGGCCCCCCTTCACAGTAGAGGCATCAGACCAGGTTCTACAGACTGTTGACATCTAGTGGAAGCCGTAGGAAGTGCAAACTCATCCATATCTCGCTGTGAATTCAATAGGATCTTGGTTGAAAATCGACCAGCCTCAGAATTCCCACTTCCTGTTTGGATTTTTTCTCAGGTTTTTGCCTGCCATATGAGTTATGTTATACTCACAGACATCATTCAAACAGTTTTAGAAACTTCCGAGTGTTTTCTATCCAATGTGACTAATAATATGCATATATTAGCAACTGGGACTGAGGAGCAGGCAGTTTACTATGGGCATCTCTGTGCCCCTTTCATCCAAGCTACTCAATACTGCCCCTGCAGCCATAAGTTGAATAAATACAGGAATACTGACCTCAGAGTCTCCAGTTTACAGTGAGGATTTCCCAGTCCAGAAGAGAGTAATTTCACTCCTGAATCCTGAAGGTCATTGTCACACAGGTCCAGCTCTCTCAGGTGTGAAGAGTTTGAGCTGAGAGCTGATACCAGCATTGCACAGCATGTCTTTGTTAATCTGCATTGTTTTAGTCTACGTAAATAAAAAAGATCATAAACATTTGAACATTTTAACTTTTTATTCATAAAACCAATAAACTATAATCCCAAATAATGTTTCCTAAAAACCAACACAATGTCAAAAAGTATGTACACCAGTTGAGGCTGCTGAGGGGAAGACGGCTCATTTTATTTGCTGAAATTAAGTGAATGGAATTGTATCAAACACATGGTTTTCCATTCCATTCACTCCATTCCAGCAAATGCACTCAATTCAATCCATTATTATGAGCAGTCCTCTCCTCAGCAGCCTCCACTGGTGTACAAAAACTAACTGCACTGGCCTCAAAGTATACAGTTTACAGTGGGAATTTCAAACGGATTGGTAATAGATTTCACAAAATGTGTGCACACAAATTCATTTGACTGACCTCAGTGTCTCCAGATTCCCCAGTATACCAGAAAGCAGATTCACTCCTGAATCCTTCAGGTCATTGTCACTCAGATTAACCTCTCTCAGGTGTGAGGGGTTTGAACTCAGAGCTGAGGCCAGAGAAGCACAGCCTTCCTCTGTGATCCAACAGCCTGACAGCCTGCAGAGAATGTATCATGATTTCACAAACAAACTACAAAAACATATTTTGGGTTTAATTAAAATATCAGTGTGAACACACAAATATTATTCACCTCATTGTCTCCAGTCTACAATGTGGATCCTTCAGACCAACAGTGAGTAGTTTCACTCCGGAGTCTCCTAGACAATTGTAGCTCAGATCCAGCTCTCTCAAGTGTGACGGTTTTGACCTCAGAGCTGAGACCAAAGAAGCATAGCCTTCCTCTGTGACTCCACAGCCTGACAACCTGCAGAAATATTGTTGTGGTTTCACAAACAAACTGGAGAAATATATTTTTGGTTTGATTATAATGCAAGTTGGCCAATGAAATACTATACATTTGGTCTGGGCTATAGTCATATGAGTACGTACAGAGCTTTTCTGCAGCACCTCACAGCTGGGAGCAGTCTCCTACGTCCCTCTTGTGACGTGGTGTACGTCTTCAGTTTAAACTCATCGAGAACGTCCTCTGACATTTGCAGTATGTAGACCAGCGCTGAACAGTGTGCAAGTGAGAGGTTTTGGGATCTCTTCTCTGACCTCAAGAACTCTTGGATTTCATCCTGTACTGAATGGTCTTTCATCTCTATCAAACAGTGGAAAAGATTGATGCACCTTTCAGGGGAGATGTTCTTCTTCTGCATCACCTTAAGGGATTGGATGGTTTTCTGGACGCTCTCTGGACTGCTCTCTGTCTGTCTTACCAGACCTCGTAGGAGTTTCTGATTTGATTCCAGAGAGAGGCCATGAAGGAAGCGGACAAAAAGATCCAGGTGTCCATTCTTGCTCTCCAAGGCTTTATTAACAGCACTCTTCAGAAGCTCTTCCAAGGATTGCTCATTAGAAACAACTCCAGTCCAGAAGGACTTCAGTGCATTCATGTTATTGGTTGTGTAACAATGATATACATAGACAGCAGAGAAAAACTCCTGAATGCTCAGATGGACAAAGCAGTACACCATTCTCTGAGACAACACAGACTCTTCTTTAAAGATTTCTGTGCACACTCCTGAGTACACTGAGGCCTCTTTGACATCAATACCACACTCTTTAAGGTCTTCTTCATAGAACATGAGATTGCCCTTCTCCAGATGTTCAAATGCCAGTTTCCCCAGCTTCAGAAGAACTTCCTTGTCCGACTCCATGAGCTCCTCTTGATCCATCTCATCACTTCCATGATACTTCTGGTTCTTCAGATTGGTCTGAATGAGAAGGAAGTGTATGAACATCTCAGTCAGTGTCTTTGGCATCTCTTTTCTCTTGTCTGTACTTAACATGTACTCAAGGACTATTGCAGAAATCCAGCAGAAGACTGGCATGTGGCACATGATGTAGAGGCTCCTTGATGTCTTTATGTGTGAGATGATTCTGCTGGCCAGGTTCTCATCACTGAATCTCTTCCTGAAGTACTCCTCCTTCTGTGGGTCCTTGAACCCTCGTACCTCTGTCACCTGGTCAACATACTCAGGGGGGATCTGATGGGTTGCTGCTGGTCTTGAAGTTATCCAGAGAAGAGCAGAGGGAAGCAGATTCCCTTTGATGAGGTTTGCCAGCAGCACATCTACAGACGATGTCTGTGTTACATCAGACACCATTTCATTGTGCTGGAAAAACAATGGAAGTCTGCTTTCATCCAGACCATCAAAGATGAACATAGCTTTACATCCAGCAAGTTTCTTCACATCATCTATGTCTAGATCTGTGTGGAAGCTGTTTAGAAGTCTGAGTATACTGTACTGTTCATCTTTAATCAAGTTTATCTCCCGGAAAGGAAGCACAAATATGATATCCACATCTTGGTTTGCCTTCCCTTCAGCCCAGTCTAGGATGAACTTCTGCACAGAGACAGTTTTTCCAATGCCAGCGATGCCCATCGTCAGCACAGTTCTGATGGGTCTGCCTTGGCCAGGTAAGGGTTTGAAGATGTCATTGCAGTGGATTGCTGTGTCCTGTGAGGTTGGCATTCTGGATGTTGTCTCTAGCTGCCACACCTCATGTTCATTGTTAACCTCTTCACTCTCTCCTTCTGTGATGTAGAGCTCTGTGTAAATTCTGTTCAGGGGAGTTTGAATCCCTGCTTTTACGATGCCTTCTATCACACATCCATACCTCCCTTTCAGATTGGTTTTATGAATCTTTAAAGCTCTCTGCAGGCTGTCATCCACTACAAGGGAAGAATGAAAAGGATGTGTATCAAATAAATACATTCACGTTATTGTTATTTTCTGTACAGTGGCAAGAAAAAGTATGTGAACCCTTTGGAATTACCTGGATTTCTGCATAAATTTTACATAAAATTTGATCTGATCTTCATCTAAGTCATAACAATAGGCTTAAAGAGTGTGCTTAAACTAATAACACACAAATTATTGTATTTTTCTTGTCTATATTGAATACATCATTTAAACATTCACAGTGTAGGTTGGGAAAAGTATGTGAACTCCTAGGCTAATGACTTCTCCAAAAGCTAATTGGAGTCAGGAGTCAAATAACCTGGAGTCTAATCAATGAGACGAGATTGGAGATTTTGGTTACAGCTGCCCTGCCCCATAAAAACACTCAAAAAATATGAGTTTGCTATTCACAAGAAGCATTGCCTGATGTGAACCATGCTTCGAACAAAAAATATCTCAGAAGACCTAAGTTTAAGAATTGTTGACATGCATAAGGCTGGAAAGGGTAACAAAAGTACCTCTAAAAGTCAATCCATGGTAAGACAAAGACCAACATCAAAACCTCATCCCAACTGTAAAGTATGGTGGAGGGAGCATCATGGTTTGGGGCTGCTTTGCTGCCTCCGGCCTGGACAGCTTGCTATCATCGACAGGAAAATTAATTCCCAAGACATTTTGCAGGAGAATGTAAGGCTATCTGTCCGCCAATTGAAGCTCAACAGAAGTTAGGCGATGCAACAGGACAACAACCGAAAATAGTAAATCAACAACAGAATGGCTTGAACAGAAGAAAATGCGCCTTCTGGAGTGGCCCAGTCAGTCCTGACCTCAACCCGATTGAGATGCTGTGGCATGACCTCAAGAGAGCGGTTCACACCAGACATCTCAAGAATATTGTGGAACTGAAACAGTTTTGTAAAGAGGAATTGGTCCAAAATTCCTCCTGACCGTTGTGCAGGTCTGATCCGCAACTACAGAAAATGTTTGGTTGAGTTTATTGCTGCCAAAGGTGGGTCTACCTGTTATTATTAAATCCAAGGGTTCAAATATTTTTTTCAAACTGCACTGTGAATGTAATTGTCTGAACACGGTGTGTTCAGTAAGACAAGGAAAATTATAATTGTTTGTGTGTTATTAGTTGAAGCGTTTGTCTATTGTTGTGACTTAGATGAAGAGAAGATTTTTTTAAATCTATCAATTTATGCAGAAATCCAGGAAATTCTAAAGGGTTCACATACAATACTTTTTCTTCCCACTGTATTTTCTTAACACATGCTAACTAAATGAAAAGCTCCAACTAAAAATGTGATATACAGAAAACATAAGCATGGTTTGAACAATGAAACAAATTGTCTTACTCTTTTCAGAGCCTCTTGCATCACTGGGTTCATTTAGTTGCTGTAGTACTGGACATGTTCTGGATCTCTTTCTACACTGAGGACAGCCATAGTCTCCAGAAGAACCAGTCTGCTCCTGGTATCTGGTGATGCACTGTCTGCAGAACCTGTGTCCACAGTTGATAGAGAATTGATCCCTTGACCCCCTCACACACTGCACACCATGATTACAGATAGTCCTGAATGAATCGTGAATAATGATGAGTGAGAATGTTACCGACGCACAAATATCATAACCCCAAGACATGCTAACCTCTCACCATTTAAAAAAAATATATTTTTTTAAAGAAAATTAGGGGGTAGATCAGCTTTAATATTGCAGATAGATTGTGGCTTCCATCAATGTAATTGTCTGCATAATTTCCAATTTCTAAATATTGTGCATTTAAGATAAACATTTTTGCTAAGATTATTATTATATTATTGATCGATTGACTTTTCAAATCACCCAGTTGTGCTATTTGCAGAGTTAGCTCCAGGTAAATGTTGCAATACTTGAGCCATTCCGGAACCTGTGACCAAAAACAAGCTACATGTGGACAATACCAAGACATGCTAACCTCTCACCATTACAATAACAGGAGAGGTTAGCATTTTTGGAGTGTATGATATTTATGCCTCTGTAACCTTTCAAGCAACGATGTTGAAGTAATAGGCTGTTTTAAAACTCTGTCCTAGCCTACCTCTTTCAGGTAACACATTCAATGAAGTAATAGCCTTATAATTAGCTAACAAATGATGGGTATTGCATAAGCTTCTAACTTATAGCCTCTGTCTCTTGCGCAATACGCACCTGCGCTCCGCTGGCCTCTCTCCTTAAAAAAACACCCCTTTGCTCTTGCTGTCACAGAAAAAGCTAGACTAGAATAGCTTGCTGGACATTTTTTAAAGCATTTCTTATACTAATAGGCTATTCGAAGAGGGATGCAAGCTCTTGTTTGCTGAATGTTAAATACAGCAGCCAAGAGAACTCATGGGGAGTTTGAAAGAAGAGAATGTGCGATGGCGGTAGGCTATAGCAGTTATTTATTCAGACCCATAACCACTCATTCTCCCGAAGAGAATAGCCTGATTTTGAAGGAGAGAGGAAATCTCCTCTCTCAAGCCAGGTACTAGGACCATTGACGTAATGATGCCACGAAAGGAAGAGGACGCTTAGCAAACTGCCGACCGTACCCCTTTGTCATTGTCCTTATCACTCATGGTGAAACTACGCATGCCCGCCACTGGACGGAGCCTGCTGCCAGTCTCCCATACATTATCTCCTGCAGTGGATGGGAATGGAATGGGATAATTAGTATTTTTTTGTCATGCTTGTTTTCATATCCACGCCTCGACAACCGTGTGTCTGAATGTGGGGAAGGAACTGTTTTTATTATACTCACACCTGGACGATACCAGACTCTCGATACCCCTGAACTCAAAGGAACCTTGGGTAGAAACAACGTTTTTTTGTGGGACCGCTATTCTGATACACGGCCCATACTGGCTTCGGGGACTTTGACAACCAGTGACTTGCCCCCATTGACCGAGCCACTTGGGAGCACTGTTGACACAGTAAAATGCTTGGGGAGCAGGGCCCCGAAAACACGGCACCTTTCCCGGTCTCTAGCTAGGGTTGTGAGGTCTGCCTCTTTCCCCGCATCGCGGAAGAATCTTCTTTGAACCCGCTCTCCTTCAACGCAACATATGTCTGTGACAAGACGTCCACCTCTGCCCAGAAGCAACTAGACGGTCAAAAACTGACCTAGAAGCCGTCCCCTTACCTAGGGCAACCCACCTCTGGCCCTGTTCTTCACGCCTCGGGAACATCAGAGTCGCCCCCATGAAGGATTTTCATGGGATAAGGACCTGCTCTGTTTTTGTTTCTCCTCAAAACAGGCCTGTAAGGACTCCATAGCCGAGCCAAACAACTTTGTTGGCAAAACTGGCTCATCCAAATATATCCGTCTGTACCTCTCAGGAATCCAGGACCATGTCAACCAGAGACACCACAGTCACCCCATATCCATCCCCACAGCCAGGATAGTACAGCTGGACAGACCTAGTACAAAATCAAGCGTAGAACGGATTTTGATGAGAATCTCTGAAACCAAATTCCCCGCCTTCACGGTCTTATTCAGCTCCTGTAGCAAATCGATATTATACATCTGCAGCATTGTGACCACATTCAATGATCGGGCTGCCACACCCTCAGCCTGGTAACACTTTGTCCAGCTGATCTGCCGAGAAACGACACTGTTTATTTGGAAGCACCATACTAGGATTAGCCCCCTTGTTAGCCTCTGGAGCTAAGTAACTCGCCAGCGTTCCATCCATCGGCGGTGTGCAAACAAGCCCCACCTCCTCCATATACTCTACAGCCTGGCTGAATGAGGGATAAGCGACGCATCACCACTGCAGGGACCGGAAGTAAATACCTTCCCAAAAATGCTGGAGGAACTCTGCTGCCAGGGAGAAGACAGCCAATCCACACCCAGGTGATCTGCCGCCCTATGACCCAGCTCCATCAAAGGCGTATTAACCACCAATGGTTCACTCTCCCTCGGACTGATGTGATACGATTCACACTCTTAAAATCTTCCAGAACAAACCAGGGATATCCAGACTCTGAACACTGTCAGAGAAACCGGACATACAGTATATAGGGAAGGTAATCAGGCAGGTGATTGAGTCCGATGAGGCGCTGATGTGCTTAACAATGGTGACAGGTGTGTGTAATAATGAGCAGCCTGACAACCTCGAGTGCCGGAGAGGGAGTATACGTGACATTAGCGTGTTTCCACCTCAAGCAAACGGGATAGAATCTTTCATTTTCATTGTGAAACCACATGCCCTAGTGTACGGTCAGAGGTTCAAACTTGGCTGGTTAGCCTTTCTGAACGTACTCTTACCACTGTCTATCTTAGTCAAGCAAGGAAGCACTGGCTACACAAGTAGAACAGAAAGTAGTGGGTTTTTAGCCAACACAAATCTTACCCACGCAAGGAAGCATTAGCTACACAAAAGCAGAGCAGAAAGTAGTTCACTTTTAGCTGACACAAAAACCGACCCAAAACTTGCAACATCTAGGGGGTGAGTACTCTCTCCCCACTCACAGACACCTAAGTCAGAGACAAATCTCATAGTCTTCGTGTGCTTGAAAAGTTTGTAGATTGGGTGACGTTCTTCCTTCAGGCGAGCTGAAGAGCGAAGAATTTAGGAAATGAATGCGAGCCCCGGTATTATAGCCAGGAAGGCAAGGCTTCCGAGGGCGGGGCCCGCATTCATTGACTTGTTGGGCGTGATTTCAGTTTTCAGGTGAATACGATTGGTTGTTGACTCCCGTAGTATGTTACATCGAGTGGCCGACTGAAAGGATAACCAAACTTAGCAATGTTGTAGTATTTACCATACTGTGAGTTGAAAGTACTGTCTCATTCCAACAAACCTTTGGTCAAAGGGTGTTGATCCTCTTTTGAAAGATGCTGGATGATCCATAGACCAATCACTCTTCATGGACAGGCAGCTGGGTACTGGAGACCCTGCTCTCTTGTTCTGGTTGGAGCCTCTGGAATTATTAGCAAGTTTACACAATAAAATGCCAGTTATCAAAGCTTTTATCAATGACAGCAAACATTTATTAATGCTGATACATAATGGGAAACAACAAACATCTATGAAATAATATGACATCATCCTTTATAGCATAATAATCATCCCCAACATCATCATCATCCTTTGACTATATCATCCCACCTTGGATTGATTACCTTGCTGTCTGAAGCCTCTGGAATTATTAAGTATATTTCCACTATGCGTTTGTGGTTATTAAATCCTATAGTATTCCATACAGAAATGATAGGTAGATATTTAATACTATGACAAAAAAACATTGTGGAATTCCTCCTTTTACAAGTGATATCATGTATAGCAGTAACCTTACTTTGAGTCCAAGGGCATTGGTCCACTGATAAAATTCGGAGGATTGTCCATAGAGCGATCACTCTTCATAGACAAACAGCTAGGTACTGGAGACTCTGATCTCTGGGTGTGGGGGCTGGCAGTGCCCCCCTCCTCTCTTTCCCAAGAGACACTCATTTAAGGGGTATCTTGCTACTTCCAGGATTAAAGTTCTATAGTCGCACACACATGCACCGGCATACACACACGCACACACACCCAAACACACCACTTGGATGACACACACTTCCTTGATCAAACGTATACTTACTAGTGTCTAATAGGCTTCATAAAGATTTGCAACACTACACAGAATGGCACATGATAAGTCGATCAAACACCCATCAAATGATAAAAGAAGTTGTCCCATAATTCGGGATTAACTTTTTCTGCTCAGTCATTTAGATTATTGTTCTAAAATACTTACTTTACTTTCTTTAGAGTTTACAGGCTATCCTGTTCTGTCATCTCAAAATGGATCCTGGACATGAACAAATTTACTTTCTGTTTCAACTACGCTTTCTCCACACCATAAGGATTAATCATTAACAACTGTGGTTAGACAGACAGAAACAAGGACATCAAATTCTCCCATTATTTCCGGGTCTTTTTACACACATTGTATGGTAATGTCACAGGTGGGCTCTGGACCCAGGTCTCCCATGGGAGAAACCAACGTCTTAACGAATAGCTGAATAGGAAATTCTCCCTTGGCTCGAGGTTGACAAGGATTTTGAGGTCGCAAACAGGGCTACCTCATCCCGAGACCATGAGCCAAATCATGTCTGCTACAGTAACACTTTACTTGGCATATTGTAGTTATTCATTCATACAGTATGTTGTTATAATGCGTTCACACACAAGCAGGATTGTTGTGTCAACAATTTGACAAGTAAATATTCGACAGACAACAATATTTACAAACACCAAGGAAAAGCAATAACAACAAGGTCTATGATTTATGAATAAAATGTTTTTAGAACAGAGTGTGGTGATTCATTCTAGTAATGAATAACTAGTTTACAAGGTCTGTCAACTTCAGTAGTGTATCCACGTTATGCAGCCTGAAAAAAAAGGTGCAACTTCCAGCACATTGACACACGTGGACGGGGCTAGATAAGGTAAATATCATGAAAATGTAGATAATAATCATGTGTTTACTCATGACTAAATAGTGAGTATTGATTCTTGCTACGGTGTACACTGCTGAACATGACTAGAATTATAGTGAAACATAATGTTGATTTGACACAAGAACCACCTATCACAGGGAAACTGAGGAGGAGCAATCCCAAAACCTAAAACCTGGATAGATCTATTGAGTGAATGTGGTGTGGAATGTGTGCAAGTCGGGAACACACTGTAGAAGGACAGAGTGCTGGCCGGCTAATCCAGATGCACTCCTACTTTGTGGCAGCCGGAGGAGAGGACAGGTACTGTATGTCAGTTCTCTTATTTCTGTGCCAGGCAGAGTAACTGTCATCCTCACAGTACAGACACTTCAAGACTTGTCATTGTGTCCAAGTTCACAGATATTAAGCCCTCCTCTCGTGCTGATTCCTTTATATCCCACTCCTATCAATCCCTCACCCACTCAGTTCTGCCTCCCAGTAACAATGCCCAGACACACCCTCTCTACACAGAACCTGTACATAACCTCAAATCTCTCTTTGTGTGATGAGGATACGGCTGCTCCTCTCTCCTAAGTGTCACCTTTCTGTTCGCCTCAGAGAGAGGCCTGGGTGCTGTGTTTGAGTCCAGTGTGAGCTCACAGGCATCTAATTGGGGAGACCAGTACATAGTATATTATAAATCATCATTATTCACATCAGAATGTTACTTCACTTTTCACTTATTCATACATTTAATGTAGATGTTTCTAGGTACAGCCTAGGGAGTGATTTTCACCTATATTTGCTATGCCGGATAAAAAACAATATAAAGAGGACAATGAAGAATAAACTAGTAAGTCCTTATATCCACAGAGGCAAAAAGATCATACCCACAAAACATGCTCACCATTACCAATAACAGGGGAGGTAAAAAGAAAAACATGTTGGGGGGGGGGTATTTATACATCTGTAACTTTCTCACTCATCATTGCTCATGATTCATTCATGATTATCCGTAATCATGGTAGCTTCAACATTTATGTAGAAGTGTTCAGAAACAGTCTATTCTTCTTTACAAAAGTGACTCCAAAATCATTTCTATTGGACACAACATATTCTGAAACCAGTGCTTGACTTGAGCCAGAGCTGTCTAGAGCGCTATACAAGCACTTCACATTTTGGGGAATTGGGTACTGGCTCCTCTATAAAAACAAAGTCAAAGAAAGTACAGTATTGTCACGCCCTGACCGTAGATTGCTTTGTATGTTTCTATTTTTTGTTGGGTCAGGGTGTGATGTGGGTGGGCATTCTATGTTTGTATGTCTAGGTTTTGTATTTCTATGTTTTGGCCTGGTATGGTTCCCAATCAGAGGCAGCTGTCTATCGTTGTCTCTGATTGAGAACCATACTTAGGTAGCCTGTTTTCCCACTGTTAGTTGTGAGTGGTTATTTTCTGTTTAGTGTTTGTATCACCTGTCAGAACTGTTTCGGTTATTCCTTTTGTTATTTTGTATTTAGTGTTCAGTTTGGAATAAATAATATGAACACGTATCACTTGGTCCTCACCTTCTTCATCTGAATGCTGTTACAAGTATGAAGATAGGCAGAAACTGCCTCTCCAATAGAAATCCTCGATCACACTTGTATGCGATTGTCATGGCGACGTTGGCTGACAAATATCATGCGTAGAATCACGTCATTGGGCCTAATGTTGGTCTCGCACCGAACTGCGCATGTGACCGTCAAATCAAAGGCACTCCTTCGATATAAAGTAGTTTTTCACAATAATTAAAATGTGTCAGTTTGTCACTTCAAAGAGGTTGGAGTAATAACATGTTGAACTACTTAAGACAATCGCTCGAATCTAGGTTGTGCCTTTAGATTTCGAGAAAATTAACAACTAAGGAAGAATTTTTCACTTCTCACGTTCCGGGAAGTCTCCCGATGTTGCACCCCCACCCGGCACAGCCAGAAGAGGACTGGCCATCCCTCATAGCCTGTTTTTTTTTTTTTTTTTTTTCCTAGATTCTGGCCTTTCTAGGGAGTTTTTCCTAGCCACCATGGTTCTACACCTGCATTGCTTGCTTTGGGGTTTTAGGCTGGGTTTCTGTACAGCACTTTGTGACATCAGCTGATGTAAGAAGGGCTTTATAAACACATTTGATTGATTGATTGCACCTCTGGTTTTAGAAACTGTGACAAAGTAGCCTATTCCCGGCCCAGATTCACACACCGAGGAAAATGTGACATGGGTCCAGATTCACAAACCTAGGCAAAAAATATGGAGCAAAATAGCTGCCAAAGCTTGAACAAACGTATCATTAGGATCGTAAGAAAATCCATACGTTAACTGTTAGGATCATAAGAAAAGCCATGCATGAAACATGAAACGTAAACGTTAAATTAGATCTGTAAACGTACAAACACTATTTTACAACTATGAATGAACATTTACACGTTCAATATTTACTTTACGTCTCCCTTGGTTACAGATCTTTTTTATACGTACAAACTTTTGTCAATAATGTGGCATCTGCAAAGGACATGAACTGAATGTACCTAGTCGAAGTTAGCTAGTCAATTAAACAACTCTAGCCCAGACGTAAGAATTGCTTTGCAGCTTCCGGTTTCATTTCCAAAATAGAAGTCTAGAACTTGTTTTAGAACTGCCTTTGATGACAACGTTATACCAGTAGATGGCGTAGTATAGGCTATAGGCAAATGACTTGTGTGAGAATGATAAAGACACAAGAGCCTTTTAAAATAACTGCCTGAGCTGCAAAATAGAAAGTGAATATGATTCAGGCCTATTGTGCTATCTAAACATGCCATGCTGTTGTGTGCTATTTAATGGCCATATAATTGCTTATTTTATTTTTATAGCCGCGTGGGGCTACTGTGGTGATCATGTAACGTAATGAATCACACTTTTTCCAGTGTTTGGGAGCACAGACTGTAGGCCTTATATTAGGCATTTTGACTGTTGTATTAGTGAATTCCACTCTGTATGGAGGCTTGTTATAGCCATTTGCGTTGCACAATCCCATCAGAGGCTATATCCATATCAATAAACGAGACAAATCAAAATATTGAAGTCTTGGCTATAACCTGTCCTGAGCGAAATAGCCAAGGGGTCCCAAATGGTCAAGCCCATATGTAGCCTATTCTTATTGCCAGATCTGTTTTCCCTATCAGCCACTGCACGTGCATAAATATTTTGTTTACAATTTATTTAGAGGCTATATTTAGAGGCCTGTGAACTAGGGTCTCTTTTTATTGGGAGTCCTATAAAAAAAACAGGGATCTGACCCATCAAAGGCCACACAAACTTTACGGTGATCTCGATTCAGATGCCTAATCACTCCTCTTCACTGTGAGCAGGCCTCATCTGGAGGTGAGCTGCCACAGTGTCTTGTTGAGCAGCTAGTTTAACATGTAAAACCAAGATGTGCCATGGAGAACCCTAGAGGGTGATGAGATTTCAGGGTAGAGGTGAAGATGTCTACTTGTATTCAACTGAACTGCTGCACAAGCAGCATTGTGTCCCCTCTCCCAGGAGAGGCTTCGACACACAGTTTACTGCTACCTCACTTATTTCACCAGCAAGGTGTATGGCTCATAAGATTGAGATTGTCACGCTTAAAGCACACCCATACTTGCGAGGCGACTGCAGTGATCCTGATCTTTCTGCATATATCCCACTTGATCAAGAGGTAAAGTAAATTTGTTTAAATAAAAGTAAAAGTAAAGTTGCTGCTTGCATGCCCATGAGCTGAAGGAACAGACTGAATGCCAGTGATAATCTATGTGGAAACAGAGAGGGACAATCAGAATATCCTTTATACCGATACCTATTGGTAACTGGGGCTTTTATCCAGCAGGACACCAAGGTCATGCCAATTAAGTTTTGTTGTGTGAGGGAATTGATGTAGTTAATATGGTGATGTGGGTTCATGATATACTGTACAGTATTATACATAAAAGGACTGAAAAGACTGAATGTAAAGAAACGGGTGACATAACCGAAAGACTGAAGAAAGACACTGAATGCAAAAATAAATATTAAAATCATTGTGGTAGGAACTGGAAGACAAACCTTTCAATACATAATGCCAATATTACCAATAATGTTTTGGTTAGAACATTTGTGATTAACTATTTAAGTGTTACTTACTTATTTAGCCTTCAATGTTTAGTTGCCAATTAGTTACATTATACAAGCATTTCAAATGTATATTGTGTTGCATGAGAACACACCTGTTACTGCAAGCCATGGACAAAGGCACAGCAACTTGGAGTGTGAATGTGAGGGCTCCGGTGAGTTGAGTAGGGTATTATTAGCTAACCACCAATTTAACAAAACATTTTGGGCAGTCTGTTACTCTGTAGATTATTTGTGCTTGATTTGGACTAGTGAGTCTGTAAACTCTAACGTTAGCTAGCTCTTAACTAGCTAGCTGTCACGCCCTGACCACAGAGAGCCCTCGGGGTTCTCTATGGTGTTTTAGGTCAGGGCGTGACTAGGGGGGTTTTCTAGTATTTGTATTTCTATGTTTGTTTTTGTGTATGGTTCCCAATTAGAGGCAGCTGATTATCGCTGTCTCTAATTGGGGATCATACTTAAGTTGTAATTTTTTCCCACCTGCTTTGTGGGATATTGTTTTGTGTGTGCATGTTACACCACGGCTTTCACGTTCGTTGTTTGTTATTTTTGTAGTTTCACTTTGTATTAAAATATGTGGAACTCAACTCACGCTGCGCCTTGGTCCGTCCTTATCGACGAGCGTGACACTAGCTAACGTTAGCAAGCTAGCTAACTCTAGCTAACGGTTAACATTAGCTGGGTAATTCTTGGGCTGCAGTAATATTTTTAAAAAATGAACTTATTTTTTGTAATAGAATAAATGCATTTTCTGAACACCCCACAACGTTAAGTACATATTAAACCTTAAAGAAAATATATTTTCCCACCTCAGGCATTAAAGCCCTTTTATTATTGTCCATATTTGTCTGATATGGACACCATTTATCTTCAACCCCGTCACAGACAATATGGAAGTTGTCTTCAACACCGTCACTGTAACGGCATTCCTCCTCCTCTTCATACGAAGAGGAGGAGTAGTGATTTGACCAAAGTGCAGCGGGTTGTGAATACATAATGATTTATTAAATCAAACGATGAAACACGAAAACAAACACTTGGAAGGATTTTACAAAATAACAAAACGGAGTAGACAGACCTGGACATGGAACTTACATAAAATACACGCAGAACTCACGAACAGGAACAGACTACATAAACCGAGACAGTCCCGTGTGGCGCGACAAACACTGACACGGACGACAATCACCCACAAACAAACAGTGAGAACAACCTACCTTAATATGACTCTCAATCAGAGGAAACGTCAAACACCTGCCTCTAATTGAGAGCCATACCAGGCAACCCCAAAACCAACATAGAAACAGAAAACATAGACTGCCCACCCAAAACTCACGCCCTGACCAATAAACACATACCAAACAACAGAAAACAGGTCAGGAACGTGACAGTCACAGACAATATGGAAGTTGTCTGAATATGATTGAGACTAGGGTGGCAGGGTTGAATACTGTAACAGGGTTGAAGAGACACATCGGTTTCCATGTAAAACTAGTTTAGTTTACTATCAAAATCCATCCAAGATTTACCCCAAAACATTGCATTTCATTGTATTCAACCATGTAATAAGGACATTAGATATATTTAGAATAATCTGGGTTTTATTAACCAAACTGCAGTAAATATCGAAACAAATAATAACACATCAGGGATTAGGGTAATTTAATAACATTCCACAGTTTTCATCAAAAAAGCTCAATCTGTCATCAAACTTTAGGCAAATTTTCCAAGGGCATTTAGAATGGTAGAACAGCTGTAACTACAGCACTAGTGTCAGCATGACTATCCTTCTTCTCAGGAGTACCATATTCATTAATTTATGGTTTTCTTCCTGAGAGTCTGGCCCACACATCTCTCTCAACCTCTATTTGGCGGGATGTCACACGCTGTGGAATCATCTCAAGGACTTCGTCAAACTGATACCAGTGGATGTCGTCTCAAGAAGGCCAGAAAAATCTGTTTGGTCCTACACGATGCATACATTTCACTTGTACACTCATTTTTATCTGTGCCGTGGATGATTCCTGGATAAAGGTCATCATCATATTCCACTACACACCACTGCCCAAGAAGACCTGGATTTCCCCACTGGATTTCGTCCACAGGTTGTGGAATTTCCTCATTGGCTGGCTTTTCTGGAGCAGCCAGGACCTTCTGCCTGAAACTGAAGTGCTGTGTGTTAAAGCATGTACAGTTTAGGTCCTTCTTTGTTGAACAAAGGCAGCTGACATCACGAGAGATCAGCTCAACAGGAGCAAGGGTGATGACCTGACCTGGACTTTGTGGAGGAACACCGTGCAGGACGTTTGGCATTTGCCAGAGAACACCAAGATTGGCAAATTCGCCACTGGCGCCCTGTGCTCTTCACAGATGAAAGCAGGTTCACACTGAGCACATGAGCACATGTGACAGACGTGACAGAGTCTGGAGACGCCGTGGAGAACGTTCTGCTGCATGCAACATCCTCCAGCATGACCGGTTTGGCGGTGGGTCAGTCATGGTGTGGGGTGGCATTTCTTTGTGGGGCCGCACAGCCCTCCATGTGCTCGCCAGAGGTAGCCTGACTGCCATTAGGTACCGAGATGAGATCCTCAGACCCCTTTTGAGACCATATGCTGATACATGCACATTTGTGGCCTGCTGGAGGTCATTTTGCAGGGCTCTGGCAGTGCTCCTCCTTGCACAAAGGCGGAGGTAGCGGTACTGCTGCTGGGTTGTTGCCCTCCTACGGCCTCCTGCACGTCTCCTGATGTACTGGCCTGTCTCCTGGTATTGCCTCCATGCTCTGGACACTACGCTGACAGACACAGCAAACCTTCTTGCCACAGCTCGCATTGATGTGCCATCCTGGATGAGCTGCACTACCTGAGCCACTTGTGTGGGTTGTAGACTCCGTCTCATGTTACCACTAGAGTGAAAGCACCGCCAGCATTCAAAAGTGACCAAAACATCAGCCAGGAAGCATAGGAACTGAGAAGTGGTCTGTGGTCACCACCTGCAGAACCACTCCTTTATTGGGGGTGTCTTGCTAATTGCCTATAATTTCCACCTTTTGTCTATTCCATTTGCACAACAGCATGTGAAATTTATTGTCAATCAGTGTTGCTTCCTAAGTGGACAGTTTGATTTCACAGAAGTGTGATTGACTTGGAGTTACATTGTGTTGTTTAAGTGTTCCCTTTATTTTTTTGAGCAGTGTATAAAGTGGCTAGTGATAAATTGATTACATCAATTTTTCCATTATTAAAGTGGCAGGAGTTGAGTCAGTATGTTGGCAGCAACCACTCAATGTTAGTGGTGGCTGTTTAACAGTCTGATGGCCTTGAGATAGAAGCTGTTTTTCAGTCTCTCGGTCCCCGCTTTGATGCACCTATACTGACCTCGCCTTCTGGATGATAGCGGGGTGAACAGGCAGTGGCTCGGGTGGTTGATGTCCTTGATTATCTTTTTGGACTTCCTGTGACATCGGGGGGTGTAGGTGGCCTGGAGTGCAGGTAGTTTCCACCCGGTGATGCGTTGTGCAGACCTCACTACCCTCTGGAGAGCTTTACGGTTATGGGCGGAGCAGTTGCCGTACCAGGCGGTGATACAGCCCGACAGGATGCTCTCGATTGTGCATCTGTAAAAGTTTGTGAGTGTTTTTTGTGACAAGCCAAATTTCTTCAGCCTCCTGAGGTTGAAGAGGCGCTGCTGCGCCTTCTTCACCACGCTATCTGTGTGGGTGGACCATTACAGTTAGTCCGTGATGTGTACGCAGAGGAACTTAAAACTTTCCACCCTCTCCACTACTGTCCCGTCAATGTAGATAGGGGGCTGCTCCCTCTGCTGTTTCCTGAAGTCCACGATCACCTCTTCAAATGGGGGGACACTTGACCAAAACTGCTACAGACCTATATCTATCCTACCCTGCCTTTCTAAGGTCTTCGAAAGCCAAGTCAACAAACAGATTACCGACCATTTCGAATCCCACCATACCTTCTCCGCTATGCAATTTGGTTTCAGAGCTGTTCATGGGTGCACCTCAGCCACGCTCAAGGTCCTAAACGATATCCTAACCGCCATCGATAGGAAACAATACTGTGCAGCCGTATTCATTGACCTGGCCAAGGCTTTCGACTCTGTCAATAACCACATCCTCATCGGCAGACTCGATAGCCTTGGTTTCTCAAATGATTGCCTCGCCTGGTTCACCAACTACTTCTCTGATAGAGTTCAGTGTGTCAAATCGGAGGGCCTGTTGTCCGGGCCTCTGGCAGTCTCTATGGGGGTGCCACAAGGTTCAATTCTTGGACCGACTCTCTTCTCTGTATACATCAATGATGTTGCTCTTGCTGCTGGTGAGTGTCTGATCCACCTCTACGCAGACGACACCATCCTGTATACTTCTGGCTCTTCTTTGGACACTGTGTTAACAACCCTCCAGAAGAGCTTCAATGCCATACAACTCTCCTTCCGTGGCCTCCAATTGCTCTCAAATACAAGTAAAACTAAATGCATGCTCTTCAACCGATCGCTGCCTGCACCTGCCCGCCCATCCAACATCACTACTCTGGACAGTTCTGACTTAGAATATGTGGACAACTACAAATACCTAGGTGTCTGGTTAGACTGTAAACTCTCCTTCCAGACTCACATCAAACATCTCCAATCCAAAGTTAAATCTAGAATTGGCTTCCTATTTCGCAACAAAGCATCCGCCACTCATGCTGCCGAACATACCCTTGTAAAACTGATCATCCTACCGATCCTCTACTTCGGCGATGTCATTTACAAAATAGCCTCCAATAACCTACTCAACAAATTGGATGCAGTCTATCACAATGCCATCCGTTTTGTCACCAAAGCCCCATATACTACCCACCACTGTGACCTGTACGCTCTCGTTGGCTGGCCCTCGCTTCATACTCGTCGCCAAACCCACTGGCTCCAGGTCATCTACAAGACCCTGCTAGGTAAAGTCCCCCCTTATCTCAGCTCGCTGGTCACCATAGCAGCACCCACCTGTAGCACGCGCTCCAGCAGGTATATCTCTCTGGTCACCCCCAAAACCAATTCTTCCTTTGGCCGCCTCTCCTTCCAGTTCTCTGCTGCCAATGACTGGAACGAACTACAAATATTTCTGAAACTGGAAACACTTATCTCCCTCACTAGCTTTAAGCACCAGCTGTCAGAACAGCTCACAGATTACTGCACCTGTACATAGCCCATCTATAATTTAGCCCAAACAACTACCTCTCCCCCTACTGTATTTATTTATTTTGCTCCTTTGCACCCCATTATTTCTATCTCTACTTTGCACATTCTTCCACTGCAAATCTACCATTCCAGTGTTTTACTTGCTATATTGTATTTACTTCGTCACCATGGCCTTTTTTTTGTCTTTACCTCCCTTATGTCACCTCATTTGCCTCATTATGTTTGTTTTACTCCATGTGTAACTCTGTGTTGTTGTATGTGTCGAACTGCTTTGCTTTATCTTGGCCAGGTCGCAATTGTAAATGAGAACTTGTTCTCAACTTGCCTACCTGGTTAAATAAAGGTGAAATAAAAAATAAAAATCTCCTTTGTTTTGTTGACATTGAGTGTGAGGTTATTTTCCTGACACCACACTCCAAGGGCCCTCACCTCCTCCATGTAGGCCGTCTCGTCGTTGTTGGTAATCAAGCCTACCACTGTAGTGTCGTCTGCAAACTTGATGATTGAGCAGGAGGCGTGCATGGCCACGCAGTCGTGGGTGAACAGGGCTGAGAACGCACCCTTGTGGGGACCCAGTGTTGAGGATCAGCAGGGTGGAGATGTTGTTACACTCACCACCTAGGCGGCGGCCCGTCAGGAAGTCCAGGACCCAGTTGCACAGGGCGGGGTCGAGACCCAGGGTCTCGAGCTTAATGACGAGTTTGGAGGGTACTATGGTGTTAAATGCTGAGCTGTAATCGATGAACAGCATTCTTACATAGGTATTCCTCTTGTCCAGATGGGTTAGGGCAGTGTGATGGCAATTGCGTCGTCTGTGGACCTATTGGGGCGGTAAGCAAATTGGAGTGGGTCTCGAGTGTCAGGTAGGGTGGAGGTGATATGGTCCTTGACTAGTCTCTCAAAGCACTTCATGATGACGGAAGTGAGTGCTACAGGGCGGTAGTCATTTAGCTCAGTTACCTTAGCTTTCTTGGGAACAGGAACAATGGTGGCCCTTTTGAAGCATGTGGCAACAGCAGACTGGGATAAGGATTTATTGAATATGTCTGTAAACACACCAGCCAGCTGGTCTGCGCATGCTCTGAGGCCGCGGCCGGGGATGCCTTCTTGGCCTGCAGCCTTGCGAGGGTTAACACGTTTAAACGTTTTACTCACATTGGCTACAGTGAAGGAGAGCCCGCAGGTTTTGGTAGCAGGCCGTGTCAGTGATATGACCCAGATGCAGACACAGGAGGCGGATAGTATGAGTCTCAGAGTTTATTATAGTACAAGAGGCAGGCAAAAGGTAAGTCAAGGCCGGCAAATGGTCGTAATCCAAATCAGAGTCAGGCAGGTACAGGACGGCAGGCAATCGGTAGGTCAAGGCAGGCAAAGAGTCGTAATCTAAATCAGAGTCAGGCAGCTACAGGAGACAAAGGGCTGTGAGACAGAGGTTTAATCCTAGACACATGAAAGGTGGGATGTATACGCAGGGTGCGGGGCAACAGAAGACGAACAGCACAGGGGCTAAGAATCTTAGAGATGGGAAAAGGGCCGATTAAACGGGGGGAAAGTTTACTGGACTCCACCCGTAGGGGCAGATCTTGAGTGGACAGCCATACCCTCTACCCCAGACGATAGCAAGTAGCAGGGGCCGATATCCCATGGAACACTCGAAAGGCGAGAGACCAGTGGCTGAGCAGGGAAGGGTGTTGTGGGCGTATTCCACCCACAAAAGTTGCTGGTTCCAGGGTGTGGGGTTGGCAGAGACGAGGCAATGAAGAGCCGTCTCCAGGTTCTGATTGGCTCGCTCCGACTGGCCGTTAGACTGGGGGTGAAAACCGCAAGACAGGCTGGCCGACGACTCAATGAAGTTGCAGAACGCCTTCCAGAACCGGGACGAGAACTGAGGACCGTGATCGGAGACCATGTTCACCGGAAGTCCATGGATCTGGAAGACGTGCTGCACCATGAGCTGGGCTGAGGGTAACTTGGGAAGGGGAATGAAATGGGCGGCTTTGGAAAACCTATCCACCACCGTAAGGATAGTGGTGTTGCCATCTGATGGAGGGAGACCAGTGACGAAGTCCATGGATATATGATAACAGGCAGTGGTTGAAGGAGGCCAGCCAGAACTTGCCACAGAGTCTTATTCTGAGCAAACACAGTGCAGGCGGTGACGCGGAGACGTCAGGAACCATGGTGGGTCACCAAAAATGTTGTCGTACAAAGGCCAGGGTCCGACGGGAGCCAGGAGGATGGTGAACAGCGCCTCTTCCACCTCAGGAATCTGAAGAAATTTGTCTTGGCCCCTAAGACTCTCAGAAACTTTTACAGATGCACAACTGAGAGCATCCTGTCGGGCTGTATCACCGCCTGGTACGGCAACTGCACCGCCCGCAACCGCATGGCTCTCCAGAGGGTAGTGCGGTCTGCCCAATTCATCACCGGGGGTACACTGCCTGCCTTTCAAGACACCTTCAGCGCCCGATGTCACAGGAAGGCCAAAAAGATAATCAACCACCTGAGCCACGGCCTGTTCACCCCACTCTCATCCTGAAGGCGAGGCCAGTACAGGTGCAACAAAGCTGGGGCCGAGAGACTGAAAAACTGTTTCTATCTCAAGGCTATCAGACTGGTAAATAGCCATCACTAGCTGGCTACCACTAGGTTACTCAACCCTGCACCTTAGAGGCTGTTTCCCTATGTACACAGACATGGAATCACTGGTCACTTTAAAAATGGAACACTAGTCACTTTAATAATGTTTACATACTGTTTTACTAATTTCATATGTACTATATACTGTATTCTACTGTATTTTAGCCAATGACACGCCGACATTGCTCCTCCTAATATATATATATATATTTCTTAATTCCATCCTTTTACTTTTAGATGTATGTGTATTGTTGTGAATTGTCAGATACTACTGCACTGTTGGAGCTAGGAACACAAGCATTTCACTACACCCGCAATAACATTGGCTAAGTATGTGTGTGTGACCAATACAATTTGAATTGATTTGATCCTTACAGAAGCCAGGCAAGGATCTCAGCATAGCTGGAGTTGCAGAGATGGAATCTTATGTAATGGATTGTAGAGGGGTATCTTAAATACATGGCTGTCACTTTATTAACTCCTTCCAAGAGTAATGCTTAGCCCGGTAGACCAATCTTATCTTGCGAGCTCACATTGTTGAAAAATTGATCCGTCTAGCCTCTCACCTATTCACAATTGTTTGGAATAAGCTCTGCTGTGTATGCAGCAGAGCAGCAGCCTGCTCTGATATGCTATGGGGTTAGGCATGATTGACTAACTGCTGGCTGACCAGGGGTGCTCTCGTGCACTTCATGAGTCATTGTTCTTAATGAACGCTGGCCCTATCATCTGTAATTTCATTTGGTAACGCTCCTAGACTCAACATGGTTTCAAGCACAGGGGCCAGACTGACAAATTATGCACAGTCAAATGTGAGTGGAGTGGTCAGTCTGGTTTACCAGGCTAAGTAAAGCTGGGTATTTCACTCTGACCTCTACCCAACAGGTACAGACATCGTGTCCCATCTGTCTGGAAATGTATCTCGTCGCTAACTTTGAGGCTCATGACAGTTTTTGTGAGGGGTAATATACAGTATTACCGGGCGGCAGGTAGCCTAGTGGTTCAAGCATTGGGCCAGTAGTCGAAAGGTTGCTAGATCAAAACCCCGAGCTGACAAGGTAAAAATCTGTTGTTCTGCCCCTGAACAAGGCAGTTAACCCACTGTTCCTAGGCCGTCATTGTAAATAAGAATTTGTTCTTAACTGACTTGCCTAGTTAAATAAAGGTTACATTTTTTTAAATTATATTGTGTGCTTAGGGTCGTTGTCCTGTTGGAAAGTGAACCTTCGTCCCAATCTGAGGTCCTGAGCACTCTGGAGCAGGTTTTCATCAAGGATCTCTCTGTACTTTGCTCCATTCATCTTTCCCTCGATCCTGACTAGTCTCCCAGTCCCTGCCACTGAAAAACATCCCCACAGCATGATGCTGCCATCACCATGCTTCACCGTAGGGATTGTGCCAGGTTTCCTCCAGACGTGACACTTGGCATCCAGGCCAAAGAGTTCAATCTTGCTTAACTTCTAGTTCCTCCCAAACCCGGATCCGGGAGCACCCCCATCAGTAAAAAAGCTGACTAGCATAGCCTAGCATAGCGTCACAAGTAAATACTAGCATCTAAATATCATTAAATCTCAAGTCCAAGACACCAGATGAAAGATACACATCTTGTGAATCCAGCCATCATTTCTGATTTTTAAAATGTTTTACAGGGAAGACACAATATATAAATCTATTAGCTAACCGCGTTAGCAAAAGACACCACTTTTTTTACTCCACCATTTTTTTACTGCATCAGTAGCTATCACAAATTCGACCAAATAAAGATATAAATAGCCACTAACCAAGAAACAACTTCATCAGATGACAGTCTGATAACATATTTATTGTATAGCATATGTTTTGTTAGAAAAATGTGCATATTTCAGGTATAAATCATAGTTTACCATTGCAGCCACCATCACAACTCTCACCAAAGCAACTAGAATAACTACAGAGACCATCGTGTATTACCTAATTACTCATCATAAAACATTTCTTAAAAATACACAGCGTACAGCAAATGAAAGACACAGATCTTGTGAATCCAGCCAATATTTCAGATTTTCTAAGTGTTTTACAGCGAAAACACAATATAGCATTATATTAACTTACCACAATAGCCAGAAACACAACACCATTTACCAGCAGCAAAGGTTAGCGATCGTAACAAACAGGCAAAAGATATATCATTTTTGACTAACCTTGATATTCTTCATCAGATGACAGTCCTGTAACATCATATTACACAATGCATATAGGGTTTGTTCGAAAATGTGCATATTTAGCGGCACAAATCGTGGTTATACAATGTGATTAGTGGCCAAAACTTCAAGCAATCTGTCCGGCGCCATCTTGGAGAGGCACCTATTCTAATCGATAAGTAATCATAAACTTGACTAAAAAAATACAGGTTGGACAGCAAATGAAAGATACATTAGTTCTTAATGCAACCGCTGTGTTAGATTTTTAAAATTAACGTTACTGCGCAATACAGCGTGCGCTAAAGCGAGACCGCACCGAAATTCATGGCGGAATTATTATTTGACATTTGTCAACATAAATACGAATTAACAGCATAAAGACTGCTTACTATTTGCTGAACTTCCATCAGAATCTTGGGCAAGGTGTCCTTTCTCCAGAACAATCGTCTTTTGGTTGAAAGATGTCCTCTTCTCCTGTAGAAATAGCAGCTAACGCTAGCCATCCACTGGAGAGGTGTCCAACTCGTGATAGCGCGTCACAAAGAAATCCCAGAAAATCGCAATAAACTGATATAAACTGTTATAAGTCGGTTTAAATTAACTACCTTATGATGTCTTTAACACCTATAACGAATAAAAACATGACCGGAGATATAGAACTGCTAAAACGAAAGCTTTTCAGGACGCCATTGTGGTGTCCCTCTTGCGCCAGGCGCCCCGTTGAAAAGAACGGTACTTCCGTTCCATGAGCTTTTATAGTGCCCCAGATGGTGCAATCCACTCCATTCAAATTCTCACCGCTTACTGACATCTAGAGGAAGGCGTATGCAGTGCATGTAGCCCCATAGCTTACATGGGGACTTATAAACTGACCCTAGAACAGGGACCTCGATTTCAGAAATCTCACTTCCTGACAGGAAATGTGCTGCAGAATGAGTTCTGTTTCACTCAGAGAAATAATTCAAACGGTTTTAGAAACTAGAGAGTGTTTTCTATCCAATAGTAATAATAATATGCATATTGTACGAGCAAGAATTGAGTAAGAGGCAGTTTAATTTGGGAACGAATTTTTACAAAGTCGAAATGGCGCCCCCCTATTGACAAAAGGTTAAACTCAGTCAAATTCCATTCATATTTATTCCTCAGAGATCCTAGAACGTAACCAGACTTCACTATATCATTAGGAGTGTAGTATATCCTATAGGACACCAAATTTGGTCAGAGAGCGCCGCCGTCATGGTGCGCCGATGACACAGGCGGTCTTTACTTGATTGACTGTAACTTTGTCAAATAAGCACCAATCGGGGTCAAACAAAGCTAGCTAGATAGCCAATGAGCTGGGCTTTACAGGGGAAACCTGTCAAAGTATACAGATTTGACGATATTCTTGCAGATAAATGTAATGTAAATGTACATTTGGGCAAATCGTGAAGGACATCTGGGTGACCACATGACATGTCATGTAGCTCGCTCATACTTCAAGTTATCAGTCTGAAACTTTGCACATACACTGCTGCCCTCTTGTGGACACCATTGAAATTACAACCAGAGTAATGCCTGGAATTAGGACCTATCTGTTGCATTTCAAAGATGGTGGTAGAAAACAAATTTAAAAAACGTGTTTTTTTTCTTTGTATTTTCTTCTACCAGATCTATTGTGTTATATTCTCCTACATTCAATTGAAAAAAACTGATCTTATAAGCATGGTCCAAAAAATGGCATATTTACTTAAAGCATGGTTTTTTCCATGCGTTTTCGTGGATGTTTGTCTCCAGTCTGAGAATCCGACCTGTGACGCAGTCACTTTACCAATAGATATATGAATGAATAATGTCAAGATTTTGTCTTTTTGGTCAAACTGTTGGGATGCAGCCAGAGGATGAGATGCAGGAAAACAATGTACAGGTGTGACCAACTACATTACAGTACTTACTGACATCTTCGTTTGGCAAGTGATATTATTGTTTGAGAGAATTATTAATTTTACAATGGAAATCTAATTGATCATATTTGCCGTTCAGGCCCAACCCACCACAGTAAACACTTTGCGTATGAGCAGGGGTGCAACTGTCACTGGGGACGGGGGGTGGATTGCATTTTTGTTCCCCCCCAGTTTTATCATTGGAAAGTGATACAAAACAAGCACAGTGCTTTAGGACCATGCAGACGCCTCCGAGCGGTCGAGTAGGCTGTTTGGAGCGTTTATGTAAATAAATTATGGCCCCTTATAACTTCTAAATCCAAGGTTGCACCCCTGCATATGAGCCAGAAATGATTTAATCTTGTCTTTCAGGACCAATGGAAGGCAAACAACAATATGAGCGAGTAACCATCCCATCTGTCATGCAGTGGTTGAGCGGCCAAGCCCACGTGCCCTTACTACCAAGACAAAATAATAGATTTGATCACCAATGTCCTCTTTGATCATAACTGTCTTGTGCACAACCCTAGTCAGAGTTTGTGTTTTCCTACAGTAAGTGCTTGCTCGAAAACTGTCACGTTACACATGAGAACCTATGCAGAGTTTAAGCATGTCTTCACACAGGCAATTTGCTATGGTGGGCAGGGGTTTCACAATGTTTAAAATGGTAAATTGAGTCCAGTAGGATACAGTAAAATGTTTTGAGGCATGAAAATGTTGTGTTAAATTTAGCAAACTAATTTTTAAGATGTTGTCCCCACACTCTTGAGTGTGTTGCCGAGAGCTTAACCTTACAGACAATGCAGAGTTCTTATATAGTAGATCAAAAAGTGCTTAGTCATAGCTGGTTTCACCCCTCCCATGCAGATTGGGGGGCATCATAGGCCACCTCGGGTTCATCTTGTGGTTATCTAAAACCTGGTGTTGTTTTAACCCCCAAACAGGCTTAGTTTCCCAAATGCCAGGATGATTAGGGAAAATGAGGGTTTTGTTCTACTCCTCCAGGCTATCTCCACCTCGTTTACACCCACCACATCTTGTCTATGGAATGCAGTCTTTAAGTTTTATCACCAAGTCATCTGTCAGCTCAAGCCCCAGAGGCCCAAGTCAGTCCTATAGACACTGATGAGAGAGCACTCATCAAAGCTATTCGATGCATAAAGAGTATTATAACATAATCTTGTAATTTCTCTCTCACACAAACTGGGCAGATATGTAAATATCAGCTGCTATGTATAAGTACAGTACATTGACTTGACTAATTTCAAATGTTAAACAACAAAGCATGAAATAATTAAGTGTACTGCATATTCAGCCTCAGAATTTCATATGTTAAGTACAAGATATTACACTTATCTACTGGTGACTTGTATTTTTCTTGCCAAATGAATCTCCAGTAGTAATGACAGTACTAAAAGTCTACATTGGATCGGGTCTACACTAAAGAAAAAGTCTATTATCTTGATGCAATAATATGTTCAAACTGGACAAGTCATACAAGTCTCGACTGCTATGTACTGTATTAGTAAATTGACTGTTGACTAAGCATGCTAGAATTCAGTGCACTGCATATTAAGCCTCCGAAGTGTGTATGTTAAATACAAGATATCCTTAAACTTTTGTCTATTGATGACATGTCTTTCTTGCCAAATGAATCTCCAATAGTAATGACAATCCTTTAAGTCTACATTGGATCGGGTCCACACAAAAGAAAAAGACCAGTACATTGATACAATATTTCTTTCAACATACTAAAAAAGTTCTGTAAATCACAGCTGTCCTTTTCTTGACAAATTAATATCTAATAGTAAGGACAAAGTCCATACTGAAGGGCCACTACCTTGATGCAATAATGCTTTTAACAAACTGGACAACAACAATGTAAAATTTCTCCCGAATGAGGCTGAGGGGCTAATGGGGTTGAAAGAGTCTCTCAACATTGCCATTTCATCTTCATCCAAGGGAGACTCCAGCTCTGGAACTTCAACTCTGACATTGGGCTTGATAGACATTCCTGTATTCTCTCAATCAGTTTATGGGACATCCAGCTGCTGTATGGAGGAATTACATTTTAAAGGATCTCATAATACATGTTAGCTAAGTAAGATATTTCTTGGCATCAAGCAAGGTTGGCATGGATGGATTTCACTCTTACATTGGGTTCAGGAATGGGATGTTGTCTTTGTCCCAAGAGCCACATCTGGTTGGAAGTGAGGTTGCCTTCAGTACGTAGAAGGTGAATGTCCCACCATGCACCAGAGAAAGCAGTCAGGGCCTCTTGCAGTCTTGGAAGAAACACGCAGTGTGCACCGAAGAGGTGTACATGGCTGGAGATGCGTAGTAGGCCATCTTCCTCAAGTGTGTGCAGGACGTCATAGAAGGTGCAGGAAACAGATGACAAAACATCATGCAACAGGCACTCCACACTGTCAAGACAAGATAAAGATTATTTGGTCTTCTCCCTCTCTTCTCCCAAGCTATCACTATACTTTAGGAACTGAAAACAGGGGGCAAAGCAAATTTCAAAAGACGATTTGCATTAGATCGAAGACTGTTTTTTCTACTTTATCATATTCCTGAATGCATTTTCTATTTAATAAAACCTAGCCCCTCTGACACATGAATTACTACAATGACTTGTGACATGCCGTTGATTGTGGATGCTTTTTCCGGCTATGAAGCTCCTTCTGTGTCATAGGCGGAAATCCCAGGGGGGACGGGGGGGACACGACCCCCCCATCCTGGGAAAAATATGATTTGTCCCCCCCCAATATATCACTGTAAACATAACTATGTAATTTCAATAATAGTAATACTACGCAATGAAAGCACTTATGCTGATTATAGACAATTAATAGCGCGTTTTTAAGTTTCAAAAGATTGCGACCCCCGCCCTTTTCTTCACAATGGTTTGATCCACTGCCAGTTCCTTAGCTGGCAAGGTAAAAGAGGGTTCGTATCTACTGTGTGAAAGGCACTCAATGCACGTAACTGACGTGAGGTTTATCTAGTCAATCGGCCATAGCAATGTTTTTTTTTTATGTTGGCAGGGTTCACACACACACACTAGCTGAATTTGCAGAGCTAGCACGCAAACTAAAGCAAACATTAACCATCAAGCTAGCTAGTACCTATTCCATTTATGTGGCGTCGTCAAAGATGGAATCTTTACTATCGTCAGTTTATTCCAAGATCAGCATGCAGCTGTAGTGTTTCAAAGTCCCTGTGATAAGGTTAGCGTTAAACTGAAGTCCAAACTGAACAGAACTACACTCTCTTCTACCATTGTCTTAAATATATTTAATGGTCTCGTTGCAAAAGCTAAATTGTCACTAGTGAACTTTTTTATTTTAATTTTATTTCACCTTTATTTAACCAGGTAGCAAAGATTATATCAAACACCACAGAAACGGAATTGGTGCTCGCTAGCTTTGCAAATTCAGCTATTGTTGGAAGCCAGCCAATATGAAACAAACTACACTGCTCAAAAAAATAAAGGGAACACTTAAACAACACAATGTAACTCCAAGTCAATCACACTTCTGTGAAATCAAACTGTCCACTTAGGAAGCAACACTGATTGACAATAAATTTCACATGCTGTTATGCAAATGAAATAGACAACAGGTGGAAATTATAGGCAATTAGCAAGACACCCCCAATAAAGGAGTGGTTCTGCAGGTGGTGACCACAGACCACTTCTCAGTTCCTATGCTTCCTGGCTGATGTTTTGGTCACTTTTGAATGCTGGCGGTGCTTTCACACTAGTGGTAGCATGAGACGGAGTCTACAACCCACACAAGTGGCTCAGGTAGTGCAGCTCATCCAGGATGGCACATCAATGCGAGCTGTGGCAAGAAGGTTTGCTGTGTCTGTCAGCGTAGTGTCCAGAGCATGGAGGCGCTACCAGGAGACAGGCCAGTACATCAGGAGACGTGGAGGAGGCCGTAGGAGGGCAACAACCCAGCAGCAGGACCGCTACCTCCGCCTTTGAGCAGGAGGAGCACTGCCAGAGCCCTGTAAAATGACCTCCAGCAGGCCACAAATGTGCATGTGTCTGCTCAAACGGTCAGAAACAGACTCCATGAGGGTGGTATGAGGGCCCGACGTCCACAGGTGGGGGTTGTGCTTACAGCCCAACACCGTGCAGGACGTTTGGCATTTGCCAGAGAACACCAAGATTGGCAAATTTGCCACTGGCGCCCTGTGCTCTTCACAGATGAAAGCAGGTTCACACTGAGCACGTGACAGACGTGACAGAGTCTGGAGACGCCGTGGAGAACGTTCTGCTGCCTGCAACATCCTCCAGCATGACCGGTTTGGCGGTGGGTCAGTCATGGTGTGGGGTGGCATTTCTTTGGGGGGCCGCACAGCCCTCCATGTGCTCGCCAGAGGTAGCCTGACTGCCATTAGGTACCGAGATGAGATCCTCAGACCCCTTGTGAGACCATATGCTGGTGCGGTTGGCCCTGGGTTCCTCCTAATGCAAGACAATGCTAGACATTGATGCTATGGACTGGCCCGCCCGTTCCCCAGACCTGAATCCAATTGAGCACATCTGGGACATCATGTCTCGCTCCATCCACCAACGCCACGTTGCACCACAGACCGTCCAGGAGTTGGCGGATGCTTTAGTCCAGGTCTGGGAGGAGATGCCTCAGGAGACCATCCGCCACCTCATCAGGAGCATGCCCAGACGTTGTAGGGAGGTCATACAGGCACGTGGAGGCCACACACACTACTGAGCCTCATTTTGACTTGTTTTAAGGACATTACATCAAAGTTGGATCAGCCTGTAGTGTGGTTTTCCACTTTAATTTTGAGTGTGACTCCAAATCCAGACCTCCATGGGTTGATAAATTTGATTTCCATTGATAATTTTTGTGTGATTTTGTTGTCAGCACATTCAACTATGTAAAGAAAAAAGTATTTAATAAGAATATTTCATTCATTCAGATCTAGGATGTGTTATTTTAGTGTTCCCTTTATTTTTTTGAGCAGTGTATATTAAAATTACGAAAGGTTGCAGCATATGTTGTGTAAATGGTGAACTCATACAGCTGTCAACTCTTGTCACTGCAATCAGTTTCACATTTGCTAGCTACCTTTTAGATCGAAGCCCATATAGAATGATAGAAGATAAGATGATAGAAGCCCATATCCTACTGTAAATAACCTACACTATGTGTGTGTGTAGCCAGCCAGCCAGGTAGAAAAATGGCAGAAAAAATAAAAAAGACGGACATCAGAGTATTTTTCAGTACACCAAAACGCAAAGTAAGAACCCAAGTAGCCTAATATCTCAAAGACTAGTTGATAAAATGTTCATTAGAAAGAAGTGAAATGCTAATGGAAATGTTTCACAATGATGTCATTAGGCAGAGCAGGCAACAGATGGCACACAGACAGCAGAGTTGGGGACAGATATGCGGGGACAGACTGGCAGAGACAGAGAGTCTCAGGTAAGTTTGTTGAGTCTTTGTTTGGCAACATTATGAAAGGTTCTCAATTTTTTTAGTTGTAAAATAGGGACATAATTGGAAAATGCCATGGATACCCCCACTCTCAACTTAAACTGGTGACTTAAACTGCAAACTCTTGCCAACAGAGTGTTGACGTTTCAAGAGAGATGGTTTCGCGATTTCCCCTGGCTACATTATAATCCATCAATAAAAGGATTTGCTGGCAAAGCAGTGGATCACTATAGGGCAGAATTTTTTTAAAGTGTTGGATGATGTGGAGGTTCAGTTTGGCGACCGTTTTGACCAGGACAGTCTAAACGTCCTGCAAAAGTTGGAAAGAGCGTTTCTCTTGGGGGAGTAGGATGAGTCTCTTGATCAGTACCCAGAGGTGAACATAGATTCTCTTTCAGTGCAGATCCCTCTCTTTCACAACAAATACCCCTGTAGCAGCAGTGGAGAGGCAGCAGAGGTCCTCAGGAGGCTTCCAGTGGAGGTGCGGGGGTTGTTTGACCAAGTTGAGGTGCTGATCAGAATTTTGTTTGTGGTGCCAGTGTCTTCATGTGAGGCTGAGAGGAGTTTCAGTGCACTCCACAGGTTAAAGACTTGGCTACGGGCTAGCATGGGCCAAGAGAGACTGAACGGCGTAGTTGTCTGTAATGTACATAAAGACAGGCTGGACAGTCTCAAGAGGGAAAATATCTGCCATCAATTTGTTGGATCCATTGAAACCCGCAAACATATGTTCGGTTCTTTTGTTCAGTAGTGTGTATAGCAGTTGTTCTCAACCTTTTTTGGGGTACTGGAACCCCTGCATATTTTGAGGCAAGGCAGGCAAGGTTTTGAGCGGTCCCTAGGGACCTCCACCCACTCTATATTATATGTAAAGTTACTGGAAACCTTGTGTTACTGAAAACGTTCATTACACTTTCTTATTTCACGGACCCCTTGCAATTACACCAGGGACCCCTAGGGGTCCATGGACCCCTGTTTGAGAGTTCTTTTGTTTAGTAGTTTTCAGTTTTTAATACATGACAGTACACTTACTAATTATTTATTTAATGTTATTTTATTTAAAATTGCATACTTTGTGTGACATACTTGTCCGTAGCTGCTGTTTGAAGAGTTGAGACACTGACTGAAGGATATTTTGGTTGATTTATTTGGGTTATTCATTGAAGTAGTTATTTTGCTTTTAGAACTGTACTTATTTGTATCTTTTTGTTCTTGTAAAGCTATTGTAGTAGACTCAGGCCAGTGGCACATATTTAATGACTATATTAATGTATCATAAAAAGTCAAATTAAAAGGTCAATTCAATACGGAGACCAACTTTGTGATGGTTCTCAATGGAGATTATTTTAGATGAGATCACACCATGTTCATTGTATTTACGAAAACTGCACCCATACAGTGTACAGTACCATTGTCACCTACTGGCCTTTCTTGGTATTGCTGGTTGTAAGTACAAATACCTGCATACATACTGGACTGATAAGGAACACTGCTATAACTATTATTAGTAGTAGTATTATAATGATTTAAACATTTGAACAAGTTGGGACAACCCTTCAGTTAACTATATTTACATTTTACATTTAACATATTACAACGTAGGCTATGTGTTACAGAACTACTTTTGGTGTCCCCCTCAGGAATTGCTCTTGAGAAAACTTCATGTAATTGTCCCCTCCAAAGTTGATATCAGATTTTCGCCCCTGCTGTCAGTCCCACGCACCGTGAACATCAACCTGGCTACATCCACATTTTGAATGCCATGATCGCCCCTGACCCTAACAATTGAAATAAGACTTTAATTAACATCTAATTTAATTATCATCTTTAACTAACATGTAGTATGATTTTTAATCTGATGACATTGATAAGCAAAAACATTTTAATTAAAAAGTTTAAGAACCTACCTTGATGGGAATCCAAGAAGGCAAGGGTTTGTCCTTGCTCTGTTGTTGTTGGCAGTCCCAAGGTACATTACCTGGGAAACATGAAATATTAATATAATATTATTTAATGTGAGAGTGATTTTGGGGTGTAAGCATAAATATTGATATGCATTTAGTCCTGAAAAAAAATCTAAGAAAAAAATGACTTCAATCAGTTAATCAGTCCCTGGCCAAGTCTGGTAGGACCATGGTATAAGAGCACCTTATCTGCCAGGAAATGCACTATATTTAACCAAATATCAAACATTATTCCGGTACTAATCAATAAGGGAAACCAATACCTTCCTCGAAAATCCATCTATGCCTCCAAATATGATGATATTGTACCATTTTTTTTAAAGCAAAATAGGCTGAATACTAATCACTAGTCATTATTTTTGCAGCATAAAATATTTTTAAGAGAGAAATTAAGCCAAATTAAAGAGGGAATGTTGCACACTCTGAACCTTACCATGTAGATGCTGTTATGGGGATTTTTGGTTTTAATTGATCTCAAAATATAAATAAAATAAAAAACTCTGAATCTTTAAATGAAGGACTTAGACATTTAGTTAACTTAAAACAAAGACCCACATTAATGTGTTAGATTTGTTTCTAAAACTTGCCTAATCAGTTGGTGTTTGGTGTTTATATGCATAACTGTCTGGGGCGCAGCCACCGAATATTTTCCATCGGACAACACAACCCATCTGGGTAACCCGAAGGATAACCCCAGCTGTGTCGATTCGATGCATTGATGCCTTTACCCTTGCCCACTCTACATGGTGGCCCTGGGTGAGCAAGGCTCCCTTCACAGCTCTGTAGCCTGCATGGGGCATGCTGGATTTCATAGCCGACCCTACAGTACATTGTCTAGCTCCTCATCGGACATTGTAGAGTATTATCCCCGGACAGATAGGTCATTCTCTTTCATACGTCTGACAACACTGCGTTCTGACAGACCAAGGACTTGTGCAATGCTTTCTACTGGCAAAGACAGGGCTAGCATTTCCTGGAGCTGGCTCTAAGGATCAATGTATCTGGGCTGACCGGTTAGTCCTTGCTCCAGGTCTAATGGATCATCTTGAGGTACATCAACTTCTCAACCGCTGACCAGTGGTGGAATAAGTACCAAATTGTCATACTTGAGTAAAAGTAAAAATTCCTTAATATAAAATTACTAAAGTAAAAGTCACCCAGTAAAATACTACTTAATTAAAAGCCTGAAAGTATTTGTTTTTAAATATACTTAAGTATCATAAGTAAAAGTAAAAATAATTTCAAATTGCTTATATTAAGCAAACCAGACATTTCGGTTTTGTTATTTACAGATAGCCAGGGGCACACTCCAACAAGCAGACTTAATTTACAAATGAAGCATTTGTTTTGTGAGTCCACCAGATCAAAGGCAGTAGGGATGACCAGGGATGTTCTTTTGATAAGTGCGTGAATTTGAACATTTTCCTGTCCTGCTAAGCATTCAAAATGTAATGAGTACTTTTGGGTGTCAGGAAAAATGTATGGAGCAAAAATTGTCATTATTGTCAATAGGAATGTAGTGAAGTAAAAATAGTCAAAATTATTAAAATCACCAGAACTGTTGCCAGAGAACTGAATGTCAATTTCTCTACCATAAGCCGTCTCCAACGTCATTTTGAGAACTTGGCATTACGTCCAACTGGCCTCACAACCGTAGACCATCTGTAACCACGCCAGCCCAAGACCTCCACATCCGGCTTCTTCACCTGCGGAATCTTCTGAGACCAGCCATCCGGACGGGAGATGAAACTGACGAGTATTTCTCTCTGTAATAAAGCCCTTTTGAGGGGAAAAACTCATTCTGATTGGCTGGGCCTGGCTCCCAAGTGGGTGGGCCTATGCCCTCCCAGGCCCACCCATGGCTGCATCCCTGCCCAGTCATGTGAAATCCATAGATTAGGGCCTAATGAATTTATTTCAATTGACTGATTACCTTTTATGAACTGTAACTCAGTAAAACCATTAATTGTTGCATATGGAGTATATATTTTTGTTCAGTGTAAATCTGCACAGTTGGAAAGCTGGGATTCCTCTCTATTAAACAGTAGCCATGTAATTGCGACAACGCAAAAAAATAAGAATAGCCTAAGAATAGCCTAAATGACAAATACAGTGCATTCGGGAAGTATTCAGACCCCTTGACTTTTTTGCATTTTGTTACGTTACAGCCTTATTCTAAAATGGATTCAATTGTTTTTTCCCCCTTGTCAATCTACACACAATACCCCATAATGGGGAAAAAACTGAACTATCACATTTACATAAGTATTCGAACTCGTTACAAAGTACTTTGTTGAAGCACCTTTGGCAGCAATTACAGCCTTGAGTCTTCTTGGGTATGACGCTATAAGCTTGGCACACCTATATTTGGCGTCACTGCACAGCTATTTTCAGGTCTGCAGAGATGTTCGATCGGGTTCATGTCCGGGCTCTGACTGGGCAACTCAAGGACATTCAGAGACTTGTCTAGTCTCCCAGTCCCTGCATCTGAAAAACATCCCCACAGCATGATGCTGCCACCACCATGCTTCACCATAGGGATGGTGCCAGGTTTCCTCCAGACATGACACTTGGCATTCAGGCCAAAGAGTTCAAACTTGAATCTTGTTTCTCATGGTCTGAGTCCTTTAGGTGCCTTTTGTCAAACTCCAAGCGGGCTGTCGTGTGCTTTTACTGAGGAGTGGCTTCCGTCTGGCCACTCTACCATAAAGGCCTGATTAGTGGAGTGCTGCAGAGATGGTTGTCCTTCTGGAATGTTCTCCCATCTCCACAAAGGAACTCTTAAGCTCTGTCAGGGTGACCATTGGGTTCTTGGTCACCTCCCTGACCAAGGCCCTTCTCCCCCCATTGCTCAATTTGTCCAGGCGGCCAGCTCTAAGGAAGAGTTTGTGGTTCTAAACTTCTTCAATTTAAGAATGATGGAGGCCACTGTGTTCTTGGAGACCTTCAATGCTGAATGTAGAGCTGCTTTCTCAGACTCCACTGCTGCAACCCACTTCAAAATGCACAGGACAAAGTGCACAGAAATTATTAATGGTGTTCTAGCACCATACTTTCTGAAAAAGTTGGTCACAGATGTGGGAGACCAGCGTTTCAGCCTCCTCCTCGATGAGTCCACCGGTGTAAGTGTTTCTAAGTACCTGGGGGTTGTGATAAGGTACTTTAGTGACACCAAGCAGACAATTGTATCAACATTTCTGGGGCTTGTTGAGTTGGAGGGATGAGATGCCAAACCTATAGCCCGTGCTGTTGTGGCTTTCCTCGAGAAGTGTTGTCTTAAAAAAGAGAAAATCCTGGGGATAGGGACTGACAATGCCTCTGTTATGACGGGGATTAACAATGGGTTCCATGAAGTGCTGAAGGAGGAGTATGGCCTCGAATATCTGGTTCTTATTCACTGTGTGTGCCACTCTCTGAAGCTTGCTGTAAGTCATGCTTCCAATGACACCATCCCCTGTGGTGTGGAGTACTTGGTACGAGAGACTTATAACTGGTTTTCAGTGTCTCTAAAGCGCAGGGAGGCCTACAAGGCCATATATGAGACCATCAACTGTGAGGAGAAACCTTTACAGATAACCAAGATGTGTGCCACACGTTGGCTCTCCATTGAACCCGCGGTTTCACGCATTTTGGACCAGTGGGAAGAGCAAATGCTGCATTTCGCAGTCACCAAGTCCAGTGAACACTGCTACATGGCTGAGGTTTTATACTCCATGTACAGTGATCCTCAAAACATATTGTATCTGACTTTTTTGAAGTCAGTGCTGGGTGAGGTACAGTTGGCCATTAAAGGCTTTTGAGGGAGAGCAAGTAGATCCTCTTAAGCTACTTGACAGCTTGGTTAGCCTGATCAAGTCTGTGAGCAGCAGGGTGCTGAATCCACTGGCAAATGTTGATGTACTCAAAGGGCCAATAGATGGATACATCAGTCCCAAACCGTAGGCAGGCAGCTGAGCTCCACCTTTGCGCCTGAGGATGAAAACAATGTCCGAAAGCGGTGTGTAGCCTTCACCATCTCCCTCACTAATGAGTTGAGGGTGAGACTGCCGGACAACATCGAAGCATTGCAGTACATGTTAGTTTTCAATGTGGAGGAAACTCTAAAGCACAATAAGAGCCCTGGAGAAATAGAAAAAATAGCCAAGCTCATTGGCTACTCCCCTGCAGAGATAGACAAGATTGTCCAGCAATGGCGTGCCATCCATCTTAGTAAATGGAATGAGACAAAAAACACACTGGGCTTCTGGAGTGAGATTTGGAAGTTAATTGATGCAGCTGATATACACCCGTTTCAAAAACTTGCCATGGCTGCTGTGTCTGTGTTGTCCTTGCCACACTCGAATGCTGAAGTCGAGAGAGTATTCAACCAGATGAGTGTGGTAAAAAGCAAACTTAGAAATCGGATGTCCTTGCAGACCCTTAACTCCATCCTGTACATTCGATATGGACTGAAGCTGTCTGGTGAGGCTTGCTTATGAGCACCAGCTGCCTGATAATGTTTTGCAGCTTTTTGGCACATCAGCTGGTTACTCATTTAAGTCAGCTCCCTCAGTTGCTGAACCTGCCATAGAGAGCCTTGACCAAAATGGCGATGACCCACTCTTTCTGTGAGCCAGTACAGCCTGTTTGTGTGTGTGTGTGTGTGTGGGGGGGGGGGGGGGGGGGGTCTGGGGGGAAAAAACAATTAACCTGAATTAGGGCCAGACTAGTTACCATAATTTTCTCACATTGCCATTGACAGTTTTTTCTATTGTCTCTTTTTGGTCCATTTAGATTGTTAATGTAGATTGTATACAAAAAAATGTAAAAAATGTTACGGTTAAAAATGTTCATGTTTTACTGTAACTTGTTGTAGGCTCCTAAGTGGACCATAAGGTTAAAAACCAAACCAAATTAAGAAAAATTAAATTTAAATTTTAAAAAAAAATTTAAAAAATTAAAAAATAAGTAACTCTGCCAGTGTCTCTTTTGGGTCACTTTTGCCAGTCCCAAGCCCGGATAAAGGAGGAGGGTTGGAATTGTGACATAAAAAAAAAGAAAGAATCGACAGAAGAAAGTTCATTTGTAGTTCTAAACATATTTATTTATTTTTTTACTCACTTTTTGTCTCCCCCACGACATTATTCCTCTCTCCTACAGCCATCACAATTACATGCACATGGACAATTATGCAAATTAGGTGATGACGTCATTTAGCGACTTCTAGCAACTTTTAGGACAGCCAATAGCTACTTTCCTTACTGAGGAGTTGGCAACGCAGTACTACTGTATCCACACTATATTAGGATACCGTTGTGATATTGTCAGGCATGATTTTAGCTCTTCGATCAAAGTTGTATGTTGTACCTCGTTTCCCTTAAATGAAAAGTAGTTATTTCATTTACAATTGAATTAATCCATTCAAAAAATAAAAATAATACTAGCACATCAAATTACGTTACTGTACACTAGCCTACCCCGCTATCAACACAGTAAATAATATTGCCTACGTGCTTTCGACAACACGTTATCAACAAAAACATTTT
Source organism: Salvelinus namaycush (assembly GCF_016432855.1). NCBI lineage: Eukaryota > Metazoa > Chordata > Actinopteri > Salmoniformes > Salmonidae > Salvelinus > Salvelinus namaycush. The sequence continues at coordinate 58,036,859 of NC_052309.1, read as the reverse complement.
ATTTTCAAATAAACCACATTTGCCTTAACCTAAATATTTCCTAACGATATCACAACTTAAATATAGCCTACTTACTCCTCAATTGAATCAAGGACACCCTTGAATCAAGGGTAATTATTTATTATTTATTTTCATCGTCTCTAATAAGGAAACTATCTGGGGCAGACACTCGAAAATCGCTTCTGCCGCTTTTTAAAAAACAAACAAATGAATGTCTGTGTCGCCGCCGAGCTCTCAAATACCGTGCCAGTCTCTCACTCTATGAACGATCACTGCAATCCGGATTCCTTGGGACGTCCTTAACAATTTACATTTATACTTGATAGTGGTATGGACATCCCGAATAGCACGGACCATCTGAGAAAGTCTATAAACTGCTCTATTTGACTGAAGGGACATCCCAAGGATTCCGAATAGCACCTATGAACTCATGAAAGCCGTGGAAACAACTCTTATTGGTTGTTTGATGTGGAACAGGTAACAACACAGTCTGTGATTGGCTAACAATATTTAGATCTGTATACAGCGAGATAACCAACATAGTCATCTATGCATAGTCACTTTAATAACTCTACCTATATGTACATACTACCTCAACTAACCGGTGCCCCTGCACATTGACTCTGTATCAGTACCTCCCTGTATATAGTCTCGCTTTTGTTATTTTACTGCTGCTCTTTAATTAATTGTTACTTTTATCTCTTATTTGTATCCATATTTTTTTTAAACTGCATTGTTGGTTATGGGCTCGTAAGTAAGCATTTCACTGTTGTATTCGGCGCATGTGATCAATAAAATTTGATTTGATTTGATAAGATAACATACCATGAGGTGTTGAGGGAAAGACAGATTATCTATAGATTAGGCATAATCTTTTCTAGGCCATTAGCGATAACAGGAAATACACAAGTCATAGGCTACACCATAGTTCAAGGTGGCTACGTTGGAATGTTTGCTTGCACATGAAAAAATGTACATTTCTAACATTTATGGTTGAGATTTAATTTGTATAAATATAAACTATGCACATTATGATTTTCATTAACACGCGATGCAGGCGTCAAGCAGATGAAAGGCGTTGGTATCATGTCATGTAAATCAGACACATAGCGCAGGAGTCACGCAGACATTAGTAAGGCGTTGGTATCATGTCTACTTGCACATTCATCTTCTGCACATCTATCACTCCAGTGTTTAATTGCTAAATTGTAATTATTTTGCCACTATGGCCTATGTATTGCCTTACCTCCCTCATTTTACTACATTTACTCACACTGTATATAGATTTTTCTGTTGTGTTATTGACTGTACGTTTGTTTATCCCATGTGTAACTCTGTAACTCTGCAGTTGTAAATGAGAACTTGTTCTCAACTGGCCTACCTGGTTAAATAAAGGTGAAATAAAAATACATGTAATGTCAGGTCAGGTGGTACGGTTGCCTAGGTTGCCATAGCATGGGACTAAACCAGGTGAAACGAAGGCGTTTTAATGTAGACACGATATGCTATATGGAATCCTTGGGACGTCACTATGCCGTTGAAATAAAAAATGTGTGGGGGAGTGTATGGACGTCCCAATGACCCTATATAGCACTAACCATACTGTACGATTTGACAGTGAATGACTGGACTGCGGACGAATCAAAACACGGTTTGTTCTTGCGTAGCGGGTTGCGTAATTATGTCAGTCTTTTCTCTAATATTCACTCCGGCGACACTTGGCACAGGCGGTTGGGTCATTTGTGGGCTAGCCTAAAACGTGTTTTTCTTGCATTGCGTCGTCTGTTTTTACTGCGGGTCAGACTGGACAGCCTTATCTCTATTCTATTATTCCACCAGTGCGACGAATAAAAAAACGCTGTAAATCAACCCTCTCCAATCGCGTCCAGTCGGCGAGAAACGTCCACCCACTTCACCGCAGTGCCAGACAAGGAGCATCTCAATGATGTCATCATATTATCATTCAGGAAAGGAAACAGACATGGCGACGATGACCGAGCCGCTCTGCCTAGAAAGAGGTAGCTACACAGAAGAGCTTTTGTCAATAGCACAACCTGAGTGCATCATGGTACCACAATCAGACGCGTCTTGAGATAAACACACTGGTGTTTTATATGACATTTGTTGTGGGTTTATTTAGATGTAGTCCTATTACGAACATTGCGGATTAGCGACCAGTCGAAGCGTAGGCTATTAACTGACGTATTTATATAGGCTTAGGCTAACAACTTTGGCGTATGTACTTTATTATTTGCATTAACAGTGTATATAGTAGGTGCATAGCATAGCCCTATCACATCCACGCTGATGACACCTGGAGTTGTCATGCGTAATAGTGCGCATTTTTATTTCACTACTTTTTATGCACAAATTGGGTGGAAAAGCTCTGCAGGCAGTTTATCGCAGCTCTGGTTGATTTGAGATGGTGTGTCATAGAACCCTCTTGTTTGGTCGATTCATGGGGGATTTCCGTTTGAAATATTTGATTGAATAATGGTGCCACAAAGTATTCAAATCAAATCACATTATATTTGTCACATACACATGGTTAGCAGATGTTAATGCGAGTGAAGCAAAATGCTTGTGCTTCTAGTTCCGACAATGCAGTAATAACCAACGAGTAATCTAACCTAACAATTTCACAACAACTACCTTATACACACAAGTGTAAAGGGATGAAGAATATGTACATAAATATATATGAATGAGTGATGGTACAGAACGGCATAGGCAAGATGCAGTAGATGGTATAGAGTACAGTATATACATATGAGATGAGTCATGTAGGGTATGGTAAACATATAAAAGTGGCATTGTTTAAAGTGGCTAGTGATACATGTATTACATACATTTTTCCATTATTAAAGTGTCAGGAGTTGAGTCAGTATGTTGGCAGCAGCCACTCAATGTTAGTGGTGGCTGTTTAACAGTCTGATGGCCTTGAGATAGAAGCTGTTTTTCAGTCTCTCGGTCCCTGCTTTGATGCACCTGTACTGACCTCGCCTTCTGGATGATAGCAGGGTGAACAGGCAGTGGCTCGGGTGGTTGTTGTCTTTGATGATCTTTATGGCCTTCCTGTGACATCGGGTCTGTGTAGGTGTCCTGGAGGGCAGGTAGTTTGCCCCCGGTGATGCGTTGTGCAGACCTCACTACCCTCTGGAGAGCCTTACGATTGTGGGCGGAGCAGTTGCCGTACCAGGCAGTGATACAGCCCGACAGGATGCTCTCGATTGTGCATCTGTAAAAGGTTGTGAGTGCTTTTGGTGACAAGCCGAATTTCTTCAGCCTCCTGAGGTTGAAGAGGAGCTGCTGTGCCTTCTTCACCACACTGTCTGTGTGGGTGGAACAATTCAGTTTGTCCGTGATGTGTACGCCGAGGAACTTAAAACGTACTACCCTCTCCACTACTGTCCTGTCGATGTGAATAGGGGGTGCTCCCTCTGCTGTTTCCTGAAGTCCACGATCATCTCCTTTGTTTTGTTGATGTTCAGTGTGAGGTTATTTTCCTGACACCACACTCCGAGGGCCCTCACCTCCTCCCTGTAGGCCGTCTTGTCGTTGTTGGTAATCAAGCCTACCACTGTAGTGTCGTCTGCAAACTTGATGATTGAGTTGGAGGCGTGCATGGCCACACAGTTGTGGGTGAACAGGGAGTACAGGAGAGGGCTCAGAACGCACCCTTGTGGGGCCCCAGTTTTGAGGATCAGTGGGGTGGAGATGTTGTTACCTACCCTCACCACCTGGGGGCGGCCCGTCAGGAAGTCCAGTACCCAGTTGCACAGGGCGGGGTCGAGACCCAGGGTCTCGAGCTTGATGATGAGTTTGGAGGGTACTATGGTGTTAAATGCTGAGCTGTAGTCGATGAACAGCATTCTCACATAAGTATTCCTCTTGTCCAGATGGGTTAGGGCAGTGTGGTTGCGATTGCGTCGTCTGTGGACCTATTGGGGCGGCAAGCAAATTGGAGTGGGTCTAGGGTGTCAGGTAGGGTGGAGGTGATATGGTCCTTGACTAGTCTCTCAAAGCACTTCATGATGACGGAAGTGAGTGCTACAGGACGGTAGTCGTTTAGCTCAGTTACCTTAGCTTTCTTGGGAACAGGAACAATGGTGGCCCTCTTGACGCATGTGGGAACAGCAGACTGGGATAAGGATTGACATTGTAGCTACATTGTTCATCTGATCTGTTGCTAATAAATCTGTTTAATAATTACTGTTAGAACGAAACAACATTTTTACAGTAACACTATGAGTAACGTCAGTGTTCATTTAAGGGCTACACTATGTATTCCAGTGATCTCTCTACTGATCCCCTAATGGAGGGACCCACTCACTGTAATGTATTCCCACATGTGTTTAATTATTACAATGTTTAGTCATGAGACATATTGAGGAGCATATCAGTGTGCAGAATCCTCTCCTTGGTGGCCATTCATACAGTACATGCACAAATCATTGGAAGTAGGGGTATGCAGGCTTTTGCTCCAACCCCGATCAGTTGCTTATCAGGTATTTGATTAGACAGATCAGGTGTGTCAGAGCAGGGCTAAAGCGAAAGCCTCTGAAGCGAAAGCCTGGACACCCAGTAGCTCTCCAGGAGAAGGGGTATTCTACCCTTTTTCAACTCACCGTCTCCTCCCTCCTCTCGCTCCTCTCTAGATGTGTGCAGGGTGATAGAGCTGCTGGACCGGCTGCAGAGAAGCGGTGAGCTGCCTCCTCCCAAACTCCAGGCCCTGCAGAGAGTCCTGCAGAGCAAGTTCTGTGCTGCCATCAGAGAGGTAGATATTAGTATAACTTACCCACCATGTCTGATCTAGTTGAAGCCTATATCCATCAGAGGTAGGACAGGCTACCTAAGCCCAGCATGTCTGATCTAGATACTATGGGCTTTATCCATCAGAGAGGTAGGATAGGCTACCTAAACCCACAATGCCTGTTCTAGATATTGTAGCCTATATCGATCAGAAAAGTAGGATAGGCTACCTAAACCCACCATGTCTGATCTAGCAATATAGTTTATATTGTTTCTAGATTGGTTTGTTTAGATGTGTATATAACATGCATTCTTTGGTACTGAATTCCAAACAGACAAGGTTTATCATGTCACAATTTATTTTTTTTATATAACAGTATACGTATTTTACACATTTATACATTTTTATAATCTTGTGTTTTATAAACAGGTGAAACTCATTAAAGTGCCAATGTCTCCAATGATTTGGGTGTTTCTTGGTTTTCCTCATGTTCTCTCTACTTTTTCCAGGTGTATGAACAGCTCTATGACACTCTTGACATCGTGGGAGGGCCTGAGGTTCGTGCCCAGGCAACTGCCAAGGTAATGACAACAAACATTTAACACACATACAGAAAATGTACACTCCGGGAAAGAAACTTCTCTTGCAATCTCACTTTCACCCTTTCCTCCAGGCCACAGTGGCTGCATTTGCAGCCAGCGAGGGACATGCCCACCCGCGGGTGGTGGAGCTGCCCAAGACAGAGGAGGGCCTGGGATTCAACATCATGGGGGGCAAGGAGCAAAACTCCCCAATCTATATCTCCAGGGTCATCCCCGGGGGGGTGGCAGACCGGCAGGGGGGGCTGAAGAGGGGCGACCAACTGCTCTCTGTCAATGGAGTGGTAAGAGGGATTGGGAGGAGGGTGTGGTGTGTGTGTGTGTATGCTTACTCATATACACTATATATACAAAAGTATGTGGACACCCCTTTAAATTTGTGGATTCGGATATTTCAGCCATACCTGTTGCATAAAATCGAGCACACAGCCATGCAATCCCCATAGACAAACATTGGCAGTAGAATGGCATTACTAAAGAGCTGAGTGACTTTCAACGTATCACCATCATAGGATGTCATCTTTCCAACAAGTCAGTTCGTCAAATTTCTGCCCTGTTAGAGCTGCCCCGGTCAACTGTAAGTGCTGTTATTGTGAAGTGGAAACGTCTAGGACCAACAACGGCTCAGCCGCGAAGTGATAGGCCACACAAGCTCACAGAACGGGACCGCCGAGTGCTGTAGTGCGTAAAAAAAACGTCTGTCCTCGGTTGCTACACTCACTACCGAGTTCCAAACTGCCCCTGGAAGCAACGTCAGCATAAGAACTGTTCGTCGGGAGCTTCATGAAATGGGTTTCCATGGCCGAGCAGCCGCACACTAAGATCACCATGCGCAATGCCAAGCGTCGGCTGGAGGTGTGTAAAGCACGCCGCCATTAGACTCTGGAGCAGTGGAAATGCGTTCTGAAGTGATGAATCACGCTTCACCATCTGGTAGTCCGACGGACAAATTTGGTCTTGGCGGATGCCAGGAGAACGCTACCTGCCCCTGGTGGAGGAGGATTAATGGTCTGGGGCTGTTTTTCATGGTTTGGGCTAGGCCCCTTAATTCCAGTGAAGGGAAATCTTAACGCTACAGCATACAATGACATTCTAGACGATTCTGTGCTTCCAACTTTGTGGCAACAGTATGGGGAAAGCCCTTTCCTGTTTCAGCATGATAATGCCCCCGTGCACAAAGCGAGGTCCATACAGAAATGGTTTGTCGAGATCTGTGTGGAAGAACTTGACTGGGCTGCACAGAGCCTTGACTTCAACGCCATCGAACACCTTTGGGATGACTTGGAATGCCGACTGAGAGCCAGGCCCAATCGCCCAACATCAGTGCCCGACCTCACTAATGTTCTTGTGGCTGAATGGAAGCAAGTCCCCTCAGCAATTTTCCAATATCTAGTGGAAAGCCTTCCCAGAAGAGTGGAGGCTGTTATAGCTGCAAAGGGGGGACCAACTCCATATTAATGCCAATGATTTTGGAATGAGATGCTTGACGAGCAGGTGTCCATATACTTTTGGTTGTGTGTGTGTATTGCAGAGTGTGGAGGGGGAGCACCACGAGAAGGCAGTGGAGCTGCTGAAGGCTGCCCAGGGCTCAGTGAAACTAGTGGTCAGGTACACGCCTAAGGTGCTGGAGGAGATGGAGGCCCGCTTTGAGAAGATGAGGAGCGCCAGAAGACGCCAGCAGCACACAAGCTACTCGTGAGGGAACACACAGACACACAAACAAGCAAGTACGTGAGCACGCTCACTCTCTCACAAGTCTGTTTTTCATGTAATTCTCTTTCTCTGTCTCTCTTGCTCTCTTCTTTTCTCCCTCTCTTTCTCTATCATTTTCCCTAACACAGGTCTCTGGAGTCCCGAGGCTAGCCACTCCCACCCTCAGTCAAGCCTGTTGGACCACCTTAGTTCTGCTCCAATAGGAGGCCAGATGATAGAGAAGGAAGTAACCAAAGTAGCCAACTTAGATCTGTTATTTATATATGTTTGTGAAATGCATCTATTATCCCCCTCCACTCCCTAACCCTTAGCAGGGGACTGCCTGGCCCTAGGTCATCCTTTACCCTGTATGTGATTTTCTCTCCCAGTGTGAAACCTGCATCCTAGCTTATGGCAACCATGTGTTTAGCGTACGAACAGAGGAGAGTAAGCATGGTGGAGTAAGCATGGTGGATGTAGTTTAAATGCATAGGTCTATTTACTTTTCTACTCTATAGTGAGATGATTCTGTATGTATGTATGTATGTATGTATGTAAGTACACTTTAGGTAGGTTAAGCATTCCAAGGCTTTCATATTTACTATTTGTTTATTTATGTACTTATTTATTCATGAAATAAAGCCGGTAAAGGTTTGAACAGTCATTGTTTGAAATCATATTTGTGTAACCATGTGATTTGAAAAAAAATTGGAGTTGTATTAAAAAAAAAAAAATCTTAGGGTGGCAGAACTCATGTCAGAAAGGGCTAGCTGATGACGTTTCAAAGTCAGATTTGCTTCAGATTTTGACACTGCAGTCTGCACAGAGTGCTTATCACAAGCAACTCTTTCTTGCAGTTCAATGGTAATAACAATTAAAGACAGTGCTTGACTTGGGCAGGAGCTCACCAGAGCTGATTTCCGGCACCTCAAATGTTCTACTGCTTGAGCTCCTGTTCCTCTTAAAGAATATATGTTCAAAAGTATTGTGGAGCTCCTGCACCTAAATAAAAACAGTACAGGCACCCAAAATGAGTACCGGAACCTATTTTAGTCTAAGTCAAGCACTGATTGAAGATAGTAATTTATTCTTGAAGAATTTCACTTGTAAATCATGAGGAGTCCCCAGGGCCGGTATTCATAGTGTTTCAGACTGATCCGAACTGATACTAGACCAGCACTTAAACGCACCCCCCTTCTTACACCTGGGAAAGGTCTTTTGGACAATGCCCATAGGCCAGTCGTTTCTTTTTGCTTGTCTGTCTTTCAGAAACACAATGTCTTCTGGCTGAAGGTTGGCCTTCTCATTATGCCACTTCCGACGACTCTGCAGGGAAGGAAGATCTTCTGGTACCATTGGAAGAAAGAATGTGTCGGCAAAGCTCTGTACTTGCCTCCATTGAAGAGGTCTTTCTCATTGAACTCCCCTTGTGGTGGGGGAACCTCAGCAACCTTTAGGTGAGGAGTGTCGCTGGTGTCAAGATGAGGGGGGAGTCTGGATCTGTAGACACAGGAACCAGTGGACGAGCATTCACAATGGCTGAGACTTCTGCCATAAATGTGGTCAAGACTTTGTGAGTAAGCTTGGATGGACCCACCTTCAGCAACATGAAATCAAGGATGTGCCTCGTGACTCCGATCATTCTCTCCACGGGCAGATCTGAGATTCCATCTTCCCACGTAAGTCTTTGGCAAATGACGCATTGGTAGAGTGTGCTGCTAATGCAGCGTTTCCCAGCACTGACCCACAGACCAGCTTCTCTCGAAGCACCCTCAGTGAAGTGGCGCCCTTGATGGTGGACCTGCGCGTGGTGGTGGCGGCGGCGGCGGCGGATGAGTAGAGTAGTCATATGGCCCATTCCAGGGAGGATGAGAGGGTTGATTTCCTCTTGACCAAGGTTTGCTTGGGACAGGCATCCTCCAATCCTCAGTAGGCCTGAATCATCCATGTAGGGGAACAGACCGAAGAGTGGGCTCTGCTTAAGAATGGCTTTACCTTCTCTGATGAATTCCATTTTCTTGTGAAAGGTGCTGTGTTGCAGACTGCGTATTATGATTGTCTTGGTGTGATCCAGGTCTTCGATTGGAGCAGGGTTTGTCACAGATGTTCCATCCTTTGCAGCATTCTGCTTTGTTTAACGGACTGAGCAACGTGCACAAGCCAAGCTGTTGCATCTGTCAGTGCTCACCAGCTTGAGAACCTCTCAAAGCGCTTGGGGTCAAACTTCTTTCTGGAGACGTTGGTGGCGTGGCAGGCAACTTGAGGGCAGATCTCGACATCAGATCCGGAGTCAACCAAGTCGAAAGGTGTCTGAGAGGTTTCTGGCTCTGCTGACCTGAGCAAGGAAGCTGGTCCTGTCAACCATATGCTGTGAACAGACATCCATGTGGCTATCAAGAAGATTCATGAATCTCATTAAAACGATCAGCCGTACAATATAATGAAATTAATGCTAAATATGTTATGATTCATTTTACTTACAGACAATGCTTCTACAAAATGATAGCAAGCAAAATGTTATTTCTCACATGCGCCAAATACAACAGGTGAATAGAATCCAACCTTACAGTGAAATGCTTACTTACAAGCCCTTAACCAACAATGCAGTTTTTAGAAAAAATAAGTGTTCAGTAAAAAATAGAAGTCCAAAATAAAGTAACAAATAATGAAAGAGCAGCAGTAAAATAACAACAGCAAGGCTATATACAGGGGGTACCAGTACAGAGTCAATGTGGGGGTAATATGTACATGTAGGTAGAGTTAAAGTGACTATGCATAGATAATTAACAGAGCGTAGAAGCAGTGTAAAAGAGGGGGGAGGGGCCAATGCATATAGTCTGGGTAGCCAGTTGATTAGCTGTTCAGGAGTCTTATGGCTTGGGGGTAGAAGCTGTTAAGTATTTTGGACCTAGACTTGGCGCTCCAGTACCGCTTGCCGAGTCTTTGAAAATTTTTAGGGCCTTCCTCTGACACCGCCTGGTATAGAGGTCCTGGATGGCAGGAAGCTTGGCCCCAGTGATGTACTGGGCCCTACCCACTACCCTCTGTAGTGCCTTACGGTCGGAGGCCAAGCAGTTGCCATACTAGTCAGGATGCTCTCGATGGTGTAGCTGTAGAACCTTTTACGGACCTGAGGACCCATGCCAAATCTTTTAAGTCTCCTGAAGGGGAATAGGCTTTGTTGTGCCCTCTTCACGACTGTATTGGTGTGTTTGGACCATGATAGTTTGTTGGTGATGTGGACACCAAGGAACTTGAAGCTCTCAACCTCAAGTCCAGGATCCAGTTGCAGAGGGAGGTGTTTAGTCCCAGAGTCCTTAGCTTAGTGATGAGCTTTGAGGGCACTATGGCGTTGAACACTGAGCTGTAGTCAATGAATAGCATTCTCACATAGGTGTTCCTTTTGTCCAGGTGGGAAAGGGTTTAGAGTGCAATAGAGATTGCATCATCTGTGGATCTGTTGGGGCGGTATGCAAATTAAAGTGGGTCTAGGGTTTCTGGGATAATGGGATAATGGTGTTGATGTGAGCCATGATCAGCCTTTCAAAGCACTTCATGGCTACAGACGTGAGTGTTACAGGTCGGTAGTCATTTAGTCAGGTTACCTTAGTGTTCTTGGGCACAGGGACTATGGTGGTCTGCTTGAAACATGTTGGTATTACAGACTCAGTCAGGGACAGGTTGAAAATGTCAGTGAAGACACTTGCCAGCTGGTCAGCACATGCTCGGAGTACACGTCCTGGTAATCCGTCTGGCCTTGTGGTCTTGGGAATGTTGACCTGTTTAAAGGTCTTACTCACATCGGCTACGAAGATGTAATCACACAGTCGTCTGGAACAGCTGATGCTCTCATGCATGTTTCAGTGTTACTTGCCTTGAAGCGAGCATAGTAATTAAAAGTAATTTAGCTCGTCTGGTAGGCTTATGTCACTGGGCAGCTCGTGGCTGTGCTTCCCTTTTTAGTCTGTAATAGTTTGCAAGCCCTGCCACATCTGACGAGCATTGGAGCCAATGTAGTACGATTCAATCTAATTGACACTTTGCCTGTTTGATGGTTAGTCGGAGGCATTGCAGGATTTCTTATAAGCTTCCGGGTTAGAGACCCGCTCCTTGAAAGCGGCAGCTCTACCCTTTAGCTCAGTGCAGATGTTGCCTGTAATCCATGGCTTCTGGTTGGGGTATGTATACAGTCACTGTGGGGACGACGTCATCAATGCACTTATTGATGAAGCCAGTGACTGATGTGTACTCCTCAATGATATCAGAAGAATCCCAGAACATATTCCAGTCTGTGCTAGCAAAACAGTCCTGTATTAGCATTTGCTTCATCTTACCACTTTTTTATTGACGGAGTCACTGGTGCTTCCTGCTTTAGTTTTTGCTGGTAAGCAGAAATCAGGAGGATATAATTATGGTCAGATTTGCCAAATGGAGGGTGAGGGAGATATTTGTAAGCATCTCTGTGTGTGGAGTAAAGTTGGTCTAGATTTTTTTCCCCACTGGTTGCACATTTAACATGCTGGTAGAAATGAGGTAAAACGGATTTAAGTTTCCATGTGTTAAAGTCCCCGGCCACTATGGGCGCCTCTGGATGAGCGTCTTCCTGTTTGTTTATGGTCGTATACAGCTCATTGAGTGCGGTCTTAGTGCCAGCATCGGTTTGTGGTGGTAAATAGACAGCTACGAAGAATATAGATGAAAACTCTCTTGGTAAATAGTGTGGTCTACAGCTTATCATGAGATACTCTAGCTCAGGCGGGCAAAGCCTTGAGACTTCCTTAGATTTCTTGCACCAGCTGTTGTTTACAAATATACATAGACCTCCACCCCTTGTTTTACCAGAGGCGGCTGTTCTATCCTGCCGAAAAGTGTAAAACCTGCCAGCTGTATGTTATTCATGTCGTTGTTCAGCCACAACTCGGTGAAACACAAGATATTACAGTTTTTAATGTTGGTAGGATATACGTGCTCGTAGTTCGTCTGTTTTATTATCCAATTATTGTACATTGATTACCCACTCGCCGTCGGATCCTTAAGGCACCCATACCTACGTCCCCGATATCTCTGTCTCTTTCTCCTGCGAATGACGGGGATGAGGGCCTTGTTGGGTGTCTGGAGGAAATCCTTCTTCCAGTACGGGGTGAGTAATCACTGTCCGGTGGCAGAAACATTAAGTACAAAATAAATTACATATAACGTGAAAAAACACCAGGGCACAATTGGTTAGGTGACAGTAAAATGGCAGCCATCTCCTCTGGCTCCATTATCACATGGAGTTTGACAATGTCTGCAGCTCCACAGTGTGACTTTCACCATTTTGGAATGTAAACAATTATTTTTCTACAGGATTGAGCACATTAAACAAACAACACACATCAACACAGGACAGTGGCCCCCAAGTGGTCAACAATGGAATTACACGATCGCCTACAGGAACTCAAACCCAACTACAAGGGCCAGAACAGTAGGGTATTCACTTTTTATATTTCAATAATAATGCACAAGGAGACACAACAAGTAAAGCCATTACAGTGCAATTCCGAGATCTGCGTACAGAAATGGGCATCAGGTTTCTTACCAAGCAGTATAAAATGTTCTATAAATGTTTAATGCAAGACATATAGACTATGATGCTGTGGACAATGACAAATACACTGACCTAAATGTAAGAAAATAAATTGTCTAAATATGTGAAGACACCAAGAATGACAAAGATTCAATCATGTCTCAATATTCCTGCTTTCTAGCTTATGTAATAGCCTAACATGAAAGAATTGACAGGTCAATGACTTTATTACATTTAACCTAATTAATGTGGACCCAATGAACAATGTTATGTGGTTAATGTGTTTATATACAGTCCTTAACACCCCCACCTTGACAGATGGTAAACAGTGCAGGGGTCCTGTTAGTACAGTGGCTATTATAATGTGGAGTGAATCCCATTAACGCAACTGTTTGGATCTGAATTGATCAGACGTTCAGCCGTCATATTGTTTTAAAATAAACTTTGTTGAATGGTCCATTTTTTATTATTTTTTTATGAATAAAAAAGGCACACATTCACAAGTACTTGTGCTCGCGTATTCATGCTTTCACACGTTTGAGTTACACTTTTAAGTAAAACATTTATGAAATAAATTAAATTAAAACATTCACAAGTTTACGCTTTCATACACACATTCACACTTCATTGGGTTATTTATGTATTTATCCCCCCTCATGTACCCTACACACACTCACTCACACGCACACTCTCTCACATTCTCTCTATCTCACATACAGACACACACGCACACACACATGATCCAATTGCTAAAAGGCTGGATTTTTTCTAATCACCAATTGCAGAATTTCAATTACATTTGTCAACCAGCCACTCGCTGAACTTAAGGCTACAAAATGATTAGGTAACATATTTATTAAACAACATAAGGTTAGAGAGCATCATTTTAAGATTGTGGTGGTCAGAGACAGAAGAGCTTATAATCACTGATGTTCATTTTTAGACATTTATGTTTATCTACCCAGCCCTTCTGTTTCCAGCCAGCCCTTCCGTGGTTTCCCCTAGTTACCACAGCCACAAAGTAAAAATGGTCTATATCGTTAAATGTATCAAAACTTTTTGGTCTAGCCTTTTACTGCAGTGTACTAAATCAGGGTCACACTGAGTTTTTCTTGTTTGTCTTCAACAAATATACTTTGAAACAAAAGTAAACACCTCACACATGGTTATGGGATTAAAAAAAAGAAGGCATCTGTACCGTGTCAGATATAGAGTTGAAATGTATTCAATTTTGAGTTTTGACAATTTGACATAAACACAGGATTTTCAACGTTAAAAAAATTATGTTGATTCATTATTAAATTATGAAAAATATTAAGAACATTCCACCCATGAGGCCACTAGGTCATTTGACTGCAGGAAAAGGGTACATTTAAGGTTAGGGTTAGGCATAAGGTTAACAGTGTGGTTAGGTTTAAAATCACATTATAACCCCCTAGAGTCGATTGACGTGCAATTGTAGAAATAGGCGGGGTTTATGACTTTGTGGCTGTGGTAACTAATGACGATTCCCCCCCCCCCCCCCTTCCGTGATAAACAAAAACACACAGTAGCTAGCTAGCACAAACCTTCGGTGTTCAGACATCGTTTGTCACTAACATAATGATAGGGTGTATAACTCATCACACACACTTTCTAAACGTTATAACAACCCTTCTACACTAAAACAAGTGACATGTTAGACATTCTAGCTAGCTAGCTAGTTTGGCCCAAAAAGATCAGACTACAGCAAGTATGAGCAACAAAACCAAAACAGATATGAATCATCTTTCATCTAGTCAACCTAAAATGTCTATCTAATGCAACATTTAGAAATGTAAAGATAAAGAAAACAGAGAGCATGCACAAAATTTACTTTATTTTACAGGATGAAATGTGAAGGTGTGAAGACTCGGTGAAAATGTAGAGTAAAGGTGTCTTTCATCCCTCTCTGTACCCTGGTGCAGTGGAACAATTCTTGTTCAGCCTCATAGTAGCATGGTCCCGGTTCTGATTCTGGATTGCTTTACTCCTGCAAATAGTGAAAGGACATTTAGATGTCTATGGGACAGTTTTCCAACCATAACATTGTAAAACACTCAGTGGGCTAGGAGTTATTCCAACTTAAGACCCTAGGGACGACGAATGACCTGTCGAACTGCAGCAACCTTGTACTTGTTCATATGAATTTGAGACTAAAGGGGGGGTCCCTTAGACACAGAGAGAACTGCAATTGGACAATAAAACAAATAGGTCTGAGCTTACTTTATGCATGGTGCATTGTCTAGTACGCACCTGTAATTAAAAAGTTATTCGCACAGTATATGTCATCACTATGGTTAGTTTCAGTCAATTTGGAATGAAAAGTCTAGGTAGCCTAGCCAGCCAGCGCATTTGTGGCACACCTTGAATCTCAGTGGCAGATGGCTGGCTTGTGTCTCTGAGCTTTTCCATTGTCTGTTGTCATCCGCAACACCCTCTTGCAGGAACTACCTTCTTAATTTTCTGTGTTCTACAAGCAAGAAAAGTGGAGAGAAGAGAGAGAATGGGAGAAAAGAGGGAGGAGTGTTACAATTTACAGGCTGTTTTGGGGTCATGATGTGCTGAAGGGTAAGTGGCCAGGCATTGCCAAAGACACCTACATGGGCTTCTGATGTTAAGTTAAACCACCTCTGCCACTACTTCTTGCAGTACTTGAGGAACACCTTGTTTCCATAAACCATTCCATAGACATTCCCTTCCTAAACCAGACTATATAGTCTTGAGACTCTCTCTCTCTTTCCCTCTCATGCTGGCACTAAGAAGACCTCCTTTACCAACAGTATAATCAGTATAATTTTTTGGCATTGGGAAATGATACATTTACACCTCATTAAAAGACCTAGAGGTTTTTGTTTTATGTTGTGTTTCACTTTGAAGACACTATGAGTGGAGATGGCCCCTAGTAAAGTAGACAGTCGACATGGGCTATAATCTATAGTAATGCCTTCTCAAAATGCCTCATGTTTAACTCTGTCACTCAAATAATTTTGTCTGATACCACTTTTGAACATTATGTGCTCATATATATGTGACAGTGAAAATGTAGTTTCCATCAACCTCACGCGCAATGTAGATAAAGAACGCAGCAGTTCGCGTGTAGAGTAGTGAGTGAAACCATTCACTTCAGGAAAAGGTGTGATATAAAGTTTCCTTTCATGTGTTGTTGAATTCATAAGAATATTTGCTGCCATTGTAGTAAGGTTGGCAATACGAGAGGTCTTTGGACTTACCATTTATGTATTATTTTCTTTGAAAGAACAACTTGTGGGTTTTGAGTGCTTCTCCCATATTTGGGAAGTTGGTCTGCCTGCTCCTCAGTCTGAGAGAGATATTCTGAGAGCAGGTTCGTGTCTCCTTCACCTGTATATAAAAAACGGTTTAAAACTGTATAACACAATAGTGTCTTTGGAAAACGGGTTCATATATGCTAAAGTCAATAGTGAATGTGACTAGGTATATATTTATTTTGACGTTAATGTATTTACACAGATGCTGGGGACAAAAGGCAACTAAAATGTGCTGTTTTGTCACAACAATGCCACAGATGTCTCAAGTTGAGGGAGCGTCCAATTTTTAAAATGTATTTTACCTTTATTTAACTAGGCAAGTCAGTTAAGGACAAATTCTTATTTTCAATGACGGCCTAGGAACAGTGGGTTAACTGCCTGTTCAGGGGCAGAACGACCTTGTCAGGTCAGGGATTTGAACTTGCAACCTTTCAGTTATTAGTCCAACTCTCTAACCACTAGGCTACCCTGCCGGCCCAATTGGCATGCCGACTGCAGGAATGTCCACCAGATCTGTTGCCAGAGAACTGACTGTTCATTTCTCTACCATAAGCCACCTCCAACATAATTTTAGGGAATTCGGTCTGACATGCATCTCAACCGCAGATCACGTCTATAGCATTGTGTAAAATCAATGAAATTGTTACATGTTGCGTTTTATATTTTTGTTTAGTATATTAGGCATATCATTATAATTCTATCATTATACAATTCATAGTGTCTGACAAGATTGGGTCTAGGCTTCAGGTATTATGGGAATAGCTATTCAGGGTTGTCGCTGTTTTATCTCAATCTCGCTCGCTCACCCACTCTGGGCAAACCTTTCACTACGGCTGGCAGTGGCTAGGTGGAACATTAGTCTTGCGATTCATTCCATATCCATTTGGCTAGTCTGACAAGCCAACGTACTTCAAAATTGTCAGTCACGGGTCAATAATGTACAGATATTAGAAGTTTGTCAAATACATTTAATGACAAACCATGTAACTACTTAGGTTAACATGAATTACCTGTTGCCCAAAGTTCGGCGCATGTGTTAGTAACTGGTTCTCCATGTTCAGAACATGCGGCCACAGTGAGAAAGATTTGCAGTGGTGACATCAGACCATCCGGTTAAGTAGCCAAAAACAAAAATATATAAAGTTCATTGATTGGGTTAAGGTGAATCACCCCTAAAACTAGTGGACCAATGGAGACGCATTGTCTACGCCTCCCTCTAAACACCACCCTTCACAAAAAAAGCCAAAACTTAATCAAACTTGCAGTGAAGGCAAAGAAATCGAGGACCAAGATATGAGTAGCATAACCAAAAGGTAGTAATTGCACGCAAGAGCGTAGGCAAAATGGATTCAATAGGATTGGTTGTTGGGAAAGATCAACTGAAAACCTTTAAATCATTTCTGTTTTGCTCTCACTTTAAAATTGTGTTTGCAAGTTTTGCTTTTGATGTTAACAATTCAATACATTTTGATTTCAATTGTTTAGTTTTTGATTAACAAATTTCACTCTTCCTTAAATGTTTACATTAGTAACTTTTATCATGTTTACAATTTATTTGATCTAAATTCAATACATATGGTGTGTAATTTGACCCATAAAGTGTGATTTAGTTTCTCCCAGTCACTGGCCCACACTCCAGTACAGTAGGTGGCGGCAAAGCACCATAATGTCGGATGCCAACCGACGATAAACCCCACCGAAGAACCCGATAGTTTAGATTACTGAACAGGAGACTAAATGTTCATTTTTTTTTTTTTTTTTACGAACTTTATTTCATTAGAATCAAAACAATTCCATTCAGAGGGTTCCTCAATCTTGCTTTACAGAATAAAAATTAGCAATATTTGCCAACTCTTGGACATGCACTTTGCAAGACATTTCCTTACTCCCCCCCCCCCCCCCCCCCAAGACATTTCCTTACTCCCCCCCATTTTCAACCTTGTTCAATAACCAGGTTTCCATCCAACCTTTTTATGCAAAGTACGGCAGATAAAAAGTAATGACAGGCCTGACGGAAACAGATTTTTGGGGAAATTATCCAAATGTCAACTAGACAAGGTGGAATATGTGTTGGTCAAATTAATTATGCGAGAAATGTCAGTGGAAACACTTATGCGCAAATATTGATACAATAACCATCATATCGAAGTAAATTTGGAGTCACGCGATGACATGTGGTCCTCCCACTACTAGTCGGAAAAGCGCATGGTTAATTAAACTACAGATTACATAAATTAATGAACTTCAGAGTGGTGAAAGTGCACGGTAATTAGCTTGATGTTACTTTCCAATAAATATCTAGGGTCTTATTCTGGTGACATGATAGTCGATGCTTGGCTGCTGTTTGAAAAATAAAGTCTCACTCTTTTGTCCACATCTCATGTAGGCTATATGTGCGCTCTAGCCAAACATCGTGCTGTTGGTTAGAGGACATATGCCAATAACAAAGTGGGCACACGCTATATAACGCAATGTTTTTGTAACAATCAGTGGGGTTAAATGTGATAAGGAAAAGATAGTTCAATGGGTTTCGATACATCGGAATTTAACCGCAAAATGCATTTTTATTTGCACTACATCACGCACAGCCTTTTATTTGCAACAAGTCAATTAGATGGAAACATCTTTGGTGGGAAAACGCATATAATGCCTTATGCAGATAAGAATATTTGCATGAAAATCTGTCGCCAATTGGATGGAAACCTAGCTATTGGTGTACATTTTCTTGAGAATAGACATATGGGTCCAGACAGTTGAGTAAGATGTTCTCAGGGTTGTACTTTAAAGTAAAAAAGGAACATATCAAATACATATATATTTTTCCTTTTTATTTAAATTTTATCTGCTTTTGTGGGATCATGGATTCATACAAATCACTTGGGGGGGGGGGGGATGTTATTAAACCTAAACAACTTAGCCCCTATTAACAACCCCCAAAAAACAACCCAGGTTGAATTAACACACCGATAGAGATTTAAGATTAAGAAATATTTAAAATAACTATGCCATCTCTGCCTCACTCGTAAAGGGATTGTAATCAGACAAGTACTTGACAGAGCAGAATGTCAGACTAAAGTTCCGGTTGGGGGAGAGCGTGAATGTCAAGGGACAGTGAGCACACTTCTCAGTTTGGTACCGAGGGACGGGTTTGAAATGATTATTTTGGGGTGTGGACCTAGTCCTGGGGGTTCAAATACAGAAGAAACAAAACCCTACTTAACCCATAAAACAGACAGTTTGTTATGCCTACACTGCTCCGTTGTGGTTTCTAACAGGGCAGCAGCTCATTACAGTATCATTCACACAAACAGGGAAGGGGTGTGTGGGTTTGTTGTATATATATATATAAAAAAAAAAAAACAGGAACTTAAAAATGGCAAAGCCCCGCTTAGTACTCGTCTGCCTGGGTCTCCACCTTGTAGCCGTTCTCATTGGAAACGTAGCCCTCTCCCGACTGCACTGACTCCTGGTCCACCATCAACCCATCCTGGCTGTTCTCCTCTGGCTGGGGCGGCACTTCGCCCGCTTCGCCCGCCTCCCCGTTACCCACGTCGTCCTGCTCGGCCGAGGGGAGCAGGAGAGAGCCATGCCGGTCCTCCCTGCGCTCCCCGCCACCCCGCTCCCTGTCTCTCTTATGCTCCCTGTCCTTCTCCCTGTCCCCCCTGTGCCTCTCCCGGTCCCTCTCCCGGTCCTTGTCCCTGTGGCTGCGCCTCCGGTCACGGTCTCGCTCCCTGTCTCTGTCCCGCTCCCTCCCGCCGCGCTCCTCTGCCACCTCTCCCCCTTCCTCACCCACACTAGGCTCTTCAGGCATCTTCTCTCCTCCCTCCCCCATCATACCGTCTCCAAGCCCCATGCCCTCATCCCCCTCGCCACCCTTGCTCCTCTCCCGGTCTCGCTTGCGCTCTCGGCTGCGGCTCCTCCTCTTCCTTTCACCCTTGTCTCTGCTCCTCTCCCTGCTATGACTGTCTCCCCCTGGTCCTCCTCCCCCCCGCTCCCTCTCTCGGTCTCTCCTCCTGCCACCCACTACGCTCTCCTCTCCAGGCGCTGCCAGGCCTAGAGCCCTGTCGCCCCTCTCCCTGGAGCGGGAGCTGCGCCTGCGTCTTTCCCGGGACCGGGACCGCCGTCTTTCGCCACCGCGCTCTTTCTCCCCCCCACGTTCACGCTCACGGCTGCGCTCTCTGCGCTCCCCTCTGGGCTCAGGTCCACGTTCACGCTCTCGTTCCCTGGGGTGAAGAGAAGGGCAAAAATAACAGTCAACTGACAAACCTCTACAGAAAATTAAGTCAGTCAAACCAAAATGTTCAATCCCAAGTCTACCGCTAGCCCATACCCTCTAGACTTGCATAGATCTAAAATAATTGGATCGATGTAACTAAGGAATATGGTAATAAATTCCCTTTGCCTTCAGATCATTTTTCTATATTGCTACATCTATCCAATTCTTTCAGGTCTAATGGGTAGGGCCTATTTAGAATAGGTTGACATAACCCTCCCTTCATAGACCACCCCAAGGGCCCAGTGTAGTTACTCACCCTCCAATTGTGGGGTGTTCATCGTAACGTGAGGTGTCGTCTCTTCCAGAGTGCTTGATGTTGACGTCAGCCCCGCCTCTCCTTGTCCCACCAAGACCACCGCCTGGTTGGGGATACATTCACTTCCTGTCTATGATTTGTATTTAAAACTGACTAATATTAAAAGGGATTCATAAAATGGCCAATGCGAAGAGAATCATCGGTTAATTATACACCGTCAGAGATCATGTGCAGTTCCTCACCTAGCCTGCGGGGATGCCATCCCTTCACAGTGCGACCTCTCTCAACATCCACCAGCACTCTCCTTCCATCGATCTTCTTCCCGTCTGCATGCTTGTAGGCAGCTGGAGGAAAGGGGGGGGGGGGGGGTGAGAAAGGTAGAGAAGAGTAAGATGGAGCTCTGCGGTTTCAAAGGTAAGGTTAACAAAGAGTGCATGAATATACTGACCAGGAGCAGGTGAGGTAGTGTGGGGCTGCTCTCTGGGCAGACAGACCATGTAGTAGTAGACCTTTTTCCACCACTAAATGCTGCATTTACCTGCACATCGATCTTTATTGAAGATGTACCACAGTAAGTATTTTGTTGTGCAAGCACTTTACTTCAGTAAATCCTTATTTTGAAAAGATTAGAGGGATAAAGAAATGCATTCTAGCCGCAAATTACAAGTGAGCCGGTATAGCAGATAAATGCTTTTTTGTGAACTATGCATTAATTATTAAAATCTCAAAATTCAATTTTATTATATCAAGTGCGTTATATAATATATTCAAACAAAACATTGACGTTTGGCCTATAATGATTGCTCTGTTTCACGTGGAGCATTAGAGACCGAAAAGTGAAACGCCGCTTAAAATAATTTTAATCTTACTTAGTCAAGTGACCACATTGTCAAAGAGGGTCAACTTACTGTTGCATGGCTCATTTTATAGTTTAGACCAGGGGGGGGGGGGGGGGTCATAGTTTAGACCAGGGGTACTCAACTCAACCTACGTGGTCCAGAGCCTGCTGCTTTTGGGGGGGGGTGCAGTGGAACTGGCTTCGAGGTCCAGAGTTGAGTTTGAGATTAGACCAATCAACGGTCTTAAAATTGCCCACGACTATAAGCTAAGTTAATACATCTAAGGAAGCAAGCAAAAATGCTCAATATCAATTAGATGCATACCCTTAAATTATAGTGTGACGCATGAAAGGCTCAGGTAGCTTTGGCTACAATATTTACCTACAACTATGCATTTAAATTGCTCCATAGTGATTTTGAAAATACACAGCCTTTCATAACTATAACTTTCATCATGGGATTCTGTGTAAAAATTCATTCATTTAAAGCTACCGTAGTCAGATAAAGAGACCATTACCAATAATGCTTTATTACTGAATATTGTGTGTCCCTAGTGGTTAGCCTAGTGTTTAAGTGTGTTGGGCCATTAACCGAAAGTTTGCTGTTTCAAATCCGAGCAGACTAGGTGAAAAATCTGTCAATGTGCCCTTGAGCAAAGCACTTAACCCTAATTGCTTCTGTAAGTCACTCTGGATAAGAGCGTCTGCTAAATGAATTAAATGTAAACGAGTGGTCCAAGCAGTTTGATGTGGAGTGCATTTGAGAGCCTGTTGTGAAATGCTTGTGCACTTGAAATAAATCTGATAACAGTCATTCATATAGCAACATACTATTTATTATATTACCCAACCTGACAAATTGATGAGAAATGCATTTGTGCATGTTCACCCAATTGTCACATCTACAACCTCTTACCCAGAAGGAACATCGAATAGGAGTCACCCCCATGGATCAAACAGCCACCCACTTCGTCTAGCCACTTATAGGTGGAATTGGGTTTTTTATACCAGTAGCTAGGTTGCCACCGAATTGGCGACAGATTTTAATGCAAATATTTTTAAATCCGCATTAAAGAAAATGTGAATTTTCCCACCAAACTGAATTGTTGCAGATAAAAATCAGTGCGAAGTTTATGTATATATATTTTTTATACAAACGTTTAACCATCAATTGTCACAAACTGTTGCGTTTAATAGTAAATGTGCCCACGCTGGTCTTGGCATGTGCTCTAGCCAACAGCTCGCATATACAGTACGGGTAGGCTAGTCTACACAAGATAATGGATGAGAATATTTTGTCAAACATCATGTCACCAGCATAAGAACATCAACATTTATTGGAAAGGAGAATCAAGCTCATCATCGGGCACCTTCATCACCATGTGAAGGTCATCATTCATATATTTTTCCTGTAGCCTATTAAACTGCATGGTTTCCAGAGTAGTAGTGGGAGGATCACACACACACACCATAGTCGCTTGACTCCAAGTTTACTTTGATAAGACAGTAATTACTAACAATATTTGCCCCTAAAAGCATGTACACCACTATTTCACGCAATTCATTTTACAGACAAAGATCCCACCTTGTCAAACTTTGCATTTATAAAATTGTGCCGAAACGTCATGTTTCCATCACAGCTGTCGTGATTTGTTTTAATACGGTATGACTTTTCAAAAACTGGATGGAAACGTGGTTAGTGACAAACCAGGTGGATACTGCCCTGCAAATGTTGACACCTTAGGCACGTCCTGCAATAGCCATAGTCACTGGCACAACCACTCCTGGTGTTCTTAGCCCCCGGTTCAGTGAGACATAAAATACCAGTGACATTGGTTTGAGTTTGAATATTTACTCCAATTGCCAGAATACACCTTGTATGACAATGCTGCTTATTACACAAATATATCTTCTTACCCAATACATGTTGTGCTTCAGACTATAGTGAGGCTAATGTAAATTAGGTTGCCTTACATACAACCTCTGACCTTGTAATACTTGTCTGGAGGGGGAGATATAGTGGAGGGAATCATCGCGATATGAGAAAATGTGTCAAGTTATATACACATACCTTAGTGGAGGCTTTATGGGCTGCTGTGTTTGTTTTGAACAACTATCTTACCACAGCCTGGACACGAGCACAGTGTCGGACTCAGAACCTCCGGGAGCATAGGGCTTCCAGTTGCAAGGCAAATTGGCAGGCTCCTGCCACTGCCAGATTTAACACCACAGTCTGCAGCTTCTGAGTCAAACTCAGAACACACACACACACACAAATATATACTCCCTTGGCCCAGACAGTCTTGGGATCAGTCTCTTATGACCGAAGAATTCGGCAGGATCCATGATGACCCATCCTGGCCTCTACACTGGTCTGCTCTGCTGTGGTAGACGATCCAATGGGAAACGGCAGAGGACTTTCCTCTTTATATCCAATTAGAGGGCCTTACCAGAACCACTCACTTTTACAGCCAGAGGGCCTTACCAGAACCCCCTCTAGATCATAGCAAATTATCACTGTACTTTCATGACACCTCACAGGTTTATACTACCAGGGGGCCTTACCACAACCCCTCACTAATCTAACCAATCCGGGTTTGTCTTACCACAAACCATAACCTTCTCAAACAGAGGACTTCAGTCAAAGGGGGGTGGGTTGCCTTAACTCAACCCCAAAAACTCAACCCCAAAAACTCCTCAAACAAGGCCTAAATACAATCTTACTATACAAGCACACATATCGTGCATATCAAAAAGTAGTTTATTTAAAAAGAAACAAAGGTATGCATCTAGAGAAAATTAGATAAGTGTTTGGTGTAGGCTAGAATAAATGTAGGCTAGTTCGAGTGGTGACATATTTCCTCACTTGACTGGTTCCATTAGCTGTATACACCGGATTCTTACAATCAGCTGTGGTAAAGAGATCTGGGGGTGAGATGACTGCCATGTCTGAATGAGCTATCGCTATGCTCGTCGACATCTGCTCTTGCCTAGTTATATAGTAGGGACAAAGCTACATATGTGCATAAGTATGTGCCTTCCTGTAAAAGTGTTGAGTCCCCTCGTAAGCCTATTCCATTAAAGCCAGCTCGACGCACACAAGGACCTTAACTTACAATGCTAGGGGATTTTGTTTTGGGCGTGTGGTCTTTTTGATGCAATGTTATGCAAAAGATTGTCCTTTTCTTAATGATTATGCAAGAGAACTTGATAAAATGCTGTTTCAGACAACTAAAATACTGAAATACTAAAAGCACTTAGGCCTATATGTAAAAGTGTTAAAAGGGATACATCTGAGGTGGCTTTAACACAAAAGGAAAATTCAAAAGGCACCCATTAACTGACTAATGGCCTGGGGGTGCGTTCAATGGTCAAAGCACCAGATTCGTCTTATCAATGTCAGTATTGTTCAAGCGACATTTAAGCAGCTTCAAAAAAATGTGCTTTGCCCATTGAACGTAGCTCCTCTTCCCTAAATAGGAGGATGGAGGGTGGAAAGAAAGCTTACCCATCATACAAACCCATCATACCAACCATATACTGAGCTGTGGTAGTAGGGTGTAGATGTATCATAACCATCATCATCTGCAAGCCAGCTCTGGCCAATAGCCATCACAGATAGGCGGCTGCAGTGGCAATGAGAACAACAAACAGTTAATACACTGCAGAGCCAGCATAGACATCCCCTCACAAGTCAACCCTCACCTGAGTCACATCATACCAAGGGTGGGCGACCTTGGTCCTGGGGAACACTATTCCCTGCCTGTTCATTGCACTCTGGGTGCATGACCCTAAGTGTTCCAGGAATGAATCAGCGGCCACGTTCCAGGCCAGCTACACTGCAGTCCCGCTGTGCGGACTTGCCTAATCACCTAGCAGTCAGGCGTCAGATTCTTATTTTATATGATTTTTAGCTGACATGTAAATCACCTTCCCAGGTGTTGTGAGATCTGGCAAGTGACTGCAATGTAGTCAGCCTGGAAGGTGGCCAGTAAATAGCAATCTTAGAGAGCAACTGATTTACACCTGGAACACCCGTCTGCCTGATCATTTGTTTAAATTCGATCAATGAGAATAATACAAGGGGGCATGGTAGCTCGCCAGGACCAGGGTGGAGGACCACTGATATGAGCTGATAGAAATGGCCTAGTGTCACAAAAGCACAGAGATGAGGGTACCCAAGTTAACCAGACAAGTTAGGAGGAAGAACTAGCCTGTTGGTGACCTGTAGCTTACCGTTGGTTGTCCAACCAGGAAACCTACCTGTTCCACAGATGACTTAACACTCCTAACTATTACAGGCCTAACCTACAGCAAGCAAAGACATTCAAGGTGACCAGAAGAACAAGGCTTAGAAGTTGTTTATACATACAAAACATAGGCCAAACCTTCCCACCGAATGGCACCGCCACATACAAGTGTCATGGCACTCAGACAAGTGCAGTACAGAAACCCTTTCGCAGCCTTACTTGAGTTAGTCAAGAGGTCATCATGCGCCACACAAGACAGACATCACACAAAACTCACTCAGCACCTTGTTTCCCCTAATTAATAACGTATCGCCATTCTGAACTCAGTTATAAAAATAAAAAGGATGGATTTTGGGGCCCCTTGTGTTCAGAGTTTTAATCTTTAACTTGTATGGACTGTGGGTCCATATTAACCCCCTTGCCAATAGGCTTGGGCAGTATACCGTATACCGGGGTATTTGGAAAAAGACACGGGATGGTTTTTCCATACCGTCAACACCGTTTAAACTATTTCTTTGAGGTTTATTAATAAATTTGATTTGTAGCTACTTAAGTAAACACCCACAATCAACTTGTGCAATACGTTAGGAGATAAAGAACAAAGTTCTTCATTTCACCCGTCACATTATTATTAAGCTTACAGTAGTCCACAGTCATGTGGTGTTTGTACACAGGCACACAACTACGAGAGAGACATGAGCCATGGGAGTCACTCACTGTTGTGCAGCATGCGCCAGGTGATTTAATTACAACATAGGAAGTCTCAAAGTTACCGGTCTAAAATGTGCAAACTTCTGCATTTGGTTTGCTAATTTAGTAGCTAGTTAGCCAACTAGCTAAGTGGTTAGCTTCTTCTAAATCAACCATTCACTTGGTAAAAGCAGAGAACCTCCTGGATCAAGAGCCTTGCTGGCAAATATTGGTTTTGTGCTTGCAGCAAACTATATTTTGAGTTAAAAATGTTAACAATGCAGTCGTTAGCATTCTAACCGGCAATGCCGGTAATACCGAATATCCCAGTATGACACAAGGTCGGTATGAAGGTATGACAATCTGGATACCGCCCAAGCCTACTTTCCACCTAGTTCTCCTTCTCTGACCCTTTTCATACCATTGTGCCAATCCAAACCACACTCTGCTGGCTTGGATACTTTCCATTCAACATGTCCTCGCAGCATAATCAGGCCAGCGCAGTACAGCTCGGTGTGGCTCAGCAGTGTGAACAGTTTATTTTTTACATTTGGCAGATATTAAGAGTGGGCCTAGGACTATGGATAAATGTGAAACCATCGCTCATCCTGGCCCTTCAAAGGGAAATCGCACCAAGGACAGCATAAGCTGCTAGTGCAGTACAGAAAATAGCTACATTTTAAAAACAGAGCCTAGACAGTTTGCTCCATAAAAGGTGCTATTCAGTCAAGAGGGTTCCTCCTGCACTGGGCAAGAGTACAAGGTGCTGATGTTAACTAAAAGTCAGTGACACCAACTGGTACAATTTGTAAAGCTATAGTGAAATTCCAACCATTTGTAAGGTCGCAAAATTGATCTAGTTTATTTCTTTCGGTCCTTCAAAAAAATACTATCCCACCCACATACCCTCCCAGCATTCAGACTCCCATTTGAGATGAGGTGGGTTATGAGGGGGTTGGTCTCTCGAGGTACTCACAGTGCATGTCTCTCTCGTGCTCGTACTCTATGAAGGCGTAGCCTCTGGGCTTCCCTGACCGCTTGTTGTAGACGATGTAGATCTGGAAGAGAGCGACTATAATAATACTAGCTGAACAAGCTGGGGGGGGGGGGGGCAGAGGACCAATTGCCACTAACAAAAGGTGTATTATAAAACCAAAGGGTGGTTTAGGAGACAAAGACTAAACTTACCCGTTTGATGGGTCCGTAGACCTCAAACTCACGGCGAAGCTTGGATTCCGTGGTGTCATAATTCTGCAGCAATGATAACACAGTTAACATGGATCCCACCAGAACTTGGCGGGAAACCCTGCCAGGTTTACATTTTATTGCGGAGTATGTATGCTTAATTTGATATTAATCACTACCCGACTTTAGTATCAGTGGCAAAGACAGGATGGAAGAGAAGGTAAAGATGCCATGGAACATGGAAGGTAGCCTGTATAATGCACACTTACCACACGAGCCACAAACAGGGTCTTGAAGGCATCCCCCTGAGCATTGGGGTCATTGTGTGGATCCCCTAGAAGGCAGAAGAAAATATTACAACCTGACTTCCATCAACTTTCAGTAAATCCTATGAAGGTCACGAAAGCTCATCCATGTCAACTTACAGAGCTTCAGTTCTGTCTCCACAACCGTCTGTCTCCTCTCGATCTTCTCCCTCCTCTGTAAAACAGAAACAGGTTAGCTAGGCCCCTCAGACTCAAACCCTAAATGGTTACAGTACATTAGAGCCATGTACTAGTACACCCCACTGAAGATGTCCAGTTATCCAATCTTACTCAGATACGCATTGAGGGTTGACTAAAAAAAGTGGAAAGAAATGGCCATAAAGGGAAGTGACCCCTCTACCAATTGTCTCACCTTCCTCTCCAACCTCTCATCACGAGTTTCTGCCCTAGTGGGGGGAGGGGCATCTCTGGGGTCCTATCAAAACAGTCCAAAAGTTAGAGGGCCAAAGGCATTCAATCAAATAATATACCAAATAGCCAACTATCTATCTCATTCACTAAGAGTTTAATTGCACAAGAGCTAGGTAGGTTTGCCTTACCTCAAAGTGCCTGATGAAGGGAGCGATGCCACAGTATGGCTGGTTGTGGTGTTTTTCATGGGGAAGCTTCTCCAACTGGGTCAGAAATGGTATGGGGTCCCGGGGCGCAAATAGGGCCAGCAGATTGGGGGGTAAAAACTGGGTCATCTTTCACCTGCAGCGAGACAAATAGATGTTTAGTTCACAAACTACGTAGTTACTAATAATATGCAGACAGAGTTGCATCAGTGTTGCCATTAAACAGTGTGGACAGAGCCACAAAGGCATGGAAGACCATCGTGATAACCATGTGCAGCTCAA
Organism: Salvelinus namaycush; assembly: GCF_016432855.1. Classification (NCBI taxonomy): domain Eukaryota; kingdom Metazoa; phylum Chordata; class Actinopteri; order Salmoniformes; family Salmonidae; genus Salvelinus; species Salvelinus namaycush. The sequence goes on along the minus strand of NC_052309.1, from coordinate 58,008,281 downwards.
TTTCTTCTGCAAAGGTAAGGCAACATCTTACTTTCATGCGTGGAACTAGCTTCGAAGCTAGTGTCTAAGAGAACTGATCAATGTTACCAAACAACGCTCAATCTTCCCTTACCTGGAGGCTTCAAGGAAAATGAAGGCTGGAAAGTCACATTTACAAGGATAGCTAGCTAGCTGGAATAGTGAATGCTTTAGGCTGATTGTTGGTTATACATATACACGCACAAAAATATAAAAAACAAATTTAAGATTTTACTGTGTTAGTTCATAAGGAAAATCAAACAATTGAAATAAATGCATTAGGCCATGATCTATGGATTTCACAACTGGGAATACAGATGTAGCTGTTAGAGATACTTTTTTGGGGGGTAAGGGCGTGGATCAGAAAACCAGTCAGTATCTGGTGTGACCACAATTTGCCTCATGCAGCGTGACATTTCCTTTGCATTGAGTTGATCAGGCCTGTGGAATGTTGTCCCACTCTTCAATGGCTGTGCGAAGTGGCTGGATATTGCCGGGGACTGGAACACCTTCTCGTACAAGTCGATCCAGAGCATCCCAAACATGCTCAATGGGTGACAGGTCAGGTGAGTATGCAGGCCATGGAAGAACTGGGACATTGTCAGCTTCTAGGAATTGTGTACAGATCCTTGTGACATGGGGCTGTGCATTATCATGGCGAAACATGAGGTGATGGATGAACGGCACGACAACGGGCCTCAAGATCGTCACGGTATCTGTGCATTAAAATTGCCATCAATAAAATGCAATTGTGTTGGTTGTCTATAGCTATTCCCACCACTACCTCACCCTTTGGACCATCTGGCAGAACTTCCAGAATGTTCTATAAGTTAAGATAGGAGAAGATGCCAGACCAACCCTAGGAACTATGCCTATGTAATTTGTCTGTAATTAGTTTATAGGATCGAATGGGACAGCACATTTTGCACGCACACACGTTCAGTATAGTTAGCAGCCAACTAAACGCAACTCCACGATTTACGAAGGAATTCAGCTGCGACTAGTGTGGGTGGACTGGAGCCCCAGACATCGCATAAAATGTTATCAACCAACTAATTCCACCACCCAAAGAATAGCCACAATTGCTGTCTGACAATGAAGTTGTCCAGGAGTTGTGAAGACACTAAAGCATGCTGCTGCTAAAATAAGATTAATCTCCAGAGTATACACCTTCATTCGAGGAGTACATACACACAAAAGTATGTGAACACTCCAAATGAGTGGATTCGGCTATTTCAGCCACACCCGTTGCAGGCAAGTGTATAAATAGTGCACACAGCCATGCATGCAATCTCTATAGACAAACATTGGCAGTAGAATGGCCTTACTGAAGAGTTCAGTGACTTAACGTGGCACCATCATAGGATGCCCACCTTTCCAACAAGTCAGTGTGGCAAATTCCTGCCCTGCTAGAGCTGTCCCGGTCAACTAAGTGCTGTCAATGTGAAGTGGATAGGGGTTATTGCAGATGCAGGAATGCCCATATGCAGGAACGCCCCGAATTTCAGGACGCAATTTCACCTTTCTCTAGACTAAAACTAACAACGTCCCAAAATGTAATCATAATATGCGCACGAACTGTTCCAAACAGTTTCAGATGAGGACGCCTTTAGAGCTAGTTATCTGGCTTCCGACTAGACACCTCCGTGTTGGGCTAACGTTGGCTAACAACGCAGTCAAACAATGGACCACCCTGGCTAACGTTAGCTAGCCAATCCACCAAAGTATATAAGTTAGTTAATTGCAGGAAGACCAGACACCTAAAACGAAATATGGTACATTTTAACAGGTCTATTTTAGTTAACGTTACATATTCCAGTTTAGTTAACGTTACATATTCCAGTCTACCAAACCACTAAACACTGTCCACCATAGCATAGGCCTCGTGCCGCCACTCAGGGGTACTACACATTTCTACCCTACTCACCTCAACTCTTCATTCAATCCTTTCAAAACTCCGAGAGCCCGAATCAGGCAACGTGGAATAAGAGCGTGCGCTCTCTTTGTTCAAAGCAAGATGTTTTCCCACAGATGAATATACTTCAGCAACCAAGAGATACAGAGGCTTCCGCTTGGTTAGCTTCTTGCCAGGGGGGAAAAACGATCTGTCCTCAACTTAAAATGGCGGTACGCCGTAAAGGGACGACAATGTCGCAACAGTTCCTCTAATGTTTCACGACACTTTGGGCTAATTTACTTGATACCTGGTTTCTCAGAGAGGAAGGGGAAGAATTTCAGGTTTGGCATTAAATCTTTCCAAATGTGAGATGTTTGTTTTGAAAGGAGCTGTCAATCCAGCAGATTGTAACATCTCTGAAAAAGATACTGTAACCTACCTCGGTGTAAAGATCACCAAAAATCTTAAGGCTGTGAATGATCTTAATTTGAACCCTGTAACTGAATCTGTCAACAAAAAAATTATCCTCATGGTTAGGGATGGATTTAACTCTTCAAAGAAGGGGGGCTATCTCGTGCATCCTATCTTTTTTCATCTATTGACATTCCCAAATCCACTTGCTGTACCTTAGATAGGCTTTTGTACAACTTAATATGGAAAAACAAGCCACATAAGATAAAAAGAGATGTTATCACCAACAGGGTTTGTGATGGCGGTCTAAATGTCTTAGACTTCACTCTCTTCAATCAGATATCAAAGGTCAACTGGATTAAAAGGTACATAAAAAATCCTCATAGTTTCTGGAATATTATACCTTATTTTGTTTTTCAGAAGTTCAGAGGGTTTAATTTTTTACTACAATGTCCATATATTGTGGGTAAACTTCCTGTGAAACTGGCGGCTTTTCACAAGCAGGCTTTAATATGCTGGGCTTTGTTGTATAAACACAACTTTTCACCTCTTAAATGTTATATATGGAACAATGGGTCGATATTACATAGAAACAAGATGTTATTTAACCATAAATGGTTCTCGAAAAACATTGTCCTTGTCAGCCAATTAGTTAATATTAGTGGGAATCTATTTACACGGAGAGAATTTATGGAAAGATACAACTTTGAGGTTTCAAGCAAGGAATATGACACTGTTATTAAAGCTATACCTAGTGGGATAAAAACTTTACTTCAGAATAATGCATATTTTGGAATATCTCCGATTGTAAGCGATATCCAGGTGAATGGCATTGGTCTACTAGATACGAAATTCAACAATCGTTTATTAAGGGATATTTTCTACAGGAAGTCTATTCCCTCTGCGATATTTTGTTGGGCTTCATCGTTTGATGTAAACTTGGCTCACTCCACACAAATTTATGGTGACCAATAAAGTAAAGGAGATCTCCTTTAAGATTATCCATAGATTCTATCCGTGTAATAGCTTGATTTCTAAATATATACCTGATGTTACCAGTGAATGCAGTTTTTGTGAACTAGAAACTGAATCTATTGAACACTTATTCTGTCATTGTTTATATAGTGAAGTGTTCTGGACTGATGTAAAACTATATCTTGGCCTCAAATTGCATACAACCATTGACATTTCTAAGTTTGACATATTATTTTACTACACTGATTCCACAATTGAATGTGAGTATGTCATAAATCTCTTTATTTTATTAGGAAACATTTTCATACACAAATCAAAATTTATGAAGAAAAAGCCCCTTTTCTTAATATTTTTATCTGATTTGGAAAACTATTTAGAGTATTTAAAACATATACAAAACAAAATGTCAAAAAAAATATTCGCTATATATTTGAATTGATATAATGTGGATTAGTAAAAAGGAAAAAATCTAATTTCTTTGTGGAATCCCTCTGGCTGTTATGTTTTTGTTTTGCATGTTACTGTTAATAAAAAATGGAAAAATTAAAAATCTGCTGTCATTTAAAAAAAATATATACTATATATTAAGAAGGGAAGAGAGAGGCCCAACTCGGGGGGAAATATGTCTCCCTCCAGCAGGTGGCGTTTTTTCGTTGTTTCGCCCATCAAGCAAGGAGTTTTTGTATGGAGGTCAATGAGAGAGTGTCGAATTTGGTCAACAATAAAAAATTGTTTCTTATTTTCTACCTGAGGTTTATTTGATCTAATAGATGTTTCGTAATGCTTAAGTTGTTACGAGTGTACTGATATAAGTAGGACACGTAACATCCTGACAACTTTGAGAAAAAACACTTTATATCGGGGTTGTCTCGAGATGGATATGCATATTCATGGTATGGGGCTAGTAGCATAGCATCTCTCTCCATTAAATACAGGCGGCTGATGTCAACAACCCTCATCAAATTAAAAATTGTCAAAGACTAGCCTACCTTTTTTTACGGTCGGATGCCAAGCAGTTGTCATACTAGGCGGTGATGCAACCGGTAAGGATGCTCTCAGTGGTGCAGCTGTAGAACCTTTTTGGGATCTGGGGATCCATGCCAAATCTTTTCAATCTCCTGAGGGGCAATAGGCATTGTCGTGCCCTCTTCACGACTGTCTTGATGTGTTTGGACCATGATAGTTTGTTGGTGATGTGGACACCAAGGAACTCGAAGCTCTCAACCCGCTCCACATCAGCCCCGTCGATGTGAATGGGGGCGTGTCCAGACATCCTTTTCCTGTTGTCCACGATCAGCTCCTTTGTCTTGATCACGTTGAGGGAGATGCCACAATGCCAGGTCTCTGACCTCCTCCCTATAGGGTGTCTCATTGTTGTCGGTGATCAGGCCAACCACTGTCATGTCGTCAGCAAACTTAATGATGGAGTAGTGCTTGGCCACACAGTCGTGGGTGAACAGGGAGTACAGGAGGGGACTAAGCACACACCCCTGAGGGGCTCCCGTGTTGAGGATCAGCATGGCAGATGTGTTGTTGCCTACCCTTATCACCTGGGTGCGGCCCATCAGGAAGTCCAGGATCCAGTTGCAGAGGGAGGTGTTTAGTCCCAGGGTCCTTAGCTTAGTGATGAGCTTTGTGGGCACTATGCTGTTGAACACTGAGCTGTAGTCAATGAACAGCATTCTCACATAGGTGTTCCTTTTGTCCAGGTGGGAAAGTGTCCCCAGATCCTTAAAAAGTTATACGGCTGCACCATCGAGAGCATCCTGACCGGTTGCGTCACCGCCTGGTATGGCAACTGCTCGGCATCTGACCATAAGGTGCTACAGAGGGTAGTGCGAATGGCCCAGTACATCACTAAGGCCAAGCTTCCTGCCATCCAGGACCTACATAATAGGCGGTGTCAGAGGAAAGCCCATAAAAGTGTCAGAGACTCCAGTCACCCAAGTCATAGACTGTTTTCTCTGCTACTGTAAGGCAAAAGGTACCGGAGCGCCAAGTCTAGGACCAAAAGGCTCCTTAACAGCTTCTACCCCCCAAGCCATAAAACTGCTGAACAATTAATCAAATGGCCACTGGACTATTACATTGACCCCTACCCCCCATTTGTTTTGTACACGGCTGCTACTCGCTGTTTATTATCTAAGCATAGTCACTTCACCCCTACCTACATGTACAAATTACCTCAACTAACCTGTACCCCCGCACACTGACTCGGTACCGGTACTCCCTGTATATATCCTCGTAATTGTTATGTTATTGTGTTACTTTTTCTTATTTTTAAATTTTTTACTTTAGTTTATTTGGTAAATATTTTCTTAACTATTCTTGAACTGCACTGTTGGTTAAGGGCTTCCATCCTCCCTCGAATGTGGTAGTAGCTGTAGAAAATGGCGACAGTAGGATTTTGAAACTAAAGAACAGTTTAATTGTTTGTATTTACCACCACCGAACATTTTGAAATATCAAATATACACTAGTGGCACAAGATAGTGTGGAAGGACCACCAGAGGGCAGGCTGGGCTCACGGATGGTAGCCCAACAAGGCATGGTAACCAGAGGCAATTGAGCACAGCTGACACTACTAATGAGATATTCTCCTTCCCCTATAAGAGAGAGTATGGAACCAGCAGAAGGGGGGGGAAGAACTATCTCTGGAAGATGGCCACCGAGACAGAGGAGCGATCTATGAAGAACCATTAGGACGGTGACAATCCCGTGACTTTTGTTGTAGTTTAAAGACAATCGTATTGTGTTCCTGTTTGATTTGGAGAAGAAGATGTATGTTTTTTCCTTTGGAGATTTTCATTGATTATGTTGGAGTGTTGACCAAATGCCCTCAATATAGAACTTTGTTCAATCAAGAAAACCTACTCCTGACTCGTTTGTTCCACCTTCCCGCTTTAGAGTGACGCCCAATTACTTGGTCCGCTCACATTGGTGGAGAATGTGGGCATTAGGTGGACGAGTGACACAAGGATAAGTGAGTAATTCAAGATTCTTCCAGTAGACCCGGAGGAACCATTCAAGAACGATGGATAACGCCCTACTACAACAATTGATCACGGCACAGCATACAACCATAGAACTCCTGCAACAACAGCTGAGCCGGCGAGAAGAACCTAGAGTTAAGCCAAGAGCGGCTACTCACGCCATCTTACCTCGTCTCTCCAAGGAGGATGATATTGAGGCCTTCCTCATGACCTTCGAAAGGACGGCCGCCTTGGAAGAGTGGCCGCCCACAGAATGGGCGAGCGCATTAGCCCCTCTTTTGACCGGGGTGGCTCAGGAAGCCTATTTTGACCTGGATGCCTGCGAAGCTGCAGACTATGGGCGACTAAAAGCCGAGATCCTATCCCGGTACCAGCTGACTGCCAGAGATAGGGCCGTAAAGTTCCATCAATGGACCTACACAGCTGACAAACCCGTCCGTGCCCAGATCTTTGCATTAATACGACTGACGAAACAGTGGCTAGAACCTGAAAAGGGAGTAGGACAGGTGATAGAGACTCTCGTAGTGGACAAGATATTGAGGGAATTACCCAGTGACTTAAAAAGGGTTGTGGGGCAAGCCAACCCGTTGTCAGCCGACGACATAGCCCAGGCGGTGGAAACATATCGGTCTACAGGGGAGTTGTTAAAAAGTGACAAGGAGGAACGGAAGGATTCTTCCAATCCCGTACCACGACTCACCCCGGCGCGTCCGCCACCGAAACGTCCAAACCCCCTCCGGAGGTGGGAGAAGTCATCCCCCACACAGCAGGGTCGGTGTTATAAATGTCAGTCTCCCAACCATTATGCCCCACAATGTCCTAGCAAGGACGAGCCCATGGTCACAGAGTCATCACTGCCCACCCCCACACATCTCGGATTGAGGGGGCAGGATCAACACTGTTGGTTAGCAGAAATAGCTCCAGCCCCAGAGATTCCAGTTCGAGTCGAAGGACAAGATGTGGTAGCCATTCTCGACTCGGGAAGTATGGTTACGTTAGTAGAGGAGCGGCTGGTGACCTCCGCAACACTGCTACCAGACAAAGTAGCCGTATCCTGTATCCATGGAGACACCCACTATTACCCCACTGTGAATCTGCCTATTCTCACTCCAAAAGGAAGGTGTACAGTCAGGGCAGGGAAAGTGCCCCAGCTGAAGGTACCATTATTGATCGGGAGAGACTGTCCTCTATATAAGGAGCTTCGGCAGATGACGTTATGCACGGGAAGAAGGGGGACAGGAAAGAAGAGAAAATCCAAGCCCGAGGTAGTAGTCCTACAAGGAGACGTAGCTGCCTCCTCGTCCTCTGTAGCAGAGGAAGAAATAGCAACCCAACGTTTACGACAGATATTCCAGGAAACCACCGACGAAGACACCTGTGAAGGGTTATACACAACACAGGAAGGAAGGAGCAACCAGGCGCTAAGGGATATATTTGAAGCTCCATCCGAGGAGGGAACCTGGAAGGGATTCTCATCGGTCACCCCTGAGGGGGATGGGGAACAACCTCCACATCCCTCTACCGAGGTTGATCTGCCCCAGGAATTAAAGGGACAGTTCGGCACCTCGCAGCATAGAGACCCAGACCTAAGGGAGGCCATGAGGAAGGTGAAGGTGATCGACGGGAGGAACGTCGACGGATCAGGTGAGCCCCCTCTTCCTTACTATGCAATCAGGCGGGGTCTCTTATACTGGGTCGTACGACGAAGGGGGGAAAACCAGGAATTACTAATGGTGCCTAGACCATACAGGGACACAGTTCTACAGTTAGCCCATTCCCACGTCCTAGGAGGACACCTGGCACGAGACAAGACTATTGACAGAATCATGCAGAGATTCTATTGGCCCCGGGTCACCCGGGATGTGGCCAGGTATTGTAGGACGTGTGATCAATGTCAACGTACAGCTCCACGGCCACACCTACGTAACCCTTTGATTCCTCTCCCCATCATAGAGACTCCCTTTGAACGCATAGCTATGAACCTCGTAGGACCCCTCCCAAAATCCGCCAGAGGACACGAGTACATCCTAGTGGTCATAGATTATGCTACCAAGTTCCCGGAGGCCATACCCCTGCGTAACATGTCGTCAAAGGGAATTGCCAAGGAATTATTCATGATGTTCTCTCGGGTGGGCCTTCCCAAGACTATCTTAACTGATCAGGGGACCCCATTCATGTCCCGGTTGATGAAGGACTTGTGTCGGTTGTATCAGGTTCAACAGATACGTACAAGCATATTCCACCCTCAAACAGACGGGTTGTGTGAACGCTTGAACAAAACGATTAAAAGCATGTTGAGAAGAGTGGTGTCCCGAGACGGGAAAAACTGGGACATGCTTCTCCCACACTTAATGTTTGCCCTGCGAGAAGTACCCCAAGCATCCACTGGATTCTCTCCGTTTGAATTGCTCTATGGCAGACCCTGTCGAGGGATCCTCGACTTAGCCAAGGAGACCTGGGAGACCCAACCATGCCCCTTTCGATCCACAATAGAACATATTACCCTGATGAGAGACCGCCTGTCAGCAGTGTGGCCCATAGCCAAGGAGCATATGGAGAAGGCACAAAGGACCCAAGGCCGGGCCTATGATAAGTCCGCGACCCCCCGTGAGTTCACCGTGGGAGAGAAAGTGATGGTGCTCGTGCCCACGGCCGAACATCGCTTGCTGGCACAGTGGAGGGGGCCATACGAGGTAATGAAAAGGGTCTCACCGGTCAATTACCTCATCAAGCAACCTGATAGAAGGAAGAAGGTCCAACTCTATCACATAAACCTGTTGAAGACGTACCATGGAAGAGAGGAGGAGGTGGTTTTGATGGCCCTGGAGGGAAAAGGAAAAGAGGAGGCTCTACCACAGGTGCGCCGTGGTCAAACTCTCCTGCCGGAGCAGTCAAGACAGCTAGACAAGCTGATTATGAACTTCGGTCGAATATTCTCTCCATTCCCAGGACAAACAGATGTCCTGTTCCACCATATCCACACTGAACCCGGCAAGAAGGTGCATATCCGCCCTTACAGGATTCCTGAGGCTCGCCGAGTCATCGCTAAGAACGAGGTAAGGGAGATGTTGAGGATGGGTGTGATCGAGCCATCGACGAGTGAGTGGTCCAGTCCCATAGTCCTGGTCCCCAAATCCGATGGTAGTATAAGACTCTGCAACGACTTTAGGGCCGTGAATGCCATCTCTACATTCGATGCGTATCTCATGCCCCGCGTGGATGAACTCTTGGAGCGCTTAGGAAAGGCCAAGTTCATCACCACCCTGGATTTGACGAAGGGATATTGGCAAGTGCCGGTGGCTCCGGAGGATCGCCCAAAGACTGCCTTCGCCACACCAGAGGGGCTTTTCCAGTATGTGAGGATGCCCTTCGGACTGCATGGTGCCGCTGCAACTTTCCAACGCCTCATGGATGCCATTCTACGGCCCCATCAAGAGTATGCAGCGGCGTACATAGACGATGTGGTTATCCACAGCGAGGACTGGGATAGTCACCTCCTGCGATTACGGGCGGTGCTCGTGAGTTTGGAAGCCACAGGGTTGACGGCCAATCCAAATAAATGCTGCCTGGGCCTGTCCGACGCGGAATACCTGGGGTACACCGTGGGGAATGGGAAAATACGCCCACAGGCAGAGAAGACCAGGGCAATTCGGGACTGGCCGCGACCCCGGACCAAGCGGGACGTTCGGGCCTTCTTAGGGATAACGGGATATTATCGCCGTTTTATCCCGGGATATGCAACCATTGCCAATCCCCTCACAAACCTCATCAAGAAAAACTTGCCAAACCAGGTAGAGTGGAAAGACGAGACGGAAGAGGCCTTTCAATTGCTAAAAGATGGCCTGTGTTCTGATCCCGTCCTACAGGCTCCGGACTTCTCACAAGAGTTCATTGTGCAGGTCGACGCCTCGGATACGGGGCTCGGGGCCGTACTAGCTCAGGGTAAAGGCGAAGCAGAGAAGCCAATTCTCTTCATAAGTAGGAAGCTCAGCGATCGGGAACAGAGGTATGCTACCGTCGAGAAAGAGGCCTTAGCCATTAAGTGGGCCCTCGATTATCTCCGGTACTACCTACTGGGTCGGAGGTTTGCATTAGTTACGGACCATGCGCCCCTCACGTGGATGGCTGGTAAGAGAAACAGTAACAACAGAATAGCCAGATGGTTTTTGTCTTTACAACCGTTCTCTTTCCATGTCATCCACAGGGCCGGATCGAGGAACGGGAATGCAGACGCGCTGTCCCGACGCGACCAAGACGGTGCGTCTGGCGCCCGACCCTCCGGTTCGGTCCTGAGGGGGAAGGTATGTGGAAGGACCACCAGAGGGCAGGCTGGGCTCACGGATGGTAGCCCAACAAGGCATGGTAACCAGAGGCAATTGAGCACAGCTGACACTACTAATGAGATATTCTCCTTCCCCTATAAGAGAGAGTATGGAACCAGCAGAAGGGGGGGGAAGAACTATCTCTGGAAGATGGCCACCGAGACAGAGGAGCGATCTATGAAGAACCATTAGGACGGTGACAATCCCGTGACTTTTGTTGTAGTTTAAAGACAATCGTATTGTGTTCCTGTTTGATTTGGAGAAGAAGATGTATGTTTTTTCCTTTGGAGATTTTCATTGATTATGTTGGAGTGTTTGTGTTGACCAAATGCTCTCAATATAGAACTTTGTTCAATCAAGAAAACCTACTCCTGACTCGTTTGTTCCACCTTCCCGCTTTAGAGTGACGCCCAATTACTTGGTCCGCTCACAATAGATTATACATTAATTTGTTGGCCTGGATTTTGAATCATGTAGAGCGATTCCATTGGTTCTTGAGCAAAACCCCCACCCATGTTACCACGCAGAAAGGAAAAGGTATACTGGGATTGGTTAGTGGGCTTGTCGCGTCTACTTTATCATCAAGGCCAATCCATTAATTGTCATTGTTGTTGGATGGGGGAAAAAACCCTTCTCTACTACAGATAGTTTTTTACTGTGACTTATCTTGTTTGTTTGTAACGTTACAGTTTTCCTTCTTGTGTTACATGTTAACATACAGACTATTGACTATTTAGAATTGATTAACAGGGCAAGATGGCGTACTGAACACAGCGGTGCAGATCGCCTCATAAAACATAATATTCAATATCTGTAAGTTTGACTATATATTAGCACTTCACTCCACATACTTGTGGGTAATAACCTTCAATCTGGATAACAACACAAAACAAATTATAAGGCTAGGGAAATGTATTGACCAATATTACAAACAATAACCAAACATGGCAGAGAGTAAACATGGAGAACTAATCCCCAAAAGAAAATGTGACTCCTTGGCGGACACAGATAATTTATGCTTTTCACCACCCAGAATTGTAAGGGTGGAAACCAATCTGTTAATGTCGATAAATGATAAACTGGGCATACTTGAATTAGTCAGTAAAGTCAGTAAAAAGCCTCAAGATTAGTGACGAAAAAACGGCGACAATGGCGATGGAAACAAACAAGCTAAAAGGTACAGTCAATAAGATGGAAACGGACGTTAATGAACTTAAAAAGGAAAACATGTTTTCAAGTGAAGCCTTACTTGACATACAGACTCGATCTATGAGGTAAAATCTGGTACTTACTGGTATCGAAGAAAAAGAAGGCGAAAATCCTGAAATCGTGGTGAAATAATTATTTCTTACTTAACTACAGATCCCAGGCGATGTTGTCAACAAAATCCAACTGAACATGTACACCGTTTAGGACAGAGATGACAGAGATATGAGCGCCCAATCGTTGCCAAATTTTCATTCTTTAAAGATAAAATAATGGTTAAAAGCCTGGGTAAAAGACTCACTGGCACGAAAATAAGCATGAATGATCAGTTCCAGAAAGAAATTGCAGAACGAGAAAAGTTCTGTATCCACTTTTCAAGGAGAATAGATTAAAGGGGAAATGTATAGCTCTCATAGTCGATAAACTGTATATTGATAACCAAATGTTCCGAGACACCAAGAGTACTCCATGCTCCTCTAAATATTACAAAGTTCCCATAGTGGAGTCGAATAATGGAACACCCAATACTATCCATGGTAGGGATTTCTTTAAAAAAAAATATATACAGTATATACAGTGGGGAGAACAAGTATTTGATACACTGCCGATTTTGCAGGTTTTCCTACTTACAAAGCATGTAGAGGTCTGTAATTTTTATCATGGGTACACTTCAACTGTGAGAGACGGAATCTAAAACAAAAATCCAGAAAATCACATTGTATGATTTTTAAGTAATTAATTTGCATTTTATTGCATGACATAAGTATTTGATCACCTACCAACCAGTAAGAATTCCGGTCTGGTGCTCCATGCAAGATCTCACCTCGTGGGGCATCAATGATCATGAGGAAGGTGAGGGATCAGCCCAGAACTACACGGCAGGACCTGGTCAATGACCTGAAGAGAGCTGGGACCACAGTCTCAAAGAAAACCATTAGTAACACACTACGCCGTCATGGATTAAAATCCTGCAGCGCACGCAAGGTCCCCCTGCTCAAGCCAGCGCATGTCCAGGCCCGTCTGAAGTTTGCCAATGACCATCTGGATGATCCAGAGGAGGTATGGGAGAAGGTCATGTGGTCTGATGAGACAAAAATAGAGCTTTTTGGTCTAAACTCCACTCGCCGTGTTTGGAGGAAGAAGAAGGATGAGTACAACCTCAAGAACACCATCCCAACCATGAAGCATGGAGGTGGAAACATCATTCTTTGGGGATGCTTTTCTGCAAAGGGGACAGGACGACTGCACCGTATTGAGGGGAGGATGGATGGGGCCATGTATCGCGAGATCTTGGCCAACAACCTCCTTCCCTCAGTAAGAGCATTGAAGATGGGTTGTGGCTGGGTCTTCCAGCATGACAACGACCCGAAACACACAGCCAGGGCAACTAAGGAGTGGCTCCGTAAGAAGCATCTCAAGGTCCTGGAGTGGCCTAGCCAGTCTCCAGACCTGAACCTAATAGAAAATCTTTGGAGGGAACTGAAAGTCCGTATTGCCCAGCGACAGCCCCGAAACCTGAAGGATCTGGAGAAGGTCTGTATGGAGGAGTGGGCCAAAATCCCTGCTGCAGTGTGTGCAAACCTGGTCAAGAACTACAGGAAACGTATGATCTCTGTAATTGCAAACAAAGGTTTCTGTACCAAATATTAAGTTCTGCTCGTGGATAAAATGCAAATGAATTACTTAAAAATCATACAATGTGATTTTCTGGAATTTTGTTTTAGATTCCGTCTCTCACAGTTGAAGTGTACCTATGATAAAAATTACAGACCTCTACATGCTTTGTAAGTAGGAAAACCTGCAAAATCGGCAGTGTATCAAATACTTGTTCTCCCCACTGTATATCTGTTTAATTTACGTGTTGATACAGGGCTCATACGTGAAAGTATTGTTACTGATTTTTTAAATCTTTCACAGTCGCAGTGATTCTGATTATGAGCCGCCAATGTCTAGGTGTCCATCTCCCTCTGAAGCTGGTTCATCCAGCCGGAACCCTGCTGTCTCCGGCTCCACACCTACCCGGCCATCTAGAGGTGTGAAGTCAGTGACAAAGAAGCGGAGGTGGGGAAGAGAGAAACCTGCAGACAGAGGGCCAGAGGGTCGTTGGCACTCTGTGTTAGAAGATGATGTGGAACCAAATCCACCCATTTTTAGACCCAAAAGGCAGCCAGGACCTCAACTAGACATGGCTGCAAAGTACAGCCCCCTTCAACTTTTTCCAACTGTTTTTCACCTCGTCAGTTGTTGATTCCCTGGTGTCGAACACCAATAAGTACGGGGCTAAGAAGCAGGCAGGAAAGAAAGAGGCATGGAAGACCATTTCCATGTCAGACCTTTTCTGCTACTTTTCAATGGTCATTTACATGGGGCTGGTGAAGTTGAAAACTCTAAGGGACTACTGGAAAGCGTCAGCTCTCTATCAACTGCCTTTCCCCATGACTGCCATGTCTTGTAAAAGGTTTCTGACTATCTCACGGGCGCTTTACATCAGTGACCCAGAAGTTGATGGGGAGAATAACAAGAAGAGAGGCACACCCAAGGTTTGATAGGCTCTGCTAAATCAAACCTCTCTACCCCAACATCGCTGAGGCCTGCAAGACCTATTTTCAGCCTGCCCAGAACCTGTCCATCGATGAGAGGATGGTAGCCTCAAAGGCCAGAATCAGCCTCAAACAATACGTGCATAACAAACCAACCAAATGGGGTTACAAACTGTTTGTTTTGGCTGATTCTGTGTGTGCCTACACTTGCAATTTTTTTGTTTATGAGGGGAAAAACAGTTTTGCTACCGGTAATGGACTGAGTTATGATTCCGTTATGGAGTTATTGGATTTGCAACTGCTGGGGAAGGGCTACAAACTGTTAGTGGACAACTTCTACACAAGCCCTACCCTGTTTACATATGTGTGGGATGTGTGGGCTTGTGGCACCATTCGGACCAACAGAGTGGGCTTTCCAAAAACAAAGGTGACCGACATGCCTAAGCGGGCTGAGCGGGGTACCATACGATGGATTCGTGAAGATGGCCTGCTCTTTGTAAAGTGGATGGATACCAGAGAGGTGGTCATGTGCACAACTATCCACAAGTCCTTCAGTGGCGATCACATCGTCAGGCGTGTGAAGGACGTTGCCGGGGCATGGACCACAAAAAATGGCCCCATTCCAGCTGCTGTGAAGGACGACAACAAGGGCATGGGAGGTGTGGACCTGTCAGATGCGCTGATAGGATACTACAGTGTTCTCCACAAGACCATAAAATTGCTGTGGTGAATTCCTTCATCCTCCAGAAGGAAATGGCCAAGAGCTGTGGACAGCCCTCACAGCTAGCCTTTAGGGAGCTGCTCATCCAGGAGCTTGCTAGCTACAGCAAGTCCACTGCAGCACCTTATGTCCCTTCTGCTCCAACCAGTGGTGTTCACCTGCCCAGATTCATCTCTGCAGGCATGAATGTGCCTCAGGGCAGAAAGGGCACAGTAGGGAGACGTCGTTGTGCCCTTTGTCACAGGAAATGCCCCATCACCTGCACCACCTGTTCAGTAAGCCTCTGCTTTACAGCAGAAAGAGACTGCTATGGGCCATGGCACCAGCAGCACAATATTGTGTAGAGGACTGAGGGTCTTCACAATATTGTAAATAGAAAATGTGTAAATAGTTACCCTTGTTATTTGTTTGTTTATTATTATTTTATTATTTTTATATACGTATATATTTTTTTTTGGGGGGGGGGGGGGGGGGGGGTTAGAATAGCATTTATGTATTTTGTATATAGTTCTTTCCTTCAAAATGTATCACTGTACCAATTCGGCCACTTGGGTACATTTGGGTACATTTGTGTGGGATACCGTGGGTGACTTCATGCTCAATGTCATGTAGCTCGCTCATTTTTGAAGTTATCTGTCTAAAACTTTGCTCAGCTATTGTTGCCATCTTATATTCTTCATTAAAATCATCCACAGCATCCTATCTGTATGTTTGGCTGTTCTTGGTCATTTGAAAGATGATGCAGCAACAATAAAAAACTGAAAACGTATGTTTATTTCCTTGTATTTTATTCTACCAGATCTATTGTGTTATATTCTCCTACATTCAATTCACATTTTCACAAAATTCAGAGTTTCCTTTCAAATGATACCAAGAATATGCATATCCTTGCTTCTGGGCCTGAGCTACAGGCAGTTAGATGAGGGTATGTCTTTAGGCGGAAATTGAGAAGAAGGGGGGGTACCCCAAAGAGGTTAAACAATTCCCACAACTGATGTTGTTTAGTGTCATTGAAAAGTGAGTCTGCCTCTGGCAGTAGCTGTAGTACCTGTGCATGGAAACCAGAATATGGTTTGGCGACATTGTACAGGTCTTCGTCAGGTGGTGACTGCATGTCAGTGGTGGGGGAATCATCGGCTGTTACCTCATCAGTGTGTACCTCACATGCAGAAGGAGATGCGGTATCATCCTCTGTGACAATGGAGTATATCAACAGCTTGTTGTCAGAATCGACATCCAGCCTGAACGTCGATGTGTCGTCAAGTGACAATAAGGGACTTATTGTGATTGCCTTTGACAGACAAGTAAAAAGCATCCCTCCCTCACCATAGGTCTAGGAAGGAAGGAAGAGGCCCAATCACGGGAACAACAAGTTCAAAATCATGGAAAGAGTAATCAATCAATGTTCCTAGCTGAGTGTGCCGAGGAATGGAAATGTCCGCTTGAGTCAGATTCTGCACCAAAAGGTAAGTGGATCTAGCATTTAGCTCCAACAGCGGGTTACCATTGATAGTTAGCCCCAAGTCGAATAGTCGTGGAGAGGATAGGAAGAACGCAGTGGTGCCTTCCATCCGGTAGCCGGGCGCCCGGTTCAGTCTTACAGAAACCTCTGTGGTTCTTGCCAGTATCACCACGGCGGACTCAGTTATCACTTTGCAAGCTTCAGGAATAGTCTGCCCGGATGCCATCCTCACAGGGTCGAAAGAAAAGGTGTGTTGGGCTGGCTGCGCCAAAGACCAAAGATCTTGGTGTATGGTATCGAGTTTAACACCCAATCTTACCAAAATATCCACTAGTGAAATACTTCCTTGGTTCCAATGCAGAGTAATAGCGCACACACCCCTAAAGCAGTGAGTGTCGTCTGGGGAATCGTTCCCAGTGGGAATCTGAACGTTTTCGGACCAGGTTTCAAGTATGGCATCCTCAACCATTGTGCCGTTTAGGCACACGCCATCTATCAGTGGAGGGTGGTATGTGTCGGCTGGTGATTCACCCAAGCCACACAGGAAAACCTCATGTTCGGTTCATTTCCGAGTTGAACTTGTCACCCTGTCATTTGCCACAAATGGCGGACTCGTGACTAAGTTCACCTGGGGTACGTCAGTTGATGACGTCGAACCCTCGTCGTTGCATAATATATTGCATGTAGCCTTTGACGAAGGCGGTGAAGTCAACGGAGTTGGCATAGTTATTTGTGACCAGACTTGGTTGGTTTTCCAATCCATTAGTGGTACCAAATGGTCAATTAAATCTATCCCAATCAGCATCTGTTCGGTGTCAATGCTAGTCACCTACACAGGGTAGATAAGTGACGCGCTTTTGAAGTTCAGTTTTAGTAGGAGACGCTTGGTTAGAGACGAGGTCGCCTGAGTGAAACCTCGAAGTGTAGTGTCGCAACGTTCCGTTTTTAATTAGCCTTTTGCCGGGTCCACTGCCCTTTTGAGTTCACCCAGCAAAGTTTGAGATATGAGGGAATTAGTCAAACCCGACTCTATCAGTGCATCACAGGTCAAACAGTCTTCTAAGACTGCTTTGAGGTATGGCCTATTTGAGTTGTTCTGTCTCGTAATTTCCACAACAAAGTGGAGTGGGTTGGAAGAACGGAGCAGTGGGTCATCTGTGTCGATTTTCAAGACAGATAACCCACCTTCGTGACCCAGTGGGTCTGTAACGCTCGTCTAATGCCTCCTCCTCGGACGAGGAGGAGGAGTAAGGGTCGGACCAAAATGCAGCGTTGTATGCAGACATAACGATATTTATTTAAACAAGACGAAACACGAAGAACACTTGAAATGATTACAAAACAACAAAACGACGTAGACAGACCTGAACATGTGAACTTACATAAAACACGAAGAACGCACGAACAGGAACAGACTACATACACGAACGACAACGAAACAGTCCCGTGTGGTGCGACATACACAGACACGGAAGACAATCACCCACAAACAAACAGTGTGAACAACCTACCTTAATATGGTTCTCAATCAGAGGAAACGTAAAACACCTGTCCCTGATTGAGAACCATATCAGGCTAATAGACAATGAACCTAAACATAGAAACACATAACATAGAATGCCCACCCCAACTCACGCCCTGACCATCTAAACACATACAAAACAACAGAAAACAGGTCAGGAACGTGACAGAACCCCCCCCCCTCAAGGTGCGAACTCCGGGCGCACCCCTAAAACTCAAGGGGAGGGTCTGGGTGGGCATCTGTCCGCAGTGGCGGCTCCGGCGCAGGACGAGGACACCACTCCACCATTGTCTTTGTCCCCCTCCTTAGCGTCCTCCTCGCCCCCGACCCTGGTCTAGGAACCTTAACACCGGTCCCCCCTAGATAACTCAGGACATAGAGGTAGCTCAGGACAGAGAGGTAGCTCAGGACAGAGAGGTAGCTCAGGACAGAGAGGTAGCTTAGGACAGAGGGGCAACTCTGGACTACTGGCAGCTCCGGGCTGAGGGGCAGCTCCGGGCTGAGGGACAGCTCCGGGCTGAGGGGCAGCTCCGGGCTGAAGGGCAGCTCATGACTGGAGGGCAGCTCATGACTGGAGGGCAGCTCATGACTGGAGGGCAGCTCATGACTGGAGGGCAGCTCATGACTGGAGGGCAGCTCATGACTGAAGGCCAGCTCTGGCGGCTCCTGACTGGCTGGCGGCTCTGGCGGATCCTGGCTGGCAGGCTCTGGCGGATCCTGGCTGGTAGGCTCTGGCGGATCCTGGCTGGCTGGCTCTGGCGGATCCTGGCTGGCTGGCTCTGGCGGATCCTGGCTGGCTGGCGGCTCTGGCTGCTCATGGCTGGCTGGCGGCTCTGGCTGCTCATGGCTGGCTGGCGGCTCTGGCTGCTCATGGCTGGCTGGAGGCTCTGGCTGCTCATGGCTGGCTGGCGGCTCTGGCTGCTCATGGCTGGCTGGCGGCTCTGGCTGCTCATGGCTGGCTGGCGGCTCTGGCTGCTCATGGCTGGCTGGCGGCTCTGGCTGCTCATGGCTGGCAGGCGGCTCTGGCTGCTCATGGCTGGCTGGCGGCTCTGGCTGCTCATGGCTGGCTGGCGGCTCTGGCTGCTCATGGCTGGCTGGCGGCTCTGGCTGCTCATGGCTGGCTGGCGGCTCTGGCTGCTCATGGCTGGCTGGCGGCTCTGGCTGCTCATGGCTGGCGGCTCTGGCTGCTCATGGCTGGCTGGCGGCTCTGGCTGCTCATGGCTGGCTGGCGGCTCTGGCTGCTCATGGCTGGCTGGCGGCTCTGGCTGCTCATGGCTGGCTGGCGGCTCTGGCTGCTCATGGCTGGCTGGGGGCTCTGGCTGCTCATGGCTGGCTGGCGGCTCTGGCTGCTCATGGCTGGCTGGCGGCTCTGGCTGCTCATGGCTGGCTGGAGGCTCTGGCTGCTCATGGCTGGCTGGCGGCTCTGGCTGCTCATGGCTGGCTGGCGGCTCTGGCTGCTCATGGCTGGCTGGAGGCTCTGGCTGCTCATGGCTGGCTGGCGGCTCTGGCTGCTCATGGCTGGCTGGCGGCTCTGGCTGCTCATGGCTGGCTGGCGGCTCTGGCTGCTCATGGCTGGCGGAAGGCTCTGGCTGCTCCTGTCTGGCGGAAGGCTCTGGCGGCTCCTGTCTGGCGGACGGCTCTAGCGGCTCCTGTCTGGCGGATGGCTCTGAAGGCTCATGACAGACGGGCGGCTTTGAAGGCTCAGTACAGACGGGCGGCTTTGCAGGCTCAGTACAGACAGGCAGTTCATGCGGCGTTGGGCAGATGGACAGTTCAGACGGCGTTGGGCAGACGGGCAGTTCAGGCGCCGTTGGGCAGACGGGCAGTTCAGGCGCCGTTGGGCAGACGGGCAGTTCAGGCGCCGTTGGGCAGACGGGCAGTTCAGACGCCGTTGGGCAGACGGGCAGTTCAGGCGCCGTTGGGCAGATGGGCAGTTCAGGCGCCGTTTGGCAGACGGGCAGTTCAGGCGCCGTTGGGCAGACGGGCAGCTCAGGCGCCGTTGGGCAGACGGGCAGTTCAGGCACCGCTGGGCAGACGGCAGACTCTGGCCGGCTGAGGCGCACTGTAGGCCTGGTGCGTGGTGCCGGAACTGGAGGTACCGGGCTAAGGACACGCACCTTCAGGCTAGTGCGGGGAGCAGCAACAGGACGCACAGGACTCTGGAGGCGCACAGGAGGCTTAGTGCGTGGTGTAGGCACTGGTGGTAATGGGCAGGAGACACGCACCATAGAGCTAGTGCGTGGAGGAGGAACAGGGCTCTGGAGACGCACAGGAGGCTTGGTGCGTGGTGCCGGCACTGGTGGTAATGGGCTGGGGCGGGGACGTGGCGCCGGATATACCGGACCATGCAGGCGTACTGGCTCCCTTGAGCACTGAGCCTGCCCAACCTTACCTGGTTGTATGCTCCCCGTAGCCCGCCCAATGCGGGGAGGTGGAATAACCCGCACTGGGCTGTGTATGCGAACCGGGGACACCATGCGTAAGGCTGGTGCCATGTATGCCGGCCCAAGGAGACGCACTGGTGGCCAGATGCGTTGGGCCGGCTTCATGACATCCGGCTCAATACTCAATCTAGCCCTGCCTGTGCGGGGAGGTGGAATAACCCGCACCGGGCTATGCACACGTACAGGAGACACCGTGCGCTCTACCGCATAACACGGTGTCTGCCCGTACTCTCGCTGTGGGGTCCTTTATCGGAATGAGAGAGGACTCAGCTGTTGCAAAACTGCTTACCTTGACTGTCTCCACATCTGTATCAGAGTCTGTAGACAAAACCTGTGGGCTTGTGTTTAGATCGAGCGGGCCCTGGACAGGGATTTGAGTGAGGGCGGGGTAATGTGAACGTTGACGTCCTTGCGAACGGAGTAAATTTCAGCGGACTCGTTCTCCGGCAATTTTATGCCTAGTTATGGTGACTTATCCTTGTCCTCCTTCTCAAATTTCTTCCGCTGCTGTACATCTCTTATCAGAACTTCTAGAAAGTTTTGATCGTCATTGAACCTTTTGTTGCTCTTGTTACGCTTGTTACCCTTGTGCCCTGACCCTTTGTGAGGGTTAGGTGCAGGAACGTAGCGGCCAGATCGATCTCTATGGGAGCTGTTCTGTTGGGGACGTTCTTTATAGCTATCGTTACTGCGGTGGTTATCGGTGTGATGGTTACTTGGTAGCCACCCAACTTGTGCTTCATCTTTTGCCGCTCCTGTCCCTGATGCTGCAACTTCCAACTGGAGTGATTGTTCCCCCCCCAAGCTTGAAAACCGAGTTGTCCGGGCTCTTAGCTCGGCTTGCTTTTGATGCTTCAAAAGCTGTGCTTGCAAGATCCCGGAGTGCCGAGATTGGCAAACCAACGTGGGCAATAGGGTCCAAATAGTAAATGAAGTTGGGATACATGTTTGACATATAAAAAATGTTTGACATATGTCTTATATGGGCAGATAGCTTAAATTATTGTTACTCTAACTGCACTGTCCAATTTACAGTAGCTATTACAGTGAGAAAATGCCATGCTATTGTTTGAGGAGAATGCACAACAACAAAAAACCTTTATCACGGCAACTGGTTTGATACATTCACCTCTGAAGGTAAATAATGTACTTACATTAAGTAATCTTGCTCTGATTTGTCATCCTGAGGGTCCCAGAGATAAAATGTAGCAGAGTTTTGTTTGATAACATCCATTTTTATTTTCAAATGTAGGAACTGAGTTCTACAGTTTGAACCCCTGCTGTGTCTCATATCAGTCTCATTCTGAAAGTCACAGACTTCTTGAATCTGCACAAACATGAGTCTTACTGATCATTCTGTACCACACAAATATATTTGATTATTTATTCAATAACAAACTAAATGATAACACAGGATACACACACACACGGTATCGGTTATTGATTAGAAACTTAATACGATGAAAACAGGTCCCTAGCGGACTAACACAATATGACACTTGTTACAAAAGATAGAGAGTTAAAGAGAGAGAAAGCGAGAAAGCGAGAGAGAAAGAGAAACCACACTTGAAAACATTTCGGAACTATGCTCACAGTAATCTTAATACCTTGCCCCGAACTGCCGCCTTTTTGGGTAAGAAGTAATGCATGTGTTTACGTTTTGAAGGTCTTCGTCGTGTATCTCTGTTGCACCCAGGCCTTCGTGAAAAGGGTTCCACTTCGTGAAAAGGGTTCGATTGGGCCTTCTCCTTCGGATGGGCCTTCTGCTTCGTTCTCAGGTGTAAGGCTCTGATTGTCCACAAGAGGTCACAATATCCTTCTTCTTAGTTGTCTGTGTTTACTTGCACTCGTTCTGGAAGAGTGGTCTTCTGAGCACGGCTAATCAGCCGTGTCGATGATCCACAGAGTGATGATGAAAGCAGTGTAGTCTGCGATGATTGAAAACAGTAACCGGATGGTCCTACTTAAATTCACTTTCTTAGATACAGTACTTAGAACAGCTACTCAACCGTAACATTGACTGTTAGAGGCTACTTCGTCTTCTTCAACCTCATGTTGATTTTCATGGTCGTGACTAATGTAAACCTAGCTGCAGCTTGTGATCCTTTTAGTCTGGTATGTTCATTATTAACTCAATCTTTTATACCCTTGGGTAAAAATGGGCGTTTTCATCATGCTGACACGCTCTCTGAGCTCCCCGGGGCGTGGCTAGTTACGAGGCAAAGTATCATTAGAGAACTAAAATCACATTCCTATCGTCACAAAAATATTTTCTTCATCCTTCATATTTTCTACACAATGTAAAGGATGTAAACCTGATATACACCGTGTAAAAGCTCTTCAAGTTACAATGTTTTTGTTATAATTCTTTATACCATTTTTAATGACATCACAAAATAGGTATTACTTTTCCATCTTCCATCTCTCATCATTCTCAATCATTCTCAACTCAACTTCAAAACACTCTCCTGCAACCCGCCTCACCAATTTTTTTTAAAAGTATTATTTACCTCAAATCTGAAATCCACAATAGAAGCTAGCCAGTAGCTAACCAGAAGCTAGCCAGAAGCTAACCAGAAGCTAACCAGAAGCTAGCCAGAAGCTAGCCAGAAGCTAACCAGAAGCTAGACAGAAGATAGCCAGAAACTAACCAGAAGCTAGCCAGAAGCTAACCAGAAGCTAAACAGAAGCTAGCCAGAAGCTAACCAGAAGCTAGCCAGAAGCTAAACAGAAGCTAGCCAGAAGCTAACCAGAAGCTAGCCAGAAGCTAGCCAGAAGCTAACCAGAAGCTAACCAGTTTACTGGCTAACGTTAGTATTCAGCTAACCACG
Organism: Salvelinus namaycush; assembly: GCF_016432855.1. NCBI lineage: Eukaryota > Metazoa > Chordata > Actinopteri > Salmoniformes > Salmonidae > Salvelinus > Salvelinus namaycush. The sequence continues at coordinate 57,984,939 of NC_052309.1, read as the reverse complement.
GTTTGTGGTCATCAGCTATCCTTTAGCTCGAAAAGCTATTGGCAGTTTTGTACAGTTTTGTACGCGACTCAGACCAGAGCATACCGGACCTATTTTCTCTCCATATCCCCGGATTTCAACCGCAAGCTCTGGACATTTACACCTGGATCTCGCAGCTAGCTAGCTGCTATCCGTGTGACTATTGGCTTACGTCGATCCCGGAGTAAACATCAATTATTCCGGAGCTAGCCAGCTGAAGAGTTCCATCAGCCACTCCTGGGCTACAATCACCTATCCGGACCCGTTTTACTGCCGATGCGGAGCCCCACCGGGCCTTCACAACTGCACTACCGACGTTATCTGCCCGAGGGAGTTATCCAACTGGCCCCCCCCACGTTACCTAAACGCCCATCTGCGACCCGCTAATCGTTAGCTGTCTTATCGGCTGCTATCTGAATAGGTCTATCGGACAATTTTTCTTGGGTCACTATAACTATATCTATTTTGCCAATTGGATTGATCCCCTCTACCACACAGAACCCCACTAATCTACCGACAGAAACGCACGAGGTGGCTAAAAACAGACCTCCATCCTCTGCTAGCTTGCTACCGATGGCCCGGCTAGCTGTCTGAATCCCTGTTACGCCAACCAACCTCACTACTCACTGGACCCTTATGATCACTCGACTAAGCATGCCTCTCCTTAATGTCAATATGCCTTGTCCATTGCTGTTCTGGTTAGTGTTTATTGGCTTACCTGTCCCAGACCTGCTGTTTTCAACTCTTAATGATCGGCTATGAAAAGCCAACTGACATTTATTCCTGATTATTATTTGACCATGCTGGTCATTTATGAACATTTTGAACATCTTGGCCATGTTCTGTTATAATCTCCACCCGGCACAGCCAGAAGAGGACTGGCCACCCCTCATAGCCTGGTTCCTCTCTAGGTTTCTTCCTAGGTTTTGGCCTTTCTAGGGAGTTTTTCCCAGCCACCGTGCTTCTACACCAGCATTGCTTGCTGTTTGGGGTTTTAGGCTGGGTTTCTGTACAGCACTTCGAGATATTAGCTGATGTACGAAGGGCTATATAAAATAAACTTGATTTGATTTGATTTATTTCACTGTAGAGCCTCTAGCCCTGCTCATTATACCTTATCCAACCTTTCAGTTCCACCACCCACAGATGCGATGACATCACCTGGTTTCAATAATGTTTCTAGAGACAATATCTCTCTCATCATCACTCAATACCTAGGTTTACCTCCACTGTATTCACATCCTACCATACTTTTGTCTGTACATTATACCTTGAAGCTATTTTATCCCCCTCAGAAACCTCCTTTTACTCTCTGTTCCGGGCGTTCTAGACGACAAATTCTCATAGCTTTTAGCCGTACCCTTATCCTACTCCTCTGTTCCTCTGGTGATGTAGAGGTGAATCCAGGCCCTGCAGTGCCTGGCTCCACTCCTATTCCCCAGGCGCTCTCTTTTGATGACTTCTGTAACCGTAATAGCCTTGGTTTCATGCATGTTAACTTCTCTAGGATAGGGGGCAGCATTTTCACGTTTGGATGAAAAGCATACCCAAATTCAACTGCCAGCTACTCATCCCCAGAAGATAAGATATGCATATTATTAGTAGATTTGGATTACTATTACTCTCTTTGTTTACTATGGTGCTATCCTAAAATAATAGCATCGTTTGCTTTCGCCGGAAAGCCTATTTGAAATCTGACATGTTGGATTCACAACAAGTGTAGCTTTAATTTGGTGTATTGCATGTGTGATTTCATGAAAGTTTGATTTTTATAGTAATTTATTTGAATTTGGCGATCTGCATTTTTACTGGCTTTTGGCCAAGTGGGACGTTAGCGTCCCACATATCCCAGAGAAGTTAACATTAGAAGCCTCCTCCCTAAGTTTGTTTTATTCACTGCTTTAGCACACTCTGCCAACCCGGATCTTCTTGCTGTGTCTGAATCCTGGCTTAGGAAGACCACCAAAAATTCTGAAATCTCCATCCCTAACTACAACATTTTCAGACAAGATAGAACTGCCAAAGGGGGTGGTGTTGCAATCTACTGCAAAGATAGCCTGCAGAGTTCTGTCCTACTATCCAGGTCTGTACACAAACAATTTGAACTTCTATTTTTAAAAATCCACCTCTCTAAAAACAAGTTTCTCACCGTTGCCGCCTGCTATAGACCACCCTCTGCCCCCAGCTGTGCTCTGGACACCATATGTGAACTGATTGCCCCCCATCTATCTTCAGAGCTCATGCTGCTAGGCGACCTAAACTGGAACATGCTTAACACCCCAGCCATCCTACAATCTAAGCTTGATGCCCTCAATCTCACACAAATGATCAATGAACCTACCAGGTACCACCCCAAAGCCGTAAACATGTGCACCCTCATAGATATCATCCTAACCAACTTGCCCTCTAAATACACCTCTGCTGTTTTCAACCAAGATCTCAGCGATCACTGCCTCATTGCCTGCATCCGTAATGGGTCAGCGGTCAAACGACCTCCACTGATCACTGTCAAACGCTCCCTGAAACACTTCAGCGAGCAGGCCTTTCTAATCGACCTGGCCGGGGTATCCTGGAAGGATATTGATCTCGTCCCGTCAGTAGAGGATGCCCGTTTTCTTTTTAAATGCCTTCCTCACCATCTTAAATAAGCATGCCCCATTCAAGAAATTTAGAACCAGGAATAGATATAGCCCTTGGTTCTCTCCAGACCTGACTGCCCTTAACCAACACAAAAACATCCTATGATGTTCTGCATTAGCATCGAACAGCCCCCGTGATATGCAACTTTTCAGGGAAGCTAGAAACCAATATACACAGGCAGTTAGAAAAGTCAAGGCTAGCTTTTTCAAACAGAAATTTGCTTCCTGCAACACAAACTCAAAAAAGTTCTGGGACACTGTAAAGTTCATGGAGAATAAGAACACCTCCTCCCAGCTGCCCACTGCACTGAGGATAGGAAACACTGTCACCACCGATAAATCCACTATAATTGAGAATTTCAATAAGCATTTTTCTACGACTGGCCATGCTTTCCACCTGGCTACCCCTACCCCGGTCAACAGCCCTGCGCTCCCCACAGCAACTCGTCCAAGCCTCCCCCATTTCTCCTTCTCCCAAATCCAGTCAGCTGATGTTCTGAAAGAGCTGCAAAATCTGGACCCTTACAAATTATCCGGGCTAGACAATCTGGACCCTTTCTTTCTAAAATTATCTGCCGAAATTGTTGCAACCCCTATTACTAGCCTGTTCAACTTCTCTTTCGTGTCGTCTGAGATTCCCAAAGATTGGAAAGCAGCTGCGGTCATCCCCCTCTTCAAAGGGGGGGACACTCTTGACCCAAACTGCTACAGACCTATATCTATCCTACCCTGCCTTTCTAAGGTCTTCGAAAGCCAAGTCAACAAACAGATTACCGACCATTTTGAATCCCACCATACCTTCTCCGCTATGCAATCTGGTTTCAGAGCTGGTCATGGGTGCACCTCAGCCACGCTCAAGGTCCTAAACGATATCTTAACCGCCATCGATAAGAAACAATACTGTGCAGCCGTATTCATTGACCTGGCCAAGGCTTTCGACTCTGTCAATAACCACATCCTCATCGGCAGACTCGATAGCCTTGGTTTCTCAAATGATTGCCTCACCTGGTTCACCAACTACTTCTCTGATAGAGTTCAGTGTGTCAAATCGGAGGGCCTGTTGTCCGGGCCTCTGGCAGTCTCTATGGGGGTGCCACAGGGATCAATTCTTGGACCGAGTCTCTTCTCTGTATACATCAATGATGTCGCTCTTGCTGCTGGTGAGTGTCTGATCCATCTCTACACAGACGACACCATTCTGTATACTTCTGGCCCTTCTTTGGACACTGTGTTAACAACCCTCCAGACGAGCTTCAATGCCATACAACTCTCCTTCCGTGGCCTCCAATTGCTCTCAAATACAAGTAAAACTAAATGCATGCTCTTCAACCGATCGCTGCCTGCACCTGCCCGCCTGTCCAACATCACTACTCTGGACGGTTCTGACTTAGAATATGTGGACAACTACAAATACCTAGGTGTCTGGTTAGACTGTAAACTCTCCTTCCAGACTCACATTAAACATCTCCAATCCAAAGTTAAATCTATAATTGGCTTCCTATTTCGCAACAAAGCATCCTTCACTCATACTGCCAAACATACCCTTGTAAAACTGACCATTCTACCGATCCTCGACTTCGGTGATGTCATTTACAAAATAGCCTCCAATACCCTACTCAATAAATTGGATGCAGTCTATCACAGTGCCATCCGTTTTGTCACCAAAGCCCCATATACTACCCACCACTGCGACCTGTACGCTCTCGTTGGCTGGCCCTCGCTTCATACTTGTCGCCAAACCCACTGGCTCCAGGTCATCTACAAGACCCTGCTAGGTAAAGTCCCCCCTTACCTCAGCTCGCTGGTCACCATAGCAGCACCCACCTGTAGCACGCGCTCCAGCAGGTATATCTCTCTGGTCACCCCCAAAACCAATTCTTCCTTTGGCCGCCTCTCCTTCCAGTTCTCTGCTGCCAATGACTGGAACGAACTACAAACATTTCTGAAACTGGAAACACATCTCCCTCACTAGCTTTAAGCACCAGCTGTCAGAACAGCTCACAGATTACTGCACCTGTACATAGCCCATCTATAATTTAGCCCAAACAACTACCTCTCCTCCTACTGTATTTATTTATTTATTTTGCTCCTTTACACCCCATTATTTCTATCTCTACTTTGCACATTCTTCCACTGCAAATCTACCATTCCAGTGTTTTACTTGCTATATTGTATTTACTTCGCCACCATGGCCTTTTTTTTTTGCCTTTACCTCCCTTATCTCACCTCATTTGCTCACATTGTATATAGACTTAATTTTATACTGTATTATTGACTGTATGTTTTGTTTACTCCATGTGTAACTCTGTGTTGTTGTATGTGTCGAACTGCTTTGCTTTGTCTTGGCCAGGTCGCAATTGTAAATGAGAACTTGTTCTCAACTTGCCTATCTGGTTAAATAAAGGTTAAATAAAAAAAATAAAAAAAATACCCCCATTTGGATGTTGAAATATATTGTCCCAGTGTCCATTGTTGGATGTTGAAGTTTTTGGGCGGCAAAACCTTCTGTAACGAAGGGATAGTTATTTCTTAATACTGAGGAAAAAAGGGAGTGATTTCCCTCCTGCCTAATTTACGACCGAGTGTTAAGGTGTCAAAACCGGTCCATCCCCCTTCCCCTCTTCTGTGGGTAAGAGGGTCTGGTAGTTGTCAGCTATTTACCAAGCTGATGTGAGGCCTTTGATCCTCACCCAGGAGAGTCATGACAATTATTAAAGTGACTAGTGTTCCATTATTAAAGTGGCCAGTGATTCCAAGTCCATGTATATAGGGCAGCAGCCTCTACGGTGCAGGGTTGCGTAACCGGGTAGAAGCTGGCTAGTGATGGCTATTTAACAGTTTGACGGCCATGAGATAGAAGCAGTCTCTCTGTCCAAGCTTTGATGCACCTGTAATGACCTCGCCTTCTGGATGATAGCAGAGTGAATAGGCCGTGGCTCGGGTGGTTGATGTCCTTGATTATATTTTTGGCCTTCCTGTGACATCGGGTATTGTAAGTGTCCTGGAGGGCAGGTAGTTTGCCCCTGGTGATGCGTTGGGCAGACCGCACCACCCTCTGGAGAGCTCTGCGATTGCGGGTGGTGCCATTGCCATACCAGGATTTCATGCAGCCCAATAGGATGCTCTCAATTGTGCATTTGTAAAAGTGTGTGAGGGTTTTAGGGGCCAAGCCAAATTTCTTCAGCCTCCTGAGGTTGAAGAGGCGCTGTGGCATCATCTTCACCACACTGTCTGTGTGGGTGGACCATTTCAGATCGTCAGTGATGTGTATGCCGAGGAACTTGAAGCTTTCCATCTATACTGCAGTCCCGTCGATGTGGCTCCCTCGGCTGTTTCCTAAATTCCACGATCAGCCCATTTGTTTTGTTGCGTTGAGTGACATGTTATTTTCCAGGCACCACTCTCCCAGGGCCCTCACTTCCTCCCTGTAGGCTATTTCGTCATTGTTGGTAATCAGGCCTACTACTGTTGTGTTGTCTGCAAACTTGATGATTGAGTTGGAGGCGTGCGTGGCCACACAGTCATGGGTGAACAAGAAGTACAGGAGGGGGCTGAGCACGCACCCTTGTGGGGCCCCTGTGTTGAGGATCAGCAAAGTGGAGGTGTTGTTTCCTACCTTCACCACCTGGGGGCGGCCCATCAGGAAGTCCAGGACCCAGTTGCACAGGGCGGGGTTCAGACACAGGGCCCCAAGCCTAATGATGAGCTTGGAGTGTACTATGGTGTTAAATGCTGAGCTATAGTCAATGAACAGCATTCTTACATGGGTATTCCTCTTGTCCAGATGGGATAGGGCAGTGTGCAGTGCGATGGCATCGTCTGTGGATCTATTGAAGCGGTAAGCAAATTAAATCCAATTTTATTGGTCACATACATGTGTTAACAGATGTTATTGCAGGTGTAGCGAAATGTTTGTGTTTTCTAGCTCCGACAGTGAAGTAATATCTAACAAGTAATATCTAACAGTTTCACAACATATACGCAATACAGACAAATCTAAGTAAAGGAATGAAATTAAGAATATATAAATATATGGACGAGCAATGTCAGAGCGGCATAGGCTAAGATACAGTAGAATAGAAGAGAATACAGTATGTACATATGAGATGAGTAATGCAAAATATGTAAACATTATTAAAGTGACTAGTGTTCCATTTCTTCAAGTGGTCAGTGATTTCAAGTCTATGTATATAGGCAGCAGCCTCTAATATGCTAGTGATGGCTTTTTAACAGTCTGATGGCCTTGAGATAGACCCATTTCAATTTGAAAAACAGCTTCTAAGGTGTCAGGTAAGGTAGAGGTGATATGATCCTTAATTAGCCTCTCAAAGCACTTCATGATGACAGAAGTGAGTGCTACGGGGCGATAGTCATTTAGTTCAGTTACCTTTGCTTTCGTAGATACAGGAACAGTCGTGGACATCTTGAAGCAAGTGGGGACAGCAGACTGGGATAGAGAGAGATTGAATATGTTCATAAACACTCCAGCCAGCTGGTCTGCGCATGCTCTGAGGACGCGGCTAGGGATGCCGTCTGGGCCGGCAGCCTTGCGAGGGTTAACGCGCTTAAATGTCTTATTCATTTCTGCCAGGAAGAAGGAGAGCCCACAGTCCTTGGTAGCGGGCCGCATAGGTGGCACTGTGTTATCCTCAAAGTGCGTAAAGAAGGTGTTTAGCTTGTCCAGAAGCAAGACGTCTGTGTCTGCGACGTGGCTGATTTTCCCTTTGTAGTCCGTGATTGTCTGTAGACCCTGCCACATACGTCTCATGTCTGAGCTGTTGAATTGCGACTCCACTTTGTCTCTGTACTGACGTTTTGCCTGTTTGATTAACTTACGGAGGGAATAACTACACTGTTTGTATTTGGACATATTCCCAGTCACCTTTCCATGGTTAAATGCAGTGCCATTTTAAGATTTTTCTACCATGGAAAGCAAAATACCTGTCTATTTGTGGAAAAATCAACCTGATGGACTCATTAGTCATATCAGTTTACCTATTTGCTTATGGTCTTGCCTACACATAGCGACCTGTTTTTTGAATTATATGAGCAAAAAAGATTACATTTTATTTGGAACAGCAAGCCAGACAAAATTAAACGGGCCTATTTATATAATGAATATGAATTCCGAGGGCAGAAATTATGAAATATTAAAGCATTGGACCTCTCACCAAAGGTGTCAGTCATACAAAAGTTATTTAAATCCGAACTGGTTCTCGAGCAGATTAGTAAGAATGTCTCACCCCATGTTCAAGAATGGCCTATTTCCCTTTATTCAGGTTACAACCTCTCACTTTCGGATATTTGAAAATGAAATAATCTCCAAAATATCTGTCACGCTCGTCGTTGGAATGGGAAGAGGAGGACCAATGCGCAGCGTGGTAAGTGTCCATATTGATAATTTATTATCATGAACACAAAACAAAATAACGAGAACGAAACGAAACAGTCCTGAACGCTGAATACAAAAAACACTGAACAGAAAATATAATCACCCACAAAACACAATGAAAAACAGGCTACCTAAATATGGCTCCCAATCAGAGACAACAACTGACACCTGCCTCTGATTGAGAACCATACTAAGCCAAACATAGAAATAGAACAGAACATAGAAAACACATAGAATGCCCACCCCAACTCACGCCCTGACCAAACTAAAATAAAGACATAACAAAGGAACTAAGGTCAGAACGTGACAATATCGCTATCTTTAAAACAAGCCATAGAAAGTTGGTTGCAAATTCAATTTAATCCACCAGAAAAGACAGAACAAATAATACAACAAATATTGTGGTTAAACTCAAATATACTAATTGATTTAAAAAAAAATCAAAACAATGTTTAAAAAAGGTGTAATCTTTGTCAATTATATCATAAATAGGACCAGTGGAGTTATGTCACACATGCAGCTAACAAAAATATATGGAAATGTCTGCACTACACAAATTTACAACCAACTAATTGCAGCATTACTTCAAATGGAAGGCAAGTGGAAGGGGGAAAAAGTAAGGAACTTATCTGTTGGCCCTGCATTAAAGACCAAATTGGTTAAAGGAAAGTGTACCAGTTTAATTTAAGGACCGCAAAATTTAAAGCTGTGCCATATCGATTGCAAACGTAACGATGTACGCTGAAAGTCAGGAAGCAACTTCAGGGAGTGAATACATTTAATAACAAAACAAGAAACACAAACAGCACACCGACATGAAACAGCAACAATGACGACTGGGGAAGAAACCAAAGGGAGTGACATATAAAGGGCAGGTAATCAAGGAGGTGATGGAGTCCAGGTGAGTGTCATTATGCGCGTAACACTGGTGACAGCTGTACGCCCTAACGAGCAGCCTGGTGACCTAGAGGCCGGAGAGGGAGCACACGTGACAGTACCCCCTCCCCGACGTGCGGCTCCTACCGCAGGACACCGAACAAGATGACGATCCCGGGGATCAGGAGCAGACCGGTCACCTCTGCTAAGGCACGGGAACCTGTCGATCTGGATGAGGTGCGGGAGCAAGACAACCTAGCAAGACACCAACCACAGGGATGATCCCGGGGATCCGGAGCGAACCGGTCACCTCCGCTGAGGTGCAGAAACCTGACGAACCGGCTGAGGAGTGAGAGCCTGATGAGCCGCTGAGACCTCCCCGGTTGCCTCAGTTGAGGCACGGGAGCCAGTTCACCCAGCTTAGGCATGGGAGCCTATCGAACCCACTGAGGCATGAGAGCCTACAAACCGGCTGAGGCCTCCCAGGTAGCTCCGGCTCCAACACCCGGACCCGACATCACCCCCAACACAAAAACAAAAAAAACACTAGCTGATCCTTCCCTTTGTTGAGTCGTCATTCTGTAACAATGTACGCTGAGAGTCAGGAAGCAAGTTCAGGGAGTGAATACATTTAATTAATAAATGAACAAAACAAGAAACACAAACAGCTCACCGACATGAAACAGCAACAATGACGACTGGGGAAGAAACCAAAGGGAGTGACATATAAAGGGCAGGTAATCAAGGAGGTGATGGAGTCCAGGTGAGTGTCATTATGCTCGTAATGCTGGTGACAGGTGTATGCCCTAACGAGCAGCCTGGTGACCAAGAGGCCGGTGAGGGAGCACACGTGACAGCAAAATAGTTGGGCAGAGATTTTTGATGTACCAATTCCATAGCACATGGTTTATGAACTTACATGCAAAACAACGCCGGATTTAAAACGTCAAATTTTTTCATACAAAATTATTATACAAAATACATGCAACCAGTAGAATGTTATATACAGTGCATTTGAAAAGTATTCCGACCCCCTTTCCACATTTTGTTAAGTTACAGCCTTATTCTAAAATGTATGAAAATATTTTTTTCTTCATTAATCTACACACAATACCCCTTAATGACAAAGTGAAAACAGTCTTTTTGAAATGTTTGCAAATTTATTACAAATAAAAAACATAAGTTCCTTGTTTACATAAGTATTCAGACCCTTTGCTATGAGACTCGAAATTGAGCTCAGGTGCATCTTGTTTCCATTGATCATCCTTGAGATGTTTCTACAACTTGATTGGAGTCTACCTGTGGTACATTAAATTGATTGGACATGATTAGGAAAGGCACACACCTGTCTATATAAGGTCCCACAGTTGACAGTGCATGTCAGAGCAAAAGTAATTGTCCGTAGAGCTCCGAGACAGGATTGTGTCAAGGCACAGATCTGGGGAGGAGTGCCAGAAAAATTCTGCAGCATTGAAGATCCCCATGAACACATCGTTCTCCAATGGAAAAAGTTTGGAACCACCAAAGGGACCAATCATAGAGCTGGCCGCCCAGCCAAAGGGACCAATCGGGGGAGAAGGGCCTTGGTCAGGGAGGTGACCAAGAACCCTATGGTCACTCTGACAGAGCTCCAGAGTTCCTCTGTGGAGATGGGAGAACCTTCCAGAAGGACAACAATCTTTGTAGCACTCCAACAATCAGGCCTTTATGGTAGAGTGGCCAGACGGAAGCCACTCCTCAATAAAAGGCACATGACAGCCCCTTGGAGTTTGCCAAAAGGCACCTAAAGGACTCCAGGCCATGAGAAACAAGATTCTCTGGTCTGATGAAACCAAGATTGAACTCTTTGGCCTGAATACTAAGCGTCATGTCTGGAGGAAACCTGGCACCATCCCTACGGTGAATCATGGTGGTGGCAGCATCATGCTGTGGGGATGTTTTTCAGTGGCAGGGACTGGGAGACTAGTCAGGATTGAGGGAAAGATGAACGGAGCAAAGTACCGAGAGATCCTTGATGACAACCAACCTGCTCCAGATCACTCAGGACCTCAGATTGGGGCGAAGGTTCACCTTCCAACAGGACAACAACCTTAAGCAAACTACCAAGACAACGCAGGAGTGGCTTTGGGACAAGTCTATGAATGTCATTGAGTGGCCCAGCCAGAGCACGGACTTGAACAGGTGTGCCGAGATTGTAGCGTCATACCCAAAAAGACTCGAGGCTGTAATCGCTGCCAAAGGTGCTTCAACAAAGTACTGAGTAAAGGGTCTGAATACCTACGTAAATGTGAAATTTAAGTTTTAGAATTTTAATAAATTAGCAAACATTTCGAAACATCTGTTTTGGCTTTGTCATTATGGGGTACTGTGTGTAGATTGATGAGGAAAACAAGCAATTGAATACATTTTAGAATAAGGCTATAACGTAACAAAATGTGGAAAAAGTCAAGGGGTCTGAATATATTCTGAATGCACTGTATAGTGTATTTACAATGCAACTTATTTGATTCCTTTTGTTGCCATTTGACTGTGTGAGAAGCCTGTCAATAAAAAATGTGATTTGACTGGATTTGGTTCTTATTATATCACTTTTAGTGTACTAAGAACCAAATCCACTCAAAACACATTTACATTTTTATTGACAGAATTATCACACAGTGAAATAGCAACAAAAGTGACATAGTAATCAAAGTGGCATAGGTTTCCACCAGAGATATCTCTTGTTTCCACTAACTTCCACAGTCATAAAGTCAAAATAAGGTTAGGGTTAGGCATAAGGTTAGCAGTGTGGTTAAAGTTAGGGTTAAGGTTAGGTTTCAAATACAATTTTAAGAAGAGAAATTATAGAAATGCGCGGGTTTATGAAGCTAGTGATGACCATTCTTTTTGTACCCATGATATAATCGGGGAGGAAACTGTGTATCTGTCTCTGTCCATGCCTACAAGGGGAGATCGACTGCCCGCACTTATTGGAGCTGGGGAAGTTAATAGTCGACCGAGGTACTGTACTGCAGGCATTGTTAACAGAAAACAGGATCCCCCATTATAGCGAATGGAAATAAAAAATTTAAGAATTCATAGACAATGAATTTGTTTAACACTTTATTGGTTTCTACATGATTCCATATGTGTTATTTCATAGTGTTGATGTCTTCACTATTATTAGAAAATAGTAAAAATAAAGAAAAACCCTAGAATGAGTAGGTGTGTCCAAACTGTTGACTGGTACTGTAGAACAGACACATCACACAGGTGTATGAACTAAAATATATATCCCAGTCAAGATTGAAGAATGGGAGAAATAGACTCAGTGAATTTAAGTCAGTGCTTTTGTAACGGATGTGAAATGGCTAGCTAGTTAGCGGTGGTGCGCGCTAATAGCGTTTCAATTGGTTACATCACTCGCTTTGAGACCTTGAAGTAGTGGTTCCCCTTGCTCTGCAAGGGCCGCAGCCTTTGTGGAGTGATGGGTAACGATGCTTCGTGGGTGACTGTTGTTGATGTGTGCAGAGGGTCCTTGGTTCGCGCCCGTGTCAGGGCGAGGGAATGGTCTAAAGTTATACTGTTAAATTGATGCTGTTGACCCGGATCACTGGTTGCTGCGGAAAAGGAGGAGGTCGAAAGGGGGGTGAGTGTAACGGATGTGAAATGGCTAGCTAGTTAGCGGTGGTGCGCGCGAATAGCGTTTCAATCGGTTACGTCACTCGCTTTGAGACCTTGAAGTAGTGGTTCCCCTTGCTCTGCAAGGGCCGCGGCCTTTGTGGAGCGATGGGTAACGATGCTTCGTGGGTGACTGTTGTTGATGTGTGCATAGGGTCCCTGGTTCGCGCCCGGGTCGGGGCGAGGGGACGGACGCAAAGTTAAACTGTTACACTTTCACCCGTAGAAGTTTGTATGAATTTGAATGGTTACATACAATACATGTTGACAGAATGGCTGCGAGACAGAGAGTGAGTGTTGCTGTACTCCCAGGTAAGGTCCTTGCTTCCGGTAGTGCCCAGTATTCAGTCAGGCAGCATGAAAAATATGTGTCTCACCATCCAGGCCCATGTCACAGCATACAGCCTGATAGGGAGATCACAATAAATACATAATGTACCTTTCATCACAAAAGCCGTGTTAGCATTTATTGCACGTTACTGAATCCAACCCTTTCCAACCCTTACTGAATCCAACCCTTTCTTTAGTGTCATTGATATATTTATTTTGATTTGACCTTTGTTTCAACAGTGGTTCCCATTGAAACCAAGGTCTCTTTTACAAGGGAGCCCTGCATTTTCCAATTTACACATTTTATAGAATACAAGCAATAGTTAAAATACACAAATCAAAAATACAGTCATAGATGACATCTACATATCTCAGCTACCAGGTCTTCAATCAATAGACTAAACTGCCTGAGTGGTCACCACAACATCCAATTTCAACGAGATCTGCAGATTGTTCCAGCAGCAGATTGTTCCACCAATTCGGGTGGAGACCCGAGGAACCTTGAGACTTAACTAAGTCTTCAAGCGTGTTTTGTAACATTTCTTTATATTTCAACAACAAATATATGACAATTTACATACAATATTCAGTTAATAATCATTGACTGTAATACCTCGAGGGTACTGTGGAGAAACGACTGCTGTGCAAAGTATTGGGCAGCAGCTTTCTTCCAGGACCAACATCCACAAAGTGTCTCAGAATAGGAACAGTGATCTAGGATCAGCTCCCCCTTGTCAATGTGTTTGTATTCCGTGTGAAGGCAAAATTGATCCTAAATCAGCACTCCTACTCTTGAGATGCTTTATGAATATGGGCCCTGGTCTGTCAGCAGCATGCTGCTTTCTGTGATCCAACTCACTCCCCACCTGAAATGCAACAACAACAAAAACATGAATAAGAATGAGCCTAGTCAGTCAGTAACTTAGCTAACTAATGAAACACTCAGGTAAATGTGCACAAGCTTAATCAGCCTAATTATTTGCAGTGAAATTAGGAGGGGCATTTATAAAATGACACAGAGGAGGCTGGTGGGAGGAGCTATAAAAGGACAGGCTCATTGTAATAGCTGGAATGATTCTACATCTGCATTGCTTGCTGTTTGGGGTTTTAGGCTGGGTTTCTGTATAGCACTTTGTGACATCTGCTGATGTAAAACAGGCTTTATAAATACATTTCATTGATAAAAGGAACAGAGTCAAACATGTGGTTTCATTATGTTTGATAACGTTCCATTCATTCCATTCCAGACATTATAATGAGCTTTTCCTCATATAACTCCTCCCACCAGCCTCCTTTGGGTCTAACCTACCTGGATAATATGACCATCCAGGCCAGACAAGTTGTCAATTCAGGCAAAAGAGTATGGTAGAGTATATATGACCAAGATTCATGGCATACTAGATCAGAGTATACAAGACCCTCTAGCCAGAGTTGTCCACATAGGCAGAAAAATATCTAATATTCTATTACTCAATCCACTTCATCCACATTGGGAGATAAGTCCATAATGAGTCTATATCTGGGCATTCTGAGAATATGGCGAAGCCATCAGTCATTGTCTCTTGATGTACTGTGGTGTAATGGTGCCTGGAGAAGTGAATATACTGTAATTTTGCCAAACATTTTCCAAACGGCCTTCCTGGCAAAGAAAATGTGCCCTGTGTGAAAGCTTCTATGACTAACAGTGACATACACTCTGAATTACCTAAAATGATAAATCCCATATTGGTCTTTCACAGTCATGCCAACCCGAGCAGTACTGTGCAAGTATATTCATGCAATGACACCGGCGGAGATGGCTGACGTTTTACGGTCTCCTAATCAATTGTACTATTGTGTGTGTTTTTTTGCGCTATTTGTAACTTATTTTGTACATAATGTTTCTGCCACCGTCTCTTATGACCGAAGAGCTTCTAGATATCAGGACAGCGATTACTCACCCCTTCCTGGAAGAAGAAAAAAATCTTTAACGAGTCGGACGCAAACTATTTATTTCAGACACCCGAAAAGGCCCTCATCCCCGTCATTTGCAGGAGAAAGGGACGGAGATATCGGGGTGCCTTGTAAGGATCCGACAGCGAGTGGGTAATCTGCTTTTACCATCATTCCTATTAGCCAACGTACAATCATTGGATAACAAATAGACGAACTACGATCACATATATCCTAACAATGGGACATTAAAAACTGTAATATCTTATGTTTCACGAGTCATGGCTGAACGACAACATGAATAACATACAGCTGGCGGGTTTTATGCTGCATTGGCAAGATAGAACAGTCGCCTCCGGTAAGACAAGGAGTGGCGGTCTGTGTATATTTGTAAACAACAGCTGGTGCACAAAATCTAATAGGTTTCAAATAGGTAATAGGTAGAGTATCTCATAATAAGCTGTAGACCACAGTACCAAGAGAGTTTTCATCTACATTCTTTGTAGCTATCTATTTACCACCACAAACCGATGCTGGCACTAAGACTGCACTCAATGAGCTGTATACGGCCCTAAGCAACAGGAATACGCTCATCCAGAGGCGGTGCTCTTAGTGACCGGAGACTTTAATGCAGGGAAACTTAAATCGGTCAATAAAAAGTGGTCAGATGACGCAGATGCTAAGCTACAGGACTGTTTTGCTAGCACAGACTGGAATATGTTCCGGGATTCTTCCGATGGCATTGAGGAGTACACCACGTCCCCACAGTGACTGTACGTACATACCCCAACCAGAAGCTATGGATAACAGGCAACATCCGCACTGAGCTAAAAGATAAAGCTGCCGCTTTCAAGGAGCGGGACTCTAACCCGGAAGCTTATGAGAAATCCCGCAATGCCCTCCGACGAACCATCAAACTGGCAAAGCGTCAATACAGGACTAAGATTGATTCGTACTACACCGGCTCCGACACTCGTCGGATGTGGCAGGGCTTGCAAACTATTACAGACTACAAAGGGAAGCACAGCCACAAGCTGCGCAGTGACACAAGCCTACCAGACGAGCTAAATTACTTCTATGCTCGCTTCAAGGCAAGCAACACTGAAGCATTCATGAGAGCATCAGCTGTTCCAGACGACCGTGTGATCACGTTCTCTGTAGCCGATGTGAGTTAGACCTTTAAACAGGTCAACATTCACAAGGCCGCAGGGCCAGACGGATTACCAGGACATGTACTCTGTGCATGCGCTGACCAACTGGATCCCGAGACGCAGTTGGCATCAGTTGCTGGGACTGCTAGTCTCTTTCCAGTGATCCTGCCGACCAAGGATGGGTCTGAGGAACTATTTGGTGTCGCAGCTAACCTAGCTGCTAGCTAGCTGCATATCAAGCTAGCAGGGTTTTCTTGAACGCAGCACCGCGATGCGCTTAGCCATTGTAGCTGGGACAGCGGATTGTTCTGAGTTTGTGGCTGTCTAGATCCCTGCTGTTTGTTGTTTTCAATCTTCCCTGTGACCTGCCCTGTCTGGAACTGCGAGGAGTAACCACGTAACCTACGTTGCTAGCTACCATGACAAAGACCAAAGCCGGCGGGAGTACCGTTGAGGACAGCGGTGTCTCTCTATCACACGTGAAGGATCTTTTAAACGAACAGAAAGAGACCTACAAGCAGTTGCTACAACAACAAGAAAGTAGCTTCAAGTGTTTTATCCAAATACTCGTGGATTCTACTAATAAAAGAATGGACCTGACCAGAGAGGTCCAGGACCTGAAGAACAGTTCGCAGTTCTCCCAGGGTCCGCTCGATGAGTTGAAACAGTAGAATGGCAAGATGACAGCAATCTGTAAGTCATTGAGAGAGGATATCAGTTCTGTGTGTGAATCCATGATAACAATGACAGATAAATCAGACTATCTTGAGGGACAATCAAGGCGGAACAACATGGTTGTTGGCGGAATTGCAGAATCTCCACATGAGACCTGGATGGAGTCTGAGGACAAATTGAGGGAAATTATCTCTGAGGAATAGAAGATGGACCACAGGAAGATTGAGGTAGAGCGTGCCCACATGACTGGAAAACCCAGCACCGGCCCAGGTGATAGGCCCAGGCCAATAGTGGTCAAGTTCCTGAGGTTCAAGGACAAGGTAGCTATTCTGGAAAGAGCCAAGAACTTGAGAGGAACTTATATCTTCCTCAACGAGGACTATCCTGAAGCTGTGTGCCAGAAGAGGAAAGAACTGATCCCAGCCATGAAAGCTGCCTGAGCGTGTGGGGACATTGCTTACATCCGCTATGATAGGCTCATTGTCCACCCTCCCTCCCAGAAGCCTGGAAGGGATGAGGGAGCCAAGCCTATGGGTTCGTAGCTTCAACCCCGCAGCACACACACACACACACCAATTGATTAATGGACTGCTGAATGTACAGTATATTTGTTTCTCTTGCTTTGTTTGCTATTTTCAGTATTATGTCTATCTATGATAAGCTACCCAGGAAAGGGCTGAAAGTAGCCCATATTAATATATGTAGCCTTAGAAATAGGTTTATGAAATCAATAACTTGCTAACATCAGATAACATTCCTATATTAGCCATTTCTGAGACTCACTTAGATAATTAATTTTATGATACAGCAGTAGCAATACAAGGATATAACATATATAGAAGAGACAGAAATGCTTATGGGGGAGGTCTTGCTCTTATACATTCAGAGCCATATCCCTGTAATGCTTAGAGAAGATCTTATGTCAAGTTTTATTGAAGTGTTGTGGTTGCAGGTTCACTTGGTAGATCTATAGCCTTATATTTTGGGTTGTTGCTATAGGCCACCAAGTGCTAACAGTCAGTATCTAAATAATATGTGTGAAATGCTTGATAGTGTATGTGATGTAAACAGAGAGGTCTACTTTCTTGGGGACCTGAATATTGACTGGTTTTCACCAAGCTGTCCACTCAAGAGGAAGCTCCTTACTGTAACCATTGCCTGTAGTCTGGTTCAGGTTATTAATCAACCTACCAGGGTGTTTAAAAACACTACATAACCAAAATCATCCACATGTATCGATCACATTTTTACTAATACTGTAGAACTTTGTTCTAAAGCTTTATCCATACCCATTGGATGTAGTGATCACAATATAGTAGCTATATCCAGGAAAGGCAAAGTTCCAACAGCTGGGCCTAAAATAGTGTGTAAGAGATCATACAAAAGATTTTGCTGTGACTCTTATGTGGATATTTGTTGGTCTGATGTGATTAATGAGGAGCATCCAGATGCTGCACTTGATGAATTTATGAAATTGCTTCTTCCAAATATTGATAAACATGCACCTGTTAAGAAACTGACTGTTAGAACTGTTAAGGCTCCATGGATCGATGAGGAATTGAAAAACTGTATGGTTGAAAGAGATGGGGCAAAAGGAGTGGCTAATAAGTCTGGCTGCACATCTGACTGGCTTACTTACTGCAAATTGAGAAATTAGGTGACTAAACTCAACAAAAAGAAGAAACTGTATTATGAAGCTAAAATCAATAATATAAAGAGTGAAAAAACTTTGGAGTACTTAAATTAAATTATGGGCAGAAAGACAAATTCAACTCCATCTTTCATCGAATCAGATGGCTTATTCATCACGAAACCATTTGATATTGTCAATTATTTTAATGATTATTTCATTGGCAAAGTGGGCAGACTTAGGCAGAAAATGCCAACAACGAACAGTGAGCAATTGTATTCATGCATAAAAAAACAAATAATGAAAGAAAAGCATTACAAGTTTGAATTTTGTAAAGTTAGTGTGTGAGAGGTGGAAAAATTATTGTTATCAATCAATAATGACAAACCTCCTGGCATTGACAACTTAGATGGAAAGCTACTGAGGATGGTAGCTGACTCTATAGCCACTCCTATCTGTCATATAGAAGAAAGTCTGTCCTCAGGCCTGGAGGGAAGCCAAAGTAATTCCGCTACCCAAGAGTGGTAAAGTGGCCTTTACTGGTTCTAACAGCAGACCTATAAGCTTGCTGCCAGCTCTTAGCAAACTGTTGGAAAAAATTGTGTTGACCAAATACAGTGCTATTTCTCTGTAAATAAATTAACAACAGACTTTCAGCATGCTTATAGAGAAGGGCACTCAACATGTACTGCACTGACAAATGACTGATGATTGGTTGAAAGAAATTGATAATAATAAGATTGTGGGAGCTGTACTGTTAGATTTCAGCTCTCTAAGCCCTTTACTCTTTTCTATTTTTACCAATGACCTGCCACTGGCATTAAACAAAGCATGTGTGTCCATGTATATTTATGATTCAACCATATATGCATCAGCAACCATAGCTACTGAAGTCACTGAAACCCTTAACAAAGAGTTGCAGTCTGTTTTGGAATGGGTGGCCACTAATAAACTGGTCCTGAACATCTCTAAAACTAAGAGCATTGTATTTGGAACAAATCATTCCTTAAGTTCTAGACCTCAGCTGAATCTGGTAATGAATGGTGTGGCTGTTGAACAAGTTGAGGAGACTCAATTACTTGGCGTTACTTTAGACTGTAAACTGTCATGGTCAAAATATATAGATTCAATGGTTGTAAAGATGGGGAGAGGTCTGGCCATAATAAAGATATGCTCTGCTTTTTTGACACCACACTCCAAAAAGCAAGTTCTGCAGGCTCTAGTTTTGTCTAATCTTGATTATTGTCCAGTGGTCCAGTGCTGCAAGGACAGACCTAGTTAAGCTGCAGCTGGCCCAGAACAGAGCGACACGTTTGCTCTTAATTGTAATCAGAGGGCTGATATAAATACTATGCATGCCAGTCTCTCTTGGCTAAGAGTTGAGGAGAGACTGACTGCATCACTTCTTCTTTTTATAAGAAACATTAATGTGTTGAAAATACCAAATTGTTTGCATAGTCAACTTACACACAGCTCTGATACACGCACTTATCTCACCAGACATGCCACCAGGGGTCTTTTCATTGTCCCCAAATCCAGAACAAATTCAAGAAAGTGTACAGTATTATACACAGCCATAATTGCATGGAACTTCCTTCTATCTCATATTGCACAAATAAACAGCAAACCTGGTTTCAAAAAACAGATAAAGCAACACCTCACGGCACAACGCCTCTCCCCTATTTGACCTAGATAGTTTGTGTGTATGCATTGATATGTAGACTACGTGTGCCTTTAGCATTGTTTATGTAGTTCTGTCTTTGAGCTGTTCTTGTCTATTGATGTTCTGTATTATGTATTTCTGTATTATGTTTCATGTTTTGTGTGGACCCCACTAAGGGAAGCTGCTGCTTTTGCAACAGCTAATGAGGATCCTAATAAAATACCAAAATACCAACTGGCAAGTGTCTTCACTGACATTTTCAACCTGTCCCTGCCTGAGTCTGTAACACCAACATGTTTCAAGCAGACCACCATAGTCCCTGTGCCCAAGAACACTAATATTTTTTTATTATTTTAAATGTAACCTTTATTTAACTAGGCAAGTCAGTTAAAAAGAAAAACTCTTATTTACAATGATGGCCTACCCGTCATAGGTAACCTGCCTAAATGACTACCAACCCTTAGCACTCACGTCTGTAGCCATGAAGTGCTTTGAAAGGCTGGTCATGGCTCACATCAACACCATTATCCCAGAAACCCTAGACCCACTCCAATTTGCATACCGCCCCAACAGATCCACAGATGATGCAATCTCTATTGCATTCCACACTGCCCTTTCCCACCTGGACAACAACAAAAAAAAGCATGTGAGAATGCTATTCATTGACTACAGCTCAGTGTTCAACACCATAGTGCCCTCAAAGCTCATCACTAAGCTAAGGACCCTGGGACTAAACACCTCCCTCTGCAACTGGATCCTGGGCTTCCTGACGGGCCGCCCCCAGGTGGTAAGGGTAGGTAACAACACATCCGCCACGCTGATCCTCAACATGGGGGCTCATCAGGGGTGCCTGCTCAGTCCCCTCCTGTAATCCCTGTTCATTCATGACTGCATGGCCAGGCACGACTCCAACACCATCATTAAGTTTGCCGATGACACAACAGTGTAGGCCTGATCACCGACAACGATGAGACAGCCTATAGAGAGGAGGTCAGAAACCTGGTCGTGTGGTGCCAGGATAACAACCTCTCCCTCAACGTGATCAAGACAAAGGAGATGATTGTGGACAACAGGAAAAGGAGGACCAAGCACGCCCCCATTCTCATTGACGGGGCTGTAGTGGAGCAGGTTGAGAGCTTCAAGTTCCTTGGTGTCCACATCACCAACAAACGATCATGGTCCAAACACACCAAGACAGTTGTGAAGAGGGCATGACAAAGCCTATTCCCCCTCAGAAGACTGAAAATATTTGGCATGGGTCCTCAGATCCTCAAAAGGTTCTACAGCTGCACCGTCGAGAGCATCCTGACTGGTACTTTACTGCCTGGTATGGCAACTGCTCAGCCTCCGACCGCAAGGCACTACAGAAGGTTGTGCGTACGGCCCAGTACATCACTGGGGCCAAGCTTCCAGCCATCCAGGACCTCGATACCAGGTGGTGTCAGAGGAAGGCCCAAAATAATACATATTATACATATTACCTCAATTACCTCGACTAACCTGTGCCCCCGCACTTTTATTTTTTACTTATCTATCTTTTATTTAACACTTTTTTTAACTGCGTTGTTAGTTAAGTAAGCATTTCAATGCAGTCTATGCATAGTCACTTTAACTCTACCTACATGTACATATTACCTCAATTACCTCGACTAACCGGTGCCCCCAAACATTGACTCTGTGCTGGTACCCCCTGTATATAGCCTCGCTATTGTTATTTTAACGTTGCTCTTTAATTATTTGTTACTTTAATTTTTAATTTTTTACTTAACACTTAGTTTTTCTTAAAACTGCATTGTTGGTTAAGGGCTTGAAAGTAAGCATTTCACTGTAAGGTGAAATGCTGTTGTATTCGGCGCATGTGACAAATAAAATTTGATAGGCCTACTATTTGGTAGGGCCTACTATTGAAAGAGATCAATGAGGATGTCAACTGAGTAAGATTTTCACAGGTTTCTGAATTGCCCAATTCATTTCAGCTTTTCGCTTTCAAAGTCACACCATTTTAATAGAAAAACAACAAAATTGTTCACATCAGGAGATCGATCACCTTTGGGGTCTGGGAAAAATCTAAGAATTTATTTTTTTAAATTGTGGAGTTACCCATCAAGTCTGCAGGAACCTAGCACTTTTTTTTGGTTAGTGGTGTTTGTGTAGCATGAGATGGCTTTTGCAAAATAAATGGCCACTGAATTGATGCAAATAATCATGTAATTTAGCCAGGTAGGCATAGGCTACTTTGTAGCTAGTTAACATTTAATTGAGAAGTTGTTTGGGAAAGCCTTTCTATCAACCAGAAGATGGTTAGGCCTTTCATTAGCATCGCTATATATTTTTCCTGTTCCGTAATTGTTTGAAACCTGAACATTTCAAACAATGGAGGCAATTATTTTGTAAATACTTCCTATTGGTTTTCTTTCAGCTTTCTTTCATTATCTAGCAGGCAAAGGCATTATCCTAGTCATATTAGCAACCTGTGAGAGTTGTTGCATCTTTAGATCTCCCTCCCCTCTCTAAATTTCGGACAGGTATTTCCATCTGTCCATGAAACCACTCACATGTGAGGTTCACATTTTAGACAGGTTTTTGGTTGTTTTAGGCTGGGTTCCTGTATAGCACTTTGTGACATTTGCTGATGTAAATAGGGCTTTATAAATACATGTGAATTTACACGCACAGTTATAGGCCTTCTGCTGTGTGCACATTGCTGCACTGCACTGAAACACTAAACATTCTAATCTGTTCTATCAGCCAGCCTTACTGATACCTCCACTACACTACTTTGATAATTCATCCTGGGGATTAAGGGAGTGTATGCAATGCCCACCAAAAAATAAATGTGTATCCCCTTCACTACATTTTGGCAACCGGTCCTGTATAGTTTGCTGTAGTGTATTTTATTCGCCCAGAAGATGTATACTGAACAAAAATATAAACACAACATGTAAAGTGTTGGTCCCATGCTTTATGAGCTGAAATAAAAGATCCCAGAAATGTTCCATATGCAAGAAAACGGTTATTTCTACAAAATTTTGTGCACAAATTTGTTTACATCCCTGTTAGTGAGCATTTTTCCTTTGCCAAGATAATCCATACACGTGACAGGTGTGGCATATCAAGAAGCTGATTTAAACAGCATGATCATTACCGAATGCACTGCATATATATATATATATATATATATATATATATATATATATATATATATATATATATATATATATATATATATACAGCACCAGTCAAAGGTTTGGACACACCTACTCATTTCAGGGTTTTTCTTTATTTTCACTATTATCTACATTGCAGAATAATAGTGAAGACATCAAAACTATGAAATAACACATATGGAATCATGTAGTAAGCAAAAAGGTGTTGAACAAATCAAAATATATTTGAGATTTGAGATTCTTCAAAGTAGCTACACTTTGCCTTGATGACAGCTTTGCACACTCTTGGCATTCTCTCAACCAGCTTAATGAGGTAGTCACCTGGAATGCATTTCAATTAATAGGTGTACCTTGTAAAAAGTTAATTTGAGGAATTTCTTTCCTTCTTAATGCGTTTGAGCAAATCAGTTGTGTTGTGACATGGTAGGGAGGGTATACAGAATATAGCCCTATTTGGTAAAAGACAAAGTCCATATTATGGCAAGTACAGCTCAAATAAGCAAAGAGAAACAACAGTCCATCATTACTTTAAGACATCAAGGTCAGTCAATACGGAACATTTCAATAACTTTGAAAGTTTCTTCAAGTGCAGTCGCAAAAACCATCAAACGGTATGATGAAACTGGCTCTCATGAGGACCACCACTGGAAAGAAAGACCCAGAGTTACCTCTGCTGCAGAGGATAAGTTCATTAGAGTTACCAGCCTCAGAAATTGCAGCCCAAATAAATGCTTTACAGAGTTCAAGTAACAGAAACATCTCAACATGAACTGTTCAGAGGAGACTGCGTGAATCAGGCCTTCATGGTCGAATTTCTGCAAAGAAACCACTACTAAAGGGCACAAAAAAATAAGAAGAGACTTGCTTGGGCCAAGAAACACGAGCAATGGACGTTAGACCGGTGGAAATCTCTCCTTTGGTCTGATGAGTCCAAATTTGACATTTTTGGTTCCAACCGCCAGGGTCTTTGTGAGACGCAGAGTAGGTGAACGGATGATCTCTGCATGTGTGGTTCCCACCGTGACACAGTCAGTGATATATTTAGAATTCAAGGCACACTTAACCAGCTGGTTTGTGCTTAGTGGGACTATCATTTGTTTTTCAGCAGGACAATGACCCAAAACACACCTCCAGGCTGTGTAAGGGCTATTTGACCAAGAAGGAGAGTGATGGAGTGCTGCATCAGATGACCTGGCCTCCACAATTACCCAACCTCAAACCAATTGAGATGATTTGGGATGAGTTGGACCGCAGAGTGAGGGAAAAGCAGCCACTTGGGTCAAACGTTTCGGGTAGCCTTCCACAAGCTTTCCACAATAAGTTGGGTGAATTTTGGCCCATTCCGCCTGACAGGGCTGGTGTAACTGAATCAGGTTTGTTGGCCTCCTTGCTCGCACACACTTTTTCAGTTCTGCCCACACATTTTCTATAGAATTGAGGTCAGGGCTTTGTGATGGCCACTCCAATACCTTGACTTTGTTGTCCTTAAGCCATTTTGCCACAACTTTGGAAGTATGCTTGGGGGCATTGTCCATTTGGAAGACCCATTTGCAACCAAGCTTTAACTTCCTGACTGATGTCTTGAGATGTTGCTTCAAGATATCCACATAATTTTCCATCTTCGTGATGCCATCTATTTTGTGAAGTGCACCAGTCCATCCTGCAGCAAAGCATCCCCACAACATGATGCTGCCACCCCCGTTCCCCACGGTTGGGATGGTGTGCTTCACGGTTGGGATGGTGTTCTTCGGCTTGCTAGCCTCCCCCTTTTTCCTCCAAACATAACGATGCTCATTATAGTCAAACAGATCTATTTTTGTTTCATCAGACCAGAGGATATTTCTCCAAAAAGTACGATCTTTGTTCCCATGTGCAGTTGAAAACCGTAGTCTGGCTTTTTTATGGCGGTTTTGGAGCAGTGGCTTCGTCCTTGCTGAGCAGCCTTTCAGGTTATGTCGATATAGAACTTGTTTTACTGTGGATATAGATACTTTTGTACCTGTTTCCTCCAGCATCTTCACAAGGTCCTTTGCTGTTGTTCTGGGATTGATTTGCACTTTTCGCACCAAAGTATATTCATCTCTAGGAGACAGAGCACGTCTCCTTCCTGAGAGGTGTGACGGATGCGTGGTCCCATGGTGTTTATACTTGCGTACTATTGTTTGTACAGATGAATGTGGTACGTTCAGGCGTTTGGAAATTGCTCCCAAGAATGAACCAGACTTGTGGAGGTCTACAATATTTGTTTTGAGGTCTTGGCTGATTTCTTTTGATTTTCCCATGATGTCAAGCAAAGAGGCAGTGAGTTTGAAGGTAGGCCTTGAAATACATCCATAGGTACACCTCCAATTGACTCAAATTATCTCAATTAGCCTATCAGAAGCTTCTAAAGCCATGACATAATTTTCTGGAATTTTCCAAGCTGTTTAAAGGCACAGTTAACTTAGTGTATGTAAACTTCTGACCCACTGGAATTGTGATAGTGAATTATAAGTGAAATAATCTGTCTGTAAACAATTGTTGAAAAAATTACTTGTCATGCACAAAGTAGATGTCCTAACCGACTTGCCAAAACTATAGTTTGTTAACAAGAAATTTGTGGAGTGGTTGAAAAACGAGTTTTAAGGACTCCAACCTAAGTGTATGTAAACTTCCGACTTCAACTGTATATCTGTTGTTCGTCATGTAGATTGAAAGGGGTGTATCTTGGCTATAAAAGACCTTTGTACTTTTGTCTCGGGGCTCTCAACGAATCATCAGAGAGGGTGATTGGTCGACCAGCCATCGCTATTGCAAAGCTCTCACTAATAAAGATTCAGTTTAAGTATAACTGACTTGTGTGATAAGTTTGTCTCTCCTCATTTGATAAAACAGAAATTAGCCACCACAGTGTCCAAACTTTTAACTGGAACTGTATATATGCAGTGCATTCGGAAAGTATTCAGACCCCTTGAGTTTTTCTACATTTTGTTACGTTACAGCGTTATTCTAAAATGGATTAAATCATTTTTTCCCCCTCATCAATCTTTTATTTAATAAATGTATTTAACCTTTATTTAACTAGGCAAGCCAGTTAAGAACAATTTCTTATTTACAATGACGGCCTACCCCGTCCAAACCCTAACCCTGACGACGCTGGGCCAATTATGCGCCGCCCTATGGGACTGCCAATCACAGCGATACAGCCTAGAATCGAACCAGGGTCTGTAGTGACGCCTCTAGCACTGAGATGCAGTCCCTTAGACTGCTGCGCCACTCGGGAGCCCAAATCTACACACAATAGTCCATAATGACAAAGCATAAACAGGTTTTTAGAAATTTTAGCAAATTTCTTAAAAATACAATTCCTGAAATATCACATTTACATAAATATTCAGACCCTTTACTCAGTACTTTGTTGAAGCACCTTTGGCAGCGATTACAGCCTTGAGTCTTCTTGGGTATGACGCTACAAGCTTGGCACACCTGTATTTTGGGGAGTTTCTCACATTCTTCTCTGCAGATCCTCTCAAACTCTGTCAGGTTTGATGGGGAGCGTCACTGCACAGCTATTTTCAGGTCTCTCCAGAGATGTTCGATCGGGTTCAGGTCCGGGCTTTGGCTGATCATGTCAACATTAGCTAGCAAGCTAGACAAGTAGTTATCATCATGAATCACATCGACAATCTACCTGCAAATCCTTTTCAATCCTTGTCATATGAAGAGAAATTATAGATAAAACTTATCGGTCCTCTTGCATTAAACATCACACAAGTTGGAAATCACAAATTCAACAATGAGTGGTTTGGAAGGAATCAGTGTCTAACTGCAAGTGATGCAAAGCAATCACTATTTTGCTTCCCCTACCTGCTATTCAGTGGAGAGGGTGTGTGGTTGAAGTCTGGGTTTCTTTTCCAAGCTTAAAAGAATAAACATTCACATGCAACACCATGGGCCAGAAAATGTTGAATACATTGGCCATGCTATCAATCCAGCATGACTTTTGCCACGTTCAAAACAACTGGAAACTCAGAATTGGGAAATCTCAGACTTCAGTGAGTTCAAGACAACTGGGAACTCGGAAAAAATGAGCACCGACTAGGAAAATAGGTTTTGAACGGTCATCCAACTCAGAATTCCAAGTTGGGAACTCTGGCCTCTTTCTAGAGCTCCGACCTGAAGATCACTGACTTCATGATTCGATCTTATTTCTGAGTTCCCCATTGTCTTGAAAGCACCATAAATCCAGAGAATGTCAGACTTTGATGATTAAGTAAATTATGTAATATGCCAGGGAGATATGTATACTGTAGCTAAGAAAGTAATACTAAATGTATGTTGTGTAGTAAGCTGTTATTAGCCCATGTCTCTCACCCTAATAATTTGGTCACTTTCCCCCTTATAACTTAGCATACCTGGTGGTGCAGATGTAGCCCAGAGCCTGAGAAATGTCATCATCTAATATTGTAAGAGCTTTCATTGTCTGCTTATATGCCCCCTTTATTAATACTGTATTGCAAGGGTTGTTGAGTTTGCGCAATGCGCTGTTGGTTGGTATATTTTATATAAAAGTGTATCCTCATGATTTGTATTTTCCTTCCTTTTAAGACCACATAGGCCTAATAAAATACTTCAAATGGTAAGCTGAGTCTCTCTGTGGTAACTTAAGAGTAAAGCTGAATTTATCTGAACTAACATCTGAATTTCTGTCAGTCTTCATTTTGAAAGTGCTGAATTAATAGGCCTACTTTGTCGCAGCTCGTTCTCTTGGTTATACTTTGAGCTAATTGTTAATAAGAATAAACATGAATTTACTGAACATGTTTGTGTATGGTTCAAAACTCACTCATTTTGGCATTTATTATTGAACGAGAATGCGGTTCTTATTGACTTACACAAATCCACAAGGAGTCAGAAGAAACCACATTTGTCAGCAGTTTTTTTTTCTAAAGGCAGTAGATGAGGGTGAATGAACTGTTTCGCTGCCAGACAAGGCTCCGCTAATAGCCAGGTGAAGCGGTGGGAAGGATTCACTCCACGGTGCTGAAAAGAAAGCTCTGCTGTTGGGACAGCTTTATGTAGGCCCTAACAATGTGTGTGCACCGTTTATCATCATTACAGTGCAATTAATGTATTTAGTGGCTTTGCTGGCATGCAATAAAAAACATTTGCCCCACCCAGATTCACATGCTAAAATCACCTGTGCACCTTACGCTGTGGACAATGAAAGGCCACTAAAATGTGCAGTTGTCACAATACAGTGACAGATCAAGTTGGTGTGCAATTTGCATGCAGAAATGTCCACCAGAGCTGTTGCCAGAGAATTGAATGTTCATTACCCTACCATAAACCGCCAACAACGTTTTAAAGAATTTGGCAGGTAGTCAACCCAGGACCTCCACATCTGGCTTCTTCACCTGCTGGATCATCGGTGCTGAGTATTTGTCTGTAATAAAGCCCTTGTGGGGGTAGACCCTTCCTGATGGCTGGATCTAATTCCCCAGTGGGTAGGCCTGTGCACTCCCAGGCACACCCATGTGAAATCCAGATTAGGGCCTAAACAATTTGTCAATTGGCTGATTTCCTTCAATGAACTATAACCCAGAGAATTTTTGTAAGTTATTGCATTTATTTGCTTACAAGAGCAGGTTTAGACATCCACTGCCTAAAGACTCAATAACAAACTTATTCTCATACAAATCAACACTGTTTTGATGACAAATGGACTCAGATAAGCCAAGTAGTTTAAATCAGTGACTATACAAAGCCTAAAAGGTTTAAGCAAGACTATTTATGAAAATGTTTCTTCAGAGCCAACTGTATTCCAATTGCCAAAAAGACCATGTCAATTTTACCTGAACATAAGTGCAAAAATAGAGGACAAGACAAATAATATTTTCCAGTTTTATTTTATTTTTTAAAAAGATGAAAAAAAAAAAAAGTGATGGTCCACACTCAAAACGTCACATAAAGCAGCAAGGACAAAAAACATAACATGAAACAGTCCGGTCTAACTCATCTCCACCCTGCATAGCCCACACTGGAAATAACCAATCTGAGGTTGACATCGGCCCCTTCTGGCTGGCGGCCTGGCCATACATTTGTTTCAGATGTGCTGCACTTTGCGCTAGAGGGCAAACCAGGCAGATAATCCAGCAAAGGGCCCCTGGGATTGGCTAAACCAATGCTACTGAATGCAGGCAGGGACGACAACAGGTTAGAGGGATCTCGTTTATTCCAACACTGGCAAGAGTGGATGCTTTGTGGTCCCAATAAACCATACATCTTCAGGTCTATCACTAAGGTACACTGGGCTTAACTCCCCTCTAATTAAAACATGTTTGCTTTTCTTAGTAGGGGGCTCTAATGAAGTCTGATTGCTAGAACAGGGAACAGCTTGAGCAAAGACCGATCTGAATTGGGGAAATTATAACTGCTCCATGGTTAGACTACATCACCCACACCTGCTGGATGAGAAAACGGCTTACGGTCAGTCTAGTGAAAGGGGGGGGGTCATCGGCACAGAGCTATCCAATCAGACATGATTCAAGATAAGCTGAATGGTAGTCAGATATCACAGCTACAACTGCTTTTTACAGCCTGGAGAGGATTTCCTCCAATTACGCTCATTTGGAATTTAAAATACACCAATGGCTGACTTGCACCCCCCCCCAACAGACAATATAATTGGCTGGCGGGGGGGACAAACCTGTCACAGGAGGCGCTTCTTATGAAAACAGGGGGGGGGGGGGGGGGTCTGCCATGTCAACAAGATCCGTGACTGTACAACAGAGGCCAATGTGACTGAACAATAACACTATGTACAGGCAGGTGAGGGGGTCAGTGTGTGTGCGTTGAGTTTAAGCACATGCTAAGATCACGAGCTGAACAGACATAAGCACATGTAAAAACATGATTTCAGTGACTATTGCACAATAAGTCATCATGTCTTTCCACTGGTCTTTTAGTCGTTTTAAACCTCAGAACTGATCAAACATTACAAGAAAGCAAGACAGAATATTTCAAACATTGCTTAGGAGTACTAGTCAAGTTCTGGAGGATGAGAATTAAGTGATCATACAGACACACACTGACCCCTGATCTTCCTTTAGCACTCCCCCGTTCACAAACACACAATGGGGTGTGGGAGAAGAGGGCACCTAACGCATTCTGTACTCTGAGGTCTTGGACACCTCACAGAGCTGACCCTTGAAGTCTATGTCAACGGTGAAGTCCAGGTCTCTCTGCAAACAAAAAATACATACAGAAACAGGTTAAAAACAGGACACTGGATTAACACCCAGCTTTAAACCAAAGAACAGTACGGAACACCATGAGACAGAACAGAGAAAAGTAATCATTTCTAGTTTGGGAAAATTATACCCAGGAAAAATAGGAGGGGTACAGAGACTTACAAGACACTCAAACCAACAGATGGTATATATAAAAAAAAAAGGGTGAGCTTGGAGACTAAAAAGGTGTCCTAACAAACTCAGACAGGGAGGTTTTTCCTCTTACGTTGTTTTTGACATTGGGCTTCATGTTGATGTTTCCGAAAATCTCCTCTCCAGTCTTCACAGTCAGATAGTCATCCAGGTAGAATACAGTCTGCTTCCAGTGGGTATAGGGGGACTCTGGACCTGGGGAGGAGAAACAGGACAGGTTTAATATGACTTCAGGTAACAAAAAATATCAGATAGAAACTACAGTGCAGAAACGGTCGTACATTTATTCTCAATTATTGATGACTTGCGCTGTCATTTACCATAGACTTCATTTATGAGGATTCAGTGAACAAATCTATTACTGTGGTGCAGACGGTTTACTGGGGGGGGGGGGGACTGAGCCTAGACTCACTGGTGGAGAAGCCCGTCCTCTTGTGACAGCGCGTGAACTCGATGTTGAAGTAGGTGACAAGAGCGTGGATGTAATCATTCCTCTTCACCTGCAGGCAGAAGGGCGAGGTGAAGGACAGGTCGTCGATCTTCACTGTGTAGATGTCCACCTCCTGGGGACAATGTAGAGGGGGGGACAACGTGAGACTACGATGACAAGAAATGCAAAATCCTGTTTGAACTGGTGGGATTAAGTGGAGATGTGGTGCCGACACGAAAAGTCACAATAGGTTCAGTCAAGTAATCAGATTCCAAGTGGGGTCACAGAACTGTGTGTATTGGGGGAGGCTGCTGAGTGTGATTGAATCACCTTGATGAGGCAGGCGCTGCTGACCAGCTGTTTGGGGTCCACCACATCCACCAGGGGCTCCTTGATGGCCACCTCCTTGATGCAGGACATATCAAAACCGTACACATTCTCCCACCCTGTTACAGAGAAGATATGGGGTTACCACCACACCTGGGCAGATGAAAAGTTTAAAAATGTACTTGATAGTAAATTATTGTCTGGGCATTAGTCTTTCCTTACAAAAAACATGGTTGGCTTTGCTAGGTCTAGAAGTGCACACTTCAAAGTCCAGACTTCTTAGCTAGCTAGAGCAGAGCTGATATGGATAACTATAACAAGGGTGGCAGGTAGCCTAGCGATTAGAGGCAAACCAGCAACTGGAGGGTTGACAGTTCAATTCCTGGAGGGTTGCTGGTATCAAATCCTAGATGTCATTGCACAAGGCACTTAACTCCCCAGGGACCCAGTGTGGCATCTCCCGCACCTATCCAAAACCTATGCATCTTTTGGAGCAATTGGATTAAAAGCAATAGTGAAATTTGGGTTGGACCTTGTGCAATCGACCAATACAGTGATCTTAATAAAAGCACAGTACAAGTAAATGTTATTTCCCGAATTGTTGCTGATGAGTCTGTAAAATATGCTTTTGGCTCCTTTGACTCACTCAACCGTGAGCGTTATCTGAATCTGCTTTGATAAGGGCCGCGACAGTCCTTCACCACAGAAACGAATGACAAAGTCCCTTTACTATCTCCTCTTGAACCAAAAACATGGGTACAACGCTGGCCAATTCGCACCAACTACATTACCCCAAAATTTAGAGGAATTCTCACAGTGGATTTTATAGTCCTTGTACTGTCTGTCCTCAATGGCTGTGACATACAGGGTAGCCCTGTCTGGGAAAATCAGGCCCTCTGGTTTCTGGGAGACAGAAAGGGAGAGGGGAAAAGAGCATGGCATGTTAATACACTTAGGAATGACAGCTTAGCAGGCTATTCAGAGGCCTGACATTTAGTGGCTCTGTGGAATCATGGCACAATGACTGCTTGTGGTGTGTGCACGTCAGTCTGCGTGGGGTGTTGAGCCTCCAAAGAGGGAAGCCAACTCCAGACAGAAAGTAACTAATCCAATACACTTCAAAATTGCATAATTTGATCTGACTGAATATTGATACAGCACACATTTATCCATGGTAAGGAAAACAGTTGAGTTGAGTTCACACCAGTGCTATAATATCTGAAATGTTCCCAATAGGTCAACCCAGCATGGTGCTGACGAGACCCACTGGAATGAGGTTTACTTTATGGTCAATTCCACAGCAAGTCAGGAACTTGATCTCCTAAAAGCCTTGGTATATGACCAAACAGTTTAACACATGCCACTTGTACCTGAAGATTTCAATATATAGAGAGCAATTAAGACATTCAAACAAGCATTTAAGTCCATTCCATAATGTACTAATTAAATATACTGACAGGAACATACCAGCCACTTGTCCCTGGCGTAGATGACAGTGTTGAGCATTGACTCATAGAAGAGGCAGTAGCCCATCCACTCTGAGATGATAATGTCAACTCCCTCTACAGGTAGGTCCACCTCCTCCACCTTCCCCTTGATGATAGTCACAACTGAATGGGGAGAAAATAGGGATGAGTTACAACTAAATAGCCATAACATTACCTCAAGCCAGGTTGAACCATTGTAAAGGACAAGGGTGACTGAAATCTGAAGTGGCAGGGGGAAAGTATTGACTTACTGTGGTCCATTTTGTTGGCCTTGACGATCTTCACAGCATAGTCAGAAATACTGCTGCACTCAATCTGAAAACACAAAAGCAGAGATTAGAGAGCAGGCCTTTGAGTGTATCAAGTAATGACAACTAACCAGAACCATGGTGTCCTTTTGTGAACCCATCAAAGCAACTGTAGCCTACTGGGAATTCATGAGCTTTTCTATGTGTTCATTTCAAAGCAAATAAGACAGGTCTTGATGCAAAGCATTCACATCTGTGAGATAAAAACAGGTATGCCTTACACAATATGGTATGACAATGGGGACATATCACACAAAGAATGGTGAAGCTGCATCACAAGTTCTGAAAGTACTAAAGACTTGACAGTGCATGGCAGTAAATGAGGTATGAGTCTCCTCCCCGTTCACAA
Source organism: Salvelinus namaycush (assembly GCF_016432855.1). Lineage (NCBI taxonomy): Eukaryota > Metazoa > Chordata > Actinopteri > Salmoniformes > Salmonidae > Salvelinus > Salvelinus namaycush. Next base: position 57,951,481 of record NC_052309.1, on the reverse strand, counting down.
ACAAGGTAGGGTTACTTACGCCTATGACTTTCTTAGCACCAGCTTTGGCTGCAAACATGCAGAGGATGCCAGTCCCACTGCCCACATCCAACACCACCTTATCCTTGAACAGGTGCTTGTTGTGGAACATTGAGTTCCTGTAGGTCAGGGTGCGCACTTCATCTTTCAGCATCTCCTACAGAGCAGGACATGAGATTAGTTAAGGCAACGCTTACCGAGGTGAGTCACTCCAACTGGGATATATACACATGCTTGAACATTTGACAATGTACCACCCATCTCATTAGCCTCATTGTATTTTTCAGATGTGATGACCACAATTCAGTTTATAGCAGTGTGGCATGGGTCTTTACATTTCAACCATCTTGTGGTACCAATTTCCTCACCAAACAAACATTTAAATGACAATTCTCCTTTTTCCGAAAATACCTACCTCATGGATACCGAAGTGGGCATATGAGTCAAAGTAGTAGTCCTTAGAAGTCATGTCTTCTGCTGCAGGCTTGGCCGAGCTCTCCCCCTGAGAAATCTCACCAAAAGAGATACCAGTCACAACCAACCCCAGACTGGCAATGACTATTTGACATGTATGAAGGTTGTCCAGCCAAACCAGTTACAGCCAGGTAGAACATGCCGATATAAAATGACCATTGAATAGATGGTGTTCAGTAATGACTTTAAGTTCCTCAAAAAATAAATGTTCATGGGACAATACTTCAAACG